>NC_136810.1:48189497-48936997 GCF_951216825.1 Electrona antarctica
ACTGCAGCCTCACTCCCAATCTTCCGCCGTAGTCTGAAAACCCACCTCTTCAGACTCCACCATGGCCCGTAGCACTTGCCCTAGCCTAGCCCCTTAGATAGCACATTATGTAGACTTAGATAGTATTTTAAACAGACTTATAGCTTGTTACGTAGACAGCTCTAGAATTGCACTTTATGTAGTCATAGCACTTTATAGTACACATGTATAATATATTATATAGTATAGTATGTATAGTTTACATAGATACTCCACTGTTATGTTCTTAGTCTACGCATGATTCATGATAACTACTTTTTATATATGTGATGTATGCCATGCTTTTGTTATTGCTTAATGTAAGTCGCTCTGGATTAAGAGCGTCTGCTAAATGCCTAAATTGTAAATTGTAAATTGTAAGAAATTCTCTGCAGGTGATTCTTTTTCTAAGTGTTGGAGTTTGGAGGCGCTCGTTTTTATTAGCGGGTTGCCTCCTGCATTATGTGCAAATTCGAAACAGGTGGTATAGTACGCAGGACCGTTTAGTGACTTCGACGAGTGCTTCCAAACACTTAGAAAAAGAATCACCGGCACAGAATTTTTTGACAGAAAGTAGCTCATAACATGTCTACGGTGGATTATTAGGAAACAAAAGCTCGGCAGATTGAAAGAGGATAATTCAAGCTTGGCCTAGAGCTGCAATGTTGGTGATTTTAACATTGTTTAATACAAGCAGATCGCAAAAGCAAATTGGATGAATGGGGAGTCAATGGAGGGTATTGCAACTCTAGATTCATCCCATTATAAAAAAAATCGAGAGTTGCAAATTGCGGCTAGTCTGACAGTAGGGACATTTCCTTAGCCAAAGGGTCCTTGCTGAGGTACGTTTCTACCTCTCTACAGCCTGTGGTTGCAGTTTAAGGTCATTCCCAGGACAGAACGAACGAACTAACTTAACTAATACTAACTAATCATTCCTTCTTTCCTTTGTTGTAGATGTATGCAGTTCTTCTTTTTTTCAACTTTATTGAGCAGTTTTTATGTTATAAACGTTTACATAACAATAAGATCACAGACTTATGTTCTGATAATGTGATGAGAAGAGACAGTTGGAAAACAGCATGGTAGTTACGTTACCCAGTCAGCAAAAAAAGAGAGGGCCTTCACTGCCTGGTGACATTTGATAAATATTCTGTCAACTTCACACTCCCTGGTGAGAACGGACAGATCTTTTATCAACCCCAAATATCACGTAACCTTTCTGAGTCATTCACTGACCTTCACTGGTCTACTAAAAGTGCGGCCTGTCAGTTGGAGCACCAAGTGGTTGAAATAATGAGTTTCTAGCTGCTTCTGGACGTATTCCTTCCAGCATTTGTTTTCTGTGTGGAGAACACACATTGTACAAAAAACAACCAGTAACACATCTAACACAATGGCAACACAGAGAAACTATGTTGTGATTCTGGTGGTATTGGACAACCTTTTAATGTCTCCCATCTTCCATCAAGTGCAACAAGATGGCACTGGCTCGGTAGGTCAGTGGTTGTCAAAGTGGGGTCCGGGACCCTCGTCCTTGAGGGGTGCCCAGCTAAATGATGGATAGTTTGGTCCATGTGGGCTAATAGGTATACCACTAAGTGTATAAGTGTCTATACGGGGGTCCTTGACATTAAATCGTTTGAGAACCACTGCGTTTGGCGTCCCTGACTCCTCCAGGCTTAGTGTTGATTGAACTGTCCTTGAGCAAGACACTGAACTCCTACTCCATGCTTCCAATGAGCAGGGGTAGGATTTCCTAGGATTTCCTTTGGTGGAAATGTAACCACTGCATGTAAAGCACTGTGTGGATAAAGGAGACAAAATAGAAATACAGACCATCTTATTTATTCTTATCCAATAAACCTTAATCACGACTTTAATATGATCAGAGCTAACATGTGTGTTTCACCATAATGCATCTCCTCTACTCCCACTATTCATCTGGACCACCATGGTTTACAGCTGCATCTTGTCTGCAGAAATGAGGTGTGGCAAGTAGTCCATTTTAATAATAATTTGTGCCTGCAAGGACACTATGGTGAAGTTTTAACCTGTTGACTGTTCTGATTACAATAAAAACACTTTACTTTACCACTGTTTCACACATAGAATTAGGATACACATAATGTGCTCAAAACTGCCTGCTCAAATGAGAGTTCAATGTCAATTCAGCCTGGACATAATTCCGATCATTTTCTTGCTGAGGCTAGATTTTGTCCAATTAGAAACAGGAGATTATGCCTTTCCCTGCCAGGGGAGCTTTCATTTCCATAGCAAAATATTGCTGATCCAGCATTTTCTCCCTCTGATAGTCAGAGACCTAGATTTCCTTCCCCTGCGCTCCTAATCTGCCTGCCTTTTACCCTCTGCTCTTTCCTCTGCCCCGCTTATCTTCTCTCTTCCTTTATTCCTGCACGTCCCCAAGTCCAACCCCTTTGCTTTTCTTGCAAGTCTCCTCAAAAATATGCCTTTGCCTGTAACACCTTCCCCCGACCACTTTCTCAACCACATTCTACCCCTACTTTCTTAATTATTTCCCCAGCCTACCCTCCTCCCTGGCTGTCCCCTAGTCTCCTTTCCTTCATTACCTTCTCTGCTCTTCTTCCTGCATCAGATACTTGCCCCCCCCCCCCCCCCCCCCCCCTCCCATGCATCAGTACAGTACTAATGGTGTCAAAATGACAAACGAGGGCAACTCTTTTCAATGCTCACATGATGGCTGTGCTCAGCTCTAATACGGTATAGCAGGGGTGCCCACACCTTTTTGACTTAAGAGCTATTTTCAAAATGACCACCAGCTCAACAAGATCTAGGCTATAGCCACAAAAAGTATATATATTATCCCATAATTGCTGAAAATAGCTTACATTTTTACCCGAGGGGGCTTTGGAATAGCGGCGACGGCACTTGGAATGGGGACTAGAGGGGGGCAAATGGAATTGGAATAGGGTTTTCCTGTATATGAATTTGTAATGCTACTGGCGTGTGTGCAACATTCGTGAAAGTATTGCATTGTGGGTTTGAGCTGACAGGACCTTTTTGATGTCAATAAAGTCACCTTAATTCAGGCAGATATTTTTAGGGGCATGTCATGTGGTCTACCTGCACAGCTTTTGTGCTCTACCGGTAGATCACAATGTACCTTTTGGGCAGAATGGGCACCCCTGCTGTATATGGTCATGAAGTGTTCCTACTCTATATATGGTCATGAAGTGTTCCTACTCTATATATGGTCATGAAGTGTTCCTACTGTATATATGTTCATGGAGTGTGGGTCATGACCCAAAGAATAATGTCATGAATACAAGCGGCCGAAATGAGTTTTCTTTGACGGGTGGCTGGCACCTCCCTTAGAGATAGGGTGAGAAGTTCATCTCCCTTAGAGATGAAGTTTAGTCACACGAGAGAGACTCGGAGTAGAGTCGCTGCTCCTTCGCCTGGAAAGGAGACATCTGGTTAGGATGCCTCTCGGGCGTCTCCCACTGGGAGACTGGGAGACCCCCGGGGCAGACCAAGGTGCAGTTGGAACACATCAACTCACTGGCCTTGGAACACATCAACTCACTGGCCTTGGAACGTCTCGGGATCCCCCAGGAGGAAGTTACTACAGTTTGCTGTGGAGAGGGAAGTCTGGAGCACTTGAGTAAAAGTACAAAAGTATTGGTATCAAAATGTACTTAAAGTACTTAAAGTAAAGTAAAGTAGAAAGTACACTTTCACAAGTTTTCAAATGTTTAAAAGAATTATAGGTGTTGTTGCATGTTGTTCCCACCAGAGGGAACAACACTATATATATTGAGAAACTGCTTCCTGTTCTGTAAGCTTCACTTCCTTCCAGGTCATTGATGGTTGCTGAGAGAACAAGCTGTTAACTAACTGGTATGAAAAAACACATTTCCATCATTCATAACAGCTAATGAGCCATTATATTATTATTACATCATTCATAACAGCTAATGAGCCATTATATTATTATTATTATCTTATATTGGAGTCCAGACTGTGATCCTGAAGCAAAGAGAATTCAGTCAAGTTTAATGTTGTGAATCCACACTAGGCCCAAAGCCTGTTGCTAATGCTAACCATGTCATAACATACTTCATTTGCTTGTTTGAGTCCAGATACTTGATAAAAACCATGCCAGAGAATATTGTCTTGGTGTTTTAATCATACTTTAGTGCAACACTGTAACATTGTAGTGATGTTTATGAAGAAGTTTGATGCTAACCAAGATGCTAACTACTTAAGCATTTACATACTTTGTTTTTGTGATTCTGACTCTATTTTACTATCTTACATGCCTATGTTTTGAGATTTTGCCTTGTTTATTGCTTTATTGTTGATTGTTGTTCTGTGTTCTGTTCAGCACCTTGGGACTTTGTCTTGAAAGGTGCTTTACAAATAAAATGTACTTACTTACTTAAGCTAGCTAGCCTTGGTTACTGAGGCAACAGCATGGCAAAACATTAAAGGGTCATTCTGCTTATTTTGTTGACATGAACAACACTTGTTTGAGTGTCTTAAAAGGATCCCTGGCTAATAAGACAAATATGCCTTAAAACATTATTCTTGCCCTGCTCTACAACTAAAATAAAAACACTTTCTTAAATAGAGAATCTTTCACTCAATAGGAACTGCTCCTATCGCAAGTTGATGATGTCATATGTCCATAATGGTCTAGTCCTATGGAATGTATGGAATGCATATGCTAATAAAAACAATGTAATACTTCCTAAGGTTAATATGAGCAAAGCAATATTTGATATGACATCAACTTGCGACAGGAGTTTAATAGTGTAATAAGTGCAATAGTGTAATAGTGTAATAAGTGCAACAGTGTAATAGTGCAACAGTGTAATAAATGTAATAAGTGTAATAAGTGCAACAGTGTAATAAGTGTAATAGTGTAATAAGTGTAATATAAGACATAAATATAAGTTTTTCAGAAAGCTTAGGTCAGGATTTAGAGGGCTTTTTAGAATCGGCCTCAGTCCAAAATGGGTTAACATTGTTTTAATTTTTGTTTGTATTTGTATTTGTATTCTTTTTTTGGCGTGGCGCTAGTTTATTTAATTATGTTTCTCACTTCAGTCAGGGAAAGTTGATGGAGTGACAGTCATGAATCATGGCATAAATAGTACAGTACACAGTACATGTATACTGTACAATAAATGCATGTATAATTTAATATATGACACAAGATGTACGCGGTTATAGATTTACTCTCTCGATGTTGAATTCCGTTTCGCCGCATTCAAAGGTGTGTGTGTGTGTCTGTCTTGTCTTGTTTGTGTCCAGACTTCAAGGAGGCGTTCGGTCTCTTTGACAGAGCTGGTGAGAACCTGGTGGCCGATATCTGTAGTGCTCTGGGCGGCTGGGCCAGAACCCCACCAACAAGGAGGTCGCCACCATCCTGGGAAACCCAACCGCAGACGGTAAGAGGCCACACACACACACACACACACACACACACACACACACACACACACACACACACACACACACACACACACACACACACACACACACACACACACACACACACACACACACACACACACACACACACACACACACACACACACACACACACACACACACACCCCTACGTACAAACTAAAACATGCTAATACATAAATACATCAAGTCGTCAAGAATCATACGTAAGCTAAGAACCTAACAGTGGAATATCTATATAATGAAACTATGCGTAAACATACACTATAGAGTGCTACAAAAGGAACAACTGTCAGTTAGAAACCTTGTATATTCTTTTTTTTATGTCATCTTTTGATGCTTATTTTATACTTTGTCGCAGTGGTTCCCAAAGTGGGGTCCGGGGACCCCCAGGGGGTACTTGTGGGAGTTCCAGGGGGGACCCAGCTAAATGATAATTTGGAACTAGGGTTAGGGTTAAGGGTTAGGGTTAAATTGTGACTGGGGGTGCTATGGAGGAGCTGGCTATAGAGTGTCGCAGTCCCGCCCCCTTTCATGACGACGCCAGGCCCAGGAAATGAATCACATTTTTCCCATAGACATTTCAAAAAGTATTTATTTAAAGACCTAACCCTAACCCAAATCATAACCCAAATCATACACAATATTTTGGACCAAACAAATAATTACATAGAAGAAAAACAACAAAAAAAGTGTTGTAACCTGCCGTTTTTTTCTACTTTCTAATTCTTTGTTTGGCCCAAATTGTGTTTGTTGTCATGATTTGTCACGACAAGAGTTGGCTTTGTCCGCGACGTAAACGTCTTCAAATAAATACTTTCTGAAATGTCTATGAGGAAAATGAACAGAGAATCATTTCCTGGGCCCTGGTAGGGGGCGGGACTGCGACGCTCTATTTAGAGGGGGGGCTAATGAATCAATGAATTTCAATTTCAGTCAGTCAATTTGGCTTGTTTGGAGGGGGGCTAAGCCTCCACCAGAGGGGGCTAAAGCCCCTCCTTACCCCCCTGGAGCCGTCCCTGATGAGGCATTTATTTTTGAGTGGTGTAAACCACTCCTACAACTGGCTTTGTTATTGAGTGGTGTAAACCACTCCTACAACTGGCTTTGTTAGTTTGTCTGTCTGTCTGTCTGTTCGTACCAAAAAATGAGCATGGTTGCTATGGTCACCAAGTTCACACGGGTGTGATTTCATTACGTCAGACATTACGTCAGACCACAGCTGATCAGTCTATATAAGAGCTTACACCACTCAGTTCACACGGGTGTGATTTTTTAAATATAACACTACCTGGTTTACCTGTGATCCTAGTTAACTGAGACACTACCCTGTTCCTGGTTTACCTGTGATCCTAGTTAACTGAGACCCTACCCTGTTCCTGGTTTACCTGTGATCCTAGTTAACTGAGACACTACCCTGTTCCTGGTTTACCTGTGATCCTAGTTAACTGAGACACTACACTGTTTTTATGTGATCCTAGTTTACTGAGGCACTCAACTCGGTCTCACCCAAAGGGTCTAACCCAAACACAGTGAAATAACACAGATTGGCAATTCTGTACATTGGCAATTCTGTAATCTGTACATACACTAACACTACTAGCCGTTGAAAGCCACGCCTCCGTCGCGGTCAAAACAGTAGTAGTGTAATATGTACGGATTTTGGGGTTTACTAGTCGTGTGTGTTATTTGAACGTGTTTGGGTGAGATCGGGTTGGAGGCACTACACTGTCTCTATGTGATCCTATAGTTTACTGTCTCTATGTGATCCTATAGTTTACTGTCTCTATGTGATCCTATAGTTTACTGTCTATGTGATCCTATAGTTTACTGTCTCTATGTGATCCTATAGTTTACTGTCTCTATGTGATCCTATAGTTTACTGTCTATGTGATCCTATAGTTTACTGTCTCTATGTGATCCTATAGTTTACTGTCTCTATGTGATCCTATAGTTTACTGTCTATGTGGTCCTATAGTTTACTGTCTACGATGTATTGTACGTTTGGAAACATTAAAGTTCATAGACTTGGCTGGCAAATGATTTACGTATTAGTGCTCTAAACAAACATTAAAAGGTCCATAGACTTGGCTGCCACATGTGATATGACTAATCTTCAAAATACATGCATTGGGGATGAATGACATGATGAATGGATTATGTTAAAAATCTAATTTAGATATCTTGCTACTTGAACATTCATTGTTCATTGGTTATCTGGCATTTCAATGTACTGATACAATTGTGTCGCAGATCAAACTTCTGCATAGATTTCATAGATTCCACAGACTTGTTTGAAAGTTGTGTTGGATTTATTTTAATGTGTATTTTCTAAATGTTTAAGAGGTCATTAATATGTCCGTACACGGACAAATGTGTCCATGGCAAGACTTGGTCTTGTCCGTGGTGAATTTTCTGTTTTACACACCATTATAATGTTAGGCCGATGTTGTTATTGGTTTACCTGTGATCCTAGTTAACTGAGACAATACTACTACTACTATTTTTTTCAACCGGGCCACACAGCCACACAGCTCATTATTCTACTGTTGAAATGAATGGATTATAAATATAACTGTGTGCTTCGCTTTGTGTTTGACCTCAGTGGAAAACACCAGACCCTGCCTGAGGGTAATAATTTAACCATATATATATATACTGTAAATTACCAAAGTCCTGAAGGTGCCATACAGCTGAGTTCTAACCACATAGCAGTGGACAGAGTCTACAGCTGGCATAATGTCATTGTGCCACATAGCAGTGGACAGAGTCTACAGCTGGCATAATGTAGTTGTGTCGAGGCCGGGCACAGGACTCCTTGTCTACTAATCCAATAGTTATGGAATAATCACTAAGAAAATGAGCTATTGCAGACCTAGTTTTGCTCCAATGTTCTGTCCGTGTCACTGACAGAGTCACTGTGCCGTGTAGTACCAAGGTACCGCACCAAGTTGTCATACAGTGGAAGTTTTACTCATAGTGCTGGCGGCGCCACAGTCATCGACTTATCGTGTCATACAGTGGAAGTTCTACTCATAGTGCTGGCGGCAGCTGGAAGAAGGTGTCATACAGCTGAGTTCTACTCAAAGTTCTGGAGGTCCTGAAGGACTTCACGACATAGTGACTCTGTCAGTGACACGGGAGAGAACATTAAGCCAAACTATGGCTGCAATAGCTCATTTTCTTAGTGATTATTTCATAACTATTGGATTAGTCGACAGGGAGACCTAGACACAACTGCATTATGCCTAAGTCCACTGCTATGTTTTTTTTCACAATTACAGTATTCCAGCTAGGGATGTTAATTGTTATGTCTATGTAACTAAATATTTTGCTTTTATTTTATTTTTTCTGGGTTGCCTGATGCATCATGAGGACACCTCTACACCAGCAGTGGATCGAGAAGAGTACCTGAAGGGCTTTACCCAAATTATGTACAGTGTCTCGCTGTTGCAAACATAGTGGATTTATACCAAAAAGCATGTTTTTGCAATAGGCTACGGATGGAATTGCTTAAACCACCATGTGAATGAAATTTGGGGTGGACTTTGGAAGCCGCTGAACGATATACGGACTATTCTGCCTGTGGTGTGTTTTAATCGGATAGGTCATACGGAATGCAGGGAAAGTTAATTTTTGATTTGAGGATTTAAAAAATCATGAAGGATACTACACTGATGGTAGATCTTGTGATATGCTAGCTTATCCCTGGAATAAAAGTTATGTGTTGAGATAAGCTATGCATACAAAAATGTAAAAACATGTCACCCAGGTATAAGGATACACTTTAAGTACTATTTAACTGTTTTTGCTGAACTGTAAATCTGTATAAAAAATACAAAAACCCTGTCTAACTATGAAACTCACTTTCTATGAGAGAAACTTCCTATGAAACACATATATTTCTAACTTACTATGAAACTCACTTCCTATGAAACACACATTTATAACTTACTATGAAACTCACTTTCTATGAGAGAAACTTCCTATGAAACACATATTTCTAACTTACTATGAAACTCACTTCCTATGAAACACACATATTTCTAACTTACTATGAAACTCACTTTCTATGAGAGAAACTTCCTATGAACACACATATTTCTAACTTACTATGAAACTCACTTTCTATGAGAGAAACTTCCTATGAAACACATATTTCTAACTTACTATGAAACACACATATTTATAACTTACTATGAAACAATGTTAGTGTCTCTCTTCTCTCTCTAGTGTCTTCCTTCTCCAGTGTCTTCTCTAGTTTCTTTCTTCTCTCTACTCTATTCCTTCTCTAGTTTCTCTCTCTAGTTTATTTCTTCTCCAGTTTATTCTCTAGTTTCTCTATTTTCTAGTGTCTTCTCTAGTTTCTTTCTTCTCTCTTCCTTCTCTAGTGTCTTCTCTAGTTTCTCTCTTCCTTTTCTAGTGTCTCTCTTCTCTAGTTTCTAGTGTCTTCTCTAGTTTCTTTCTTCTCTCTCTAGTTTCTCTCTTCCTTCTCTAGTTTCTCTCTTCTCTAGTGTCTTCTCTCTCTAGTTTTTCTTCTCTAGTTTCTCTCTTCCTTCTCTAGTTTCTTTCTTCTCTCTCTAGTTTCTTTCTTCTCTAGTGTCTTCTCTAGTTTCTTTCTTCTCTTTCTTCTCTAGTTTCTTTCTTCTCTCTCTAGTTTCTTTCTTCTCTAGTATCTTTCGTCTCTCTTCTGTCTCTTCTCTCACTTATTCTCTCTCTCTCGCCTCACCCCTTCCTCTCTCTCTCGCCACACCCCTTCCTCTCTCTCTCTCCACACCCCTTCCTCTCTCTCTCTCTCCACACCCCTTCCTCTCTCTCTCTCTCGCCACACCCCTTCCTCTCTCGCCACACCCCTTTCTCTCTCTCTCTCTCTCTCTCTCACTTCCTTTCTCTAGCCACACCCCCTTCCTCTCTCTCACTTCCTCGCTCTCATTTCCTCTCTCTAGTCACACCCCCTTCCTCTCTGTAGTCACACCCCTTCCTCTCTATCCACACCCCCTTCCTCTCTCTCACTTCCTCTCTCTCACTTCCTTTCTCTAGTCACACCACTTCCTGTCTCTAGCCACACCCCTTCCTCTCTCTCACTTCCTTTCTCTAGCCACACCCCCTTCCTCTCTCTAGTCACACCCCCTTCCTCTCTCTCACTTCCTCTCTCTCATTTCCTTTCTCTAGCCACACCCCCTTCCTCTCTCTCACTTCCTCTCTGTAGTCACACCCCTTCCTCTCTATCCACACCCCCTTCCTCTCTCACTTCCTCTCTCTAGTCACACCACTTCCTGTCTCTCTCTCCTTGTATTAAGATTTCAGCCAGATCTGGATTTTATTTTCATAACCACCTCGTTTTATTGTCCTAGACCACCAGGGGGCAACACCGCCCACTCCCATACATGGTCCATGACTTATCAACCGGTAGGAGAACTCGAGTGATGGAGCAGGTAGAGTCTTTCCGCTGCTGCAGGTAGGGTCTCTAACCATTGCGCCACCACAGCGTTCTCCTGACTGAGTGAGATTTCCGGGCGCTTATATCTTCTTCGTTCTTCAAAGTAAAGTTTCAGAGTAAAGAGCAGAGCGGGATTTGAACCCACAACGTCTGGATCATGTGTTCAGCCATGTAACACACTGAGCTACCGGGCTCTCTGTGTTCTGTCATGGTTTCTCCTCTGTATTATCTGACTAACATCCATGATAACACTTAAAAGCATCAAAGACACATGAGATGGAACAGCAAACGCTGTTAAGATGCTCTGTATATGATCCCAAGGCCCCATTTGAAGTGACAACCAGAAGAACAACCTAAAACAGAAGCAAAACTATGAGGAATCTCAGAGAGCTGAATCAAAGAGAGCTCTGTGGCTCCCAGTGTTAAGACAATGTCTATGTGAGCCAGAGGTTGTGAGTTCAAACCCAGCTGAGCTCATTCTTCTTTCACTCTGGAGCATGTTTTGGAGAAGAACACTGGAAAAAGATGCAAAGCAGAGGAGGCGCATGGTGGCTCTCTGGGTTAAACTGCTGTGTATGTGAGCCACAGGTCATGGGTTCAAGTCCAGCTCATGTCTTTCTGCCCAACACATGTTTTAAAGAGTGACACCCAAAGAACACCCTAACCCCCTTTTTGAAACTAGCTCCTTGCCACTCACCCTACACACTTCCACTTGGTTTGAGCATAGATATCAATCATAGAGACGGCACTGGATGGGATGGGAATCCCAGTGCCGTCTCTATTATTTATATATCTATGCCTAATGATGATGTCACTGGTGGACGGGTGTCTACTCTGAACTGCCCACAGCCCTCCTATGAGACACGGACTGAGTAGAAAAAAATCATGCCATTTTATCATTATTATTAGTGAGGACCTATTATATGAAGATAGGTTGAAAAGTGGTGAAGTGGTCCTTTAAGGGTCTGTCAGGCCCTTCATCCATTCCTTTCCCTATAATATAGCTACAAGCTCACAATGCAGTGCAATTAGGGGTGCACGATTATGAAATTATGACCGATATCCGATCTCCGATTATTTGCAGGGTCATATCTGCCGATACCGATTCTGACCGATTCCGATATTATACAGAGGACCACAATGGAAACAAGCCTAGACCCTATAGGGGCTTGGCCCAAAGCCTGTTGATAAAGTATTCAATCAATCAATAAATAGCCTGTACTCTTTTCCAAGTATCTGTTTTCACAACTGAATGACTACTGATTAAGAGGAGTACACAAATTAAATGTAGAATTTTGTTTTCATTTTTATTATTTTTTTGCTGGTGAAAAACGATTAAACAATCTGTATTATTTTGAGTTCCGATACGGCATTTTTATGCTACCGATTAATCGTGCTTCCCTAATTGCAATGCATGTGAGTTTGTAGAACTGCTGAATTTTCACTGAATGTTCATCCCAAAATAGGTACAATATAAGATTAATGTTGATTAAATAAATAAACAAATAAATATTTACAAAGTAAGAAGCTTCCTGGCCCATCATTAGTCTAGGTTACATTACGCTAATAAAAGGCAAGTCGAGCTGAGAACCAGTTTTGCAAACTTTATTATTCTTTACTGTAAATAACAGTAATGCTCTTCTTAGCTGGACTTTCTGTTAGAACTTGGAAGGCTCCAGCTCATTCAAAAATGCTGCAGCAGCCAGAATGCTCACTGTGGGAAAACAATAACTGAACATGGTTCCAATGGTTCCCAAAACAATACCAAATTGATTTCAAAGTTATGCTTACTGTTGTTTACCAGGCTCTAATGGTTTATCTCCTGAATATGTAACGTATCCCTGACCTGCAGTGCCCACTATATAAGCCATAAAACCAATCAAACCTCTCAGTCCCCCATGGGTGTGTGTTGTGTTGCTGTATACATTAAAGGGATAGTTCAGATTTTTTTAACTTAAGTTGTATGAAATACTTCCCATTAATATAGTGGTTGCAACTGTATTAATTGATTGCCCGAGTCCTGTGGTGGGAGTTCTGCTCTGGTTTTGGTGAAATATCAAGTAGTTCCGGTCATTTTGTGGGGGGCACTGGGGGCCACGCAGTAAAAGTAAATTAATCCACAAAACTAACGTAATTTGTATTGTTGACCCATTTCTAAAATATTAGTGCGACTTTCGTTCTTTTTTTACCCCTCTATCACCCAGAACTATGTTATTTGTGTCCATATCACTACGCCCAAAAAATAGTTCCATGTGATAGAGGGGTCAAAGTTGAACGAAAGTCGCGCTAATATTTTAGAAATAGGTCAACAATACAAATTACGTTCGTTTTGTGGATTCATCTACTTTTACTGCGTGGCCCCAGTGCCCCCCACAAAATGACCGGAACTACTTAATATTGACCAAAACCAGAGCAGAACTCCCACCACGGGACTCGGGCAATCAATTAATACAGTTGCAACCACTATATTAATGGCAAGTATTTCATACAACTTAAGTTAAAAAAATCTGAACTATCCCTTTAAGGTACAAGTGATTGTGTGAGTTGTTGCGGGGGTGGTAGGAGTTCATGCTATAATGAATCCATTTTATTCTCTCCTTGCTCTCTTTTGCATTCTTCCTTTCTTTAATCTTTTTATGTTTTTTAAAATCATTATTCTAACTTGTTATCCATGCTGCTGCATTGTCTGAAGGAAGCCAAACCCAAATAAGTTTTACTCTTAGGTACCTGTACACAAGATGTGACAATAAAGTACAACCTTGAACCTTAATGTGTAGATGGGTAGTGTTTCTAAAAGCATTTCATATAGATGGGTGGGAGGATGGGGCGAGGGGTTACAATTACCGTTTTTTTTAATCCGTTTGAACATAATTTATGGCTGCAGTTTTTAAGGTCGTCACCTTCTGAAACGAATGGCCCACGTCATTTTTTGAGGGAAATCATTTTTTGGCCTCGCTCCTCATGAGACTGGCCACCTCTGGTAAAATCGCCAAAGTCCTAATTGAAAAGGATCATGCTGATCCTGTCCCTTTTAGTAAAATGGCCTCTCTCAATGGTGTGACTCAGGAGTAAGTTAGGTAAATTGGCCTAAGTCAGGTTTAATCCTATTTCATTCTATTTAATCCTCTTATGTTACATAACTGACAGAGTTATTTTTATATTAATAGTCAAATTGTTATAAACGCCTTTGGTGAAATGAGTAAGAAATATCATATTTTGGATTAATTTTTTTTAAATTTTTCCTGAAAAACTTTAGTTTAAGTAGGTGACTGTGTGAAGAGCGAGAGTTTGAAATGTGCTATAAATTACTTGACTTGATGATGCAAAGGAGTCATGTCTGTCTTCGACATTGGGGGATTGGGCTAATAATTGCAGAAAATGAAGTAAGGTTTCAGTGAGTCTCTCACTGTGAGAGGGAAGCTCTTTATACGGGTATCTTGGCAGAAGGAAATATGTGCAGACTTACTGTAATTAAAGAGAGGGGAGGAATTTACAAGGGAGAATGAAGCAGAAATAATAAATGGGAGGGAAGAGAGATGTGGTGGATAATGACAGTCAGAGAGAGAGAGAGGGGGGGGGGGGGGGGGGGGGGGGCAACATTTCAGAGGTCTGACCGGACATTCAGAAATGTTGCCCGCAGAGTGCTCATTAGTGGATTCTCTCAGATGTCTGTCCTGACATTATCTAGCTCACACACACACATTACATACTGTATAGCCACAAATGGAAAGTGCAAGATTACACCTGCGACACCAGCTGTTTATACAAGACTGGGACTATGTCAGGGAAATATTCAAATAACAAGCTCTTAATCCTGACTGAATGTTAATGAGAGTTTTATTAAACAGAAGAAAAGATAATACACAAATTCGTTCGGGATGGACCCATCTGTATCAGAGCAAGAAAGTCAAGAGTAATTTTCGACACAGCTGTTTTTGAAGCTCATTAGCCCCCTCCACCCCCAAAAGAGTGGAATCAACAACATCTGTTGATGCCCTGCAAAGAAAATGTTTAGACCAATATAAGCTCTCTGCAATAGCATTCAGTTCTCAAACCCTCCTCACACTGCAAGCTGAGGGCAAGAGGCGTCTATAATAATATGGCGCTGATGATGTACATGGGAGTACGTGAATGCAGTTCTATAGAGGGTATGCGCATGCATAAAGTGAGTGGCAAAGTTAGTTAAAGATGGAGTGGTGATTTTTGTACTTTTTCAGTTTTGCGTGTGTCTATAGAGTTAACATTACTCTAATAGACCCCCAGGTGTGGTTATAATATTCAAATATGTCTTCCCTGTGTATTTTTTGGTTTCTTCCTGAAAGCTTAAAGGTTTTGAGTCAAAAGGCCCAATCGAAATAACACCATTTCATAACCCTAACCCCTCCCACATTATCATACAACAACAGCTGTGGGCGAGGCTTAAGTTCAGGTGGGTGGTACTAAGGTGAAAACCAGACCATACTTGAACTGGTGGGTGTGGCCACATAAAAACATAATCTTAACACTTTCTGTACACTGTTTTGAAAAAAAATCTTCCTTCTAGTATAATCATAGAACCTGATGATCATGTTTTAAGGGTGTGTGTGTGTGGGGGGGGGGGGGGGGGGGGGGGGGGGTCATGACACTCCATCTTTAAACATCGTTTAATGCAATCAGATACTTTTCTGTTTGGATGTATGGGTTGTCACAAGGCCATAAAGTGTTTGTTTTTTCATAACTTCCAGGTATGATGATGATGTCACGCGCATATCCTCTATTATACACGCTGCCCTGCCGCCAGGCTGCCATCTATATTTGCGAAGTCGCACAAACGTGATGCAAAGGCCCACCAATCCAGGATGCAGATGGGTCGATTTGGCTAATCAGGGAAGCCAGTGCCTTCACTAGAATCACTAACCCGAAAAAAAGAAAAGAAAAAAGAAAACTACAGTGATTTGGTGCCTCCTATGCAGAACCGGTGCATCCTCCGCATACCCAGGCAGTCAGATAAGAGATATTTGTGGTTTTTCTGTTCTCAGAAACCGCTGGCCCGATCAAATTGCCCCTCGGATGGTGCCAGAGTTATGCCCCGGGCAGTTTAATGTCAGAAATTAACTCATTTAGGCCCGACGTCGAAATTTAAAAAATGTCTTCTAAATCCTGACAGTTTTCTGAAAAACCTCATGTTTCTATATCAGTGGTTCTCAATATTTCATGTCAAGGACCCCAAAAATGATATGTAATTGACTGCCGACCGCCATCTGGAAATATGTTTCCCCAAAAGCAAAGATTTGAGTTAAAAACAACTCTGAAAGAATATATTCAAAGATTTGCGCCACATTTTCAGGATTTTTCTAAAATAGCAGATCTACAAGCTCACACCGCGCTACGAGCTTGTAGATCTGCTATTTTTCAAGTATAACATAATGCTTAAAACACCAAAAGGGGTTCTTGGGGTAATAGATAAAAATGTGAATAAAAAATTGAAGAAATATGCTGTTGATCAGTCCATCGCTATATACGAGATTATCCCAGTCAGTCAGTCAGTCAGTCAGTCAGACAGACAGACAGATAGACAGACAGACAGACAGACACACAATTTACATTGTGGCTCAGCCACAGTGTAGTAGTGTACTACATCTTTTTCTTTTAAGATCTGGAGCGAATGGGAGACCCCTGTTGGTGAGCAACAAACTAGTCTATATACAAATGATCGGAAGCTTTTAACATAAAATAAATACAATAAATGACACTACTTTTGATTATCAGCAGAAAAGACAGATAGTTACACGATAAGATTTGTCAACTGTTTTTTATTATTGTTATAATTATATATTTTTTACTGTAGGTGCTTATAAATATTTTAAATTATGTTTAAATAAACTAATAAAACAGCTTAGACATTTTCATAACTCAATGTTAACAGTTCCTCATAAATTGAGATACTGTTCGGATTTCCGGATCAGAAAATCCATGCCACGAAAAAAGAAAAGAAAAAAAAAAGGTGTCTGGTAATAAATGCTACACAGTAGCTAAATGCAAGCTATACAATTCCAGTGCTCCAGGTGTTACTCCCAGACTGAACTTATACTGATACAACGGTGTCACCTGCTGAAAATAACAAATCCACTAGCAGTCAGTGGCTCCCAAACTTTTAGCCCGTGACCCAAAACAAAAATTAGACATTCTCCCAGGACCCAAACTAGTGAAAATAGCAGATCTACAAGCTCACAACATGTCGCTACGTGCCGCGTTGTGTTCCAATTTATTGATTTTTTTAGATTTTTATTTTATTCCTGGAGTTACTGAAAAAAATAAATCATTGAATTTCGTTTTTAATTCATGAAACGTTTAGCTTTTTTGTGAGTGTTTTGGAAATGTTTTGAAAGTGTCCGCGACCCACAAATGGGTCCCGACCCAGTGTTTGGGAACCTGTGCACTACTAGCTCACCGTTTGAGATAGTAGCTCTGCTATTTTCTGCGTGCGACACTGTCGTACGCAGAAAGTATAAATCAGGCTTCAGTGTCCTTGTGGAACCTCACTGCATGGAGAATGAGCTGTAGCAGGAGCAGGAAAAGTGAGTACGTGATAATAGGATTAATTATGAGTTGCCTTCCTGTTTTTCCATTGAATTATTGATATAGGCCTAGCCGATTAAAGACTGGCGTTTGATTAAACAAAGTGTGGATGGGTAGAAGAGCACCATTTATACTTGGTCGTACAATAGTGTCGTGCGCGCCGAAAATAGCCGGCCTACAAACTCACGACGCATCATGTATGCGATCCGTTGTGATCTTGTAGGCCAGCTAGTTTCAGCATACCAGTTTAGCATAAACTAGGCATTAGACTTCCAGTATGTAACCTTTTGAAGCACTGTAAATGTAAAATCAATCCTTTACCAGTTTAAGCAAGTCTCAAATCAGAAAAACCTACACCCAGACATTCCAATCTTACACCCAAATAAATAATCATTCACTCTTATATTCTTTGTTGGAACATTTCAAACATAATAAAAAGTCTTTGGGTCACAGATGCGACATGGGATGCACGCAGTTGATTGATCAAACAGGATCAGAGGAGATTTTCCACCCCTCTGTAAGGACACATTTTAATAAGCACTGCAACAGCTTTCTGAAGGAAAGATAAAAGAAATGTCAGTTTATGTGCCAACCATCCCCCCCCCCCCCCCCCCCATGTAAAACTTGTGCTAATTTCCCACTGGATCCAAATAATTCAAAGACCCTCTCAGTGTGTCTTCCTCACTGGATACAGGTTGGGTTTTTTTTAAGGGAAGAAACCCTCTTACAAACTTTGATTTGATAGAATAAAACAGAGCAGAATACATTAATTATAGATCTTGTTACACACACACACACACACACACACACACACACACACACACACACACACACACACACACACACACACACACACACACACACACACACACACACACACACACACACACACACACACACACACACACACACACACACACACACACACACACACACACCAGGGAATTTACTGATATTTATCGTTTAAGGACACAAACAGTTTGTGTTTTCCCACTGAAATGAATAAAAGTACAGTCTTTGTACAGGATGTCTCCCTCTGCAAATAGTATAAATTCTTCTGTACACCTTCGCTTAAACCGGGACTCCAAAACAGCTCCTCCTCCTGTGTTTACATAACCATTTCTCAACGTCACCAGGGTTCCAAATTGACACTTACGGCAGCGGTTCCCAAACTTTTTCATGTCAAGGACCCCCAAATTGACACTAATTATCCCACGGACCCCCATTTGAAAATACATGCCAGGGACACCCATAAGAGAAGATTTTTACGGCTCTAGCAGTGATTCTCAACCAGTTTAATTTCAAGGACCCCCAGTTTTACATGCATTAGTCTATGGACCCCTATTTAATAGCATTTCTATCTCTGGGACCCCCAATTTATATTATAAAATCAATGCTAATTTAACTCTGAGAGTGTACAAATGGAACCAAATGGACCCGTCAGGGTCCATTTGGTTCCATTTGTACACTCTCTGAGTTACAGACCCATAAGGGTCCATTTGGTTCCAAATTATCATTTAGCTGGGTCCCCCCTGGAACTCCCTCAAGTACCCCTGGGGGTCCCCGGAGCCCACTTTGGGAACCACTGATTTACGGGTCTGTAAATCTGACGGTGGCAGTGTGCAAATGGAACCAACCCATGTTTTATCTTCGGGACCACGTCTACATTGTACAATCCAGTGTTATTTTAACTCTTGATAGTGTACAAATGGAACCAAATGGACCCATACACTCAAGAGTTACAGACCCATAAGGGTCCATTTCGAGCCCCTGGTGGTGGTCCCTGGACCTGGGGTTGAGAACCAGTGGTTTGACGTTGTGACAGAATGCTGTATTTCTCATTTAGATCACGGAAAGCAATACGAACTCTGACGTGAGTAATTTCCCCTTCCGTGAGTCTAATCCTCTCCGGTCGGTTGTTAGGTTACTGATGGAGGCAGATTACTTTCCCACGTGGTTCCCCATTAAAGATATAATCTCGCATAAATTCTCATTTGTCAGTTACAGACACCTAGTTAACACTAGCTGTCAGCATGTTGACGGCAAAGGCCCATTTCCAACTAGAGCAATCAAATCCGGATTAGTCATTGTTCTTTTCCTAATGCTCATGGTCAGTCAATATTCAATATGAATGCTGTGTGGCGGCGTCTTCCTCGCAAGTCCTGCAGCATGCTTGCGTCGTCGTCTGTCCCTGACGGACTTTTAGCTTTTCCTCGCCGAAATTACACCAGTGACAATGACAGGGGTGCAGTCAACGCACAGAAGTCAATGCACAGACGGCTGTGTTGAAGGACAACGGACACGCACTTTATGAGACACAACAAAAATAAAAAATTAGCACAACATGACGATAAAGGAAACATTCAGTCCAAATGTCCAGTTTGCTAATTCACTAAACTACTGCTACTACTACTTTGGTGTTTGAAACTTCAAATTTCTATAAATGTTTGAAAGCCCAAGTACAAATATCATTTATGAAAAGGCTACTACAGTGAAGTCGGACTGAATGACTGAAACGTATTATTTTTTATCTTGGTATTTAGTTATATCTGGGATTATCTGGCGCATCTGTTATGAAAGAGTTGAGAAATTGTATCATGATTGAAACAGCTATAATTTATAAGCTATAGTCCTTATAGCTATAGATAGACACCATTTGAGTGGGCAAAACCTTAACTATTAAATGGGCATTCCACTCATTTTCAACATTTTACTATGTCATTAATATACCTTAGAGCTGTTGTGTGGAAATAATAAAAAGTTCCCCCATTCTGTGTTTCCTAGAACTAGAGATCTGAAAAAAATCATTAACATGGTGAAACACATCTTGATGATGTCATCAAGATGTGTTTCACCATGTTAATGATTTTTTTCATACTTACAGTTCTAGGAAACACAGAATGGGGGGACCTTTTTATTATTTCCACACAACAGCTCTAAGGTATATTAATGACATAGCAAAATGTTGAAAATGAGTGGAATGCCCCTTTAACTAAATTGTTGATAGGATCAATATAAGTAAATTAATATATGATAGCCTTTCCGTAGGAGTCTCTCCCGGCTCTCGCCTTGCCCCCGTCCCTCACTGGTGTAATTTCTGGGAACAAGAGCGGGTTCGCGTCTCTGATCCACATGGCATTAAAGTTTTCAGTCCAGCAGCGTGCGTCCGCACTCGAACTCACTTCGACAGACAAACGAACAAACAGAATTATGATGTGCTTCAGCCGACCACAGTGCAATCACTGTGGCAGGACGGTCAGTATGTTGGTGATGGTCCATTTCTGACCTGAGCAGTACTGAATGACCAAATGGAAGCTAAACTCTGATTGGCCGCTCTTCACCAGCTCCAGACAATTCTGAGTGTCACTGTTCTGGATGGACCCTCCCTGAGAAAGAGAGAGAGAGAGAGAGGATGAGAGAGAGAGAGATAGAGAGGATGAGAGAGACAAAAACAAATATTTATGAATAGAATTGCAGTGTGTGTGTGCTGGCGTGCGTGCGTGTGCGTGTGCGTGTGCGCGTGTGTGTGTGTGTGTGCAATGCATGTCATCCATCTACCCATATACTATATGACAAGAAATCAATTTGTGTTCAGGGATCACATTACATCATTATCAAGCCCAGTAAGAGATGTAGAAAGATTAAGTAAGACAAATGAGGCCAGTGTTTCTAAAGAGCATTTTTACAATTAGAATGAGGAGAATTCGACTTATATCACGTTTGTGATTGCTTGTGTAACAAATGATGATAGTATGACGTCAAAAACGCTATGTCTGGTTCTGCAATTTTATACATTGGCAGAATCAGCTTTGTTTGCCATTGATTGTGTACTAAAAAAAAGAGTGGCTTTGAGACATGTTTCTCTGCGCAGTGTAGGGAGGGGAGATTATATTGAATGATGGAGCTATTCCAATCCAACTTGATTTATTTGATGGATCTATTGATGGAACTATAGAGGGTATGCGCGTGACATCATCATCAAACCCGGAAGATATGCAGGAAGGTCTACTGAGTGACAGAAAATGCTTTCTGGCTTTGACAGCCCATATATACAAACAGAAAATCTGATCTGGTTGCATTAAACAACATTAAACTCACTTTGCCTCTCACTTTTCCACTCGATTTGCCACTCACTTTATGCATGCGCATACCCTCTATTGAAGATATCGCTTCTGTTGAGTATTTAGAAGCTCAATTAAGTACCAAATGACTGAAGATATCAAACTTCCGGTGACCAACCTGTAAATTGTAACACCACAAGTCACCTATAATGTCAGTTGTCTGTCATATCCATGAGGCACATCTGAGTTGGTCAAGGTCCCATTATAAGGTACTTCTGCATCCTACTAGCAGTGTGTATAGTTTGGTGCTAAATGATTGGTCCAGCAGTTTGCAAGATTAGCACCTGACAAACATACAGACCCTCTCATCACCTCTTGCAGTGTGCCAGGCCAGAAAAATACACAGATACAGTAAGTAGGACATTGAACAGCTTGGGAGTTCTCCTTGAGGTTCTCCTTTCAAAAGATATTGATTTGCACAGATTTTGTTTGTGTATCTGCACAGCTGCCATGGTATATTGGAGCTTGCCAAGATCTTGACTTGTTCTTGAACCGATATAATATGTGCCAAAAACCAATACACAATTTCATGGTCACTTAAGCAGAAGAATCTCATTTATCAGAATTAAGTGCTGCTGATTTTGAATGTTGAACTGCCACACAAGCAGACAAAGCAACATACGTTATTTCCATAATTATTTAGATGTACAAATTGACAGTGTGCAAATTGAAACAAACATTGATGTTTCTTTAAGGTATACATTTGAGACCAGATCTCTTTTCTTAGCAAGACCTGGCCAAAATGGCCAAATTATTAGACAAACATACAAGACACAAAAATACAAGAATATGCAGTGACCTGAAAGTTAAATGATTGGGATTAGGGGTGAAATTAGAGGATAGATAGGGTGGTTGCTGGGGAGAGGTGGTCATGTTAATACAAATAAATAAATTATAAATGATACGTAGCCTGCAGAGTTAGTTCAGTCAGACATACTCGAGGGAGTTCATGCCGTGCTCAATGGCGCATACTATACTCAAGGGGTTAACATGCTGCATTTCTATGTGTGTGCAAGTCCCACACATCATTCGCTGATGTGGCAGTCAGCTGACCAATTGGGCGGGCTACTTAAGCTCACTAGACTGTATGCTCTTCCTGGCTTCCTCTGCATATGGTTCCTGGATGTTATGTGATGTTTGCTCCCACCACCACCCCAGCACCACCGGTGGGCTCTGTTATTTATGTTCCCCATGGGGGTTTTATTGTATATCTATCTCCCTGCTCTTAATGTTTTATGATGGTGTTTAATCGCGCCGAGCAGGGAGAAAATGCAGCAGAGCCGAACGCCAAGTCAAATATATGCACACTTGTATTCTCATTAGTTAAATCTATTTGTGAGTTGTCGGACTGAACTAATATAATGTCGACATTCTCCCATCTCATAGACTCATAGCATGCCAATAACTTTCTCTTTCAAATCAAATAAGTTAATGAAAGCCTGCAGTTTTTTTTTCTCGTTTTTTTAAAAAGTTTTTAAAAGTTCATTCTAGGCCGAGGAGCAGAGAAAATAAAGGCCCTTTCCCAAATTCAGTGTGCGTTCTGGGTAGCCACTGAAGTTTGTAAATTGTTCTTTGATCGTAAGCTGTAAGATGCCATTGGTGGTGGGAGCTGAAATGATTGCTTTCAAATTAAGGTTTTAACAATTAGACAGCCTGCGGTCGGTCAGTCAGGGACAATCAGTCGACAATCAGTGAGTGAGTCCGCAACAACACGTCACAGAATGTCATCCGTCAAGGCGATCATTGGCGGCTGCAGCGGTACACAGTATAGGCTGAATACATATCCATCGATCACAATGATCTTTCCTGTATTCTCTGCTCATGAAGAATCGATTGGGTTTCTCTGTGTGTACAACCTCCTGACTGACTTCCAGCAAATATTACACTTAAAAGCCTGTACTTTACCCCTTGCCCTCCAAAGAGTACAGCTCAGACTGAGACTATAGAAGCTGAGTTGGCAGACGCACACGCACGCAGGCGCACACGCACGCACGCACGCACGCACACCTGGAATGGCTCCAACACCTTGTCCTCGCTGCAGCAGTGCGCCTGCCTGTCATTCTGCAGAGCGCAGTGTTAGATCACACTATTGATCTCCTGCTATTAAGGCGGGAACATCAGTTAATCAGTCGGTCAGCCAGTTAGGCAGCGAGCCAGTCACCAGGCAGTCAGGTCGGCCAGCAAGTCAGCCTAGTCTATCTATCAGATGCTCAGTAATGCAGCTATTCAACACAGGATGTGTTCTATAAGAACCCTGTGTAAGGGTTATCGGACATTAAGTGCTAAAAATATCAAGCATCCTGTATTAACTCATTCAGGCCTGACATCGAAATTAAAAAAAAAAAGTTTTCTAAATCATGACAATTTTCGGAAAGATTTGAGGCACATTTTAACGATTTTTCAAAAATAGCAGACCTACAAGTTCATAGTGCGCCACTCGGTGGCGCGCTATGAGCTTGTAGATCTGCTATTTTTCAATAGCTAAATTATAACATAATGTTTTAAACACCAAAAGAGGTTCCCGCCCAAAATGGGTTAAAGGTGCAGTAAAGTGATTAATAAGCGTTACATTTAAATGGTGACACACCGGCATTCCAACGCCCGCTATTCCGCCGTAACGCCATTCCGACGCACTCATTACTAACCCTAACCACACGGTGGACGCGGAAGCCACGTAGTTGGAATGGCGGTGCGACGGAATTCCACTCTGTTCCCGTGTTAAATGTTTTTACAGTTTATTTCTGGCGAGACAGAGAGACCCGTGTTACAGAAGTGTCATCCCAAACCCTGTACCACTTGTATGAGGACGTCGCAACTCGAACGGCGCCGAGTCGGCTCAATCAAACTTCTCAATGTTCGGCGCGGCAACTTGCTTGGTAGTGCCTCGCGTGGCAAAAATCACACCCGTGTGAAGTGAGGGGTGCTCTAATCGTCGTACATTCCCACCGACATTCATATGCCGATTTGCTCAGACACATATGACGTAAATTCTCCGTTCACTGTCAAAGGCATTTTTAATGTTTGTTCAGACAACAAACATTAAAGCTCTATATTGAGGGGCTAGCGCCCCTCAAAAACTGTCCACAGTTTTTGTGGTTATAAGCACAAGCCCTCTATAGCAATGTCTACTATCTGAATAGAGCTTTAAAGGAGTAGTTCACCCAAAAAAACTAAATGTATTTTCTATTATTTAGTTTAAAAAGCAGGTATAGCTGCAAAGGTAGATACATACAGTGAAGAAGTGGTCCGCACACAGGCGTTGCTCCAACAGTGTTTATTTGTGTTAAAACACCATTATAAATTAGGACACAACGTTTCGGCCGTGAACGGCCTTCATTATATCATGGTCGTCACGTGCCTGATGTTGATTGGGCAGGTAATTTTCAAACACCAATGAGTGACATGAAATAAATTATTTACACACCCAATGAAGCCTTGAATTCATGGAGATTGTCACATTATATGCCAATAAGTTATAACCGACAGAATGTCCCGTAGGAGACTCAAAGAAAATAAGTAACAATTTGTTTTGGTGAACGACACATTTTACCTAAAGGTATTGTTGTGGACATTAAGAATCAGTAATCATTGCACAGTTTAAAGAGTTTTCTGTGCAACTTGTATAATGCTCTTCAATACAACCGAGTTAAAGTCCACCGTGCAATATGGGTAAACTTAAAGGTGTAGTGAAAACGTTTAGACGTCACACGTTTAGACCATATTCGTGGTCATCATATGGGCAATGGATGCCAACAAAATGGGAAACTTCTCATTTGTGTTTTTATTATATCAAAAGTCCATAAAAATAAAAATGTAATTATTTCCTTAAAACAAAAACGTGCTGTGTGATGACATGTACAGATACACATCAATACAAGCCAATAAAAATGAAGCTCACCCATTTGATTCCCATTGCTGCATCATCCTCCAAACACAGGTGGTTTTGATTACAGAAATACTCCATTTTTAATCTCATTCAAGATGACATCCAGACAGTGTCCCCTGGCTTTGCTGCCGTCTCTCTGTCACTTTGTAAACAACCCACTCTGCATATGCGTGCATGTGGTCGTGCATGAGACGGACCTACGTCCCATAGCCTGGAGGGATGAGACGCTCTGATTGGTTCAGAAACTAAGATCCTGCCGTCTGAGGCTGAAACTTCAAAATAAATTGCCCCAAAAAGCCATTTCACTACACCAGGTACACAAGGTGTTTTAGGCTAGGAGGCTAAGAGCTGGAATATGCTATCAAGTTGGCACCAGAACAAGCATGAATAATGACGCTACCAAAAAGGCCATGCCGCCGGTCTGATTAAATCAGCTCCGATGCCTCATAAATAAGGTTGTAATAGATAACCTTTGTAGAAGCACCGGTGTGTTGCGGCTATCTTGCATTGACCAGTCACCACTGTAAACCCCACCACAAATGCAGCAGCAGTGCCGTGCATGTCGTTGATGGCGCAGCCACATCCACATACCCACACATTTTCAAAGCTGCATCGATGCCATTTTCTCAGTCTTTTGGTTTGTAAATGATGGGGACTGCTGTGAGTTTTAATTTGTCATTTGTCCTGGCGTTTGAATCCTGGGTGGTAGTAGCATACTGCATCCACCCTCCCTGCTGTATAATAATGACACTGCTAACTAATTAAAATGATTGAGAAGGCTGGACAAACTGGCCTAATTAACAAATACTGCAAGTGGTGTTGATTGATTGATTGATTGAAGAATTTATTAACAGTTTGCAGAATTACAGTACATTTCAAGCACAAACTCAATACAAAGGCTGTTAACCCTTAGACAGATTACTACTGGAAAACACGTGGAGTTTTGCATTAGTTCTGTCTGCCCTGTACGTGATTTTCCGTAGTTCTCTTTTTTTATTAATACCAATATATTAATTCGGTCCGCACCTCTGTATAGAGTATTGAACATAAATATCAACTACATTTCCCAGAATTCCCGTGTCACGTGACACACGTGTATGCTTTCCTATTGGAAACTGACGCCCAGCCCCCAGTGAACAGGGGGGTTGGTTGACTCCTCCGAGGTGGGCACTGGAGGAAGAGTTTTTCAGCCAGGTTTGCAGTCGCCGCAAAAAAAACAATCTGAAAAATGATCCATCCGTGTCCAGTGGCATTATCCAGTCCCAGACCGTTGGCCGGGCTGCAACATCCACCCTCGCGGATTACACGTGTGCAATGTTTTTTCTTCTCCCCACCGGAGTTACCACCAAGGCTGATGCCTTCGCTAAAAGGTAATTTTATTGTATTCGAAAATGCCCTAATATGACATGTCTAGTAAGACGATCCCTATATTTGGCCCGAGCCGACCTAGTGCTGATATCAGATAGATGTGGTAGAACCATATATGGATAGATCTAACTGGTTTAGTCATCGTGACAGGCATAGTCGGAGAATAGCCAGTACCATTTGTGCAGCGTTTGTTAGCAACTACTACTAGCCAACAGCCAGTGGAATGTGGTGACGCGATGGTGCTGGATATACGCTGGGCAGCTACATTAGCCGCGATCACTCATTGGTGGTGTCATTCTAACGTCGCCATATTATTTTATCGTGATACTAATTATACAAACATCTATTTGTATGCCACGATGCCACGATTCGGCCCACAAAGACACAGTACAATACATTCATTTGATCAGATGTTTTTGTTAGCTACGTCGATCACCTATAGTACCACAAGCCCGGGCAATAGCCAGTACCAATGTTGCTGGATGATTGCGACGCAATGGTGCTGGATATACCCTGGGCAGCTAGCTACATTACCAGCGGTCACTCATTGGTGTTTCATTCTAACGTCGCCATATTATTTTATCGTGATACTACTTATACAAGCATCTATTTGTATTTTTCATGCCACGACTCGGCCCACAAAGACACTGCACAATAAAATCATTTGATCGCCAGCAGCCGGGTAAAACGCCATGTAATAGTAGCGTGCACTGACTACAGCTAAAATGTTTATTTCTTTTTATATATTTAGAACTGGCATCAGATGAGGAGGAGGAGGATGAAGAGTCAAGACTGCGATGGCGTTTTTGGGTGTTTTTTTTATTTAGCCTACTCACACATAACCTGACTCCGCCAGATGGGGCAGCAGAGAGTACACTGGGTTCCCCCCTCCTGCTCCCATCTGGGAACTCTCAGGCAGACTTGATGCCCGGCCACAAAACGGCCTGGCCAATCAGCAGCAGCTAGAAGCTAGAAGCTGCTGCTAGAAGTTGCTCACAAAACGGCCTGGCCAATCAGCAGCAGCTAGAAGCTAGAAGCTGCTGCTAGAAGTTGCTAGAAGCTGCTGCTGATTGGCCAGGCCGTTTTGTGGCCGGGCATCAAGTCTGCCTGAGAGTTCCCAGATGGGAGCAGGAGGGGGGAACACAGTGTACACTCTGCTGCCCCATATGGCGGAGTCAGGTTAACTCACACACACACACACACACACACCGTCAAGGACTGGGTTTGGGGACATTTGGGAGGAGTAGCCCTGATCCATAGCTCTAAATGCGCATTTAGAGCTATGGATCAGAGCTAGGGGAGGAGTAACTGTTTTGTATGTAGGCCTATTTATTTTCTGTAATATTTATCATTTTATTATGTTAGTAGTCGTAAAAAATAAAAGACGCTTTTACAATGAGTTAGACCTGTCATGACTATTTTGTTCACTATTGTGAGGTTTATTGTATATGACTAAGCAAGTTTCAACTGTGATTTACTCTGTAACGGTAGATGGTAATAACTCAATTTCTTTTTTATAATACAGTATACATTCAAGTCTATATTTTGATACATATCATGGGCACCAAGTCATATCAAAACAATGTCCTTGGATGTGTTTTTTATCAAAACTGTGTTTCTTCATAACAGGTTTTTGAGATGCATGCATGAATAGACAAGGTACTGGTAAGACTATGTAATCATGGTATATATCAAAATGTGCGTTAGAATGTCTAATTTTACCCCAAAAAAGAATTGAGTTTATATGATGTTCCAATTTCAGAGCTATGGGGACTTTTAGCTGGATAGGTCAGATTGATCATGACTGACCATGCTATTTATAGATGGCAAAATATCTACAGTGGTACATGTGAGAAACTTTTTATTTTATTTTAATTGAACTAGACAACTCACCCTTTAAAATGAGATATTGCATGGCTATGTACGCCCAGCAGAAAAAAAGTTATTTAGAAAATAAAACTTCAACCGGGCATAACTTTTTTTGGTTGTCCTAGAAACAGAAAACAGTGTAAATGCAGGCTCTTTTAAATGGCTTCCAACACAAGAACTAAACATTTTATCAACTCAGTTCATTTTTTTCCTGTAAGCAGACAAGTCAAGCTTTCTCTGAAGGTCTTTCGTTGTCACACATTCACAACAGAGAATTTTCAATAAATCATTCAAAAACGCCATTCTGGCCATAGAGAAGTCTACCTACTATATAGAAATCCTTGAAACGCTCAAAGAGTTAACTGTGAGTGGACGACCCAATTAAGCATTACACTTGTTTCCAATAGGGTCCACCATGTTCAAATCATCAAAACATTTAGAGACGTACAAATAGACACTTCTATAGACAGAACAGGAATTCATCAAAAAGGAGGTAAAAAGGGAAAATAAGTAATGTGCTTTGGATTTGCAGTGTGTATAGCAAGCTGCAGGGACTAGTCTGTGTCCCACAATTGTTACAGTAGATTAACTATTTTTATTGGCCTACACACACTGGTTCCCAAACACTGGCTCGGGACCCATTTGTGGGTCGCAGACACATTATTTTTGGTTTCCTACATTATGTTTTTAATTATCATAATTTCAAATCATTTTCAAAAAACATTCCCAAAAAATCTATGTTTTTCATATATAAAGACAAAATTCTATGATTCATTCAGTAATTTCATGAAGTAGAAAACAAATGTTTAATTAGTAGTGAAAATAGCCGATCTACAAGCTCACAATGTGGTGCAAAGCGACGAGTTGTGAGCTTGTAGATCTGCTATTTTCACTAGTTTGGGTCACGGGCTGACATCAAATTTCTCTTTTGGGTCACGGCTAAAAATACAGAGCAACAAAACAAGAAGCAACGTAGGAAAATAAAACAATGCTGCCTGCACTCAATAGATGTTGATTAACTGTTGCACCCCTTCCTATTCTCTTCCTCCACACTTCTGTCTTTCACACTCTTCTGATATGAACTGTTATAGTCATGCTCGCTGCTCGCTTCAATATCCTAAAAGAACACTACAGTTACTTAAAAACTGTACTTACAAGTTATTTGGTACATTAGATTATTATTATAAAACATACATTAACAATTTGTCAGATTTTTTATACTTTGTACGAAAATAGCCACTCAATCTACAAGCTCTCAAACTCACAACGCATTGCGCTGTGATCTTGTAGATTATCTATTTTCAAAGGAATTTGACAAATCTATTTTGAAATGGGATGTTTTAATGAGTACTAATAATTACTTTCGATAATACAAGTATATTTAGATGCCAATAATGATGTACTTAATTAATATGCTCAAGTCACATTTTGAATATACTACACAATGTAATTTCTACATTGTGGTATTGCTGCTTACCATTTTTTCCTACTCAGTCTGTGTCTCATAGGAGGGCTATGGGCAGTTCAGAAACCCGTCCACCAGGGACATCATCGTTAGGCAGATCTTTTTTTAAACAATATTTTTTTTACAAAAATGTTTAGATTTGTATTATCGTGAGAACGATGGCTTCCACTTTTGCATTGCAACTTTTGTCTTTCCGGCACCCCAGAGCTCCTATTTTGAAGGAATCCCGGCACCGATTTTGTTAAGGCAACCGGCCGGTTCCACGCGCTGCACAAGGTGCCCTTTTTTCACTTGAGCACCTGCCCCTCTAAATGTCTGTGCACGCCACTGAAGATAAGTTGAAATGTGGTGAAGTGGTCCTTTAAAGGACGACTTTGGGGGGCACGGCGTTGGCGAAAGGGCCTTTCTGTGTGGAGTTTGCATGTTCTCCCCGTGTCCCCTAGGGTAGGTACCCTCACAAAAAACATGCAGTAATCCTGGTCTCTAAACTACCTCCCCCGCCTGATGGAGGGGAAATGAACTGGTTGGAATAACGTGTTCCTTCCACCGTTCCACGTGCTACGTCCAACAAGGGAAACTCCCCCCTGTCAGGTGTAAAGGAGCAACTTGGACACTCAGGCATGAAGGAAGCATGAGTTCAAGTCCGTTGCTCTCCCCATGTCCCCCATATATGGGGACTAGGTTGGTGGAGGGTGTGTAGAGCCCAGGATCACATTAGATAATTGACACAGGGGTGAAAAATGGGTTACAAAATCGTGGGATAAAAATGATAAAAAATACAAAAATAAATAAAGGACGACTTTACTTAAAGGCAGCGGGGCTTTGGGACTGGAACCGGAATAGAACATACTATTGGCTGGCTTCCATATAGCATGCTAATGCTAACTTTACAGGCACAGAAAGTCTGCCATTTCCATTAGCTTGTATCCCATCAATGATGTCACTGGCAGGTACAGTAGGCGGGATCCACAGCCTTCCTCTGAGACACAGACGGGGCAGACAAAAATGGCACGATATCATAATGAGCATTAGTGAGGACCAATTAAATAGAAGATAGGTTGAAAATGGGTGAAGTCGTCATTTAAGTAAAAACCGGAGTACTTCTTCCAGGTTCCAGCGCTGGTAGTTTTCTTGTTTTATTTGATCACATTGTTCCACTTTGTTCTCTCATACCAATCCACACTGAATCTGTGTCTTCAAACAGCTGTGTTTCAGATCTGCAAGCTGGAGTGTTTAGCGTCTCCCAAGAGGAATATCGCCGTTTGCAGACATCAAACGTTTCGCGCACACGCACGCACACACGCGCACACGTGCACACACACACACACACACACAATGCACTATTTAGTGCCGTCCCTCCCTTTGAAAGTAAATGACAATTACAGTATGTATAGTGCAAAAATCACTTTGGTCTGGTTTTCAAATGTGTACAGGGCCATGTCTGATGTGACATTTAGTGCATAATTCACAGCAAAGGGCAACATTTCAAGGCACACCTCGTGATGCCAAATAGAAGTCGACAAACAACCTAGCTACTTCCAAGACGGCGCGGAGCAACCTTGAAATAGGATCTGAAGCTGCAAATCGCTGGGCGCCCTGATTTAATGTTCCCAAATACCCCCGGGCGATCAGAGTGTTAAAAGGGACAACCCACCACAGGAACACTGAGTTTTATTGAATTATATTTACACCAGGTTGAAAGCGGTTAAGTGAATCTTTTCTTTCACCACAATACTTCCTTCTATTAATCCCTTATCCATATTTTAAATGTTATCCACTCAAGTAAGTGGGTGGGAGGGGACTTTTCATTTAGGAGCGCCGCGATAGGGCTATGCATACCGGTAATACATCTCAGTTTTCTAACTTCTGACAGGGACACTGAAATAAGATGGACGAGCATTTTCTGAATCTGATCAAAGCTAATTAGAGAGATTTATTGTGAATGCACAAGGGTAGCAAAAGGCTATACTGTAGATGAGAGTGGGGTGTCAACAGGATAGAGAGCTATTGTCCTCTGATGGTACAAAAGGAGAGAGAGAGAGAGACAGAGAGACAGGTGCTTTTCCATCAATCCTGTTTCCTTCCACTGGTTAAAATGGGCTTCTTGGGAGATATTAAATAAGCAGTAGGTGGCGCTATTTTGCCAGTCAAGTGAGACGCACTTACACGATTATCATGTCTCACACACACACACACACACACACACACACACACACACACACACACACACACACACACACACACACACACACACACACACACACACACACACACACACACACACACACACACACACACACACACACACACACACACACACACACACACACACACACACACACACACACACACACACACACACACACACACACACACACACACACACACACAGCTCGGCGGTTCGAATCCCGGCTCCTCCTGTCCACATGTCGAAGTGTCCTTGGGCAAACACTGAACCCCACCTTGCCCCCAGTGGTTGCCATTGTGTGAATGTGGGAAGTGAGGACGCTGGCGTTGACTGTTTGCCGCTTCACCTCACAATGTATGAATGGACCATTGTAAAGCGCTACAATCCATTATTATGAACTCACAAACCCAAAGATACGTTTTACAAAGAAGCATGCACCACTGAGCCTTTGGCTGTGTGATGCCACCCATAAGACTGAGATCCTGACAATGGGCTATATTATGCATTCAACACTTCCGCGTTCAGTTTGGGCCACCGGAACGCTTCCGGTCGGCAGCCACTCATTGCCAGCAGAATCACAGGTTTAAACAACATTAGGAAACAAGGCTAAATAAGCATACAATTTAGAAACAAGCCCCAAAAAACGCGACCTGCAACTACTGTCAATATTTTCAAGCAACTTTACTGAAAAACAACCCCCAAGTCGCTTATAACAAGCGGACATGGCAACACCGGTAACAACTGGAAGAACTCCATGAAGAACTCCCATTTTTAACAGGAGATTTAAGACGTTTCTAACTCATGTCATCATGTCAACGTCGCAACACAAATAATACAAACTATGAAAAACTATGCCACACATTACATTACATCACATTATCAAATGAAATAGTGTGGTTTAAAGAACTGAAATGTATTCCTACAAAATCACAACCGTACGTTCACAGTGAATGAGTGAAGTGTTGGCTGCATAGAGCCCATTGCACCAGATAATCAGAAACTTCAGATCACAACTTGGATCTTTATCGTGTACATCACAATCACTGTAAAAATCTTCAATTTGTTTTTTTTTGTTACAATCTTAGCTTGAAAAAACTATCAGTTGTGCTTTTTTCTAATGCAAATTATACAAGTTCTGATTTGTGCTTCACCACGGTGCATTTGAGGTTCTTTTAGGCTCTAAAAAATATTATCAGGCTGTCTGTTAAATAAATAGGCGTGTGTTGTTGACTTGACAGGGGCTGGTATAGTTTAGTTTTCAAGTACAGGGACGAGGGACCCCTGCCCTGCGACTTGACAGTAAAGTTCCATTTTGGCCGTGTTGATGTCGCTTCTGTTTTTGACTACTAGTCTCCCGTCGTCCGTTCCGAGCTGTTTAGGAGAAATAACCGATCTAACTTCCATGATCAGTGCATTCACCGGGGGACAGCAAGAGCCTCAGCCTGCAGACAGAGGCTTGGAGAGTGTGTAAATGTATGTATCCACATCCCACCCATCCTCCCATTCACTCTCGAAGTCCACTACTCGCCATCGCGTGTTATAATGCGATATAATGCGAGTTTCTAATTAGAAATCTTGTCTGCAAGTGTTTGCATACCCCATTTGCACATTTCACTTTTTCGATATAGCCCAAAAATCCACCCGTCTGCAAGCGCAAAAGTGCTTTTGCGACTTAGACTTATTCGCATTTTGAGGTGTTTCCATTCAGGATTTTATTCGCAAGAGCCTTATTGCGCAAAACCACCAGGGCTTTATGGAAACATGCCTCGTACAGAGAGCAGTAGCCTACATGCACTCAACACTCATACAGACAAATACACATCCAGGAGAGCTGCCAAGGGCGTGCATGCACAATCTGCCCTATTCATACTAATTATTCTGCTTCATCTACAGTACTCATCGTGTGCAAAATGTCACGGCTGAAGAGTAAAAATAATACAGACGGTTGTTAAAAGTCAGAGGCACATGTTGAATTAGCCAGCTAAACTAAAGCAGACGGGAATTTATACAATCCTATTGCATAAATAAACTTGGTATGGTGAAATACTAATCCACACACCGTAACAATTTGAGACAAGGTGCCGTCTAGAGCCAGGATTTTAATTGAGATGGTTCGGCCATCTATTCAAATGAAAGCAGGGCATCTTTAGCACTTGAACAGTCCAAAAAGCACCGGGAAAATTACTGCCACATACAGAATATGCAGTGCCAGTTAGAGGTGTAGGAGGAATAATTTTCTTTTTTTCCTGTGGGAGATCGCACAGGGGGACTCTAGATATCAATTCACATACACGTACTGTACTGTACTGTATGTGCCCCACTTTCACATGCCCTAAGATCATAATAATGCTGTCCAGCTGTGGTTCCCTATGGAGACACAAAGAGTCTCCTTTGTGTCTCCATAGGGAACTACTCCTGGTCATCAAAATAATTATTGGCTTAGGAATTGATTGAATTACTCGACGACACTGAAAATTAGTTTGATTACACCGGGAAAATTTCAGTGTAATTTCGAGAATAAATAAATGAATGAATGAATGAATGAATGAATGCACCAAAGGCCTAGGCTGTGGCTCAGCGGTCCAGGCACCTGGCTGTCCAGTCTGGCAGTGTACCGCGGGTTCGACTCCCGATCCCGACGGTCTTTACTGCGTGTTACACCGTTCATACTGCATTTATACATTTTGATGTTTGAGAGGATCATCTCTGTGCCAGACAATCACAGGCTTTCATTTTTAGTTTGAGAAAATAGAAGAAGGTCTTTCAATGTGTCCATGGCACGAAAGCATCTTCGTGAGGAGACTATTGGGGGCAGGCTGACATGGTGAAGTGTTTCTATGTTTGAATAAATGAAAGGTTTTAGTTTGTTCTGTTTATATGCGAGTTGATATAAGGCCACATGCTCTCATGACGTGTTTCTTGAACCATTAGATGAGAGTTCGGGCATCATGACATTCAGCCCGGGAAACTATTGAGTGATTGGATGAGACACACAACGGTGTAAAAGCTAATGGATGAGATGGAGAATTATTTAGGTAGCTATAAATTGAGGAAGATGGCCTGTAATGGACGAACTGCACTCAAGACTCACTTACTGGTACACTCTATGTTGATATGCCGCTGAAAATACAATGTGACTTTTGTTTCCGAGTTTTTTTGTTGTCGTCTTGTGGCCACCAACTTTAAGTAATCTTACAATTGTGGTACGCTACCTAATCTAGTTGAATAACCCTGATTTAGGGGGTTCCTTGAAATTAAAAAGTTTGAGAACCACAGCTCTAATGCTTAGTGCTGTACCTGTAGAGGACGTAGAATACGGCGCACATCGACAGGTGGGTGCTGGGCTAAAGACATTTCAGTTGAAAAATGGATGGAGCCCCCCGGATGGAGCCCGGCTCAGCCCGCACACCATAAGGTACAAAAAATACTTAATTTATTTGTCTGACAACGTTTTAATCCTGTGGATGTTCATCAGGTCAGGTCGATAACCTGATGAAGATCCACAGGATCGAAACAAAGTCTTTTTTGTACCTTATATGGTGTGCGGGCAACATAGAGCTTTAACTGTGAAATTTATCTACTGTATGTGAGTGATGTGCATACAGTAGGTGCATCATTTCCTGTATGCATTACCTGAGTGAAAGTCCAGGTGAGTTTCATGTGCTTGTTGGCCGCATAGCTGCACTCCAGCAGCCTGGGGCGGCTGTTCACATCCACCAGACACTTATTGTCATCGTCGTCGATGGTCGGACTCAGCACTCCCAGGTGCAGCTGCTGGGAGCTGGTGTAGTACACATTCTGCACAGAGAAACAACACAGGGTGAGTATAAAAGGCAAAGCCCTGCTAAATTTAGATACATGTGACGCCGTGTCACGCACCAAAAATAGACATTCTACAATTTAGGCGTTTAGCACACGCTCTTATCCAGAGCGACTGAAAAGTGCGATCTGCGAGCTCACAACGCACAGCGCAACACAAATGAGTACAACTCACCCTTTAATGTAGGTATTATTTCGGTTTGCTCTCATTTGCTACTTTTTGTTTAGGGTTTCACCCTCTTTTTAATTACATTATGAGTTATGTTGCGACAGAGTTCAAATTTTCTCTTATTTTGAGAGCATATCGTTTTTATGCCGAGCAAGAGCTGAAGGAAGATGGAGAGGAGACGGTTTAGGAAAGACAAACCGTGGCAAATTACAAGATTGGAGACATTGTAATACTCTTTTCTCTGCCTGGGGGAGTGCCGCTATACAGCGACAAAGTCGGCAACCTGACTGCAAACTGTTTTTAATGTCAGTTTCTCACTTATTCAAGCAATTTTCTTTCCATTTTCAATATGCTGGCTCCACTTAATCTTCAGAATGTCAGCCAAAGTCTCATTTATGGAATATTTGCCATGCTCATTCACAGACTGGCAACCTGTGACTGGCAACCTGTGACGCCGTGTGAACTGCGGACGTGGAGCACCCTGCGGTGCTGCTGTTTGGAAGTTTGGATGAATGAATCCAAACTAAACTAACTAACGAAATCAAGATAAAGATAAAATGCCACCCAAGAAAGGTACCGCCCAGGCACCAAAGACTACGATGGAGGACGACATCGAGGACATCAAAAACTCGCTAAACTTTGTGACAGCGGAGTTGAGCTCACTAGTGAAGCAACAAGCCACACTCCTCGAATTGGTAAATGAAGTCAAGGCACTGAAGAACACAGTTAAAGAAAAAGACAAAAAAATCGAGGAGCTTGAGCTGAGAATAAGTGAAGTGGAACAATACACAAGGATGGAGGACGTAATCATTACTGGAATCAAAGTGAAGCCTAGATCGTACGCTAAGGCGGCGGCAGAAGGCCGAAGTATCGGCGAGGACGCACCGCCTGAGGATCAACTATCACTTGAAAAGCAAGTAATTGATTTCTTTGAGACCAAAGAGATAGTGATTGACCCCTACGACCTGGTGGCATGTCACACACTTCCTCGGAAGGACGGAGCGGCTCCCAACATAATAATACGCTTCTGGAACAGAAAGCTGAAAGTGGATCTACTGAAACAGTGGAAGAAATTGCTGGGCTCAGACGTATACATGAACGAGCACCTCACTAAAAAGAATGCCGAGATTGCCAGAGATGCCCGCCGGCTGAAGAAACAGAAAAAAATCCAGGCAACTTGGACCAGGAACTGTCGGGTGCAGATCAAACTGAACGGAGACACGCCAGAAACGGCAAAGATAATAACGGTAAGAGACGCCAAAGACCTCGACCAGTATACATGAAGTGCTATCCTGTTTGCTGGCGAAAATATGCTAGTATCTATATTTTTTTCTTCAACATCTATATTTTTGTATTTTTTGACATTTTGCATCGAAGTTGCATAAATCAGGACGACTACTTCATTCAGATTATTTTGTACTTCTTTAATTGTGAAAGACTAAATGGATTCGGCATGGATTTGGCATTGATCAGGATGTCTATGCTATATTTTTGTTTATTATTACCTCTCCTGCATATTTTTTTGCATGGATTTAAGTACCTCGATGGAATTGGATATTTCACGACATTTTGTACTGGACATAAAATGTCAGTAGGCCTACATGGATGCTTAAAAACTGTTTGGATTCCGCGGCTATTATCATACTTTTTTTTTCGATGGATTGATCTAACAGCCGGATTACGGTGCTGCTGCTTCTGTTTGACTTGCTTTCTTTTTCTCTATTTTTTTACAGTACTAAAATTAAGTTGTGGGCAGCAGTTGCTCAGCAGTGGCTCAGGGGTAGAGTGGCCGGTAGAACAGCCAGATGGAAAAAACGTGATGTTCCCAGTTCGATCCCGGTGTCGAAATGTCCTTGAGCAAGACTCTGAACCCCTAATGTAATGTAATGTAATCTATTTAAAGCGCTTTGGCTAAAAGTGCTATATAAATGCACCATTTACCATAGTTTTTACTCCTTTTGAATACCTGATAATTTTATTACTTACTATAAACTAAGAGTCGGCCACATTGAGTCTAAAAGACATTAAGCGTGGAAATGAGTTATAAATAACATCCAAAAACTGCTAGCAGCTAAAAGAATAGGAAGGTAGATGGGCAGGTAGGTGGTAGGTACTTTATTCATCCCAGGGGGAAATTAAGGTGTAATAAAACAAAAACCTAATCTAAAACGGGCATAAAAATCATAGTCAACGTACAATATGAAAAACGACAGACCAGAAACCACTAAGTCCAAAGGCTTGAATTCAACACCCCTCCCATCCGAACCAGTCTGATCCAGCCAGAATCAGCCTGATCCAGCCTGATCCAGCCAGAATCAGCCTGATCCAGCCAGCCAGACGAGGAGTTGTTCAGATGTCTTATTGCCGGAGGCAGAACAAGAGCTCCTACAGCGTTCCTTTCCTTCCTTCAACGTGGGTGTAAGTAAAGTACTGTCTGCTGCTGAAGGAGCTTCTCTGCCCTGCCACAGCGTCACGGAGGGCAGTGGTTCCCAACCTTTTCAAGGCTGTGACCCCCCCAAAATAATCATATTTGATTCACACACACACACACACACACACACACACACACACACACACACACACACACACACACACACACACACACACACACACACACACACACACACACACACACACACACACACACACACACACACACACACACACACACACACACACACACACACACACACACAGGGAGTTGAGGCATTACATTTTGTTTGACTCGGTTCCACAGATAAATACTGTGAAGATAGCAGTAGACCAGCTATTTTCATGATTTTTGGCTCTTTCTTAATATATTATTTGCCGATTTGGGTCAAGTAACACAGGAACAAACAAACGTACACACCACACAGGGCGGGAAATAGTGGCAATACAAACGTCCTCTAATCCCTACATGGGGAACACTAGAGGACGCACCGACGAAGTTACAGCAGTGAACACAACTTAGGAAGTCCCTTAAATACAGAAGGCAATCATTAGCGCACCTGGGCACACGGGTGGCAATGTTCAGTCAATTAAGACCACCTTTACACGAGAACGGTCGCCAGATTTTGAACATGGTGGACCCTATTGGAAACAAGTGTAATGCTTAATTGGGTCGTCCACTCACAGTTAACAGCCTTTGTATTGAGTTTGTGCTTGAAATGTACTGTAATTCTGCAAACTGTTAATAAATTCTTCAATCAATCAATCAATCAATCAATCAGATAAAACGATAGTCCCGTTGCGTTCTCATTTTTTATTGACCCTTTACATGAGAACGCACACTTTATGAAAACGCTATAATGTCTCTAGGTGGCGGTAACGGACTGCCAGATAGACCAGTCACCCACGTAAAGAACCAGGTAGCTCCCCCCTTCACGCAACCCTATCAGGGTTTCTCTTTTGAATAATGCTTCCAGACCACAAGGGAGTTGTGGCCGTCTCTGCCTGCTTTCTACTAACCGCATCGAGTGACACACAGGCTGACAGGCAGCCCAGAGGCATACAGGCAGAGCGCCCCACGGGATGGTTATATTTTATACATACATTAGGCTGCGCTACATATACGCTGCTGCCGCCTATCATAAGGCTTTTTCTTTACATCATGGTTTTACATTCACCATCGCTGATGAGCGGCACTTTGTAAGTGAGGAGGGAGCGCTTGCTCATTGTAGGAACACCAAATATTATAATATCACATATGGCTCTGCATCAATGTAACATATGCGTTGTGAGCCGACGTGAGCCATGATGTCACAAGTTTTGCGCATTCACCGTTTGGCCTGTTTACATGGAGACGGGAGGAAACGGCGTTTGCAAAGATTTCCACTCTGGAGGGTGTTTTCACTTTGTTGCGTTTTCACCCCCAAAAAAGACAAAAAGACACCCACAAACTATACTTTATTTTGCCGTTTTCTATGAACACCGTTCTGGTGTAAAAGAGGTCTAAGAGTCTCACGCACAGCACAGAGGGGGAAGAGAAACATCACAGGACAACCAAGTGGAAAACATAAGGGCGGCGAGCGACCCAGGCATGGCACGCTCAGGGCACAGAGCGTGACAATTTGGCCAATGTTTGACCAGTTTTTATGGTATACAGTTGATTACTCTGATGCAGTCTTTATTTCTTTTCTTTTTCCCCCCTTAAATTGTCACTTCAAAATCATCTGGGGACCCCGACCCACAGGTTGAGAACCACTGATGTAGGAGGTGAGAGGGATTGTCCGTGATGGCTATAGGGGTGTATTCTTCATCCTGCTTTTGGCCACCTCCCAACAGTGTCCGAGGTGGTACAGAGGACAGAATAGTGCTACACATACTGTAAAAGACTATAGTGTGTGTGTGTGTGTGTGTGTGTGTGCATAAAATGCTAATCTCAGGGGCTTATATATATGATCCCTTGGCTAAAACAATTGTGGTAGGGTGTGTACAATTGTGTGCATTTCTGCTAATGTGTGTGTGTGTGTGTGTGTGTGTGTGTGTGTGTAGGGTACATGCTGTTTCTCCATTTCTGCTAACCGAAATAGGTTGCGAGTCTGTGCATGTGGAGAAGAGAGTGTGGAGTGCAAAGGAAGTAATGGAGGACAATGAATGTGGCCATCATACAGTGTCGAGCAGCCAGACAGCCAGACAGCCTCTAAGCTGTACTGTAGTTTAAAAACAATCTGAGAGACGGCAGCAGAAATAAAGTGGTGATGGGTGTAAATGTGAACTCACACACGGTCAAATCCTTCAGTGTTTATCCATCTCTGAGAGGGTGAAACTGGACCCGAATTGGACCAGCCCAAGTAAAGGGCTTTTACAGTGCCCATTTATGTGCGTTTGAGTGTTAGTTTGAAGTGCTTGTGCTTTGTCTGTGTGTGTGTGTGTGTGTGTGTGTGTGTGTGTGTGTGTGTGTGTGTGTGTGTGTGTGTGTGTGTGTGTGTGTGTGTGTGTGTGTGTGTGTATGTGTGGGGGGGAAGCGTGTGCATACGTGCATGCTTGTGCATGCATGGGTGTGTCTATACGAGTGTTTATGTGTAGCATCATTTGTGTGTATGTGTGTGTGTGTGTGTGTGTGTGTGTGTGTGTGTGTGTGTGTGTGTGTGTGTGTGTGTGTGTGTGTGTGTGTGTGTGTGTGTGTGTGCTTGCCTGCCTGCCTGTGTGCTAATAGCAGCTATTTTACTCACATCTGTCAATAGATTGAGGCTGGGCTCCCAACAGAGCTGCATAATGCTATCTCCTCTGCCGTCACGGCTCCTTAAAACCTCTAATAGACGGATCGGTATCAATGCCATGTCAGAGAGATAGCGATCTCTCTTGACAGATGAACACATTTGCAACTGTAAAAGGCTGCTTTTCAGCGTTTTGATACAGCTATTCCTTTATTGGATAGGAGAGTGTAGAGAGACAATAAATCGATGACAAAGGAAGGGGGAAGAGACACAAGACAAGACGCCAGCAGTCGGATTTGAACCTGGGTCCTTGCAACTCACAAGGACAATTTTTTTTAAAGATAAAATAATTTCATCCACTTCTTTATATACACCTAAAAACTTGTGATGTGAGCTTGGCTATTTTAGTTACTATATTTTAATCACGATTAGTTAGTATGTATGCAGTTTCTGAATGAAGCCTGAATGAAGCCACTGAAAAAAGTGGTGACGGCAAACTAAACATGCTGGCTGCAGTTTTTCCCGGAATAGTTTCTTATAAATGCATTGATTTTTCACTACGACCCAAATGACACACTCTTCTTATGTAATACCAGACATACTTCACCAGACATTTAAAGCTCAGTGGCCTTCTAGTTAGATACCGGTAGTCCGTCTTGATATTGGAAGGTCATGGTACGATACCCATGGTACGATACCCGACCGAGTCACCAAAGACTTAAAGGTAACATTAAAAACGTTTTTTGTAATTTGTCTTATTTAAAAAGAAAATGAAATTTTAACATTCAGTAGATTTTCTGTGGTTTTCTGGCTCAAACAAGTGCTCTGATTTAGTCCACAAATCCCATACAGTATATGACATAACAATTTGCCAGCAGATGTCACTGTTGAGATATTTTGCCGTTTTAATTGCAGCTCAAAAGTCTTCAGAAACACACAGAAAAAACCCCAAGCCACAGAAAATCCACTGAATGTTCAAAGTTCAGTTTGGGTGGTTGTAATTCATGGGTAAACCAACCAGGGGTTCGGGAGCTACCAGTAGCTTGCACGAGCCATTCAAGTAGATCCCAGAGTGAGCGGGTGTCAGACTGACAGGCAGCCAGTATACCAATTCACAGAACGTGGATTTAGAATAGCTCGCAGTGATGGCCCCAGACATGTGTATCAGTGATGGTCCCAGACATGTGTATCAGTGATGGCCCCAGTGATGGCCCCAGACATGTGTATCAGTGATGGTCCCAGACATGTGTATCAGTGATGGCCCCAGACATGTGTATCAGTGATGGCCCCAGACATGTGTATCAGTGATGGCCCCAGACATGTGTATCAGTGATGGTCCCAGACATGTGTATCAGTGATGGCCCCAGACATGTGTATCAGTGATGGCCCCAGACATGTGTATCAGTGATGGCCCCAGACATGTGTATCAGTGATGGTCCCAGACATGTGTATCAGTGATGGCCCCAGACATGTGTATCAGTGATGGCCCCAGACATGTGTATCAGTGATGGACCCAGACATGTGTATCAGTGATGGTCCCAGACATGTGTATCAGTGATGGCCCCAGACATGTGTATCAGTGATGGCCCCAGACATGTGTATCAGTGATGGCCCCAGACATGTGTATCAGTGATGGTCCCAGACATGTGTATCAGTGATGGTCCCAGACATGTGTATCAGTGATGGTCCCAGACATGTGTATCAGTGATGGACCCAGACATGTGTATCAGTGATGGCCCCAGACATGTGTATCGGGCCATCAACTGCAGAGTTCGTTTGTTCTCTTGTTTGACCGCTATCTTGTGATGCACAACTTGTGCATAATAGTCATGCATATCAGAACAGAACTATGGTATAAAAACCCACAGAGCTAAACAGCCTCTCACTCACTACCATACCTACACAGGCAAGCAGTGACTACTCTACTCTGACTATGGAAAAATACATTTGTCTTAATATTTTGGGATTGATTATATAACTATCAGTATTTATTCCTATTTAAACTATAGTCTTTGTGTGGATGTGTGCACATGCATTGAGCCTGTCAGAAATTGCAAAAAAACCAAAGTGTTTTTTTAAACATAGCCTATTTTAGTGGTAGATCATGGCTTACAATTGAGAATAAAATGGGCTCTTGGGCTTGAAAAGGTTGGTTACCAATTTTTCTTTTTTCTTTTAGGTTTCATGAAACCTAAAAACAAAACAAAATTTAAAATAAATGAAAATTAATGTCATGAAACCTTTAAATGGTACTCAATGCCTCCCCGCAGAGGGCTTCCGGTGCAGGGTTAGTAATGCGGCCAGTCGGAATGGCCATGCGTCGGAATAGCGGGCTTCGGAATGCCAGTGTGTAACCTGGAAAAAAGTACTCACATTTCTTACTTAAGTAAAAGTATCAACACTGCAATATAGAAATACTCCGATACAAGTTAAAGCCCGGAATTAGAAAAGTACAAAGGTATTGGGATCAAAATTTACTTAAAGTACCAAAAGTAAAAGTAATTATTATGCAGAATGTCCCAATTTAAAAATCTGCAAAGTAACTAGTAACTAAAGGTTTTCAAATAAATGTAGTGGAGTAAAAGTACAACATTTGAATCAGAGATGTAGTGGAGTACAAAGTATTGGAAATACTGAAATACAGTACTTCAAAATGGTATTTAAGTAAATGTATTAAATTACTTTCCACCACTGCGACATACTGGCGTGATGTCCAGGGGGTGTAGCTCAGTACATCAAGCTTCCTCAGGCTCCAGAAACAGGAGACAGGCTCCTGACCCAATGGGCCGCCTGGCTCAAGAACCGTTGCTTCCCAAGGCTACTTACTTAATTACTTACTCACCAGACATGTTAGGCTTTCATAACCTAAAGGTGCTTCTGTTTTGTGATGACATTTATGTAACAGTATGAGCTATGCATAGACATAGCCTACAGTGCACACACATGTATATACTGTAGTATAACAGTGGTGACAGTATTCCTTAACTCTGTGTGCTAACCTCAAAACAGATACAACATGTCATGTCTATGAACTGGATTATAATGACTTTTCATTCAATTATTCTCATTTATTTTGATTAGAGATTCACTGAAATATCGCAATTACGGATTTGACAAATAATTAATCCTCTCTGTTGTACCATCGACATTTACAGATGTACATGCACGCATGCACGCCACGCACGCCACACACGCACGCACGCACGCACGCACGCACGCACGCACGCACGCACGCACGCACGCACGCACGCACGCACGCACGCACGCACGTCTTGGGCATGTCATTATATGCAATTGAAAAAATGCACAACACGTGCATAGATCAGCTAGGCCTATTTGTTTGCAACATTTGTGGGACACCATAATAGGACGAAATATAAAATAGGGCATTCATTTATGCAAAAAACAAAAAACATAAAAAGGTTACTGCCCATTAGCAATAATATGCAGAAAAGTCTGCTCTAGACGGCTGGGCCAAAGGCCACGCTTCAAAAATACCATTGCCCTCCTATCTGTAGCCCCCCTCCAACCAGCACTGACATGAAAGAGTAGCAGTCACTAATAATTAAGGCGAACTGGTGGAGGGACCCAGCAGTTGCCAGTTGGCACCATTGTGTTACCTGGTTGCTTTGTTTTCAGTATGACAATGAAATGGCTCCAGCTGAGGTTCTGGGCAAAGCTTATTACTGACAGCTAGGGAGCCCATAAGACAGGCTAATCACTGGTGTTTCACTCAAGCACCTGTTCTGGCACTGAAAAGACAAACACAAGCACATATATGGGCACGCGCGCACACACACACACACACACACACACACACACACACACACACACACACACACACACACACACACACACACACACACACACACACACACACACACACACACACACACACACACACACACACACACACACACACACACACACACACACACACACACACACTCTGCAGGAAACAACAGGTGCAATACGAGAAAAACAATCTCGTTGTTCCCACAAATAACGAAGAGGTTTATACAAGGGAGCAGTCAGAAAGTGAGAGACAGAGAGAGAGAGAGAGAGGAGAGAGAGAGAGAGAGAGAGAGAGAGAGAGAGAGAGAGAGAGAGAGAGAGAGAGAGAGAGAGAGAGAGAGAGGAAAAGTCAGTGTTGAGGAAGGATGGAAGAAGAAATATCTAAATAGCGAACATAATTATGTGATATTAAATGTATTCAAGTGTCTACAGTAAAAGCAAATGTACTATTCACCCCTAACAAACAAATCAGCCAGACTTTGTCTTCTCTAGCTTTATGAAGTTGATCAGTAAAGCTCAAAAGCAGTTTTGATGAGCCATTTACTTCACCCATGGCAGACATTTTACCAGATAAGATTCTCCCCTGCTGCATTTACTACTGCCATCTTTCTTGCTAGCAATGACGTAGACTACCCTTTACATTTTGTATACGACTTTGAGAAATAAGTCAAACAAATGCATAGTTTCCCCTGGCACCCCAATTCTGTGTGGCAATACTATGCGAGTCCTAGAGCTACAGTATACAGTACAGTGAATGGGGAGGTCATGGATGAGAAAATTCAGCTAAGAATAATAATAACTAGAAAAAGTGCCCTTCTGGGCACAGGTCTCCACCAGGAGGATAGGACTGTGTGAGATGTTTGGAAAAATCTTTAGGAGTAATATAAACATGTTTGCCTTTGATGGCAATTGGATGACTTGAGGCATTTTGTTCCAAAAATGTGTTTTGCAAAAATCAACCTGTTGGTGGCGCTATAACAGGCCAATGTGAAAAGGGTGGGATATATTCCTCAGCCTAGTAAGAAAATGTGTGAAAGATTTCACGTAAATTGCATGCTGCGTTCATGATTTGAGGCTTTTGTTCAAAATGGGGCAATCTTGCAAACTGTGAAAGCCAATTATAGCCAATTAAGATGGAATATGAAATATGGGACAGATCCGACTTGACCATAGAGATACTGTGTAACGATTTGTGAGATTTTTGGACAGAATCTGGAGGAGTAATATCAAAAAATGTGTTTTACAAAAGTCGGCCTCCTGGTGGCGCTATAAAAGGCAGATGCGGAAAATGCAGGTCAAAGGTTTGTCCTTGGCCTGTAGGGAGTGTGCATGCAACGTTTCACGCAGATCGGTGCAGTTTTAGGTAAAAAATGTGAAAAGCTGCCTCATGGTGGCGCTATAACAGGCCGTTCTGGAAAATGCGGGACAGAGGTTCATTGTTGGCATCCAGGGAGTGTGTGTGCAAAGTTTGGCATCGACCGGGTTAACGGTGCCGGAGATTAGCTGTACACAGACGGACGGAAGGACACACACACACACACACACACACACACACACACACACACACACACACACACACACACACACACACACACACACACACACACACACACACGCACACACACACACACACACACACGGACGGACGGACGGACGGAGTGCAAAACATAGTCTCTCCCCATGCCTTCGGCCTGGTGGAGACAATAATAAACTGTGTGAACGATGCTTGTGCATGACTCGCATGAATGAGGCCCAGGGAGGTTAACTCTTAGATTTGATAGAAGAGTTGATAGAACACAAATCTTTGGTTTCTCTTTTCTACTTATATCTAACTTATATCTTTAAGTACCATAATAACAATCAGATTACAGATTTAATAAGCTTACTGATGCAGTCAACTTGAAGAAAGCATTACTGTGATGAAATGACAACGGTTTGTTTGTCACACACACACACTCAAAGATACATTTAGCCTTACATCAAAGTTTTTAAAGGTCTCATAATTTGTTTCTTAACTTTCTCACGCACGCACGCACACACGCACACGCTCACACACAGCACTGTGATTTGTCAAAGGTTTTTTTTTTTAAAGGTCCAGTAATTGGTCTGAGATTTCCTTGCATCAAACCAACGAACGCCCTAGTGAAATAACTTTAGAATTAATCATTTACAGTCTGCATCCTTCCACAAACTCATAAATCAATGTCTTCTAAAGTACCTTTAAAGGAGAACAAAGTCATTGTTGGGGAAAAAGTATTTTCCAATTGTGGCAATGCTGCATTTCTAAATGCAGTCTTTGAGAAAACTTGTTCTGCAAGTTGTAACGTATTTACAAAGCCTTCTTTTCTTCTCGCTTTCACACAAATCAATTCCTGGTGCAACAACGCAAGTCTTCAAGCAGGTTGCTTATTTCAGCTTCAATATCCTCATAATTTGCCTCCATTGTATATCCTGAGTTATAGCTAGTTGTGCCCATGCATGTCGCATATTCTGTGTGTGTATGTTCATGCACATGCATGCTTGTACATAGCTCTGGTCCATAGCTCTAATGCGTTGCATTTAGAGCTATGTTACATCTCGACTTCCGCCGCTCGCATGAATGCAGACCAGCCTCTCGGGTGGAAACAAAATCCCCTTTTGGCCAAAAAGTACCGTTTCTACGTGTGGTGGGGGGCTCAGAGTGCTGCCACTAAGGAAAGTTGTCTTTCTTTTTTTTTTTTAAGATATTTTTTTTGCGGCTTACGCCTTTTTATTGGTTTTTGAAGGGACAGACAGTAGGCTGACAGGAAGCGGGAGAGAGATGGGGGAAGACATGCAGTAAAGGCCGCGTCGGGCTCGGGAGTCGAACCCGCGGCACACTGCGACTGGATTACCAGTCGAGTGCCCAGACGGTTACGCCACCGCCTGGGCCGGAAAGTTGTCTTTCTAATGACACAACCCGCCTTTGTTTTGGTGAGTAGCAAAAAACGTTCTTTTTATTTACACTAAAGACGAGAGGCTTGTCTGCATTCATGCGAGCGGCGGAAGTCGAGAGTAACTTAGCTCTAAATGCAACGCGTTAGAGTATCATGGACCAGAGCTATAGCTTATACAGTATGTACTCTAAATGCAACGCGTTAGAGCTATCATGGACCAGAGCTGTAGCTTATACAGTACATGTACTCTAAATGCAACGCGTTAGAGCTATCATGGACCAGAGCTGTAGCTTATACAGTACATGTACTCTAAATGCAACGCGTTAGAGCTATCATGGACCAGAGCTATAGCTTATACAGTACATGTACTCTAAATGCAACGCGTTAGAGCTATCATGGACCAGAGCTATAGCTTATACAGTACATGTACTCTAAATGCAACGCGTTAGAGCTATCATGGACCAGAGCTATAGCTTATACAGTACATGTACGTGTGTGGTGTGTGTAGCTCATGCATGAATGGCGGCCAGCTAAATAACCACACAAGGATCTAATTTTCCGACTTTATTGATCGAGCTGCAAACCAATCTATCCGAGCGAGGCCAAACCGTCACCGAGACGGTTTCCATTGCTGGCTAGATTCCAAGAGTCACTTCTCACCTTTATTGAGTTGTCTTGGGAAATGCTGATATTCATGTCTCCCGCGTTAACCTTGAACCACACCCTGCATCAGCAGCCACACAATCTTTTTGATATTAATTAATATAAGTTTACTGTCAGACTGAGACGATGAGCGTGTGTGTGGTCACACCTCACAAAACAGTGGTTACTTACTGATTTATTCATAGACGTCACCACATTTGCCAGAGCAGATTTATTTTAAATTCCACCCACTGTGAGCCTCTCTCTAGGTCTGTACAGTATGTCATTCTGTCTCACACACTAAAATCCTCAATTTGACTCTGGCAGCGTACAAATTAACCTGAATAAAGATTCAAGGTTTCATATCATTTACAGGTACATACGAGTCCAAATTTGCTCTGTTCTCTCATAGTACACACACTGTACATACAACAACAAGGCCATATGGAATTTTTCCACACACAGAACAGTGTGCGGTCTCACTTTCCCGTCCCTCGTCACTCTCATCGTATCTCTTGGCATGTCAGTTCCTTCTCTGCCTCTCTGTCCCCCTCACCTTCATCCCTCTCTGTCCCTCTCACCTTCCTGTGCATCCCTCCCTTGTCTCAGACAAGTGACTGAAAAGGAAGCTTACGTACATTATGCATCGCCAACATTCAACAATTCATCAACTATTCACAGCCAGCCTCTCTCTCTCTCACACACACGCACGCACGTGCATATATATATGTCTACATCCCAGTGGAATGATTCTATTAAAATAGGGAGTGTTCAGAGTTAATCTAAGGCGATGGAGGAACCACAAAAAAAGGATAAGGATTACAGGCCTAGGGGACGGTGGTACAAAAGACCTTCCATGAATAAGGAATAAAGAACAGAGTGCAATGAAGCATTAATTGAAGACACAGAGAACACTCTAAAGAATAATAAAGCTCTTGATGTGAACAGTGGAATGATCCTGAGAGGCTGCACCTCCACGAGGGCAAGAACTATTATGTCACGAATGAGCTGTACATGGTTACGCATCATGTTGTGCACCGGAAACAGCTGCACGCGCAACGCGGTGCAAAGCGACACATTGTGCGCTTGTAGATCTGTTATTTCCCCTAGTTTAGGTCCCGGGCAAACGTCTAATCTCACTTTTGGGTCTCGACCTGTAAAGTTTCAGTCTGGTTTCCAGGCTGGAAACATTTGGGAACCACCGTGGTTCATGTGGTTTACAATCTAACCCATTTAGGCCTGACGTTGAAATAAAAAAAAAAGTCTTCTGAAAGAATATATATTCAAAGATTTGTGCTGCATTTTCACGATTTTTCAAAAATAGCAGACCTACACGCTCGTAGCGCGCCACTCGGTGGCACGCTATGAGCTTGTAGATCTGTTATTTTTCAATAGCTAAAGTATAACATAATGCTTAGTTAAAACACCAAAAGGGGTTCCCGCCCAGAATGGGCTAAACCACATGAATGTGAGCTGTCCATGGTGCTGAGTAGTACAGTGGATAGGTGAGCGCTGTCCAAGGTGCTGAGTAGTAGTTTAGTTTAGTTTATTTGCACCTAAAATTCAAAACATGATAAGAAGTGAGAAAAAGACAATACATTTAAAGTAGAAAGGAAAATAAATGTCTAAATCAAAACATGATGTGCCGGGCAGTACAGATAGTACAGTCAGTAGGTGAGCTCTGTCCATGGTCCTAAACCCTACAGCTCTCCTTATCCATGACACACATCATTGCTTGTGTCTCTTGGTATAACTTTAAAAACATGACAGCCTTTTTTTCCAATCCTTATTTCAACATTTAATGTGGTAGTGTGTACAGTAGTAAATACAGTATAGACTGTTTGCACTGTAACACGTACAGTTGTGACCAATCGTCAGGTTTCAATAACTAACCGTAGTCATAGAGAGGAGGCCAGTACAAGTACAGCAACCTGCCAAAGCCGCGTTAGGGACAGCCAGACCGCAAAATGAAGACTCTCTCCCCCTCCCCAAACTAAGGAGCGGCCCCTGCCCCTGCAGCAGCCGCCAAAAGGACCTAGCAGAGGAAGAAGTCATCATAATTTTTCGACCTCCGTCGAGGTCGTGGATTTCACAATGCCACGCCAGACTTTCCGGTCCTTCATTGCCATTAGGCATGTAACGATACACTCAACTCACGATTCGATACGTATCACGATATGAGGTTCACGATACGATTTTTCACGATATTTTCAACACAATCATTTTCCAGACAAATGATTTTTAATGATTCCCCCCCCCAAGCTTTTTTCACAATTTGTATTTAACTACATTGCAAAAGTAGCATTACTTTTCATGTAAAATTACAACTACAGTATAAACAAGCTTTCCTGTTTAAACCTAGCTCGAGTTAACATGTGGCATCTTAGGATATAGATGTAGACCTATTTGACAGTGCAGAAACATAATTGCCTTCCTTCCTTCCTTGTATTAATGAGCATCAATTAACGACCATCACCTGGGCACAGTCAGACACATACAGCTCCCATCTGCAGGCCTCTACTACTAAAAGTGACTGCATGGAGTCTGTCTCATTTCTCTCCAAAAGCACGTGAATATGATGGAATATGATTACAGCTCAGATTTCATATCACACACTAGCCCCCCCTAAAATTAATACAAATATTGCGATATACGATATATCGTTACATGCCTAATTGCCATCCCCAGTTCCTGCTTACTGATGCATGTGTCCCTAGAGATGACATCAGGGAACGACAGTTTTCTACCTCTGGTCTGCTTTGAGGCAGGATTCCAGAGAAGATATAACCTCATTGTCAGCTCTGTAGCAGTGGCCGGCAAACTGTGTTCTTCTGGATCGGACTAGTGAAGAAACACGGGGAAGATTGCCGTACTGTATATTAGATTAGCTCTTCCAAGAGAGATTTTGCGCTCTCATTAGAAGGCGGTGTAAGTGCCATCCAACCGTTTCTCTCATTTCTTTGAAATGTATTTGAAGAAGTGCCCAGCATAGCAGTCGGGGACAGAGTTGGAATTGGTAACCCTCCACCACTCTCCATTTGGGCTCATTAAGGGTTTTTTCTGGCAAGTCAGACAGAGGACATGTCCAGTTGTCCACCTGCAGCAGTGCCAAATAGGAGACGGGATAGACAGCCAAATTGTTTGTGCCCCTATTGTTCCCTGCATGAACTCGAATAGGCATGAAAAATGAGATTTTACAGTACGGTACGGTGCCGGTATTGATAACCTATACCTCGGTATTCCACGGTATTTATATTAAAAAAAAGATTGCCCCACCTCCTTATAAGCCCTTCTTTGGTCCCCAACCTGTAGGCCTGTAGGCCTACATATCCTATTTCTTATTTTTACCTTTTATGATAATTTGAATTTTGTTATTTGTCATGTGACTTATCATGATTATGAATTGATTACCCAGGACCTGAATGGAAACAAGACTGCAAGGACTTTTTTCAGTGATCCCTTTGGATGTACCCTATAGCCTACTGATTACATTTCTGCCAATAAAGTATTCAATCAATGAATCAATAGCTATTCCCCACTGTATTTCACTGTACTATGGCTCCCCCTAATGGCCGTTTTGTACCCTGCACGCTGAAGCAGAGCTAGTGTGCAAATTGCAATCTGCGCATGCTCACAACTCTGTGTGCTGTGTTGACAGTTCACACTGCGTTAGGACATACAGTATGGAAATATGGAATATACAATTGGATCTGGGTGTCTTTCAGCAACACTAACTCAGAGGTAGGAAGCAACATTTCAATCTACTGCAGCTGTGTGGTGAAAATAAATGTTTTGCCTTAGTCTGCAAGTGGAGTTGCACTGCATATGCGCAGCATGCGCTGCCCACCGATGCTGTATTAAAATACCGTAAGCTCGGAAATCTCACGGTATCAACACCGTGGCTTTTCCTGTCGCGGTATTACCGAAATTCGGTATACCGTGGCATGCCGTTACTCGATGCTGCAGAGGGCACAGGCAAAATAAACAAACAAAACAAATATACCACATACAGTAACTATGAGGCCACCATTGCACATAGTGAAGAGAGATTGCAATGGTGAGACGTGTATTGGGCGCTCGGGGCCCGACCTGCGATCCATGATTGCGGTGCGTCCACACACGTCCTCTGTGTCACCACTAGAGGGTGCCAGAGCACCGAAATACCTCACCAAAAAATGCCTTTCTTGCTTTACAGGCTAAGGGCCGATTCATACTCCTATTTTAGCGCTGTAGTGCCGAAATGATTTCGGCTCGTCAGAAGTTTTCAGTAGCACCGAAGAGCCGACTTTAGGACCGCATCACTGTCGTGGCAATAATCACGTTAAACCACACCCTCTCGTGTAATATTGCTTAAGTGAGTGATCTCACTCCTGATTGGTAGAACTGCGGTTTCATTCATAACCTGTATAGTTTCACAAGTTATCCCATTATAACTGAGATCAGTTCACAATACACCCGTGTGGGATAAAGCCCCTCAACAGCAGTATACAGACCATGTGACACGCTCAGGGAAACACATTCTGTTACAATGGAAGGACACGCTCAGGGAAACACATTCTGTTACAATGGAAGGACACGCTCAGGGAAACCCATTCTGTTACAATGGAAGGACACGCTCAGGGAAACCCATTCTGTTACAATGGAAGGACACGCTCAGGGAAACACATTCTGTTACAATGGAAGGACACGCTCAGGGAAACACATTCTGTTACAATGGAAGGACACGCTCAGGTTAACACATTCTGTTACAATGGAAGGACACGCTCAGGGAAACACATTCTGTTACAATGGAAGGACACGCTCAGGGAAACACATTCTGTTACAATGGAAGGACACGCTCAGGGAAACACATTCAGACCATGTGAGGACACGCTCAGGGAAACACATTCAGATCATGTGAGGACACGCTCAGGGAAACCCATTCTGTTACAATGGAAGACCATGTGAGGACACGCTCAGGGAAACCCATTCTGTTACAATGGAAGACCATGTGAGGACACGCTCAGGGAAACCCATTCTGTTACAATGGAAGACCATGTGAGGACACGCTCAGGGAAACACATTCAGATCATGTGAGGACACGCTCAGGGAAACACATTCAGATCATGTGAGGACACGCTCAGGGAAACACATTCAGATCATGTGAGGACACGCTCAGGGAAACCCATTCCTTACAATGGAAGTGGCCTCAGTGACTCTAGGAAAATATTTCTAAATAAAAAAAAGAGTGTATTACAAACTTAGTTATTAGTGACTGCTGATCCCCAGGAAAGAAAATGGAAATGGAAAATACAGGGGAGGCAATGACACATGCTAACCCAGCCACCTTTGGAAGCTATATTGTATTGAGTAGGACTCAAATAGACTGGCTGTGTGTTTTGAATGGCTAGGCAATGGCCAAAGCTATTAACTTGACTTACAATAGAGGTGAGGCATTGCGTCCTACAAAAAACTCTCCCAGACACTATGCTTGGATGTAGCCTAGTAGTCTTGTTTTCCTCTCCGTGCTGTATGTCTATTTTTATAGCAGTGAATATTCAGTAAGCGCTGTAGACGGTCAAATATGAAATTTTAATTTGCAGAGGTACGGAATATTACAAAGTGCAAATACACAGTAATATTCCCTTGTTGAATATAGAATGATTCAGCGTCCCCACTAAACACAATGATACCATATTTGTGGCGCAGGCACGCACGCACGCACGCACGCACGCACGCACGCACGCACGCACGCACGCACGCACGCACGCACGCAACTATCACATGCCCTTACTGCAACCGGTCATTCCGTGCAAGGATTTTTATACGTCTAATACATTTTCGGGTCAGGATATCAATTTCATCCAATCAGGAGAGCGAACTCATACAAGGTTAAACAACTGAAATTGGAAGCAATGAAACAAATAAATGAGCAAACAGAATTGTAATTCAAACAATATAAGTATTAAGCTGATACATGGGCTTTCTTAGCTTATTGGATGAAATTGGTGACCATATAGGTATTCTCTGTTTACTGAAGCTGTGGAGAGATGGGGCTCCCCTCCCCTGCTAATGAGCAACCATATATTACAGAATATACAGCTTTAACCCATTTAGGCCTGACCTCAAAAAATTTAAAAAATATTCTAAATCCAGTTTTCTGAAATAAATATTTTCACGATTTTTCAAAAATAGCAGACCTACAAGCTCATAGCGCGCCACTCGGTGGCGCGCTATGAGCTTGTAGATCTGCTATTTTTCAATAGCTAAATTATAACATAATGTTTAAAACACCAAAAGGGGTTCCCGCCCAAAATGGGCGGGAATTAACATTTATTTTTGTTTGAACAAAAAATAATAAGTAATTTCAGCCACCTTTAACTCTCAAGTGTAAAAATGGACCCATAAGGGTACAACACTCAGGTTTTTACAGCGTGGAGTCCTTTTTCTAGATAGAACACCCTTCTCAGTGTGATAGGACAGGAAGGGCCAAGTGGCATGTCCCTCTAAACCTGTTGGAACCGGTTCATGAACTGCTCTAAACCTGTTGGAACCGGTTCATGAACTGCTCTAAACCTGTTGGAACCGGTTCATGAACTGCTGGTGGATAGTCGTTTTTAAAGCTGGGATTAGGCGGATGAGTCACGGCCACAGTCAGGACATTATCTCTGAGGGACGCTTTGACGCCGTCATGTTTCTGTCTTCAGTCAGGACATTATCTCTGAGGGACGCTTTGACGCCGTCATGTTTCTGTCTTCAGTCAGGACATTATCTCTGAGGGACGCTTTGACGCCGTCATGTTTCTGTCTTCAGTCAGGACATTATCTCTGAGGGACGCGCTTTGACGCCGTCATGTTTCTGTCTTCAGTCAGGACATTATCTCTGAGGGACGCTTTGACGCCGTCATGTTTCTGTCTTCAGTCAGGACATTATCTCTGAGGGACGCTTTGACGCCGTCATGTTTCTGTCTTCAGTCAGGACATTATCTCTGAGGGACGCGCTTTGACGCCGTCATGTTTCTGTCTTCAGTCAGGACATTATCTCTGAGGGACGCTTTGACGCCGTCATGTTTCTGTCTTCAGTCAGGACATTATCTCTGAGGGACGCGCTTTGACGCCGTCATGTTTCTGTCTTCCAGTGTTGTGTATTCCTTACCTTTCTAGTTTCCTTCATTTAACCCATTCTGACTTGAGATCAGATTCTAAAAATGTCTTCTACATCCTGACAGTTTTCTGAAAAAGCTAGGTTTCTATGTCAGTCGTTCTTTGATTTTTCAAAAATAGCAGATCTACAAGCTCGTAGCGCGCCACCGAGTGGCGCGCTACGAGCTTGTAGGTCTGCTATTTTTCAATAGCTAAAGCATAACATAATGCTAACACCAAAAAGGGTTCCCTCCCAAAATGGGTTAAAACAATGCGATTGGTCTGACCCTATAAGGAATCTTTTCTTAAAGAGACTCCTCACGATCAATGATTGATGACTTCTTTCGTCTCCCCCCCAGCCTCTCGAAGAGACTGGGCATTGGGAGTGCGGCTCCAACCAGAACCAGCTCAGCAACAACGTGGGGTTGAAAAGTAGAACAGTGTTTACGTTGCTCTGGGTGCGTTCAGCAGCACAGCGATAATGAGGGAATACTAAAAACACAAAAGCACCACCACAGTCAGCGGAAACAGCAGAACGGAACAGAGCACACTGACCTACCTGGGGTGTCATACCATGACAGAGGTACATGATGGGGATGTTGTCGCTGTCTGGTCCCTGGTCCAGGCATAGGTCATCTTTTAGACTGTTCTTCAACTGGTGAAATGAGTCAGGGTCCGGGAGAACATAGACACAGAGAGAGACAGAGAGAGAGAGGAGAGATAGGAAAATAGGGGAAACATTATCTTATATTACCTGCGCATATGCACGAGCACACACACACACGTGTGCACGCGCACACACACACGTGTGCACACACACACACACGCGTGTGCACACACGCGTGTGCACACACACACACACATGCGTGTGCACACACACGTGCGCGCGCACAGTACGCGCGCACGCACACACGTGTTAATAATTAGTCCATTATGACGGAGTGCCACAATGCACAGCTACCGTATGGTTGTGTGGCTAAAAGCTGAGACAAATGGAACCACTTAAGGCTAATTACTACTTGCCCGGAGGAGGACGTCGTCAGACAAACACTGTGGATAAACCTGCTCCATCATCGCTACATTAAGTTTCTACAGCACTCTGCTGCTAATCCAATATGTGACAATAATAAAACATTAGTAGGTTTTGGCACGTATCATTTGCTTCAGTTGTGATCCTCTTGAGAATCATAAGCTACTTATAGAATGTCATATATCAGCTGTGACAGCTCCATATACCATAATTCTTCTAAACGGCCTTAGTCTTTTATGAGATTGAGTATTTACGAGTATTTATTTTCGAAAGAAAATAGAAATAATAATAATATAAATATTTTCACTCAAAAATGTATTCCGTGTTCAACGGATAGTCGCAGAGAGTCAACAATGGCCCCCATTAGGGAACCTTGAGGAGGAACACAAGAGTCTTGCATCTGTTAAGCTCAAGGCAGAGTTATTTCCATCAGTGTCTGGTTTGTGGTCGTCAGGTTTGAGTTTGAAGGGAAGGTCAAGTGTGAGCAGGGACGCCTGGCCAGAATAGAAATAATGTTGAAAGCGAGGGAGAAAGAGGACTGTAGGTGGTGTATGTCAGTGGTGGTTCCCAAACGTTTTCGAGTCGAGGACCCCCAAATCAACATTTATTAGGCCACGGACCCCCCATTTGAAAACACATGCCAGTGACCCCCATAAGAGAGGGGCTCTAGCAGTAATTCCGAAACATATTAATTTCATGGACCCCCAGTTTCACACGCATTAGCCTACGGATCCCCCATTTAATGGTATTTCTATCTCTGGTACCCCAATTTATATTGTAAAACCACTGTTAATTTAAGAGTGTACAAATGGAACCAAATGGACCCTAACGGGTCCATTTGGTTCCATTTATACACTCTCTGAGTTACAGACCCATAAGGGTCCATTTGGTTCCTAACTATCTGTAATTGAGCTAGGTACCCCCTGGAACTCCCTCAAGTACCCCTAGGGGTCCCCGGACCCCACTTTGGGAACCCATGGTGTATGTGGTGTGGTGGTGGAGTCTAGACCTGGGGTTCTCAACTTTTTTGGCTAGGGACCCCCGCCCCGCCCCCCTCCCCACCACCAATAAAACTGACTGCAAAAATAACCATAATGATAGAGAAAATATATCATAAATGAATACTGAAACCAAATATAATCATTAACACTTTGATTGCTACAGGATCTCGGCAGGCCTATTTTGATGTTGCTACCGTTTAACATTGCACAAAGGCCTTGTTCGGGGGCCCACAGCAAAATGTTCTCTTATAGCGAGAATCACACGCATACATCAAAAGAAAGCTGAACTTGTCCACTTCAATTTAAAAAATACATTTTGATTTTACCATGTTCCATTCTGGAGATATTGACCTTTTTGCAACACCTGCATTTGCCTGGAAGTGGTTATCTTGAACAGCGAGCAGAGTTATGGATGGTTTAAAGTCAGAGACATTGACAGGCAGATATAAAATTGAACCCAATAAATATCCTATACACCGAATGAAAGCCCTGAATGTGTCCTTTTACGAGGAAAACAGTATACATTGATCCCATCTACAGTTAGACAGTAATTGGTTATTGAATGCAGCTTGTGCCCACCAGATAACTTCAGAGAAGACATGGACGTGAACTCCTCACTTCACAGGGGTGTGATTTTTATTATTACAGTAGAAGTTTACAGACCAAACTGTAAATAAAAGGTTTACATGACTTTCTGTCTCAGTCCGTATATAGCGAGCTGTAGTGAATAAGTACAGAACAGTTGCACCGCTCACTTCACATGGGTGTGATTTTTATTATTACAGTAGAAATTTACAGACCAAACTGTAAATAAAAGGTTTACATGACTTTCTGCCTCAGTCCGTATATAGCGAGCTGTATTGAATAAGCAGAGAACAGAATATGGGACAGAGTTGCACCACTCACTTCACTTGTGTGATTTTTATTATTACTACAGTAGAAGTTTTTTTCTTATGAAAGCAGAGAGTCTTCTGTTTCATACGGTATATAGTATTTATATGTCGCAATAGGCCTTATTTTGTGAATATTGAGTTCGGGTCCATGTCTTCTCTGCAGTTATATCTGGTGGGCGCAATGTGCATCCAGTAACCAAGTTATGAGAAACTGTACATGGGATCAATGTTTACTCTTTTCCTCGTAAAAGTACACATTCAGGGCTTTCATTCGGTGTATAGGATGTATAGCATATTTATTGTGTTTATTGTTATCTGCCTGTCAATGTCTGACTATAAACCTTCATAACTCTGCTTTCTTTAGATGAGGCTGATGATGATGATTGCCTCCATAGATATATATAAACATCTATGATTGCCTCGCCTCGCCTAATCTATCTCACTGCTTTCATTGTCTTGATCGCAGTAACATTTGGGGGGGGGGGGGGGGGGGGTCATGGGCACATTGGGCAGCAAAAGTCTTGATCCGTACGGCTATAAAAAGTCCCATTCCACCGTTCGGTTCAGAACTATAGTATAACGGTGAGACGCGTTGTCATCATCAGCTGATTTTGTTTTTCAAGCTAGTATAGGGGAACATGCCTGGACATGCAGCTTTATTGGGGGCGATGGAGAAAAAAAAAAGCTTCACCGGGAGTGTCCAGAGAGGTGCTAAGCCCGGCTGTGCTGTCGACGACAAGGAAAAAATGACTTCCACAGATCACAACAGTGACAACACCACGGTTTAGGACGCGGAAAAGTTCGTTATACATTACACCCGGGTCGATTACGTCCCCGACGCGTTCATTGCGGTCTTATCACTACAATTATAATGAATAAAAAAGCGTTACAATCACACGTCCGAGCGATCTCCGATTATGACGGCTCTGCATGGCGATACGTGATCCCCCAACGGTAGACTGTTGTCATGGCGGCCCCTCTCGATACTGTAGTTCGTTTGTTAGTTCGTAGTATTGTAGGCTCGGGGATCGTTTGGTCGCTACAGTATGAAGAAGGAAACATGCATCTGTCCATGTGTGTTGCAGACGTTATGCAATGCCGATCTGGTGCAGATCATGTGTTTAGGCAGCGTAACAGCGTTCCGTTCATCATGTTTTTTTCCGAGACAGAGCCCCCATCTCGCAAGGCCCTCCTCCTGCAGGAGAAACAGGAGGGGAGGGGGGAATCGAGTATTATAGTGTTGGGTGAAAGCCAATAGGTGGAGGAAAGCCTGGTGAGGCGAGGTTAGGTGAAATTTGATTCTTTTCACACACCGACTAGATCGGCATGGGCGCATCCATTTTACACTGGCTTCTACACGTAAAGTGGCCCGCCCTCCTGTTTTCAGGAAAGGAGGGTTTTTTTTTTGTTTTTTGTTTTTTCTGATCACGTGAGCGGGACTAAGCAGCAATGACAGGGGGATGGTTCTTCATTGTCCGGGTGGGTAAAAAGATGAATGAAAGTATGCTATAAAAAAGTGATTAGAACGTATGGATACGTGGTTCGCACCGGACGTTTGATTAATTGATAACGTATTGATACGCGATTAGCGTTCGCTGTGTTAAGGAAAGTTTATGCATGCACCACGTACTATATAAACTCTTAATTTCCATTTTCCAGCCATTCAGTTGCAAAAAATGAAAATAATTTTGGTATGCTGAGGATGATCGGTAAGCAAGCTAAATGTCTGTTAGCACAGTTCCAAGAGGAACTGTATACCTGGTGACATTTAGCAGTGAAATGAGAGGTTAAATGTTTCCGCGTGAAAATCCACATTTTGCGTCTTGTAATTATGCTTACATAATTTGACACAAGAATGATGAATATTTAGAAGTAACCATCTTAAGTGTATGGGATTCAACTGACCATAATGGCATTAGAATGAATGACAAAACTATGAGTTGGATCTCTCTGTTGGATATCTCTGCTGATTGCATGCTAAATAAAGTCTCCAAGGCAGATTGGATCTCTTGACTTCCATGTACCCCTTTCTTGGCCTATATCCTGCCAGAACACACCACTGCCTCCTCTTTGCTGAAAACTTTCCAACAGTTTTGTCTCAATGAAGGGCAAACGTTTCTTTAAAAAAAAAAAAACTAGTCTTCAAGGTATATAGCCTAGTTTTTGGAACTGTTAAAATTGCAACAGTCTATTCCCGGGGTGGGGTGGGGAGGACATTCAACCTCAATATAGATGTATTCTCAGAAGGGTTAGGACAGGGTGGGATTTAAGATGTGTTTCTATTCCCTCAATGAGGGACAGACAGTAGGCTGACAGGAAAGGGGGAGATAGATGGGGGGTAAAGGCCGTCGGGATCGGGAGTCGAACCCACGGCACACTGCTGCCAGACTGGATTGCCAGCCAAGGTGCCTGGACCACTGAGCCATGGCCCAGGCCCTCAATGAGGTTTTTGACCAAATCATCCAAACATGAGACTTCCCCACTTCAATATATCACACCCGTCTTGGGCCGTCTGTGTCTGTTGCACTTCCTTTGTGCTCTTCTCTCTGGTTATATCAAAATTCAATTTAATTAAAGTCGTCATGTTCAATTTAATCTCGTTCTACTTTTAATACAAGAATATCAAACAAGCGAATGAGGCAGTGATCATCAGTGTTCTGCCTCCCAGGCAGTTAATTTTGTGTTTAGCACCACCTGTGCTTCCAGTGTGGTATTGCAACAGAAGTAGGACTGGGGGATGGGTCATTTGAGTGTTCAACTCTTGTGAGTTGTTGATTGCAAGAGTAGCACCTGTTTTGTATTGGAGGTAATCAGGGCAAAAGCCAGAATACTGATAGAGAGCAGAGCTCAGTCACTCTAGGAAGCAACACTGCTAGACAGCAGGCAGAGATTTTGAGTTTGTTACAGCACATGTTGCAGAGTTATGTGTTCTCCTTCGTAAGCATTGTCTGTAAGTGGATATATTTTATAGTTTGCATTTACATAATTCAAAAGGTTACTTTTTGTGTTATTTATTGTTTGCTGATGGAATATTTGTGTTTCTGTTTTGTTTAAATTGCAGTTTACTATATACTTTACACACATCAAGAAAATTAAAACTGGAGCTACAGTAGAACGCTACAACCTGACTCCGTGTGGTGTTTAAGGGAGTTTGGCTGGCTGTCAATTAATGGAGACACTGTTAGGAGGACAGCACAGTAAAAGACAATGCTTACGAAGGAGAGCACGGAAGAAGATCATTCATCTTCACCTACTGTCACCTCACACTGCACTGAAATTTGTGGTAACGGGCAACCAGCAATGTCCTGCTCTAAAATATGTCTGGTGCGAGTGTTTCCCCAGGGACAACGTGACAAGGCAATCACTATGTACACTGTACTCGATGATCAAAGCAATCGCTCACTCGCAAGGCCCGAATTCTTCAAGCTATTTGATGTCAAGAGCCAATCTTCTCCTTATTCATTAAGAACATGTGCTGGAGTCATCAAAACGTCTGGTAGAAAGGCTGAAGGCTTCCAGATAGAACCAGTGAATGGAGGAGAAACCCTTGCATTACCCCCACTGATTGAGTGCAGTCAGATTCCCTCCAACAGGTCAGACATACCGACTCCAAAGGCAGCTCTCTCCCATCGTCACCTGAAGTCTGTAGCAGGTCACATCCCTGAGCTCGATCCAAACGCCCAAATCCTTCTTTTGCTAGGAAGAGACATTGTAAGAGTTCACAAAGCGAGACAGCAGGTTAACGGACCAGACAATGCCCCTTTTGCACAGAGATTGGACTTGGGCTGGGTAGTGGTTGGGGAAGTATGTCTTGGGAATGCCCACAAGCCTAATGCGAGCACCTTCAAGACTCACATGTTAGAAAGTGGACATCCTTCCTACTTGACACCCTGCAACAGTTTCATGAATCTGAAAGAAAAACTCTGTCATGGCGGGGAACAACAGAGTAGTTTAATCAGCACTCACAAATCCAACCTGGAGAGAGCAGCAGCTCGCAATCAGGATGAACATGCGTCCAGGGATCCAAGGACACGCCATCACCACAAGCTGGTAAAACACCAAGGCCGCAAGTGGGTCGAGGATCACAACATGCAGAAGGCGAGGCAGTGCTGTTGAAAGACAACCAGTGGCCCATAGCTTTGGTAACCTCGACCTTTCCAAGACCACAGCTCAAGGAAGTTCAAAGACATTCCTAAGGCCTGTCACAGAGGTCATTCTTCTTCTGCCTAAAGAAGACTGAACTTTAAGTTGTTAATGTGTAAATGTTTGATAGTGGCATCACAGATGCCAGACGGGGAATGTTCTGCCTCCCAGGCAGTTAATTTTGTGTTTAGCACCACCTGTGCTTCCAGTGTGGTATTGCAACAGAAGTAGGACTGGGGGATGGGTCATTTGAGTGTTCAACTCTTGTGAGTTGTTGATTGCAAGAGTAGCACCTGTTTTGTATTGGAGGTAATCAGGGCAAAAGCCAGAATACTGATAGAGCAGAGCTCAGTCACTCTAGGAAGCAACACTGCTAGACAGCAGGCAGAGATTTTGAGTTTGTTACAGCACATGTTGCAGAGTTATGTGTTCTCCTTCGTAAGCATTGTCTGTAAGTGGATATATTTTATAGTTTGCATTTACATAATTCAAAAGGTTACTTTTTGTGTTATTTATTGTTTGCTGATGGAATATTTGTGTTTCTGTTTTGTTTAAATTGCAGTTTACTATATACTTTACACACATCAAGAAAATTAAAACTGGAGCTACAGTAGAACGCTACAACCTGACTCCGTGTGGTGTTTAAGGGAGTTTGGCTGGCTGTCAATTAATGGAGACACTGTTAGGAGGACAGCACAATCAGACAAAGTCTAATTTTGTCGGATCTGGCGCTTGAATGGAACTGCTCAGCAAAGACAAATAACTCCTATGCTTTCAGATATTTACACCGCATACGAGCACAATTTCATTGTAATTTCTTTCATTTCATGTTAAACAGAACTGAGTGAATAAACGCTGTGCACTGATTGTACCGTGTGAGTATACAGGGCTCACTTCATCTGCCGCGCATCCCCTGACTGACTGTTTGTTTTGACAAATTATGTAAACTTCATCATATCTGCATCTCTCAGATGTCACCGCGGCAACGCTTTCATCTCCTGCACTCAAAGCAGCACCCCACACACATGCTCGGTAATAGCAACAATTACCATGCAACGGCTTCTGCGGTTGAAGAGTGTTTATAAAACAACAAGAGAGGGGTAGATGTTCTGTACAGAACCGCAGCCAACCCATTTCCCATCAATTCACAAGTTAGTTCTCTATTCCAATTAATAGAGGGTATATGCGCGTGACATCATCATCATCATACCTGGAAGTTATGCGAGAAAGCCTACTGAGTGGAAAAATCTACTTTCTGGCCTTGACAACCCAACATCCAAACAGAAAAGTCCTGTCTGATCGTATTAATGACTTTAAACACATTAAATTAACTTTGCCACTCACTTTGCCACTCGATTTTCCATTCACTTTATGCATGCGCATACTCTCTATTGATTTTTAATAGTTTCATGGAGCACGTACAATAGGCATGAGTTATAAGCTATATACAGTGTGTATATATATATATTAATTTTATTTTATTTATTTATTTTCACATTCACTCAAACAAATCTAAAAAGTGACACATTTGAACATGTTCACTAGTTTTCTGTCTACCTATCTGTTCCTTCTCCGTTTCGGCATAAAGCACTCATGGGTCTCTTCAAAGGTGCTACACAGTATAAATTTAAGTTAGCCTTATAATTATCAAACTCTGGTCACTCACAATCAAAACTGAAATTGTGCATGTGTGAGCAGAAAGACATAACATGGACTGAATCTGTCATGAGAAACAGATTTTGCCCTCTATCAGTTAACACTTTCAGCGCTCCCTGGTGTTCATTTGAAATGACTGCAGGCAGCCAGGGCATAATGTGTATATTGGCGCCAAGCATTTCCGCCCACACAGCCCAATACAACAAGAGGAGGAGCAAAAACATTTTTCGAATCTACATGAAATGTAGGCGCTGTCTAGCAGCCTGGGCAGCACGAAAGGTTAGTGTTGAGCTGCGGCTGCTTGGTATAGATATAAACCTTACAACCCGCCATCTGACGGGTTCGGCGACCTCCGGGGTTAAATCTGAACCCGTCATCCGACGGGTTTCGAAGCGATTTGGCGTCCATCGTGTTAAGAGAGAGAGAGGTGGGCTACTTCTGTCCTGCTTTCAACAGATTGCTTCCATTCTTCAATTATGCAAAAATCCTCCCACAGCTTTTAGCGTAAGAGGGAATAGCCACACTGAAATTAAGTGGTGTGAAGAAAAGGTTCGCTCTTTCACTTGAAATAATTTGAAGGGAGCTCTTTCCTTGGAGTGGCTTACTTCACATTATTGTTCACACAATTACCTTCAGTGTTAATGGAAAAGTTACACTATTGTGGCTTAGAGAACATAAAGACTTAGAAAAGATGCCTAACCCATTCTGGACAGGAACCCATTTTGGTGTTTTAAGCATTATGTTATACTTCAGCTATTTTTGAAAAATCGTGAACATTTTTTACTCAAATATTTGCTTCTGGGGCGTCCCTGGAACTACATATTTTCAGATGGGGGTCGGCGGCCAATTACATATATTTTTGGGGGTCCTCGACATGAAAAAGGTTGAGCACCACTGATATAGAAACATAGGGTTTTTCAGAAAACTGTCAGGGTTTAGAAGACAGTTGTAGAATCGTCCTCAGGTCTCAGGTCTAAATGGGTTAATAGAAAAGTTCATCCATTGCTACCTTACGTACAGACGAGTAGAGATGTGCAGACCTCAAGATGTATTTTTATCATCACTCTCATCACACCATCACGTCCACAGGCAGGAAGTACTTTAGTCATCACCTTACTCTGCACCTCTTACATCCTCCTCCTACTACAATAGACGACCCCCTTCATGGAGCTTTGAGACACATTCATACTGTCATATCCTGGATGTAATCTCATTTTAATCTTTAATCTAATGTAATCTCATTTTACTACAATTTAGCCTCTTACTCTTTGCTACAAACACTGTCATACATTACAACATGATTATACACAACAGATGCTATCGTATTTCCGTCTGCATTTACACCCTATTCTCCATGTGCAATTGTGCATCCATTTACACTCATTACTAACACCAACACCTTCCTTGCTCACTACAATTAGCAGTGCAACATTGCAAGGGTGACAACATCGCAAGGGAGCCAACGACGCGTGGAACTACAATCGAGACCGGCCGATGGCTCTAGCTCTAGTCTTAGGCTGTGTTGTGCCCATCAAACAACTTTTAAAAAGTGACACCACTGAATTTGGGGAAATTGTTTTCATAGTTTCCTCCAACTTGGCTCCAAGAATGGCACACTCTCAATGCTCCCGATTGAAGCAGTGACATTTTAGTGGCAAGTGCAAGTGCAAGCTACCTACTTACTTTCTATGCCTGTCTTTAGAATTGATTTTGCAACCGTCGTTGAAGACCTCATGAATATAACATTGAGTTCTCTCTATTATGGTTGAACGACAGGCATGGAGAGAAGAGGAGGACTCACAAGTAAATACCAGAGGGAGAGAAAAAAACACCAAACTGGCTTCCCTGTGAATTACTGATAGCATATTGATTCTTTCCTAAATGTGGAGCCATGTTCAGTGGTTCAGTCCATCTGAGATTAAGAATTCAGAAAATATGAAAATGTTTCACTTGGAAAAAAAATAAAGAGTCTTCAAGTAATTCTGGGGGTTTACTTTCTTGGCCCGCTGGCAGCGTGCACAATGAATTTGATGGTGTTGTGTCTTTCAAGATTAGCCAAGGACAGTGAGACACAAAAATGTGGGGTGTGGGATGTGTTACATCACACATACGGATCTCTTCTAGACGGCTCACCCCGTAGGCGCCACACCATAGAAGTGGAACAACTCCAGTAACTGAAAATAAATTAAATGCACCTGGAAGTGCAAATTCTGCCTGCACCAAAATATCTTGTTCTATGTATGTCTCTCCATGAGATATATGACCCCATTACCTAATGCTGCTCTTGACAGTGACCTTGGTAAAGTTCCACCTATCCATTCTCAATTTTGACATCGATTCTTTGAACCCCTTTGCCTTTTTTTCCTTCTATTGCCACCTCAATAAGCACACTTTGCCTTTTGGAAAACTAATAACAGTGCCTTAATTGTTCTTATAGCATTTAATAATTGATTTGAATAGTCCTCAATTCTTTATGTTCAACATGGAGAAGCATCTAGACTGTTCCTCCCACAAAGGCGATCGTAGCTAGTTTGGCACCCAGGCTATGGAATGACCTCCCCCTACCACCTGAAATCTGTGGCCTCTGTGGACCTTTTCAAAACACTTTTAAAGACCCACCTTCTCAGACAGGCCTTTGTAACTTGACTTCTTGATTTACAGCATCACCATTCTGTTTTCTGTCTCCTTTGCTTCATTGTTATGTTTTGCTTTTGTTGTTGTGAAGCACTTTGTGACTCTGATGCCATTCAGGACGGGAACCCCTTTTGGTGCTTTAAGCATTATGTTATACTTTAGCTATTGAAAAATAGCAGATCGGGGGAACGGTGGCAGAGTCGGTAGTGCTGCCGCCTCACAGCTAGAAGGTCCTGGGTTCGATTCCCGCTGGGGATGCTGTGGGCGCTGGGGGCGTCTTCCCTCCTCCGTGTCATCAGTGCCCATACCCGAGGCGGGGTTGGCGAAAGGGCCTTTCTGTGTGGAGTTTGCATGTTCTCCCCGTGTCCCCTAGGGTAAAACATGCAGTAATCCTGGTCTCTAAACTCTAAACTACCTCCCCCTGGCCAGCCGGGGCGCCTGATGGAGGGGAAAGGAACTGGTTGGAATAACGTGTTCCTTCCATGCGCTACATCCGGCTGGGGAAATACCCCCGTCAGGTGAAAAGAAGCAGCTTGGACTCCTCATGCATAGAAGGAAGCATGAGGTTAGTCCGCTGCCCCCCCAGGTTGGCAGAGGAAGTGTAGCGCCCAGGATTACATTAGATAATTGACACTGGGTGAAAAAAAATGGATTGCAAAAATTGTGTGATAAAAATGAAAAACAAAGGAAGAAAAATCTACAAGCTACGAGCTTGTAGATCTGCTATTTTTGAAAAATCGTGAAAATGTGGCGCAAATCTTGAATCTGAATATACATTCTTTCAGAGCAAACATTTTTAACTCAAGTCTTTGCTTCTGGGGGGTCCCTGGAACTACATATTTTCAGATGGGGGTCTGCAGCCAAATACAGATAATTCTGGGGATCCTTGACATGAAAAAAGTTGAGCCATTTTTTAAAGAATGGGCCTCAGATCAAAATGGGTTAAGTTCTACGGCACATTTGAGACTCTAGACTAGAGCAACACTAAACTCAACACTAAAATCGATAACACTAAAATCGATACTAAAACGTATACATCACACAAGCATTCTGACAACTGATGAGCGATACAAATGGAAGTACTACAGCTGGAAATTAAGTTAGAGAACTCACCACTCCGTAAGCGATGGTGTCACTGTAAGATCTGAGCTCAGGGTAGATGTTGGTGAGGAACCAGGTGAATGGTCGGCAGTTGAGTCTAGAGCGCAGGGCCTTTCTCTCAGAGATGTCACCGATGTCTATACCCGAGTTCTAGAGAAGGGAAAGCATGCATGGACACACACACACGCACACGCACACAGTATTAGGGCGGCTGTGGCTCAGGAGATAGAGCAGGTCGTCCAATGATCCGTGGGTCGGCGGTTTGAATCCCGGCTCCTCCTGTCCACATGTCGAAGTGTCCTTGGGCAAGACACTGAACCACACCTTGGTGGCAACCAGTGGTTGCCACCATTAGTGTGTGAATGTGGGAAGTGAGGACGCTGGCGTTGACTGTTCGCCGCTTCACCTCACAATGTATGAATGAATGGACCATTGTAAAGCACGTAGTGCATAGAAAAGCTCTATAAAAATGCAATCCATTATTATGAACTCACAAACCCAGAGATAGGTTTTACAAAGAAGCACCTCTGAGCCTTTGGCTGTGTGATGCCACCCATAAGACTGAGATCCTGACAATATTGCACCAGATAATCAGAAACTTCAGATCACAATCTTGCAAATTATACAAGTTCCATGTATTAACCTATTTCAGCCCATACTTCAGTGAGAACAACTCGATAGGTCAGTAGACATTGACCCCGCAAGGTAAGTGCGGGGTTATGAAACAGCGTGAGTGCATCGTTAGCTTGTAGGTCAGCTATTTTTGTCAAAGTGATTTGGTGTACAGGGGAAAAGGGAGAGGACCAAGACCAGTCTAGTCCCCTGGGAGACCATGGTCAAGTAAACTAAGGGGAGGAACTACGTAGTACAATGTCAGATCTGATTAAATAGAACCGAAATTGGACATACTACAGTACTGGAACTAAACTCCTTAAATTACCGGTATTCACTGTTGAACTCTGTAGACCAGAGAGTGGATGCTCAAGGTTCAAGTTCAAGGTCTTTATTAATGTCCCAGAAGGGCAGGGTCTCTATACAAGAATAGAGACCCTGATGGCTGAAATGCAAGGCTTGGAAAATTGCGTCTCTGAATTTGAGAAGAAACTAGAAAAAGTGCCCTTCTGGGCACAGGTCTCCACCAGGAGGATAGGACTGTGTGAGATGTTTGGCAAAATGTTTAGGAGTAATATAAACATGTTTTTTTGTTTGTTAGTTTTTTGCAACAATTTTCTTCATTTTGTTGAGGAAATGCAGAGTGCCTGCTATGTGAAAAGGGTGCCATTTCTTCATACGCCTTTAATGGCAATTGGATGATTTGAGGCATTTTGTTCCAAAAATGTGTTTTGCAAAAATCAACCTGTTGGTGGCGCTATAACAGGCCAATGTGAAAAGGGTTCCTCAGCCTAGTAAGAAAATGTGTGAAAGATTTCACGTAAATTGCATGCTACGTTCATGATTTGAGGCTTTTGTTCAAAATCTTGCAAACTGTGAAAGCCAATTATAGCCAATTAGGATGGAATATGAAATATCGGACAGATCCGACTTGAGCACATGACCATAGAGATACTGTGTAACGATTTGTGAGATTTTTGGACAGAATCTGGAGTAATATCAAAAAATGTGTTTTACAAAAGTCGGCCTCCTGGTGGCGCTATAAAAGGCAGATGCGGAAAATGCAGGTCAAAGATTTGTCCTTGGCCTCTAGGGAGTGTGCATGCAACGTTTCACGCAGATCGGTGCAGTTTTAGGTAAAAATTGTGAAAAGCTGCCTCATGGTGGCGCTATAACAGGCCGTTCTGGAAAATGTGGGGCAGAGGTTCATCGTTGCCTTCCAGGGAGTGTGTGTGCAAAGTTTGGCATCGACCGGGTTAACGGTGCCGGAGATTAGCTGGTAACAGACGGACGGAAGGACGGACACACGGACGGACGGAGTGCAAAACATACTCTCTCCCCATGCCTTCGGCCTGGTGGAGACAATTAAGCATGCCTTAAGACTATATATAGATAAAGATCAGCATGAAGGCCTGGGCCATGGCTCAGTGGTCCAGGCACCTTGGCTGGTAATCCAGTCTGGCAGTGTGCCGCGGGTTCGACTCCCGATCGCGGCGGCCTTTACTGCATGTCTTCCCCCCCCCCGCCCCATCTCTCTCCCCATTTCCTGTCAGCCTACTGTCTGTCCCTCCATAAAATATACATAAAATAAAGGCGAAAGCCACAAAAAAACATTTAAAAAAAAAGGATCAGCATGAAAACTGACACTGTCAAAAACCATTTTAGATTATTGAATGAATCAGATTGCTTCCTCGAGACTACCTGTACCTGTATAATAGTCGATAATATACAGTACAAGCTTGGCTATAAAAGCGTGTGACACCGACACACAACTAAGTACAAATGGCCCCATAATGCTTAAGGAAGAGGATTTGAAAGAATGCACCGCATTATAGGCCAAATAAAGACAAGCTAAATATCCTCAGGCTATCATATTTAAGCTATATCATTATGAGAAGAGATTGCAGATCCTGAAACTGTCCAGAGACTCGAGGGGTGTAATTTCAGAGTGGTGACAATACATATCTATTCTGTATAGCTTCATTCCAAGATGGTTTAGTTTGGGCCATTAAGACAACAACTATACACCACTTGGACATTAAGCCATTTTGGGCGGGAACCCCTTTTGGCGTTTTAAACATTATGTTATAATTTAGCTATTGGAAAATAGCAGATCTACAAGCTCATAGCGCGCCACCGAGTGGCGCGCTACGAGCTTGTAGGTCTGCTATTTTTGAAAAATCGTGAAAATATTTATTTCAGAAAACTGGAGGATTTAGAAGATTTTTTTTTAATTTCGAGGTCAGGCCTAAATGGGTTAAGACTTTCAGTATACAGTAGACACCCGACAACAAGGATTTTCAAGGACTGTGGTGTTCTGTACATCTTATATGAACTGATAATACATTCTAAAGTATGTACTGTAAATGGACGGGGCTTATCTGAAACTCTGTTTAAAAAAAGGACAAAGTAACCTAAGGGAGATGCATTTACATTACATTACATGTAAAAGTTTGAGTCTAAAACAGTGTCTCAACCAATCAGAAGGTCCAAGAGGAGGTCCAAGTTTGTGGACCGCAGGTTCCGTGTCACAGGAGGTTTATGGAGGAGGCCTGAGAGGTACTGTGGAGCCAGGGCGTTTTGACATTTCTAGGTGAGAAGGAGGAGTTTATAATTGATGCTATATGATATATCTGAAGAGCAGGAGAGACCTATGTTTGTGAGGCCAAGGCAGGTGGTGAGGTGGTCGAGGAGGATGGTGTGGGAGACTGTAAAAAACTGCGGAGAGTTCCAGACGAACCACAATGCTGTAATCAGCAGCAATGAGAAAGTCATTGGTGATCTTTAATAGGGTGGTCTCCGTGCTGTGGTGAGTTCTGTATGCGGATTAGAGTGGTTCATAAAGCCTATGGTTGGACACGTGTTGTTGGATTTGGGCGACAACTACTCTTTCCAAGACTTCTTGAGAATCGGGGTGATTGAGGCGATTTTGAGGCTGCAGGCCAGGGTACTGTGCCAGTTTGCAGTGAAGAGTTGATAATGTCCATGATGAAAGGGCAGAGGGTGGGTAGGCACATCTTCACTAGTGAATGCAATCATTCAAATGTATTCCTAAGCATCCATCTATTTTTGAGTGGTGTAAACCACTCTTACAACTGGCTTTGTTAGTGCAGAAAAAATGAGCATGGTTGCTATGTTCACCCTGTTCACCCGGGTGTGATTTCATTACGTCAGACATGATTTCATTACGTCAGACAGGCTAAGTAGTATCTATTTGGCATCTATTAGGTTAGGTATGTCCATATTATTATGACCACGGATATGCTCTAAAAGTGTGAAAAACCTATTTTTAATTTTCCTTTAAACATGGAACTGTGGACCGATTAACGCAGATTTCTTAGTCATTTTGAAATGTGGCCGTTCCTTGCTGCTTCCTTCCTCCTCATTTACATAATGTTGTAAATCTTTGATGGGAAACAGTGGAGATGGGGCTGGCTGGGTGAGTGGGTGGACAGGGGAGGGGCACCTGAACATTTGTTGGATAATCTGAAGGCAATAAATCTGTCTGTCTGTCTGTCTGTCTGTCTGTCTGTCTGCCTGCCTGCCTGCCTGCCTGCCTGCCTGCCTGCCTGCCTGCCTGCCTGCCTGCCTGCTTCGAGCTGAATCAATGTAGACACACTAAAAGCCTTTCACAGGCAGCAGGATGCAGGTAGCCCTGTGTTGAACTGAATGACCACAGCATACTGTAGGTACAATGTTACAATGTTCACATCACGCCTGGATGGATCAATGAAAGGACCTTCTATTATTCACCACCGACTGCTGGGTTAGAGTGGCTTTCTATGACTGCTGGGTTAGAGTGGCTTTCTATGACATTTTGAGAAGCAGACGTTTAACACCATCAGGGGCAGTGGCCATGGAGTTAATAATACTAATAAACATTATTTTTTTTAAAGCCATTTTCAAAACAGTGTGCTCCTCCTACGCCTTACTTCTCAGCTTCCCTACCATCTCAAAAGTAAGGACTCTTTTTTTAAAACACAGCATTTGCAAAACACTCTTCTTGACGATATTGACAGCTATCATGACCCTGCCTGAAATTAGCAGATGTACAAGCTGACAACGTGTCACATCACAATGTGTTGTGAGCTTGTAGATCTGCTATTTTTGATGTGTCGAAACAAGATATGACAGACAATACATTAACCAGACATAACCTGACCCATTCTTTCATTTGATATAGAAAACATGAATAATACATTTAAATAATTATAGTTTTGGGAGGAAATCTTATTATGAACCTAGGATCGTGAATCATATTAAATCGTGTGTTGATTCATTACCGCCATGAACACGCACGCACACACAAAGTAAGTAAGTAAATACATTGTATTTATAAAGCACCTTTTGAAACAATATCACAAGGTGCTGTACAGTGGACAACATTATAAAACAATCAAGTTAAAACAAAACACAACAAGTAAAAGCAAAACAATGACCTGCACAAATAGGTCAAGATACAAATTTCATAAGACAAAATGCTTACGAAATAAATATGTTTTTAACTAGTTCTTAAAAGCGTCAAAAGACTCAGCATTGTTTATTGGACAGGGGCAGGGCATTCCACAGTGTGGGGGCAGGGCATTCCACAGTGTGGGAGCAACCACTGCAAAGGTTCCCCCTGAGTTTGGTCACAGGTTATCACCAGAAGGCCCTCGTCAGATGACCTGACATTTAGCTTTGCGTGCAGTTCAAAATATAAAGTGGGGCCGAGCTCATATGTAATGTATTATAGGTTATTAAATTAAAAAAAGAAATCAATTCTGGATTTAATGGGCAGCCAGTGAAGTGTAGCCAACACCGGTGTCATAATATATAAGGCATACAGAATGCAGACACACCACAGAGTCACGTACTGTACAGACCACACCGCAGAGTCACGTACTGTACAGACCACACCACAGAGTCACGTACTGTACAGACCACACCACAGAGTCACGTACTGTACAGACCACACCGCAGAGTCACCTACTGTACAGACCACACCACAGAGTCACGTACTGTACAGACCACACCACAGAGTCACGTACTGTACAGACCACACCACAGAGTCACTACTGTACAGACCACACCGCAGAGTCACTACTGTACAGACCACACCGCAGAGACACTACTGTACAGACCACACCACAGAGACACTACTGTACAGACCACACCACAGAGTCACTACTGTACAGACCACACCGCAGAGTCACGTACTGTACAGACCACACCACAGAGTCACTACTGTACAGACCACACCACAGAGTCACTACTGTACAGACCACACCACAGAGTCACGTACTGTACAGACCACACCACAGAGTCACGTACTGTACAGACCACACCGCAGAGTCACTACTGTACAGACCACACCACAGAGTCACTACTGTACAGACCACACCACAGAGTCACTACTGTACAGACCACACCACAGAGTCACGTACTGTACAGACCACACCACAGAGTCACGTACTGTACAGACCACACCACAGAGTCACTACTGTACAGACCACACCACAGAGTCACTACTGTACAGACCACACCACAGAGTCACGTACTGTACAGACCACATCACAGAGTCACTACTGTGCAGACCACACCACAGAGTCACTACTGTGCAGACCACACCGCAGAGTCACGTACTGTACAGACCACACCGCAGAGTCACTACTGTACAGACCACACCGCAGAGTCACGTACTGTACAGACCACACCGCAGAGTCACGTACTGTACAGACCACACCGCAGAGTCACTACTGTACAGACCACACCACAGAGTCACTACTGTACAGACCACACCGCAGAGTCACGTACTGTACAGACCACACCGCAGAGTCACGTACTGTACAGACCACACCACAGAGTCACTACTGTACAGACCACACCGCAGAGTCACGTACTGTACAGACCACACCGCAGAGTCACGTACTGTACAGACCACACCGCAGAGTCACGTACTGTACAGTATTATGTGCTCTGTGTGTGGTGACTACAAATTGTAGTCGATGAATAGAGGAACGTCTCAGGGTAGTGTAGAGTCCTTTACAGTGTAATCGTGACGGAGAGAGACAAAAGCATGTATAATTCTTTCCAGGTCTTGAGAAGTAAGGATAGGTTCGATTTTTGGAACGAATGCACGGGGTGGATACTTAGTTTAGACTAGTCATTGGTTAGACATGGGTTAAGGTTAGGTTTAGGTGTACTGTCCCGTGGGAGGTTAGGTTTAGGGTGAGGGTTTGAGATAGGTTGTAGTTGTAGGACTAATGACTGGTCTAACCAATGACTAGTCTAAACCAAAAACTGTCTAAACTAAGTACTGCAATTTAACAATTTAGTGGACATTTTGGTAAGAGGACGTAAACACATGAACACACTGGGCTCTCTCACCTGCTGTGGAACATTCCAGGCCATGTACACATGGCTCTTGTACTGGTCCATCCAGACCTCGGCCGCTCTCAGAGCGTTGCGACGCACATGCGCCGTGAGGTTCTCCGTGTAGGGCTTGTGTGCACGTTCAATGTGGGCTATCCTGGAACAGGGCAGGACCTCGACACTGCCCCCACACTGCCACACCTGGAATTACACCATGCACGCGAGCACACACACACACACACACACACACACACACACACACACACACACACACACACACACACACACACACACACACACACACACACACACACACACACACACACACACACACACACACACACACACACACACACACACACACACACACACACACACACACACACACACACACACACACACACACACACACACACACGTGAATACAAAACATGTGTACATCATTGAGTAATCTGTTCATTTCCTTATCACTTGTCCAATAATAACCATGACATGCTGTGAGATGCCAGATGAATGGGATTAATCATTAAAGTCATGGTCTGGCATGGCTTAGTGTACGCAGGCCTAGCGAGGGAACATCATTCTGATAGGATACAGTAGGGGTGCATCCTGAAATCTAATCAGAATATGAGCAGTATTTTGACAATAGAAACGACAACAAATCCCAAACAAATCCCCTGAATCATTATAATGAGAATTGACGACTAGTGTGCGTGCGTGCGTGCGTGCATGCGTGCGTGCGTGCGTGCGTGCGTGCGTGCGTGCGTGCGTGCGTGCGTGCGTGCGTGCGTGCTGTTCTCAGTGTATGCATGTTTTTCATAATACATTATACAAGACAATACCATAACAAGATAGTGAAAAGCAACAGACATATTAAAACACACTCCAGATAGACACAACCTACCAAAACAAATGGTGATATTCCTTATAGGGACCATAACATGGCTGTTATATAGTCTAGTGATAATAACCTTTGTATGCCCCTTTGCCATGGTAATGCATCATTAGTATCTTACTTAACTCCAACAATCCATATGACCACTTCAAAGTGGGGGGAAAAAACTGTTCTCTCCATTCCAGCTACTGTGGTTCTTTCACTGTGTGTGCAATATAATCCCCCATACGCCAGCTTGCCGCCTCCTCCTCTCGTTCTAAAGGGAGAAGCTACTGTATAGCACAGCGGCACAAAAGCCACCGGTATACAGCAGACAGCAGTGGCCTGTTGCCCAGCAGGAGCAGAAATTACAGCCAAGTTTTTAGATAAGTCACACTTCCCTGAGAAATATCTCGACATATTCTCGACAAAGGATTTACTACATATGGCTAGAGCGTAAGGAGTTATTCTTCGAGTATTAAAGGCTTTGTCAGAGCATGTGTGTGTGTGTGTACAGGGAGTGATAGACTGAAACGAGGGGGGGGGGGGGGGACGACGACGAAGCAGAGCTAAAACAGTGGGAGAGAATTAAGGGAGATGAAGATGGAGAATGAGATGAGAAAGTGCAAGAGAGAAAAGGCAAGATGTGGGAGATGTAGAGAAATTAAAGGGGACAAATGGAACGATTCTATAAATGTCTTCCACATCCTGACAGTTTTCTGAAAAAGCTATGTTTCCATGTCAGTCGTTCTTCGATTTTTCAAAAATAGCAGACCTACAAGCTCGTAGCGCGCCACTCGGTGGCGCGCTATGAGCTTGTAGATCTGCTATTTTTCAATAGCTAAAGCATGACATGATGCTAACACCAAAAGGGGTTCCCGCCCAAAATGGGTTAAAGGGGACAGATGGAAAAATAATATCTGAGCCTTCTTGTCATTCACTGCTTTCCCTCTTCATCTATCAGAACAACAGCCCTCTACCATGGGATAATAAAGGGTCACGCTGCAACTAATTACCTGGCAAACATCACGGAGCAGCCACTGTTACAGCCTCATTATGAGGTAACTGTGTGGCTGCTATGCTTGGCTTGCGGCTTGCGCATGCTCTGTGCATACTGTACTGTATGTGAGAGAGGAGAAACTGAGAGAAAGAGAAAAATCACACCCGTGTGAAGTGAGTGGTGCAACTCTGTGTGGGAACAAGAACGCGGCCAGGGTGCCGGCCCGGTTCCGGCGAGCCGCCCCGCGTCAGAAACGGTTGAGAAATGACAGAGTTACCGTGTGGGGGTCCCCAGGTGGGGACATTATATATAACTGTATATACAGTTAATATGTATGTGTGTGTGTGTGTGTGTGTGTGTGTGTGTGTGTGTGTGTGTGTGTGTGTGTGTGTGTGTGTGTGTGTGTGTGTTAGGGTGCGCAACAGTGACACAAACCAAACGCAATTTCCGTGCTCGGACAGACCCAGCCAGGCAGGGATGGACATAGCCAACCAGCCAGCTAGCGACACACATAGCTGTCTGGAGGACCACTCAAAAAAAGATATATGGCCGTGCAACATGCCTGCATGTGTCTGCATTAAATGTGTTTCGTGCTTTGTGTGCTGAGTGACTGCGCGTGCGTGCGTGCGTGCGTGCGTGCGTGCGTGCGTGCGTGCGTCACGTGGTCATACACTTTTAAAAGTTTTAATTAGAAAATGAGAAGTGAAGGACAATAATAAGCGATGCTGTAAATTATAAAATACATTAAAGGAGACCGAATGCTGCGATAAAAGGCAACGAGCGTCGACTGTGCCCCATAATGAAGATCATTGATAATTTAGCCAAGACCAGAACAAATAGGCCCACATCCTGTTCTTTTGATATCCCTCCCCAGCCGTTTCCCTAAAGAAGTCCTGCAGCTAGTTTGTCCTTTTATTTTTTATCGTTAGCAAATCCTCTCACATCTGGCACTGTCCCCGATCATTTGAAGTCTGCAATTGTGCAACCGCTTCTCAAAAAGTCCTCACTAGATCACAGTACCCTGAACAACTTTCATCTATCTCCAAACTTCTGGCCAAGATTCTTCAAAAAACTTGTTGCAAAACAAGTAATTTCATTTGCGACCGGAAATGGTTTCTTTAGTGTGTGTACTCCTCAAAAAGGTTCAATTATCTTCTTTTAGCTGCTGACTCTGGCTACTCGTCTAGTTTAATCCTTTTAGATCCGACCGCAGTTACAATTTTCAATTTTCATTGAGGATCTTAAAAAATAGTGGGACTTGTGGGTAGGAATGAAACAAGTTACATCATGTTCATCTAAGAAGCGTCAAAAAAGCGAGTCCTGTACCGATTCTGGTTCTTCTTATCGATCCCAGTTCCTAACGGTTCCCTATTTCCAAAATGGTATAAGATAAGAGGTCAAATAAAAGAATAAAATACTACAGCCTATATAATATTTTAATGATTTATTTGTACCATTGCTGTCACTGTTATAGACTGCATGATTATAGGTCAAATAAAATAATAAAATACTACAGCCTATATAATATTTTAATGATTTATTTGTACCATTGCTGTCACTGTTATAGACTGCATGATTATGGCAAAACCTATAGAGCACCGAAGTCCTGACACTCGCTCATCCCCTGGTTCTGCCTGGTTCACGCCTTCACGGAAGTAATTTCTCTATGGAGAATAACATGGGGTCATCTTAAAATCGTTTCATATAAGCATTGTGGTCCAAATATAAACAAGCTGTCTCTGCGTTATTGTCAGGGAGGTGTCTCTGTATCGTTTGCAACAGTCAGTCACTATAACAGTCTGTTTCTAGCGAAAATGTAACTAATTCAGCACAGTAACAATAGCGTTTTCTCTCTCACAATCACATTCTTATATGAGGCTATCTAAAATCCCCCTATGGGGATTACAATGCAAATAAAAAGTACATGAACCTGTGGATTTGTGCCCTCTACCGATATTGACGTCAGACTTCGGTGCTCTATTATAGGTCAATATTGAGATCAGTTATTATTAAAACAATGCCAATCTTTTTTTAACAAACACCAATAATGTCTAGTTTTACCCAGTTACAAAGAACGTCTAAGATTCATGTATTCTGTCACATCACATCCTTACAGGCTAGAATTTCTAGGCTATTGCAACTCACTCTACTCATGCTTAAGCCAATGCAACCTTTCCAAACTTCAGTTAATTTAAAATGACACTTTCAGACTCCTACTGTAACCAATGCTGAGTACATAACCCTAGAGTATGTGTCTCTGGGTGGTGTTGAGAGATAGCTGTTATAATCCTGATGAAAGGAGCCCTAGAGGTCATCATGGTGTCCTGAAGTTAGAGTCCTGAAGGTAGAGCCTATATTTTAAGTTCAGACATTGAGACACCAGCTCAGGACTAAGCATTTATCAGTTATTGCAATGCTATTGCATTTAGTTTGGCGGTGTGGCTCTGCTCATGTGATAATACAGATTACCTGTTGCAGCATACACAATCTCAGATCACATACTCCCCAGAGCAGAGCATAAGCAAATTAATGGGGGGATCCGGGGAGAGATAATAAGTAGCCGCCTCCTAACTTCCATGAACTATCGCTGCGCTGGATATATATAATGAAGAGTCTGTGATGAAGAGTAACTAATCCATACCCACATATTGGGTGGAATATTGAACAGCATCAATTTGGAAAAGGAAAGGAGTCAGCTGAGGTGGTTCGGGCATCCCTAGGGAGGTCCTCGACGCACGTCCCACTGGGAGGAGACCCCGGGGCAGACCAAGGCGCAGTTGGAGGAAATACATCGACTCACTGGCCTTGGAACGTCTCGGAATCCCCCAGGAGGAAGTCACTAATGTTGCTCTGGAGAGGGAAGTCTGGAGCACTCTGGTGGAGCTGTTGCCCCCGCGACCCAACTACGGATAAGCGGTTGAAGATGGATGGATAAATTTGGAAAAGGCAAAGAAACAGCTTCCTCACTCCCTGGCCCTGCATACTGCAGTGTAGGTCAATGTCCATCATCAGTTAAGAGGACGTAAACACATGAACACAGTGGGCTCTCTCAATCGATCTGTTCAGATCGATTGAACAACTTATTGATTCTATTGTGTTATTATTTGAATATCTTATGGTATACTGTACTTTGAGTTTATTCTTATTTTTATGTTCTTTACTTCTTTTATAATGTATTTATTTTATTGTAATTCTTTTGTGGAATTACAGGTTTTTCCTCAACAGAGATGTGCAGCCTGAATCAGATTTGTCTGTTGCTGCAACTGCAAGGCATATTGTTGCGTGCGTGCACACGCACTCACTCACACACTCACACACACACTCACACACTCACACACACACACGGCTCATTGCGCATTCTGATATGGAATTCCCAAATTGAGTAAATTGGAATTTGCTCCGTTATCATAAACCCCGGCGGGCGACTGCTTAGTGACGGTGTGTCTGGCTAGCGGTCCCATTTCCACTGCTTAGTGGCGGTGTGTCTGGCTAGCGGTCCCATTTCCACTGCTTAGTGACGGTGTGTCTGGCTAGCGGTCCCATTTCCACTGCTTAGTGACGGTGTGTCTGGCTAGCGGTCCCATTTCCACTGCTTAGTGACGGTGTGTCTGGCTAGCGGTCCCATTTCCACTGCTTAGTGGCGGTGTGTCTGGCTAGCGGTCCCATTTCCACTGCTTAGTGGCGGTGTGTCTGGCTAGCGGTCCCATTTCCACTGCTTAGTGACGGTGTGTCTGGCTAGCGGTCCCATTTCCACTGCTTAGTGACGGTGTGTCTGGCTAGCGGTCCCATTTCCACTGCTTAGTGACGGTGTGTCTGGCTAGCGGTCCCATTTCCACTGCTTAGTGGCGGTGTGTCTGGCTAGCGGTCCCATTTCCACTGCTTGAGTTTAAGTGCAGCCTGAAAAGGGAGACAGACAGCTGGAGGCAACATCTGGTCTGGGTCGTCAAAACACACCACGGAGGGTCACCAGGGTGGTGAAATGTACTCCTTCAGAGGAGGAGGTGTGCTCATGGTCTGCTACTAGTGCTGATTTTGACAGAAAATTTTGATTTAGTTTTAGTCATGGCATCATAATGACTGATTTTAGACTTAGTTGCATGCTGAAAATAGCAGATCTACAAGCTCACAACGTGTCGCGCTGCGATGTGTTTTGAGCTTGTAGATCGGCAATTTTCAGGATGCAACCAAGGATGAAAAGACTTGTCTTTTTGTTCTACTGGATCTCTTCTCTAGTCTAGTTTTTATTCGTGGATGGAATTGTCAATAAAATATCATCGCTGCTTAGTTTTTATCTAGTTTCCTTGGTGATAAAAGGTAGTCGATGAACATTTTTCGTCATAGTTTTAGTTGACGACATCAACACTGTCTGATACTTGTGCTGTGCTGCAAGAGGTCAAACTCCTCTCCTCCGCTTGAGTCCAAAGGTATCAACTCCACATATTTCTACAGTGGGGAATTTCAGAATAGTTTGGAGAGAGAGATTGAGAATGAGCGAGGGGTCTTCTGAAGTGTAATGACAATAACCTCTGCCTCTACTAGAGATGGAGTTACATGGAAGGTTGCCACCATGCTCAAAGTAAGGGAAACAGCTGTAACTTGTAATCCCATAATACCTATAACTGCAGAGATTTCAAGCCATTTTATCCCCGTCAGTCATATACCACGTAAAGGGCAGTCAGTATTAGAAAAATCACACCCGTGTGAACTGAGTGGTGTAAGGTCTAGCCTGTCTGACGTAATTAAATCATGTCTGACGTAATTAAATCACACCCGGGTGAACAGGGTGAGCATAGCAACCATGTTCATTTTTTCTGCACTAACAAAGCCAGTTGTAGGAGTGGTTTACACCACTCAACAAAAAGGATGACAGATACGTGGCAGTTTTCACAGTTTTGTCCATTTAAACTAACTTTAAACCAATTATCAGTTATCACACATGCTTCTTTCACACATGCACTGTAACCCTGAACTTATCTAGACATAGAGAATGCAAATGTCTGAATCAGGAGGATTGGACATGCAACTGGCTTTACCCTGCCTACCATCTCCCTCCTACAAAGTCTGTGTAATATCTAACTAACTAACTACAGAATGTGTGAATAGACCAGGTATCTTTTGAATTCACAGGCAGAGAGCTGGTGTGTTGATGTTTCTAAGGGACTTAGAAGGAAGTGGAAGAAAACAAACTTGTCAACGATTTGAAAGGAGCCTCCCGGAGGAGCCTGGAGCGAGGACACACAAGTAGTAGATCGTTTAATTACAGTATGTGTTTTTGTCAGGATGTGTGTTCGAATTAAAATCTATTTAGTTACTGGATACTGCTTGATAGTTCAAGGTCTTTATTGATGTCCCAGAAGGGCAATTGTGTTTACAGCAACAGTAGTGGTTTCCGACATACAAACAATACAAAACAATACAGGACAACACCAGACATGAGACACCATAGCATAAACAGAGGTCTGGTCGCATCTAGTGCAGGTATAGAATATATAGTATAGAATATATATGGTATAGAAGAGATAGAAGAAATAAGAAAGGCAAAAAAAGTGCTAAGATATAAAGTGCCGCATATAGTGCATGTTTCAGCATCATCATCATCACATTACATGATTACTGGCAGCATTGACTGCACGAATCGAGGCAGGGACAAAGGTAGGATCTAAACTCTATACGCTCTCTGGGAGATGGGATACAAAAGCCACAACACTCGTCCGTGAGGGAGAAGACAAAACCTTTAATGTGTTCGGATTTTTTAATAACGTCAACATGTATGTATAATTTTTGGTCAGAAAGAACTAAGGGTAATTCTTATGTTTACACCCCCAACTGATGAACTGTCAGCAGTCTGATTGAAAGTGTCCCAGTTGATATAGCAAAGCTGCAATCCAAACTTATATAATTGAATGAATAACCAATCTGTGGTATGTTAATGTGTACAGTATGATAAAAATAGCACGTCATCTGCAGTGTTTGGAGGTGGTCTCGCTACTCTTCCACTGAGGCAATAGTACACCTACAGTAGTACACCTTTCACAGAAGTGTGGTAGTAATCTGGTCTCTCATGCAGGAGACCCAGGTTTGAATCCTGGGTAGGACATGAAAAGCAGTTGAAGCGGTTCATTCACTTATTAGTAGTTGCAAGTTTCTACATTAGTCCATTAAGACCTGAGGCCGATTCTACAAAATGTCTTCCAAATCCCAACAGTTTTCTGAAAAACCTATGTTGCTATATGAGTGGTGCTCAAACCTTTTCATGTCAAAATTATATGAATTTCGCTGCGGACCCCCATCTAAAAACATCTTGTTTCAGGGACCTCAAGCAAAGATTTGAGTTAAAATGTTCGCTTTAAAACATGTATTCAAAGATTTGCACAAATGTTCACGATTTTTCAAAAATAGCAGATCTACGGTTAAAGTGGTTAGACTAAACTGTAACAACTATTGTAAATGACAAGTGAATGTTTATAACTGTCTGTTACTGCACGGCAGGTTTTCTCTGTTGTCATTGACTAATAAAACAATTAAAACAAGTTTGCTCAGTCTGAAAATGATCATGTAGAGCTTGAGGGAAGGGCAAAGATTATGAGCATGACCGACCCATCCTTAATTCCAATGGGTTGGATCAGCTTCAATTACAGTTGGACGGGTAATCAAACCTCTGCTTCACCAATGCTGACGGCACTATGAGCCTGACTCAGCGGTTTCCATTGGATTGTCTACTCCACTGTGTGCTCTCTGTTGCATCTCAGAGGGTTTCCAAATAGAGGATTGCCAAGAGGTTCTGATAGTTTGAGTTCCTACGCAGCAGAGTAATGATTTACAAAGCAAACTTTTTTTTTTATACTCCAAGCCAAGTTTTCACCACTTCTGTCTTTTCCATTAATGTTTGAGATAACAGGACACCTCCTAGCGGATATCCTGCTTACACCATGGGTATTACAAGATTAAAACTAAGGAAAGTTAGTTCATATTTGGGGACATTTTGTGTTGAAATGTAAATGTGAGTAAGTGCCAACTTTATGCCAGCACTATCGACAGTAAATGTGCCAAACCTTTGGATTTTTTTTGTATTCCCACAGCTGATTCAGCTACAGTATCTTGGCTTTCCACACTTCCTAGGATGCCAGACTAAAAAAAACAGTACCCACATAAACACTGTTTTACTACAGTAGCTCCATGCTTTAGGTTCCAATATATTATTTTCAGATAGATTTAGCATTTCACACAAATGTGTATAAGCTATGAAGCAGGCATGAAGTTTCACTATAGTGTTGCTATGGTGACAACTAAGTGGAGTGCTGATGTGGAATGGTGATAATAGGGCAGCTCTACCAGAACTACATGAATCTGAATACAGTTTTCACCCAGGCCATGGTATAATGAAGTAGTGCCTTAAATGCCTTAAATGCCCATAGCCATGGTATAAGAGTATATGCAAATTATTAGCAACAACATTCACAATTTTACTCAAAAATGTTATGGTTGCAAACCAAATCCTGGTTGGAACTTGGAACTACTGCTACTACTACGTCTAACCCACAGGACCGGATTAACCCATTTTGACCTGAGATCAGATTCAATGTCTTCTACATCCTGACAGTTTTCTGAAAAAGCTATGTTTCTATGTCAGTCGTTCTTCGATTTTTCAAAAATAGCAGACCTACAAGCTCGTAGCGCGCCACTCGGTGGCGCGCTATGAGCTTGTAGAGCTGCTATTTTTGAGTGGTGCAAACCACTCCAACAACTGGCTTTGTACCTGTGTTTGTTCGTACCAAAAAAACGAGCATGGTTGCTATGGTTAGCAACCAGAAAAACGAGCATGGTTGCTATGGTTAGCAACCAGAAAAACGAGCATGGTTGCTATGGTTAGCAACCAGAAAAACGAGCATGGTTGCTATGGTTAGCAACCAGAAAAACGAGCATGGTTGCTATGGTTAGTGTGTGACGTCACTGACATAAAAATACTTCTAAATCCTCCAGTTTTCTGAAATAAATATTTTCACTATTTTTCAAAAATAGCAGACCTACAAGCTCATAGCGCGCCACTCGGTGGCGTGCTATGAGCTTGTAGATCTGCTATTCTTCAATAGCTAAATTATAACAATGTTTAAAACACCAAAAGGGGTTCCCGCCCAAAATGGGTTAAGACTTTGGCGTGCCCAGGGTTAGGACTAGGCTCAGTGCCTACCCACCCCCCACACCTCCCGACAAAACACCAGCTCGGAAGCAAATACGTTTCAGGACCATAGACAGCGCCCTACTTTAACCAGACACAAGCAGTATGTGAGGGTCTATTTCCCAATCAAATGAAATTAGGTCAGCTACAATAATATTGCCAGTCATAATAGTATATTATACAATAATGAACTAACATATCGTCACTGTCTGTGTCAAGAGGAAACTAATATGTCCAAAAATGTGTGCGCGTTCAAAGTCTCAGGCCGATTGGTACCGATCGGTACACGGACAAGACAGACTGAAAACACAATCTCCCGCACCCGGCTATTTCGACCTGGCAGAGGTAATTAATTATGAGCCTGACTCAGCGGTTTCCATTGGATTGTCTACTCCACTGTGTGCTCTCTGTTGCATCTCAAAGGGTTTCCAAATAGAGGATTGCCAAGAGGTTCTGATAGTTTGAGGTAGGACACTCTGCATCTCAAATACTAACTGAGTTCCTACGCAGCAGAGTAATGATTTACAAAGCAAACCTTTTTTTTTTTTTTACTTCACGCCAAGTTTTCACCACTTCTGTCTTTTCCAGTAATGTTTGAGATAACAGGACACCTCCTAGCGGATATCCTGCTTACACCATGGGTATTACAAGATTAAAACTAAGGAAAGTTAGTGCCTACCCACCCCCCACACCTCCCGACACAAAACACCAGCTCGGAAGCAAATAAGTTTCAGGACCATAGACAGCGCCCTACATTAACCAGACACAAGCAGTATGTGTGGGTCTATTTCCCAATCAAATGAAATTAGGTCAGCTACAATAATATTGCCAGTACAAGTCATAATAGTATATTATACAATAATGAACTAACATATCGTCACTGTCTGCGTCAGGAGGAAACTAATATGTCCAAAAATGTGTGTGCGTTCAAAGTCTCATGCCGATTGGTACCGATCGGTACACGGACAAGACAGACTGAAAACACAATCTCCCGCACCCGGCTATTTCGACCTGGCAGAGGTAATTAATGTTATTACCTTCAGCTGTGTTTACCTGTAAAAAAAATTGCTGTGAAAAGGCCCTATAACCTACCCCACCTGCAAAACGCATATACACCCCAGCAGCAGGGACAGTGTTACTGTAGTATGGCTGCTGTTAATGGTTTCAGCTGTTTCAGAACAACTTACCCTGATGCCCAGCTCCACATTCTCTCCTCCATAAATCTCCATGCCTTCGTCCAGCAAGCCAATCTCCTCAAAGTACTTCCTGTCTACCACGAAGCAGCCAATCAGAGCTGGACTCCTACAGGGTCAAGAACAGAAGAGACACAGCTGGAGTGAAGCCATGAAGAGACAAGCAATTAACAATTATTAGGACATGAAACCAAGAAACACTCTCTGCACGTGCGCACATGCACACGCATGCACAGTCTTGCGCACACGCAACAAAAAAGTATCTCCACATTAAATATCAGTTCTTTGATATTCTGCTTTTGAAATATGGTGCATATTTCATGTCGTACACATAAGAAACCGTTCATGATGAAAGTGAAAGGCACAAATTAATATTGAATACTTCAGCTGTCAAAATGGTGCTTTCATTAAATACAACAAATGCTAGGCATTTTAAATTAAATGTTAGGGAGAAAAAATATATATATTTCACAGCCGTGTGAAGTGAGGGGAGTTCTTATCATTGTACAGCAATTTGCATCCTCACCTTCATCATCAATGCTTGTGTTAGCAATGTTTGTGTTTACACAAACACTCAAAATTGTCCATTCATTGTCAATGGCATTTTAATGTTTGTGTAGGACAAAGTTTGTGCACACTGCACACACACCAAAAGCTGGACATTGGATGAAACAGAATATCAGAATATCAGTATGAAACAGAATATGATCTTGTTAATGAATTTCACTTCACTGTCGATAGAAGCAACAGCTCTACTGCAACGCTGGTGAGCTCTTCTACAAGTGGTTAAGTATGTCTCCGATATTCAACCAAGGAAAAGTATTAACAAGAGCTTCTGAATATCACACCATCATGACGTAACAAACATGTCTATTTGCTCAGACACATATGACGTAAATTCTCCATTCCTTGTCAATGGGAATTTAATGTTTGTGTAAGAAGAAAATCTACACTAATATTGGATCCAGTGGAACACAGTTTTTACCCTCTCCATTTCCTAAAAGGTAACCGTTTTGGCCATACAAGGTTGACACAGATAATATAATAATGTTATCATTAAATGGTGGTGTGCTCACAATACCAAGCTCTGTGTGGTACAGAACTAAATAAACCCCTCATCGCCTTTCAATACCTAGTGAAATGAGATTGCTACGGCTCTGGGATATGCAGGGGATCAACAGCATTTATAATAGTTTGCCAGCCTATTTTAGGGTGAGCGCCGAGCGGACCCCTTTACAGGGGGACGATATTAAAATGGGATGACAGGGAATGTCACCCTCGTCAGCTCAACTGTTTGCACGCATCACATACAGTACCCACGGGTGGCCATATATTTTAGGAAAATGTGGTTTGAAACCATAGCATAGCATGCTCATGCGTCAAAATGTGGGCAAAATGCCCACAGGTTCATAATTCTCATATGTCAGGCCTGATGTGCTGCAGCATATGACTGAGCATATGACTATAACTCATGTTCCGGGTTTAGTGTTACAGAAATTACAAAACGAAAAGCCAGGAAGGAATCTTATTAATTCTATTTCAATATGCTTTAAATCAACTCATGCTGAATTATCATTGCACTGGCTGATAATTTATGGTGTCAAGACATTCATTTTAATGTCATGATAATGGAAATTATAATTATAGATCCTTGGGCGGGGGGGTTCAGGGGTCCCCAGCTAAATGATTAGATAGTTACAGTAGGAACCAAATGGACCCATGGGGGTCCGTGGCCTAATGCATACCAAGCTGGGGGTCCTTGAAACAAAGAGGTCTTGAGGGACCATTACTCTAAAAACTGAACGAGAGCTTTACCTGATGGGCGCTGTGTGGTTCTGCTGGGTCCACCAGGACTTTGGAGGGTTCAGGTATCGACACCATAGCTCCCAGTCGAAGCCCTGCGCAGACAGCGGGTACTCCTCAATCTCAAAGGTGTCATACTTGATGTTGTCAAACGAGGGCGACACCACGCGTGTCCGGTCGTCCTTTATTCGTTGCAGTATGGGCTCTGCCCTGCAGAGAGACACACGGCATAGAAACATCATAATTAGGGTCGTCCCGATCGGATCGGGTGATCGGAATTCGGCTCCGATCTCGTGATTTTCAAAAGATCGGAATCGGGGAGAAAAGTTCGGATTTTTAATTGTCTAATGTAAATCTCAAAGATGTATAAGCAATGAGATTTTGTAAAAAACTGTCATGTTTATGCTAGTTGTTTTCCTTCTGGTCCCAGTCAGAGATCATCAAACAAAGACTAGTCACACTCGTGAAAGACAATGAAAACAAAGGAAATGCAACCCCCGCTATGCATGATGGCATAGGTGTCTGTAGTACTCTCTCTGAATGAGAGAGATACTCTTTAAGAGTTTTAACTTGACTTCAGTTCTATAAGCTGTAGAACTGTATTCACTCTAATTAACCAATACATCATTATTTTGCTATGATTCCATGCTTTCATAGAAAGAAAAAAAAACACAATGACATTCTAATAAAAGTATAGTCACATTTTGCCTTTCAATAATTGAAAGGCAACACAACAGACTACATTGCTATTGTGATATGGCATAAGTGTTTTATAAAAATCACACCCGTGTGAACTGAGTGGTGCAGTGACGTCACACACTAACCATAGCCACCATGCTCACATGTACGTGGGGCCACGTACAGGTACACAGGTACACAGGTACACACAGACAAAGCTGGTTATTGGAGTGGTTTGCACCACTCAAAAATATAAAGATCGGATCGGGAAAGATCGATATGTCTCAAAATCAAATGATCGGAATCGGATCGGGAGCAAAAAAACGTGATCGGGACATCCCGAATAATAATGTGAAACAATACATGAAAAATAAATACATAAAAATGTCATGGCCACGGAATGTTCATGGAAAAATACAAAAAAAGAAAAATGAAAGGAATGTTTTAGTTTCTTGTGCACTGTAACCCTGTTCTACAATAGCCTGGCTAATAAGCCAGACTCAAAGCCAGCAGGCAATTTTTTTTGACAACGGCTGATTCTGTCTGGCTTATTAGCCAGGCTAGTTCTACAGTACTTATGCCACCCAGACACACAATAACTTTGTTCTCAATTTACATGGCAGACTGGGAGATACTCTACAAACGTGACTGTGATGGGAAGCTTCATCTCACCATCGCTCAGTGAGGAAGGAGAAGCTTTAATTTAAGGCCAGGTGGGTTGGCAGGTCTCTGGAGAGAAGAAAGGGCTAACTGTTTGGTAGTCTCCACAATAATGTACACCAACGCCTGCCAAGCCCTTAGCAGCCCATCACACTCATTTTGAGCCGGCAGATGACACTGCAATGTTTCTACATTCCAAGAGGCTTCTGCTGGGGCTTTTGAGGAAGACATTTCGCACAAATGGGCCGTAGACAATTATCTGAAACTAAACAAAAAGAAAACATTGATGTTAGAAGAAATAAAACCACGCTGCCTACTCTAAAACAGCGAGGAGCTTTTTGAGTGGTTGCTGCATGTGTGTATGTAAAAGTAATTAAATGGCAGGATGGACCCCCACAAAAAGACCAGCCCAAAAATCGGCGTGCGCACATGCGCCCTTTATTGGGGTTTGGGCACATGCCCCCTCAGCTCTCTGCATGCCCCCCCTGCCCTTCTCCACACACCTGTGCCCACTTCCACATCTGTGCCCGTTTCCGCTGATCTCAGCATTTATTGAGTGCCACGTTCCATTCTACTCTGCCTACTAATAATAAGAACGGCTTACTGCCTGTTTTGTAAGCCAAGAACCTGTGGATTCACATGTGGATTTACTCATGTTCATTCCTGATTCTGACCTCTGCCTTTTACCTGGATTTAGCTTTGCTCTCGTCCCTTTCGTACCCCAGTCTGTTCACCTGCCCTACGGACCTGGACCTGTTCCATGGATTACCACTTTGCATACGCCTCTCTAACTCGAAGCCGTTTGTCTACCCTTTAGCTCGCCCCGCCTACCCCCCGCTTCTGGGCCCTGACGACTACAAATTGAGATGAAGGACTGTTTGAGGAAAGTCTGAAATTGCAGCGTGCGTGCGTGCGGTGTGTGTGTGTGTGTGTGTGTGTGGTCTATTCAGTACTTATTTCAAGCCTTTATCTTGTCTTGTTTTTCTTGTTCTTTTGTTTCTTTAAACCCAGCATCATCTTTTGTATAGTATGCTGATATAGTTAGTTAGTTAGTTACAGTAGTTAGTTTTTTGGGCATGTTTCGAAAAGCTTATGCCCACACAATATTTAAATGAATTGTCACAATAGAAAAAAAGTACTGTATCAACGATTCTGCAAGTCTATCAGAACAAACAAAACAGAACGAAAAAGAAACATTTTACAAAAACAATGTCTTGTGGAAACACCAACCAACCTTTCGCTACTTGTGAGTGACACAATTTGGATTCTAGATCATTTATATTCGCAAGCAGGCCGAAGTCAGGCTGCAACAACAAATTAGTGTAACAGGAAAATGCACTGACCAGAAAACAGCCATCAGCCTCTGTGCCAAAACTATCTACAAAAACTCAATAAGATTCTGCAGGATGATACACATCCGCTTCACTCCAAATGAAGTGCAGGATGAAACCCATCTGCAAGAACTTGTGAGCTTGTAGATCTGCTATTTTTGACATGTGGTGTAGACTACACTGTAGAAGGAAAAGAAAGGAGGGGGCCTAGAGCCCTGCATGACTCTGGGCAACCGTAGGCTATATAGGGTTTAAAGGGATTGTGGCATAAAACATTATTATTATTTTGTTTTTTAATCTTCTGCTCTTTTTTTTTTTTTTTTTTTAACTCTTTATTTTTTGAATTTTTGAATATGCAAGAGACACAAAAGACAAACAAGGCATACATTAAAACAAAAAACATCAACAGAAGAAACAGAATAATAAAAACAAACAAACAAACAAACAAACGAGGTCATGGGATGTACAGCAACAAGCAACAACAATACATATTACAGACTTTTGGATTCATTGACAACCGGAAAGACACAGCCCATATTCACTCCATATCCGCCCCCCCAGCTAAATACTCTATCCATTTCTCCCATCTTCTTTCACCCAGCTCTTGTTGCAGTCTTAAAGAATAGGTCATCTGTTCTAGGAGATGTAGTTGTTTCACAATGTTGATAAATAGGTCAGCAGTAGGACAATTATTTTGTAACCAATTTCTTGTAATAGCTTTTTTGCTTGCTACAAGTAAAATCTTAAGTAAGTAGGAGTCATCCTGATTTAGCCCATCTGGGAGTTGTCCTAGGTACAAAGATGTGAATGTATCATCTATTCCAAAACCCATAATGTTTGAGATAAGTGTTACTTCCTTCCAAAATGGTTGAATTACAGGACAAGACCAAAAGACATGTGCATGATCAACCATGGTATCTCCACATTCTCTCCAACAGTCCATATGGTTGCCAGTCTGTTTGGACTTCTGTTTTGACCTTAGGATACATCACTGAGGATACGTCCCAGGTGCATCCATGTATGTATGTATTTTGTTTAGTTATTCTATTTATAGTGACTCATAGGAATAGACTACGTGACAACCAGGAATAGTCTGGTGACCACCGGAGAGACGGGTGGCAGCCGGAAATTAGACGGCACCCGGGAGCAGTATGGGTTGGCGCCCCAGCCTGTGTCTTCCGTGAGGAAGAAGCCCAACAAACCCACGGTGAGGCCTTTAGGAGGGCCATTCAAGCCTCAAGCGGAGCCGGCGGCACCACCAAGGGCAAGGTGGAGCCTGCGGAACTGTTGCGGCTCGAGAATCCACCATTCCTGAATAAAGTGCCTGGTGCTGGGAGTCTGGTGCAACGCACAGGGCCTGACCTGGTGAGAGCAGGAGTGGACCTGGTGAGACGTAGGAGGGGCCCGGACAGGAGTCAACCCACAGAGCCTAGTCCTTCCACGCGCCAGAATGGTACCTCCCAGTCCCGGCAGATTAGTTCAGGAAGAACGGATTGTGTGGCCCTGGTTTTTCCCTAATGGGACTGATCGAGGGTAGCTACTGGGACGTAAGTCGGGACTTGATCACCCCGGCTGGGTCACCTGAGTGAGGGGTATGATGTTGGGAGACCCGAAACCCCGATGACCTTAGGATACATCACTGAGGATACGTCCCAGGTGCATCCATGTATGAATGTATTTTGTTTAGTTTAGGAGTAATAAAGAAGCGAATCTGGTTTTTCCAACAAAAATCTCTCCAAATCAAGGAATTAGTGGTCGTTGATTGCGTTTTCCATGTATTCATCCATACTTCATCACTTATATCAATGCCCATCTCTTTTTCCCATCTCTCTTTCACATATATTGTAGAATCCTTTTTCAACGACATAAGTCCATTATATAGTTTACTTACAAGACCCCTATTACTTCCTGAGCCATAAGCATTTGTAAATATAGTGATTAGACTTGTTGTAATACCTGGAGTAGACCCTTTTACCTTTTTACCAAAATAATCCCTTACCTGCAAGTATCTATAAAAGTCCTGGTTAGCCAACCCATATTTCTGCTTTAAGTTTTCAAAACTATCAATATCTCCATTTCTAATCATAGTACATATAGAGGTGATGTCATTGTGGCGCCATTGTTTGTACCTATTGTCTAATACTGCTGGTATGAAGTCAGGGTCATATGCTGGCCATCTTAAAAGTTTTGCCTCCCTCTGAAGATGGAAGCGTTTAACAACTTCCAGCCATATTTTGAACGATAAATTTACCCACTGACTCCTCGTCTGAAACAGTCCTTTCTCTCTGTCAGTGCAACCCAATAGTGACTGTATTGGTATATCCATCAGGGATAACTCTATGCTTTTCCATTTTGCAATGTAGGGTCGGTTACACCAATATACCAAGGGTCTTAGCTGAGCTGCTAGATAATAGTCCCTTAAAGATGGGAGAGACATGCCTCCTCTCTCTCGGGGCAGTTGTAAGGTAGAACATTTTCACCCTTGGCCTTTTTTTATCCCAAATAAAACGTGAGATATGTTTATTCCATTCCCTGAATTGTTTTAAAGGTATTTCCACTGGCAGTGACAAAAAAAGGTATAGTAATCTGGGTAAAATTACCATTTTGACTGCTCTTATTCTGCCACCTAAATCGAGAGGAAGCACGCTCCACCTGCCAAGATCATCATACATTTTTTCCGTTGCACCTTTGTAATTTACGTCAAACAATTGTGACAGGTCCTTGGGCAAATTCACACCTAGATATTTAATATGAGATGAATACCAATTAAAATTGTATTTTGTTATGTTTTCTTGTGTATGATTGTAATTGAATGTCAATACCTGGGTTTTATTTACATTAAGGGCATACCCTGAGTAAGAACCATATGTTTCCAATATTTCCATCAGTGTAGGTAGCCCCGAACCTGGGTCTTCTGCTCTTTTCTGAGCTCAATTGCACCCAAAAAACCTGAACTTTTAACATTCAGTAGATTTTCTGTGGTCTGGGATTTTTTGGCTCAAACAAGTGCTCTGATTTTCCTGCTGTTTGTGATGTCACAGCCTGCAAATCCCATATATGTCAATGGGATTTGCAGCTCTAAAGGCTTCCAAACCCCAGAGAAAACTCCAGACCACAGAAAATCCACTGAAATGTTCAAAGTTCAGGTTTTTGGGGTGTAATTGAGGTCATAAAACATAAAAGAAAAACCGGAAAAAAAAAAAAATGAAAATGAATGTCACGAAACCTTTAAGTGGTTAATATGAGAAGGAGCAACAAAGGAAGGAGGTATCATGAGAGAGGTCAGGAGACCAGGCAGGCTGCAGTGTTCTGGATGAGTTGTAGGGGCGGAATAGAGAACATTGGGAGTGATGCCAGCCCAGTGGTGGGATACTATCCAGATGGCAGATAACTAGAGCTTGGAAAAGCAGCTGGACTGAATCCAGTGTTGCCATGTCTGCTTATTATACTTTGCATGGGCGACATTGGGCTCGTTTTTCTGTAGCTTGTAGATATTGATATACTGTATCTGTTGCATGTTTCTGGGCTTGTTTGTAAAATGCAGTTGCTTATTTGGCTGTTTTCATTTCAAGGACTCCCAAATTGTACAAAATGTATTTGTTCACAAATCCCCCATCTAAAATATTTTGTGCCAGGGACCCCCGTACCAGATTTCTATGTTAAAATGTTTTTATTTGAAACCTTGAGTTGTTTGAAAATATTAGATCTACAAGCTCACATCGCGAAACAGGGCTGGCAGGTCCAAAAAAAATAGAATATATATAATTTTTTTTGTGAATCTGAAATTAATGATGACATTTGCGCGATCTGTATTCTGTCACTCATTTGTTGTTTGCAAGTCACATCACTGTTTGCATGAGTGAATGTGAATTAACCTTGTTTTAATTAACCCTGTTCTCAAAGAGGGGGGGGGGGATCCAGGTGGTCCCCAGTGTCAATTAGTCAATATAACATAAAAATCACTTTTCCCCAGCTGACAGGTGTTTTCAGTAGGGGGTCTGCGGCTTAACACGTTTTAATTTGGTGGTCCAAACAAAAGCTTGAGAACAAGGAAAAGACACTAGAGCGGCTCGGACAGTTTAAGCCTTTTTATTGATGTTTATTGCCGAAACATCGACTCATTCTGACACAGAACCAAGATCTGCCAGTGAAATGAAGATGAAGAGGACGCAGATGACTCACTGTTGTACTTTATACAGGAATCAAACAACCTTCAGACACAATCTCATTACATTGATGTTGAAGGAAAGACGTGGCAAAAGTCCACAGACTCCATATAGTCCTGTGGGACCGTGCACCGTCTCACATTCATACATGATTTATAAGTACATTAGAATAACATCACCAAGTCCCGACATCAGAGCGAGCGGAGATATAGGGTAGGCAAAGTGAGTGGTGGTCTTTTATCCTGCATGCTGCCTGCTGATTTGAGAAACTCCACAGCTTTCCTTCTCTTTTTCTCACACACAACTAATTTATAAGAGAGCGTTGCTTGCGTTCACACGTGCACGCACGCACGCACGCGTTCACACGTGCACGCACACACACACACACACACACACACACACACACACACACACACACACACACACACACACACACACACACACACACACACACACACACACACACACACACACACACACACACACACACACACACACACACACACACACACACACACACACACACACACACACACACACACACACACACACACAGTGAACCCCCCCAGCAAACAATGAAATGTAGCTATCAGACAATTAAAGCTGGATAGGCATCTAATTAACAAGACCACCAGATCAAACAGTAAAAGATGAAAGGTTATACAGTGCTCAAATAACAAGACTCACAGCAGAATACTACCAGTAAGACGCCTATGGGCGAGGTCGCATGCACGCATCCGCCTGGGTGACGGCAGACTGCTGGGTGAGCGCTGACGCTTTGGCATGGGGGGTCAGATTAACATATGGAATGAATTCTGGGTAACACTTTATATTAACCCTCTTATGGCCACCCTAATAGGCCTATCTCACAGCATTTCCCCGCCCCCGTTCCACGCCCCCTTTTGGAGCTAGTGGTGTTATTCTTTTTTGCGGTCCATAGGCTTCCATGTTAAAAGAGGTATTTTCACAAGCCACAAACTACCGTTTTGTAAAGGTAAGGTTTATTCTACTTATTTGAGTTGTTATACCATTGTGTTTTCTTCATATTATTATCGGTCTTTGACATTTTAACATTAGGAAATGTACTTAGATTCTCCAGAGAAAAAAAGTGTAAATGCCTAATGTTAAATGACACCACTATCTACCGGAAGTGGGCGTGGAAAGGGGGCTGTGAGATAGGCCTATTAACAGTGGATTGTGCCTTCTACCTGCACTATTCATATGTTTAATTCGTCATTTTAATGCCAATCGAAAAATCCGTGACATACACACTATATCTCATTCTAACACGGCAATCCTATAGTATTATACCCAGTCCTGATGGTGGCGGTAACTTCACCATTATGCCGATTTTGACCAAATAGAGCGAATCTGGCGATGTCATTTCCTGTCCACGTGATCACAACATCCGCTAGTTTTCTCCACTGTGCTACACAGTCAGATGTCCGGGATGCTAAGCTATCATCGTTTATTTTAATAACTAAGTCAAATTAAGCTCTAATCAAGCCCCAAATATCGCATTTTACGCAGCGATGCACATAAAGACCACGCGCGTGCATGCGAGCGTGCACGCGAGAATTTCGGACGTTTTAGGTAGATTACGTCGGCCGTTAGCCAAACAAGCTAAAGGTTGCTACATTTTGCTACATTAAGGCTTAATATTGATGACATCAGGGATCTCCATCTCTGATGATGTCACATGATGTCACGAGGCGCATGACCATATAATTATGGTCATGCCTGGGGTGACGAACTAACGAACCAACTAACTAACTGACGGGAAATACACTGTGGTCGCAAAAAACTGTTTGGGTATTATAAAGGAAAGGAAAAACCTTAAACAAGCCTGGTAAAAATATTCGGGTGGGCGGGCGCACGCTCGCACACGCACATATTCATATTAGTTCAAGCTACATGAAGGTTTGCATGAGAGCCTGGCAATTAGGTTTTTGTATTCTCCCACAATGCTGTACTGATTCTGTTTCCAGAAATTGCAGTACATTTTAAACCAGAATTGGAGATGGTGACTGTGAGTCCACTCTTCTTCACTGAAGTGGGTGTTAGTAAAATGGTGAGTGGTCAGAATGCAATATCATTTACACTATAAAAATACATTTACTGTAGATTAACCAAACCCCTGCAGGCACTGTTAACAGCTGAAATTAATTTAGGAAAATGTTGGTCATCCATGGTGGTAGATAACGAGCGTGCGCACACACATGCACATACACGCACACGCGCACACCCCCCCCCCCCCACACACACACACACACACACACACACACACACACACACACACACACACACACACACACACACACCCACCCCCCCACACCCCCACACACACACACACACACACACGTTTAATTATAGATCTAAAATCTACAAGCTGAAAAAAATGTCCTTACTTGGGGATATAATTATTTGACAGAACAATAGCCAATGGGGATTAAGATAATTGCAATGCCGTCTAAAGGCACAAGGCAGATTTAGCAGTCAATGATTTGGGTATAATTAGGCTACAGATAATTTTAATGATATGTATGCATGTATGTATGTATGTATACAATTACAACATATTCCTTATACTGTACTGGGCAGGAGAGAGAGAGAGAGAGAGAGAGAGATATAAATAGTATAGATGTCGGAAGCGCCCTACTTCCGTATTCACAGCCAGGCATTTGGAGTACTTTACTGTCTGAGGGAACGGATGACACTTACTATGGATGCCATACATCTGAAGTACTTTACTGGGGGACCGGATGACACTTGCTATATGGATGCCATACATCTCACAAAGATTCCTCACATTCCAACAAAAGCACCATGGATTGAATACTTATGGAAACACAGAAGCATGGCATTGCTTCTCGAGCTTCTCAATTTCAAGGACCCCCATAACGCTCAGAGAGTTACACACCTCACCTGTAAGATTTGGAAACCCCCCAAAGGAACGCTGACCCCACTTTGAGAAGCACTGTTTCTGTGGCCCAAACACGCAGAGCAAGAAACACTTCATCACATGAACGAGCGTCTCTATTCTGAAGAAGAAGAAGAAGTAGGTCGGGAGTGGCTTATTGTCGGTATCAGCCGGTAACACGCGGGAGACTGTCCCCGCTACAATGCGCTATAGACCCCTGGGAGATGGAGTCTGTCCCCGTTACAATGCACTATAGACCCCTGGGAGATGGAGTCTGTCCCCGTTACAATGCGCTAGACCCCTGGGAGATGGAGTCTGTCCCCGTTACAATGTGCTAGACCCCTGGGAGATGGAGTCTGTCCCTGTTACAATGCGCTAGACCCCTGGGAGATGGAGTCTGTCCCCGTTACAATGCGCTAGACCCCTGGGAGATGGAGTCTGTCCCTGTTACAATGCGCTAGACCCCTGGGAGATGGAGTCTATCCCCGTTACAATGTGCTAGACCCCTGGGAGATGGAGTCTGTCCCTGTTACAATGCGCTAGACCCCTGGGAGATGGAGTCTGTCCCTGTTACAATGCGCTAGACCCCTGGGAGATGGAGTCTGTCCCTGTTACAATGCGCTAGACCCCTGGGAGATGGAGTCTGTCCCTGTTACAATGCACTAGACCCCTGGGAGATGGAGTCTGTCCCTGTTACAATGCGCTAGACCCCTGGGAGATGGAGTCTGTCCCTGTTACAATGCGCTAGACCCCTGGGAGATGGAGTCTGTCCCTGTTACAATGCGCTAGACCCCTGGGAGATGGAGTCTGTCCCTGTTACAATGCGCTAGACCCCTGGGAGATGGAGTCTGTCCCTGTTACAATGCGCTAGACCCCTGGGAGATGGAGTCTGTCCCCGTTACAATGCGCTAGACCCCTGGGAGATGGAGTCTGTCCCTGTTACAATGCGCTAGACCCCTGGGAGATGGAGTCTGTCCCCGCTACAATGCGCTAGACCCCTGGGAGATGGATTGCTGAGGTGGAGCGCCACACCTACCATCAGCTCCCAGTACTTCCCGCACGACTTGCCTCACCCAAGCCGTGCTATGCATTCGCTGAGTTGGCGGTGCCCGGGACCCAAGACCTTGTGGTCCAATCTACCGACTGAGCTTCTGGGCATCTCATAATAGACAAACATTCAGCAAAACTTGGCCAACATTCTGCGAAAATAGCAGATCTACAAGTGTTAGTGTCTAGGGTTGTCCCGATCGGATCAGGTGATCAGAAATCGGGGCCGATCACGTCATTTTCAAATGATCGGGAATCGGATCGGGAGCCAAAAAACGTGTAGGGACATCCCTAGTATCAATATTATATCCATATCATGATATTAGATTAGATTAGATTGTCTGTGATTTGGGATATTGTACTATTGTGATATGGCATAAATGTGTTCTATAAAATATAAATATCAGATCAGAAAAAAATCGGTATCGGCAGATGCTCAAAATCAAATGATCGGAATCGGATCGGGAGCAAAGAAACGTGACGGGGACATCCCTAGTTGCGACTATGCGTTGTGATGTGTGAGCTTGTAGATCGGCTACTATCGGCAAAGAGATTTGACTCTACACTGACTGTAGAGGGGAAATGGAGGGGACCAAGTATTGAACCCTGGGTACGCCTGTCAAGGAAGTACACTATATCTGTTTTAAATCGTTAAATAAAGATTGTAAGAGACAGACAGAGAGAGAGAGAGAACAAAGGAAGGAAAAACAGCACTGCTCATACATTCCCAGTAACTAGGTGTGAAATTACATTTGATGCAAATTTGCTAATTACTTTCACTCAGTGTGACTAAAACAACATGAGCTTATCAAGGCAACTGTATACAGTAGCACTGCACCACACAGAGAAACACTTACTGTAAGCTCTAATGCAACCTGTCAGTCGTGTGTGTGCGTTTGCCGCACGCACGCACGCACGCACGCACGCACGCACGCACGCACGCACGCACGCACGCACGCACGCACGCACGCACGCACGCACACAGGTGTTTGTCTGTGTGAGTGCTTGGTTGACAGGAGCTAAGCTAAGAAGTTTTTCATATCCAGCTGAGCTCCACCGTGGCACTGGAAAGTATCACATCATGTGTCACTCCCCCCCCTGTGGATATGCGTGGGAGGTTTGTGTCGCTGACAGATTGCGTGTGTATAAATGTGCATGTGTGTGTGTGTGTGTGTGTGTGTGTGTGTGTGTGTGTGTGTGTGTGAGAGAGCAAATAAGAATAGAGAGAAGGAGATGGTGGGTAGCAGACGGAAGCGTGAATGACCTCGCTGCTTTGCTTTAGCACCACCGACTGTTGCGTTGGAACCAGCGTGTGAGTGAGAATGGTTGTGTTTGTTTGTATGCAACTATGCACGTTTGTCAGCATGTGTGCACCTGTGCACCGCACGCGTGTTACCGTATAGAACAAATGTGTGAAATGTAAATGAGAGCAGGCAAAGAGTACTGCTGTTGCATGAACAAATGATTTGAATGGCTTTTAAGCAAAGATCCAGGGGTATATACTCAGCACAAAGACCGTACCTTTACAGATATGTATAGACTGTATGTATTGCATATGTGTACACACACACACACACACACACACACACACACACACACACACACACACACACACACACACACACACACACACACACACACACACACACACACACACACACACACACACACACACACACACACACACACACACACACACACACACACACACACACACACACACACACACACACACACTATTGAATGCCAATTCAATGGCAGCCACGTTCGGTGCTGCCAAGGTTGGTGTACGGTCAATCAAAGGAATGTGAGTGCTGGACATGAGACCGAGGTGTAGTTACAGTAGAGTTAGAGTAGCAGAGAAATGCTGCATTCATGGATATTGCTGCATGTTGTTCATGCCACAATGTGTCACAAAAATGTGTGAAAATTGATTTTCTACACAAAGCACACCTGATGATTTAGTGCTCTGTGCCTTAGAGATTTTGTTTTGTGTGAACCTTGTTGCTTGTTTCCAACATACTGTGAATGGTGATACTGTCTGTATGTATTGTACGTATGCCACTCTGAAAATGCCAAACATGGCTCAATTGACTACGCATACCTCTCTATTGTACTGTAGTTTACATGTATGTGTTGTAGCCTACGAATCTCTCAAGAACAGATTCCGAGCTACACTACTGAATCTGCCAGCAGGGGCATGCAGAATGTTGTTAGTGGGAAATTGGGAATCAAAACAGAGGCGCCCCACCGGAAGAGGAAGTCGCTCCTTTACACCTGAGAGGGGGGAGTTTCCCTGGTTGGACGTAGCGCGTGGGAGGAACACGTTATTCCAACCAGTTCCTTTCCCCTCCATCAGGCGCCCCGGCTGGCCAGGAGGAGGCAGTTTAGAGACCAGGCATGTAGCCTTTCCTATATCTATGTTGTATGTAGTTGTAGATCATCACTTTTTGCTCCTTTTGCGTGACACTCGCATCGCATGATGAAGTAGGGCATTAATTCACAACAAAAAAAAAACAGAAAAAGATGAAACATGGAGTTACAAGGTTTCTGTCCGACATAAACGACTTACAAATACAGTATCCATTTCGGGTTTTAACCGCTGTTAAAAACCAAACCACCCACTTCAGTGAAGAAGAGTGGACTGTGGACTACTGCCAATTCCACTTTTCCACTTTTCAGTTCCACTTACATTTTTCGGGGAAAATAATTTATACGGCAGTTTAACCTAATTGCCAGGCGCTCATGCAATTCTGCATGTAGCTTGAACTCATTATGAACTGCGATAGTTGCCTTGATCACCTCTCATGCTCTGGTTCCGGCAGTGATGTGTCAAATATGCCTTTATATTTTGTTTCCTGATTATAATTAAGCTACTCGCTGATGGGTAATTCTTGGAGTCACGCTAGCTGGGCATGTGTACTAAATACAGGGAAGATCATCATACAGCAATCAATCAAAACTACAGAATAAACTCTAATAACTAAACTAAACTATTCTCACACATTTTCATGTCAAGGTCCCTCAAATCGATACATAGGCATGTGAAAATATTCCGTGCCAGGGACCCCCATAACAGAAGATTTGTGTTAAAAGCAGTGTTGTTCAACTTACTTTTAAAATGTAACTAGTTATAGTTATAGCTCTGGAAATTACTTAGTTAATAAACTTACTTACTAGTTACTAAATTATGAAAGTAACTAGTTACTAGTGACTTTACTTAAATTTGTTTTAAAATGAAGTCTGTTTACATGGCGGTGGTCCATCTGAATCATTGGTGGGGTGGTGTGGTAGAGGTACAGTAGGGTCTTTGGCCACTAGTTTCGTAGCCCCATGGACTTTGTTACCCCATTTTGGCCTGACGTCGAAATTTAAAAAATGTCTTCTAAATCCTCCAGTTTTCTGAAATAAATATTTTCTGTCGCTGTCATTTGCCATTGCACCGTGTGGTGGTGGGCGTGCTGTCGGAACACCGGCGTTTTGTGTGTGCGTCCGTTCAGCAAGGGTTTGTGTGTGTGACTGTTTACCCCATAATGCAAGCCCCGCCCAACTCTGTCTCTGATTGGCTTACCCTGAAATATTGCCCTACATTAACCAATCATCACCTCTTTGCTCAAGTTAGGGTTTAAAATGTATACCAATGTATTCAAAAATGAATGTTCTAAATTGTGAACATTTTGATATCCGGCTGAAAAGACCTCAGCAGGAAAAGGGACACAGACAATTTGGGCAGTCAATGAGTTGACACATTTTTCTGGAGAACCTCCCCAAGGGCCCCTGGACTCAACTTTGAGAACCACCGAACTATAATTGTCCTGTCATTTTGTGTTTTCACTAGAGACAACTAGCCATATCACATCAAATGGCCGTCACTTTTGTCTTTTGCCAAGTAAGATGTCAAAGCTGTCAAAGCTGCCTCTGTGATTCCCAGACATAGACAGTTACTCAATTATGGGGGATTCTTCGTATGCATGATTTATCAGAACGGCAGCGCATGACAGTAAAAACTGAGCCCATTTTTACGCTCTCTCACTAAAGTTAATCACGCATTTATATCTGCAATATTATGTATATCAAAATTGTGATGTGAGATTGTTTGGGCCCCGGCTGACCAGGGGGGGGGGCAGTATAGAGACCAGGATTACTGCATGAACCCTGACACTCACCATCCAACGTTGAACTCCACATGGGCATCAAACAGAGCGACCACGGGGGCAGACGCTGCTCTCCATCCACTGACACGGGATCTGATCAGACCTTCCTGCTTATCATGGTGCACCAGCTTGATGAAATCCGGACCATGCTGGCCATTGGTCTCTGCCACGAAGCTCTGAAGGTGCTCCTTTAGCTCCGCTGGGGACATGGGGACAGACAGACTTTCACAGTGAATGGACAGACGCACCAACCAACATTTTAAATTATTTTTGGAGGCTTTTTCTGCCTTTATTGATAGATTTATAGTAGGCTGACAGGAAATGGGGGGTTGCAGCAAAGGTCATGGGGTCGGTAGTCGAACTAAATTAAATTAACACTCGCAGTGTAGACAATTTATCTGCTCCATAAGACGGTGGAAAAAGAGGTTCATGAGTGCATGTGTGTCTGTACAGTACAGAGAATGTTAGCAGAACTGTACAGTGAGAAACTGCATCTGCAGTAGGGCTGGGCGATATGACAAAATCTCATATCACGATATAGAATTTTTTTTATCACGATAACGATATACTCACGATATAGCATATTTTTTACGATACCGATTTTTTAATCTAAAAAATAGATTTTTGTTCAGGCTGAGTACTTTACTGTACTGTACTTGGGCTGTACTGTACTGTACTCAATTCAATTTTTCAATTCAATTTTATTAAAGTGTCAAATCACAACAAGTTGTCTCAAGACAACCAACAAAGATCCACCCAGAGCAAGCAATATACTGTACTGTACTGTACTGTACCGTACCAAGTGACACTTGGTGGTGACAATAATTATGCTATTTCCGTGCTCGGATACAGGGACACACATAGCTGTCATAGTGGTTGCACCACAAAAAAAAACAGGAAAAGAACACTTATGCCAATATCAAACTTATGCCAATTACAATATGTAAAATCACAATATCCAGTCTAATTATATGAATATAATACTGATGCACTGCCCATGCACAGACAGGCCTAAAGCAAGTACAAAAAGAATACAAAATAAAATAATAATAATAATAATAATAATAGTTATTATTATTATTATTTTGTATTCTTTTTGTACTTGCTTTAGGCCTGTCTGTGCATGGGCAGGGCATCAGTATTATATTCATATAATAGTTATTATTATTATTATTATGACAATTAAAAAGCAAAAATAAAGAAATAAGACTTTCCCATTCAGACACAGAAGTACAGGCCTGTGTCTGCATTCAATTGTCTTAAGGAAAAAAGAAATACCTCATGTCACTCACTGCCACAGTTGTTTCAGTTCATTTTAAGCTCTGTATAGGTTCTGTTGTAGTTGTAGTGTAGTTTGTTAAAGACGTTGGGAAGCTTAACGATGTTTAATTGACTACAGGCGATAGAGTGAGAGACAACGCGACCGCGTCGTTAACTCTCCATGCCCAGCTGTGCGTATGGGAGTGGATGTTTTTCTTTTCCTTTTTTTTTGTGATGATGATCACAACTTAAGTTAGCGTCTTGTGTTGTTGTTGTTGTTGGAAGCTGTTGCTGAATTAAGGACTTTTCAAATGGAATAATTTATTTGGAACAATAAAACAAGACAGGTAAGAGGAAAGACGTAGAAGAAGTTTGCACCCGACGGACAAGCTCAATTGTGCAACTGTGTAAAACATGCGTGGCTCACGCAGTTTATCAATTTGACCCAACATGAAACCTGCATATATAAAAGTGAATGGCCAGTTACTTTAGTGTTACTCCGCTCTGAATCTCGTCAGCCATCATCTCCCTTCATGTTTGTTGTGAAAAAACAGCACAGCGTGGCTGGGCGCTGTGACGTAAAATACGACGATATAAACGATAGAGAACATTTTTCACGATAGACATTTTCTATCGTCTATACGATATATATCGTCATATCGCCCAGCCCTAATCTGCAGTATTATTCTGTATTCATCCATGAGACATCCTTTTAGACCGATATCCTCCGGCAAATAGAATACACATAACAGTATATGGAATAAACCAATGTTTAGAGTTTGTGCTTCTATCATGACAAATAACAACATTTGAAGACTGAGGAAGATATTGAAGTAATGGTGGCATCCAGTGAAGTCATAAACTGAGAAATGAGTCACAGGAATACACACAACACTAATTGGCTGCCCACAAATGGACTTTATCTCCACTACGTACGTTCAGTAATAGAGCCTGCAGGCTGCAGTATGACTCTGATGATCTTTAACATCAGCCATCTCTCTGTATCCTCTTAACAAGCCACAGTTTACAGCCCAGGCCACAGAAGCGTGGCAACTTTGAACAGCGTTGGTGTACATGAACAACACCCTGCATAGTATCGGATTTCACTTAATGGTAAAGCAAAACAAAAATAATCATTACATCAAGCAGACCTTGAATTTTACGGTTCACTTACAGAAGAACAAGATTTTACACTCGCCTGTTGACTGTTTAGTTGTCCCAGCAACACATAAATGTTGCTTAAATGACAACACGCCACACATGTGTTAGCTAAGGCTGGGACAGTCGCATTACCACAATACCATGGTTATGTGATCAATAGTGTTGTTTTGCTTTTTACACCGCGTTAAGACATTCCATACCACTACAGCCCTAGCATTCATTGTCCACAGTTTTGTCTCCATCCTGGCAGAGTTTTGTGCTCTGTGCATGCTCCCACTAGCTCAGATTATGGAAAACAACAAAATAAGCTACCATAGTTATGCAGACGATAAACAAATCGATACAACCGTATCAGCAGAGGACTATGATCCAAAACAAATCAACAATTGGACAAATCAACAATTGGATGTGCTAAAGAAAGACAAAACTGAAGAGCTTTTGGATCCAAGAAACAGGTTAAAAGTCAGCACCCAACTCCAATCGGTAATGTTAATTCATTAAGACATTTCAGCGCTGGATTAACCATTTACTGCAATGATATTACATTTAGTTTGGTGGTGTGGCTCTGCTCATGTGATATTACAGATCACATGTCGTATCACAGTACAATCTACATGATCATCCTAGTAACAATATTAAACAAACAACATTTTGACACTGGCAGCTGTACGACCGGCTCTGACAGCTAAGCACGCAGAACGAGCAGTGAACAGAGGCTGCTTAAAAAGAGAGAGTTAGAATGTAAGCCTGTATTCCGTGCCTGTAATGAACTAACGCTAACACATGCTATATATGCTATATTAATGTGAATTGTGGTTCCATATACCACATAAGCCTCCTGACTTCCGTGCCTGTAATGAACCAACGCTATGCTGAATAAACAACTAGCCATAATCAAAAACATTGGCGTAGTCATGGACTCAGGCCTGAATTTAAACAGTTAACACATTAACAAAATCAGCCTACTATCACCTAAAGAATATAGCATGGGTTAAAGGACTAAGTCTCAGCAGGATCTAGAAAAACGTCTGCAGTAGACTGGAATACTGTAACAGTGTCTTTATAAGACTCCCTAAAAGAATCCATCAGATGACTGCAGTTTGATTCAGAACGCTGCTGCTCAACTCCTTACTAATACCCAGAAGTGGAGCATATCACTCAAGTTCTTAAATCCTTACACTAGCTGGCTCCCTGCGTCAAATAATTCATTTCAAAATACTACTGTTGGTCTATAAAGCTTTGAATGGTTTAGGGCCAAAATACATTTCTGAACCATCCAGACCTCTCAGGTCATCTGGGGAAGGACTGCTTTCAGTTTTCAACCACAAATAAACGTGGGGAAGCAGCATTTCGTTTTTATGCACTGCAGCACTGGTCACATATCTGGAACAAACTCCCAGAAAACTACATGAAGGCCTGCTGCCTCTCTTAAGAACTTTCTGTTTGCTGCTGCCTTTGATAGTTATTTTTCTTTTTTATCTTTTCCTTTTCTCCTCTGCACTGTAACAGGATCTATGTAACTTTTACTTGTTTTATGCAACCTAATGTAATTTTATAATTATATTATTGTATTTCCTTTTGCTTGATGTTTTGTGTGAAGCACATTGAATTGCCTTGTTGTAAATGGGCTATACAAATACAATTGCCTTGCCTGTAGAGCGCACCTTCCGAAATTAGTTTAATTTGTTTCAGGAATGCTAGATTGGTACTCACGTTCTTAGAAGGTTCGTGCATTTTGATAAATATAACCCATGAGGGCACTCTTAATTATCGTTTGTCCAAATTACACAGCTGACAATCAATAAACAACAGTAATGATCTTGCACTGATGTTGAATTATGTCTCCTCAGTTATCATAGCAGGGAAGGGAATTGTTATTCAAGGTAAAGCAGCAGTATTAAATCAAATTTCCTCCATAATTGTTGAAGAGTGCGATGAATTGTATTATTTTTTGAGTGGAAATATTAAAGTCTATTCATCATACTGGTTGCTCTGCTAATCAGCATGCAGCACTGGGCAGCTACCATAACTAAACTAACTGATATATTATTGAGGAACAGAGAAGCAGTGAGAGACCCATAAAACCTGCAGGCAGCACTAACTGTGGCATATTCCTCATGAAGGTAATTATATGTTTGGCAGCATTATTTATGTTTATGTTCCATAATTCATACTACGTGACTACTATTCTAATGTTGGTTCTATCAAGTTAAACCAAATTCTTGGATTATGTGCCATCGTGCCTCTCAACAAGTTTTAACCCATTTAGGCCTGACCTCAAAATTAAAAAATAAATCTTCTAAAATCCTCCAGTTTTCTGAAATAAATATTTTCACGATTTAAAAAAAATAGCAGATCTACAAGCGCTATGAGCTACGTACGCACTGTGCTAAGTAGAATAATAAAATAAATAGAACAACATGTTGTAGTTAGTGGTACTTCAACGAACACAATTGACCATGTTCGCAAGTTGGTTGGGGAGGGCGATCTCTGTCACTGCACGGCAATCTCTGTCACTGCACTATTAGCAACTGTTCGGCAGAGAGCAGAACTGGGAAAGTAGTATAGCATGTTGCTCCACATGTGTGTGTTGCACCCTTCTGCATAGTGAAACTTCTCACTGCCAGGTGAAAGGCAGTGGCTAGGCTGTGTGGGCACATCACTGTGTGTACTGGAGGAGACACGTGGTTTTCAACACCCTCCTCAAAACCAACACGCTACATTTGTCTCCATGCTCGGCACAATTAAACACCATCATTAAACATTAACACATTGTGTTGCCTTTCAACAATTTCAAAATAGGGACCCAGGGTGCCCACTTTTTACATTCATTTTTTTGACATTTCTTCTTTTATTTTTTTGCGCCAAGATGTCCACAGACGTCTTGTGCACCACATACAGGTAATTCCCAGGACGTCTTGGGCACAAAACCTGTTAAGAGTAGGAAGATAGATATTCAATAACAACCCCCCATGGGGAATAGAAATAGCAGGTGGTGCTGGGGTGGCGGTGGGAGCAAACATCACATAACAACCACCAAGAACCATATGCAGAAGGAAGACAGGAAGAAAGCATGCATTCTAGGTGAGCTTAAATACCCCGCCCAATTGGTCAGCTGACTGCCACATCAGCATATGCCATGTGGGTCTTGCAAACACACCCACATAGTAATGCAGCATATTAACCCGTCGAGTATACAGTATGTATTCGCCCTTGAGCATAGCATGAAGCCGCGCGAGTATATCTGACTGAACTAACTCCGCAATCATGTGTTAGAAGTAGGGGTGGGTTCAATTAATCAATACGGCAATAATCGTATCGTATGGCACCATATCGATACGGCAGGAAATGCTGTGTGTGACGCGGCTTTAACATTAACAGTTACCGTATATATGATTAAATCTTTTGCATTTATCCATCAAAACATTTTGAAGTTTTTCAAATTTATTTGGCAAAACATCGGCAATCGGTGGTCTAGGACTCTGCAAAAGTCAATTTAGTAGGACACACATCATTCAAAATCAACGCTTATCGCGATAAATATCCAATTGTGGCCGCTGTATTATGATTGTGAGGTTGTTGGCAGTACCCACTAGCCCTAGTTAGAAGTGACAGGGACTGTACACATGGGGGGGAATTGGCATAAGGACAACATTTTAAAGCGGGAAAAGGAGTGAGGTTTGTGGTTCTTACGGCTGTTGCTGTGGTCGTCCACCAGAATAATCTCTTTGAGCAGATGGGAGGGTGTCCTCTGGATGGCTGTGTGAATGGAACGCAGCAGCACCGACAGAGCTTCGTTGACGAAGATGAAGATAACGCTGAGCTGAGGAAGGTCTGATGAATATGACATATTTCTGCACCTGCAGAGGGAGAGAGACGCACAGAGAAACTGAACTAGACCTCTCAACATCCAACACTGGCAGAGCACAGTGAATTTCACTTTACCTATCAAGAACCTTTCACTGGAAAAGTCCCCCCCCCCCCACACAAAGCTACAGTGAAATCTATACAGGCAAATTCTGTTATAATGCACTGTTTCTAGGGTTGTTCCGATGCGATCAATCGAGAAATCGGGCCGATCACGTCATTTTCAAATGATCGGAATCGGATCGGGAGTAACTAAAACGTGATCGGGACATCCCTAGTATAAATATTATATCCATATCATGATATAAGAATGGATATTGTCTGTGATTTTGGATATTGTACTATTGTGATATCTATGGCATAAATATCGAATCGGGAAAAATCAATATGGGCAGATACTGAAAATCAAATGATCGGAATCGGATCGGGACTAACTGCATCCATTTTGATCAGTTCAAATTGTATGTACAGTATGGTCAACTAACCCGTCCGGTCGAAAGTCCGGGATGGACCGGCTGAGAGAGATTCGGTCGCTGAGATAGCCGTTGTAACCATAGTAACGAAACTTCCTGAGAGCAACCCTACGGCTCTCCGGGCCAAGGTCGTGACCCCAGCGGTCAAACAGGGAGGAGGCGGGGTCAGCCGCAGAGTGGGGCGAGGTCGCCGTGTCCTCGCCATCTTTCTGAGGGCCGTCTGTGGGGAGACAAAAAGAAAGAGGAATGAGTGGAGACAGAGCAGAGGTGAAATTAAATACCAAATAAAACTTTGTGCGTTTCTCAAAAACAAGTTTTTACAACGTGCCTCACAGTCCCAGACATAAAAATAAGAGACAAGCAAAGTATGAAGATCGTTTCGATCAAACAATAAGAACATCGAAGAGGCAATGAAAAATAAATAATGAGTCTTTAAGAGTTGTATAAGTGGCCCCTACGGTAGACTGTCTAGACTGTCCATTTTTGTCACAGACATATAAAACGAGAAAGAGCAGAAAGAGCTAGCCCTGAACAGGAACCATAATAGTTCTGTAACACTTAGAGTTCAAATGGAAGCAAAAGGATTTGTACGCTGCTGAAAGCCCTATGTTAATAGTCTTATGATAAGTCTAGAGGGTTTCACAACAAAGTAAGAAAAAGGGATATCAAGCATTGGAGGTGCAAATAAACGGAGTCAACACAGGTTTTGAGTCAAAAAGGTGAAGTGCTTTTTTACTCTTGGTTTACACGGTGTCTCAGAGTTAAGGGGGTCCTTGCAAATAAAACATTTGAGAACCACTAGTATTGTTGGACTCCTAATATGTCATAGTGTCGTAGTAAATAAGTGTCGTACAGTACATATGCTGAAGAAATCCTGGAGACTCGACATACAGTAATTGGGTCTTATGATCAAAATAAGAACTTTATAATGGTGCGTAAAAAGATAATCCAAGATTTGCCACAGACAAGACCAAGTCTTTGCCACGGACACATTTGTCTGTGTACAGATATATTGATGACCACTGTGTCTAGCTTCCATTGGAAGTTTATTCCACAAGTGTGGAGCCCTTGCGGCACAAGAAGGCACATGCTGTATTGCCTTCTGTTACAAGCCTTGTCCTGCATGGGGACCTTGAGTAATAGCTTGTCTGTGCAGATCTAAGATTGCACCGCAGGGAGGGGTGTAAGGGGTCAGAGGGTCAGAAATGTGGGCAGGTGGGCAAGATTTAACAATACAATTTCAAAATCAGTTCTGAACGCCACAGGAAGCCAGTGCAGTGAGGCCATAGCAGGGCTAATGTGGTGGTATTTTCTGGTTCTTGGGAGAACCCTAGGGTCTATTAGATGTGTGTGGTGGTGAGAATATAATACAAAGTCTAACCTTTGGTTCTCTCTCCGACATAAACAAGCTCAAAATGATTGTGGAGCCAAATGACCAGACGATTTTTTTCTTTTTTAATTCTACTCACTGTGACTCAAGGCTCAAGGTGAATTCACATGGGATCCATGTGATGTAATGTTTTTGAATTCATTGTTAGTCACAGTAAAGATGAGAGCAATATCGAGCAATATCTTTGCTTCTATGTCTGAAGCAACACAGATCACGCAATTCATCTTCAACTCAACAGTTTCTTGATAAAACAGGTGCAACATCCAATATAGGACCCAGTTGGAGAAGTAGTAGTTGCTGTGGATTTCTTGGGCTGTATGGTAAAACACTGGTGAATGGACTAGTGACTAGTGATTCTCTCTCTCACTCGTGACTAGTGAGAGAGAGAATTGTCTGTCATTGGTAGGCAGACGTGCTTGCTTGTTGCAGGTAGGGTTGTCCCGATCGGATCGGGTGATCGGAAATCGTCTCCGATCACATGATTTTCAAAAGATCGGAATCGGGGAGAAAAGATCAGATTTTTAATCGTCTAATGTAAATCTCAAAGAAAGATGTATAAGCAATGAGATTGTGTAATGAACTGTTGTGTTTTCCTTCTGGTCCCAGTCAGAGATCATCAAACACAGACTAGTCACACTCAGAGGCGTGAAAGACACATGATGAAAACAAAGGAAATGCAACCCATGATATGCATGATGGCATAGGTGTCTGTAGTACTCTCTCTGAATGAGAGAGATACTCTTAAAGAGTTTTAACTTGACTTCAGTTCTATAATCTGTAGAACTGTATTCACTCTAATTAACCAATACATCATTATTTTGCTATGATTCCATGCTTTCATAGAAAGAAAAAAAAACACAATGACAGTCATTCTAATAAAAGTATAGTCACATTTTACCTTTCAATAATTGAAAGGCAACACAACAGACTAGACTAGAGTGACATAGATTAGGATATTTGCTATTGTGATATGGCATAAGTGTTATATAAAGTGTATTATAAAGATCGGATCGGGAAAGATCGGTATGTCTCAAAATCAAATGACATCCCTAGTTGCTCAACAAGCACACTGGTCATACACAGATACACTGACATAGAATGTCACTTGAATAAAGCGACACGGCTCCCACATTTCAAGCGACACGATTATTTGTATCGTGTCCGGTGTGAATGCACAGTGTGTGCTGTCTGTTGTTATCAAGGCATCACATATAAAATAATAATTTCAGCTGCATAGGAATATGACAAAATACAAATAGGATGTGACAAATACCAACTGCTGTGTTAATATAAATAGCGTGTAGTGACAATCACCATTCTTTTTCTGCAGAGGTGAACAGAATATGCTCCAGTATGGCCACAATTTGGTTTATCTGCATTTTAATTCACTGTTCTGTGTATGGGCATAAAAGAGCCACAGGTAGACAGACAGATATACAGAGATCTCACATCTTTCAATGTTAATTAGCAGCCTGGAATCTGATTTGGGATGTTTACTTGGATATAAAAATGTAAGTGCATTGTGCATTCTTATCCATTACTCGGTCTCACATCGAGTCCAGAAGTCTGAGAGCATAACGAATGGCGAAAGAAGACATTTGGCGAATGCTTTTATGCAAAGCTCAAGAGTGTACATCATTTCTTTTAACTTAGGACGATCCCAGGTGGGATGAAACCCATTGCCAGTGAGTGCTTGTGGAGATTCCAGCCGCGTAATTCCTCGTGAAGGGAAAAGACAGGTGCATTGTACTGGAAGTGTCAGATATCCCTATGGTTTTCTACACGTTGCGACTGACTCATACCGAGGGTTTTGTTGGGTCCTGCACTGCACCGTGTCCGACATGTTTCATAACGTATTGAAGCCAACCCAGATACTTGCCCAGCACAGCTCTAGGGGAAACTGTACCTACTGTATGTAGTGGAGTGACTGGCAAGTCAGGGTCAATTAGGGGGAAGAAGAGAGGCATATTTATAAGCCAGCCACACACACACACACACACACACACACACACACACACACACACACGCACCCACGCATGGACGCACGCACACACGTGCACATGCTGTCAGCCACCTATAGCATGATGTTATGATGGCAAATGTCTTGTAGCGCCCTACGGGCCTTAGCTTGTTCCTTGGCTCTTCGTGAGCGTCTGCTCAACTAGAAATGTGAAGGAATGCATCTGTACCCTGCTGGCTGTGGGTTTGAGCGCATTCATCATAGTCAATGTACCTATCACAATAATGATTCAATATATTGCGATTTCATAGCCTACAACTATATACAGTGTGATATTTCAACTGTCATAGTACAAAGACCATACCTCCACATAATGTCTAATTAATGGTTATTTAGTGCAAAATAAATTATATGGATCCTGGTGGATGTCTATAGTGACATGGGTGAGACGGGTGTGGGATTGATGTTTTTGTCTTTGGATCATGTATTTTGAATATGGTAATTGTTTGGTTCGGATGGACTATTTTGAGTAACTAAAATTAGGATAGGCACTGTTTATGTATAATTATATTGATACTGTGAAGATGATCAAATAAACGAAACTAAACCACTAAATGATGCGTAGCCTGCAGAGTTAGTTCATGCAGACATACTCGAGGGGGTTCATGCCATGCTCAAAGGCGCATACTATACTCAAGGGGTTAACATGCTGCATTACTACGTGGGTGTATAAGTGTGTGCAAGTCCCACATGTCATTCGCTGATGTGGCAGTCAGCTGACCAATTGGGCGGGCTACGGTACTTAAGCTCACCAGTCTGCATGCTCTTCCTGCCTTCCTCTGCATATGGTTCCTGGTTGTTATGTGATGTTCCACCACCACCCCAGCACCACCGGTGGGCTCTGTTATTTATTCTCCCCATGGGGGGTTTATTGTATATCTATCTCCCTGCTCTTAATGTTTCACGATGGAGTTTAATCGCGCCAAGCAGGTAGAAAATGCAGCAGAGCCGAACGCCAAGTCTAATATCGTATGCACACTTGTATTCTCATTCTATAATAAATATTGGGTAAATCTATTCGTGACTTGTCTGACTGAACTATAAAAATATTTGTGTATGCAATCAGAACAGTGGGAAATGCTTCTGAATTAATCACAGTCCCTGTAATATCGAACTACATACAGTACAGTAGCACTACTGATACTAAAAGTAATAATTAATGAAAAAAATCCTTATCGTGGTACTCAATTGTATCGATACTTTCTTACACCGATACCCAGTAGTGTGACGGGTAAAAACAACAGAGAATAATAGCCTGGACCTACTCAAAACCAATGCTAGGGATGCACACAGGTCCACTGCTTCCCCCTCGGTTGCTCAGGCCACAATCAGATAAGTCTTGTAGCTACATAAAAGCCTGTTGTCAGGAAGAAGCCCTAGCAGGCAGTGGTAGAAAAAAATACTCATACTTTTACTTAAATAAAAGTATCAATACTGCAATGTAGAAGTATTCATTGTGAAGAATATGTGTGTGTATGTATGTATGTATGTATGTATGTATGTATGTATCTATGTATGTATACGTATGTATGAGGTGGTATGTTTTGTAATAATAATATTAACAATCTACAAAGTAACTAACTAGTAACTAAGGTTTTCAAATAATTATAGTGGAGTAAAAGTACAATATTTGCCTCAAGTCATAGAAAATACTCCAGTAAAGTAAAAGTACCTCAAATTTGTACTTTAAGTATAGTACTTAAGTAAATCCACTGCAAAAGAGTATGCCGCTTCCCCCCAAGCCCTGGATCAATGGGGACTTACAGGAAGAAGAGAGGGCTTAATGGGCAGGGGACACTGAGGGGCCAAGGCTGTTCAGACGGAGCTAAAGGTGACCAATAAGGCTACAAGAACAGAATGTAAAGTATGCTACAGGCCAACAGCTTCAGTAAACAAGTAAACAAGTAAAGCAGAACATCTATCTATATTCTTTTCTCCTTTCTTGAAAACTGCAAATAATGGGAGCTTGTAAAACATAGAATTCCACCCCCTTTTTACCTGTATTTTGAACAATGTTGCATTGTATCTATCTCAACTTCAAGTTTATTGAATAAACTTGAAGTTGAAGAAGTTGAGATAGAACGATGGAGGGAAGTAGGGCATGCCTCCTGGCGGAGATTTGCACTCCACTGAGGGCACCTTTCTAGTCTTGGCTTGTTCTTTTTTGTTTTGATTTACTCTCACCTGCATGTGCCTCCCCTGTGATTCAACCTTGTTGCTTCCATCACACATGACTTTCTCTCCAGAGAGATCTATAAAGCTTTATCTTATCTTATCCGGGACCTCCAACTCACTTTTGTCCTTGTTCCTACGTTTGTACGTGTGCCTAGCTCTGTTCCTGTCTGTGACTCTCTTTCTCTCTCTCTCTCTGTTTGTCTGTCTGTCTCTCTCTCTCTCTCTCACACACTGCACACACGCACGCTCGCACAGTCGAACACACAAACTACACATACAGATGCAGTCTGGCTGTATGTGACTTGTGGGCTTAGTCTGATATAATTATACTGAGATATACAGTTTTATTTTTTTCCTGAAATGTACATACAGTTACATTACACACAGCGCCAGTACCGCTGAAACCAGTGTAATGAATAGAGCGATTGAATCAACAGAACAGCAGCTACAGCTCAACTGTGATATGTATGATGTGGTTCAACAGAGCTGTCCAAGTTAACCAAACAGAGGAGAAGTTTGATGCCTTCTTTATTCAACTAGAACCAACACAGCAGCGCAGTATCTTCATAACAGCGTTTGTTTCTTAACACCGCAGATCTGGCTGTCCCACGCGAATATGTCCCCTAACAACATTGTTAGTTCCTACCCTAACTAACCTAAGATATACCTGAGATATTCTATAGCCTGATTGTTACTGGTATAAGAAATACTAATACTTATTTTCAATTACTATGGTACCCTATTGTGATATGAAAAAAAACATTTTATTAAAAAAATGATTATAGAAACGTTTAAACCATTTTCCTTATAAATAACCAGATTTTGTCTTCAATGTTTTTTCCACAAATAAGTCTTGAAAAATGGTGGTCGTCTTATAATCAGAGTCTTCTTATATTCGGCACAATACGGTATATGCCTCACAAATTCAAATAATTAATTAATCTGCAATATTTAAAATAAGGTTTTATCCTCACCTAAACAGTATATAAAAAAGGTGTCTAGCACCTAGGTGTCTGGCCCAAATCTGTTAACACCTTTCCTTTTCTTTGACGGTAACAAAAATACACATTATTTTATTGAAATATTCACATACTGTAGGCCAAACCAGACCTACACCACAAATGCAATGCAATTCAATGCATCACCAAATCCAAGGAAGAGTGACTGCAGGACGTGAGGAATAAAAGATTGTGACAAAAAAAAATAGCTGAAATGCAGAATGAGAAAAGGAAAGAGACTAGCAAATAAAGACAGCCACGAAGTTGAGAGGCTGTGACTGAATGGAGGGCGATGAGAAGAGAATGAGGGGAAAGAGAGGTGAAGAGAACAAGAGAATAGGCTGTGACAGAATGTAGAGGGAGATGCAGTATGAATTATGGGGAGAGAGAGAGAGAGACATGGAAGAATGAGCAGAACGAGAAAATAAAAGAACTGTGACAGAAGGTATTCTTCCACGGGGGCTAGTAGGCCTGTCACAATTAACATTATTATTTTAGATATTCGCCATTATTTTTGTATAATTGTCCATTGTTTCCATGTTGAAAAATGTCCATACATTTTCAAACATTTCATTCAAAAATAGCAGAAATAGCAGATCTACAAGCTTTGTAGATGAACTATTTCCACCATTTTTACATTTTTGTGGAAAGAAAAATATATGAATGTGTCTGTGATTTGTTTGTATTTTATGCAAGTAATTTGTCATATCTGCTCACAAATTCTGCAATTAACTGAGACGTTGAGATGTCTATAGCAGAACACACATGCATGCATAGTTGCATACATGCAAACACCCATGTGAATACCCACATATATTCACGAGAGCCAGACTGATATATCGGTCTGGGCCGCCTGGCCCATCTGTGCATATAGAGGGTCAAGGTTGTACTCAATCACAGCAAGTGATTACAAGAAAGAGTAAAACAACAACGAGTAAAAAAAAAAAAAAAAAGAAAGAGTAACCTATCTACATGGGCATGCGTTTTCACGGTAGTAGCAAAGTTAGGTAAAGCTTATGTTCCATATAGCAAAAAAGTTTAGAAAGGTGCAATTTGAGGCTATGTTCCATATATACAACACATTTAGTTTATAAAGGTGAAGTTCGAGCATAATAGTGTGAGAGGAGGGTGAATGTGTGTGTGTGTGTGTGTGTGTGTGTGTGTGTGTGTGTGTGTGTGTGTGTGTGTGTGTGTGTGTGTGTGTGTGTGTGTGTGTGTGTGTGTGTGTGTGTGTTTGGGGGGGCTAGCGTTTTCCTTTGCCCTGTTCGCTCTGGTTCTTATCAGTTCGTTCATGTATCTGATTGTTTAGGGAAAGAAGCTTTTTTGCAGTCTGTAAAATGGTAAATGGTGCATTTATATAGCACCTTCATCCAAGGCGCTTTACAGATTGTGCATTACATTCACCCATTCACGCAAACATTCATACACTGATGGCGGCGGAAACCATGCATGGCACCAACCAGCACATCAGGAGCAATTAGGGGTTCAGTGTCTTGCTCAAGGACACTTCGACACTAACTCTGGGGGAGCCCGGGTTCAAACTGGCAACCTTGCGGTTACCATCCGGCCACTCTACCCCTGAGCGGGACTTCTCGGGGGACGTAGAGCGACGAGCGGCCCGGAAGAGAATTTCCCATTCATTTTTTCCCATAGACGTTTCAGAAAGTATTTATTTAAAGACCTGTAAGCCTCGGACAAAGCCAACTCGGATGCTGACAAATCATGTCAAAAAACTAAAAGAATTGGACGGAAAAATAATTAGAAAGAAGAAAAAGTTGAAAGTTGAAAAAGTTGTACTCTGCCTTTCTTTCTTCTAATTATTTGTTCGGCCCAATTTTTTTTGTTGTCATGATTTGGCACCATCCGAGTTGGCTTTGTCCGAGGCTTACAGGTCTTTAAATAATTACTTTCTGAAACTATGGGAGAAATTAATGGGAAATTCTGTTCCGGGCCGCTCGTTGGGGGCGGGACTGCGACGCTCTATACCACCTTCTTCAAAAATGTTTAAAAAAATAAATAACTGATTTACAAACTCACAAAGCAAAGGGTTGTGAGCTTGTAGATCAGCTAATTTTGAAGAAAATTAGCTGAAAATTATTTGATGCAGTTTTTTGACAAAATATAAGTCAAAACATCGGTAATCGGTATAGGCTACGAATTGGAATCAAACCCGCACAAACACAGCATTCTAAGAAATTGCCCTGCACATCCTTACAGGGAACCAATAGTGACAGACAACGGCACGATCTAATGGCTTAAGAATGGCCTGCCGCGCAGGGGGGACAAAATGTCCAGCCATGTTCTCCAGTCACTTTATTCAGAATGAGAGTCGTGATGGTTCAGCAGGCTGCAGCACACACACCGTGTGCTTCGCAACGTGAGTTTGAATCCAGCTCACTATCTGTCGCCTGTCATGCCCCCTCGCTACCTTCTCCCTTCAGCCTGGGGGCTGTCACCATTACACATAGTAATCGTCACAAGTTGATTAATTGTCATACAATTGCGATTAATGATTTTATTGCGTTTTTGCCTTAACATTTTACAAGCTACCTAGACCCAAATGATTTTGTATGTGTTATACTGTATGCATTACAATGAGTTATCCCAAAGGCATATATGATTACAATGGGTCAGTTTACATGTGCAGCAATCTGTTTACCTTAATTACGTTTTTGATTGCACCACACTTGCACGCAACATAATAATTATGTTACAAAAACAATTATCATGGCCTCAGTGAGAATCTGAACATGGCCAGGTTATAACAATAATTACAATATAAGTTTTGATTGGTAAGCCATCCACGCATTAAACTTGTTTACTGTTCAATTTCACCATCTGAGGGAGCTTAACGTATGGCTATACTGAAGATCTTCATGGATAAAGGGGTATCCATGTGTGGCAAATTAAGATGCCTATAAACAATTTTTCCCAATGATATGAGACAATAGCTCATATCATTGGGATAAATTGTTTATAGGCATCTGCATCTAGGCATTGTCCATAGCACTGTGTGTGTGTGTGTGTGTGTGTGTGTTTTCATATAAACACACAATTACAGCCCACCTCCTACTACTTTTAATTACCTAATCAACTCGGCATTTAAACATTAGCTGCGCTGGATTCACGGTCGGTAACCTATCCCAGAAGGCTTTGTAATGCAAACATACGCCCACTCACACAGGATCAGGAGGGAATTTGTTTTTCATGGGGAGAATCTCATTTGCGCTGCACGCTTTACAAGTGCCTTTTCTATCTCCAAAAGCGTTTTGTGTTCCAGTATTTACAAAAGGCATAAGGGAAAACAGAGGGAATTCATTTGTCTTTTGTACAACATCCTCTTTTGCATCCCTTGGTGACTCTGTCTCACCAAAATTGCACTGTCGAGTCATTGAAAAGCCAGTGGATTTAGCTGCCTTTAGGATGTTTGGAGAATAATCCGCTCTTAATGTTGAACTCCTCACAACTGGGGCAAAATGTGAGCCCACACATACCTCTTGTACAATGGGACTATTTCTGGAGGTTTATGTGCAATACTACTTTTGGCACGCACGCACACCCACACCCACACCGATTCACTTAAAGGGTAAGACCACTTTTGTAGAGGTTTGGGTTGTGTAGTTACCTTGCCATGATGTAACTCCAAATGTGGACAAGAAATCAAAAATAATTTCTCCAGTGATTAGAAATTGATAATTCAAAATATGCTCCTCATTGACTTACATTGTACGCTGAAACAGCTCTCAAAGTCACTCTTTTAGTACGTAAACAAACACAAACAAAGTTGTTTCAGACAATATAGAGCAACACCAAAACTCATGTGGTTTTATTTCTTCATAAAAATGGTAACTTCCTGTTGATTTTACTATATGAAGATCTGGATCCGGATCCATGGATCCAGTCCGGGTTTTCTTCTGAATAAAAATGGACAAATCAACAGGAAGTTAACATTTTTATGAAAAAATAAAACCACATGAGTTTTGGTGTTGCTCCATATTGTCTGAAACAACTTTGTTTGTGTTTGTTTACGTACTAAAAGAGTGACTTTGAGAGCTGTTTCAGCGTACAATGTAAGTCAATGAGGAGCATATTTTGAATTATCAATTTCTAATCACTGGAGAAATTATTTTTGATTTCTTGTCCACATTTGGAGTTACATCATGGCAAGGTAACTACACAACCCAAACCTCTACAAAAGTGGTCTTACCCTTTAATCAGCCATTGAGCAGATGGTGATCTCCAACCCTCTCCTGCCACTCCTCAGGTGTGAATAATGTGGGTAATGGATCACACCTGCAGTTCTGTACAAGTACAATCTATGATTATAACTACAGAGAGACGGACGGACGGACAGACAGTGTGTGTGCCTCTGGCAGGCACACACACAGAGCCATACAACTGGCAAAGGAACAAACGTGAGAAACATTTAGTTGTTCAGTAGTTCTTGTTTTTCTTTGTATAGGATAACATTTTTTTTAATATGTTATACTGTATGCATTACAATGAGTCAGTTTACATGTGCGGCAATCTGTTTACGTTAATTACGTTTTTGATTCCACCACACTTGCACGCAACATAATAATTATGTTACAAAAACAATAAATTATGGCCTCAGTGAGAATCCGAATATGGCCAGGATATAACAATAATTGCAATATATAAAAAATAGTTATCTTCCAGAAATTTCAAAATTAAAAACAATAATAATAATAAATTTAACATATTGTTGCTGTCGGGAAGAAAAAATATAATTTTTTAAGGAAAGTATGAAGAAAAAGATGCAATACTGCCTCATCAAAGTTGGTGTTGTGACTTTAGATATTGTCAATTACTTGCATGAGAAGGAGAAAGGTGGTTGAGTTAAGCGTTATTCATACAACATGACGTCACGAGCCTCAGTGAAGAGCAAACCACCGCCACCACCCCAGCCCTTCTCTCTGTTTTTACTCACCACCGCTCAACGTTATTTCAGCTCCGGTGGTCACCTCACCACCGGAGCGGTGGTCACCTCATCACTGAAAATTCAGACTATGAATGAGCCTTTAGCTGTTTTAGCAGACAGTTTGAGGGTCCAATGCGTTTTTTACTACTTACCATTGGTTCAATATTTTAGAAACAACACACATAAAGGGTGTTCAATAGCACTGAATTATGAAGAAAAAAACAATATCAGAAACCTCAAAAATGGAGTTATGAGGTTTCCTCCCGACAGCAACGATATGAGCCTTTTGTTTTGGTCTATTACTGTATGTCTCTCTCCTCTTTCTGTTGTAAATAATAGTTGACAGGCTGCAGACTAGAACTCAAAGGAGGCTGTTCTATTATCTAGCCCTTTAAACCACCAGCAATAGTCTTGTGCCATGATGCGGTAGTGAGATGGCTTGTACCGATGATCATTGCCTCCCTTCCGTGTGCGTACGCATGCATGTGTGTGTGTGTGTGTGTGTGTGTGTGTGTGTGTGTGTGTGTCCACCCATCTGTGCATGTGGAAAATAAGTGGACAATAGATCCCCTCTACCTCTGCAGTCAGGCCAACATCATTATCCATCATCACTCTCTGGAGAAAGAGTTCACGAGCGAGCGAGCACGCACGCACACACTCACTCACTGACTATTTTCTCAGATATGCATACAATAACCCACACAACACAGATAGTGAAACACACACAGCCACAGCCCAAATACACACAGACACACATGCATACGTACAGGACAGTAGAACAGTGTCAAACGCATAGACACACATGCCGAGTATAGATTCAGGTGATCAATTGCAGCTCGACTACTCCCTCGATCATTCGGCCCTCAAATCAATACAGATTGCCTGAGCAGGTCTTGCTGTAAGTCCATATACCTGCTAGGACAGATGGCACCACCTCTAAACTAATTATGCTACAGCCTTGCCGATTAGGCCCTGTAGTCTCACACAAAGAGATGAGAAAATGACATTCCAGTCAAAGGCACTCTACGTGGAAAGCGATTGAGGCAGAGATTACAAGTCAAAAAATACTTTTTATCAAACACATTAACATCTCCAGACTCATTCCACTGAATTTGCACATTCTATTAAGAAACAAGTAAGCGAAGATGAGTTCAAATAATGAAAATATGGTTATTGCAAAACAATTAAATATGAGGATAAAGGCAATCAGTGGTTGAGAAGAAAACAAAACAGCTTTGTCAGAAAAGGCATTTGAGTGCAGATTGCATTCCATCCAACTTCCTCTAATTCGGCTTAACAAATTTAAAGTATACACATTACTTAACATTCCTGCTGAACGTTTTCCAAGGGTTACCGCCGTTTATTCGATTTTTGAGGAAGCCACTGGATTACATTCATTTCAGTATTTTTTTTAAAGACACACACACACACACACACACACACACACACACACACACACACACACACACACACACACACACACACACACACACACACACACACACACACACACACACACACACACACACACACACACACACACACACACACACACACACACACACACACACACACACACACACACACACACACACGAAGAGAGAGAAAGTGACACAGCAAAGGTCGTCAGGAATTGAATCTGCAATGCGCTGTCAGGCTGCATTATGTGGTATGCACCTTAACCACTAGGCCATTAGCAAATATCAACCCCCATTCATTTCACTGTAATTGCATGGAAATCAACTTGCTGCGACTTGATGGTTTTTTTAAATAGGTAATCCAACAACAGTTTAATATCAGTAGTAAACAAACGTGACACCTAAAAATGCAACCATTGGGTGCCTGGTGGTGCAGCCGCCAGCCAGTTACAGCACTCCTTGTGAGTCGCAAGAGGACAAGAGTTTGAAACGGACTCCCATCATGTCTTGCTTGTCAACTCTATCTCTGCCCTCAGTTTCCCATCTCTTTTTTACCAGCTGCTGTGTAAGCACAGCTGGTCAATGTTCTCTCTCCTGTGCTTTCACGCCCACTTGCTGTAGTTGAGACCTGTTTCTCAATGGCTGTAGGCTACCGACAACCTATCGTCCTGATTGGCTGCCTCATTTCTATGTCATCAATTCTTGTTTATTTTTTAAAATATATTGTATTGTGTTTTTTCCATTTTAAAATACAAGACATACAAGGAACACAGTAAACAAAACAACAAAAATACATGACAAAACATAGCCCTGACGGGAGAATAGACTAAAAAAAATTATAAACAAGACTTACAAAAAATGATTAAGAAAGAAACTTGTAGGCAAGAAATGACCATATAAAAAAGGAAAGAAAGAAGGATATTAATCAATTGCAAATTGCAGTTAAAGAATTAATATATAAAAGAATGGTCCTATAAGGTTGCTGCTTGGTCAGACTGGATTGTAACCTTTTTTAAATGGTTAGTGTCTGTGTTTTACCTGTATGTTTTGATCTAATTTGTTGACTAATGCTAACATCTCTCTCACTGTCTAATCAAAGGCTTAGAGCACCTGGCTCATGTTTTCCAGGGTGAGAAAGCCGGCCATTATTGAGAAATAAATCCCTTTCTGTCTGGGTTTATTTCTCAATAATGACTCCCCACGTTGATTATCCCTTGTTTATTTGATGGACGCTAGCCCCTCCTATATTCAGCTATTAGATTTTCGTCCTACACAAACATTAAATTCCCATTGACATTTTATTTACGTCTGAGCAAATCAGCATAGTGTCTATTTGTCCTACAGAAAGATTATCAAATCAAACTTTATTTGTATGGCACATTTCTAACGACCGAACCAAAGTGCTTCACATTACAGAGCATAATAACATACACAGAGGCAAAAAGAGAAGAAGAGGATAGAATATAGATAAAAGCAAAGAGGAAGGAAAAGCATTAACTCAAAGTGTCAAAGAGCAACATGTACAATACAATAAGCAGTACATGGGAACATAGTACATGGGTAGGCTGTAAGGGCAGGGTAACATAGTACATGGGTAGGCTGTAAGGGCCAGGGGAACATAGTACATGGAGGCTGTAAGGGCCAGGGGAACATAGTACATGGTAGGCTGTAAGGGCCAGGGTAACATATTACATGGGTAGGCTGTAAGGGCCAGGGTAACATAGTACATGGTAGGCTGTAAGGGCAGGGTAACATAGTACATGGGTAGGCTGTAAGGGCCAGGGGAACATAGTACATGGAGGCTGTAAGGGCCAGGGGAACATAGTACATGGTAGGCTGTAAGGGCCAGGGTAACATATTACATGGGTAGGCTGTAAGGGCCAGGGTAACATAGTACATGGTAGGCTGTAAGGGCCAGGGTAACATATTACATGGGTAGGCTGTAAGGGCCAGGGTAACATAGTACATGGGTAGGCTGTAAGGGCCAGGGTAACATAGTACATGGGTAGGCTGTAAGGGCCAGGGTAACATAGTACATGGGTAGGCTGTAAGGGCCAGGGGAACATAGTACATGGAGGCTGTAAGGGCCAGGGGAACATAGTACATGGAGGCTGTAAGGGCCAGGGGAACATAGTACATGGTAGGCTGTAAGGGCCAGGGTAACATATTACATGGGTAGGCTGTAAGGGCCAGGGTAACATAGTACATGGTAGGCTGTAAGGGCCAGGGTAACATATTACATGGGTAGGCTGTAAGGGCCAGGGTAACATAGTACATGGTAGGCTGTAAGGGCCAGGGTAACATAGTACATGGGTAGGCTGTAAGGGCCAGGGTAACATAGTACATGGGTAGGCTGTAAGGGCCAGGGTAACATAGTACATGGGTAGGCTGTAAGGGCCAGGGTAACATAGTACATGGGTAGGCTGTAAGGGCCAGGGTAACATAGTACATGGGTAGGCTGTAAGGGCCAGGGTAACATAGTACATGGGTAGGCTGTAAGGGCCAGGGTAACATAGTACATGGGTAGGCTGTAAGGGCCAGGGTAACATAGTACATGGGTAGGCTGTAAGGGCCAGGGTAACATAGTACATGGGTAGGCTGTAAGGGCTAGGGTAACATAGTACATGGTAGGCTGTAAGGGCCAGGGTAACATAGTACATGGGTAGGCTGTAAGGGCCAGGGTAACATAGTACATGGGTAGGCTGTAAGGGCCAGGGTAACATAGTACATGGGTAGGCTGTAAGGGCTAGGGTAACATAGTACATGGTAGGCTGTAAGGGCAGGGTAACATAGTACATGGGTAGGCTGTAAGGGCCAGGGCAAACTTAAGACATTAAGGCCTGGTACATGGGTAGGCTGTAAGGGCCACATAGTACATGGGTAGGCTGTAAGGGCCAGGGTAAACTTAAGACATTAAGGCCTGCAGTCACTTCAAGTCAGATCAGATTCAAATCCGATTTCTTTCTCAGATCCGATCTTTTGGCCCGGTCATTCACACTACCGTTTGCAAGTGACCAGATCCGATCTGTGCATTCAGACTGATTTTAACAACTCAATGCAAAGCCGCCCTGCATCGACATATCTGCTTTGGTTACCGTGGTAACCAACAACAATCTAACAAAAAAGTTAGGAGCGCACACCTTAGAGCAGGGGTGCCCAAAAGGTAGATCGTGATCTACCAGTAGATCACAAAGGCTTTGCAGGTAGATCACATAATGCCCCTAAAAATATATAATTTAAATTTAAAATAGGCATCCGCCACTTGAATTAATTAAGGCGACTTGACTTTTGACATCAAAAAGGGTCTGTAGCATTACCTCAGTAGCATTACAAAGTTATATAGGCCTACTAAAAAACAACCAATTCCATTTTCACCCTTCTATGCAACACCATCAACGCAAGCCTCCAGCACATCCTGTCGGGCTGCAGGACAGCGCTGTCCCAAGGCCGCTACGGATGGCGACACGACCAAGTTCTGAAAAAGCTGGCAGAGGTGTCAGAGTCATGCAGAAAGGAAGCAAACAGCAGACCTTCCGCTCCAGGCAGACATCCCATCCAGTTTGCGAGGGCTGGAGAGGGTGTCAAACCCTCCCGCCAGAGAGATACTGCAAGACTCCTCTCACCGGGAAATGAGTGGACCATGAGGGTCGACCTGGGGAAGCAGCTCCAGTTCCCCAGGGAGATCGTGGAAACATCGCTGCGGCCAGACCTAGTCATGTGGTCAGAGGCTTGCAAGACAGTCCTTCTGGTCGAACTCACCGTCCCATGGGAGGGAGGTTTGGAGGCTGCTTATGAGCGGAAGCGAGCCAAGTACTCAGACCTGGCGGCAGAGTGCAGGGAGGCTGGCTGGAAAGCTGTTATCTGTCCTGTGGAAGTGGGGTGTAGGGGCTTCGTAGGTTCCTCAACTGCTCGCCTACTCCGCGACATGGGATGCACAGGAACGGGGCATCGGAAAGCCATGAAAGAGCTGGCTGAGGAGGCGGAGAAAGGCAGCTTCTGGCTGTGGCTAAGGAGGAAGCATAGGAGTTGGGGGACAAACACCTAGGGCATCAGCAGGGGGTGGCAGGAAGAGATCCCTGCCACCGCTCCGCCACCATGAGACGTACTGGGGTTAAAGGAGCGAAACGTTGATGAATGGTGGTCCCCAGCTGATGACCCGTTTAGGCCCACTGTGCGGTTTTCCTTTGGAAATAATACAAGTTGACTGTGGGTGGAACAGTGATGCTCTCTAGCGGCGAGAAGGTGCATCACATTTATGAAGGAGGAATCTGTTTTCAACACGATACAGGGTAGATGTGCGCATGCGTGAAGACCCGTTCGTGGTTCTATTTTATTTGAGTCGCTGTGAACCTCGACGGTCTGTCGGTACGTATACGAATGTGCCTGTAAATGTTGTTATTATGATGTAAAACTTCTTTATTATGCTCATTATGTATAGATTGTTTTAGTCGCATGTATGTTCTGCTGTTGATGGTGTGTTTTGTCTGTTTCTTTGTTTGTTACAGTAAAATTACCTGCTGCTTTGCTACAGTGTGCTTCAACGAAGATGCTAACAATCAAACCATATTCTAGCTAGTTCACGCATCGTGCGGGCTGGCCTACATTATCTTGTTATCACAGTTTAGAGTAGTGTATGTGTGTAAGTGTATGAGTGTGTTTTTCCTATTTTTTATATAAAACTACAAAATACATTTTTGTTGTGGTTTGTGTGTTATTGCATATAAGTTGGAGTGGAGTAATTGAGCAGTATTGTCGAGTTACAGCGAGCCTTTTCAGAGGGAAATCACTTGGTCAAACGTCTAGATCAAGTGATATCTGAACAGTAATTTTACGGACCAGTAATTTTACGGAGAACCAGTAATTTTACGGACCAGTAATTTTACGCTACCAGTGATCTTACGTATTTTTGTAACCCTGTGATCAAGTGATCACAGTGAAGTGAGGGTATTTAGCATTTGGCCAGTCCGTGCTCGTGAAGCCTTTGTTATATACCAGTGGGCTAGCCTTTGGCTATAGCTGAGGAAGAGGAGGAAGAGGAGCGGGACTGGCGACGTCGCCTTGTAGTGCCGTTCTAACACCGGAGAGGGACTCCCAACTCTTCGGATCTCAGGAGCCAGAGGCTACCAAATCCAATCCGTTTCGTCGCTTTCCGAGAGTGACAGGTCGGCGACGACAACGACGGAGGACGGACGTCGATGCTACACCGCAGCCCCGAGTGAAGGACCTCGTCGCACGGTGGAGCGTCGCGTGCAACCACACCACGCATATTGTGTAAAGGGTCGGACGTCTCATGAGCCGATCCCTGAAGTAGCTGTGTGTTGTGTTTATTGACTGTGTGCTTTACATTGCTGGCATAACATTGTTCGTTTTGGCTAACTGGCTATCATCATTGGGGAACCAGTTGCTAAGTGCTAACTTTGTGCTACAAGCTAAAGTGCATTTATTTTGCCGACGTAAAGTGTCATTTTCCTAACGTAAACAAGAAGGCCCGACGCCACAAAGGAAAGGAACGGTGAGTCAGGAAGGAGTGTGTTGGCGGAGAATGACCACTTGGCGGCGGTATTGACTTGTGATTGACATTGCATTCTTTTAAAGAGCACATTGAGTGTACTGACGGGGTTTGACCACAGTGGGTCGCCATGGCATCACTTGATGACATGAAAAAGAAACGCACCAATGCACAAAGAGACTTTTCAAGGAGAGTCAATAAAATAACTGACAGTTTGGACCTGTTGAGTGGAGAAGAGCTACTCAATGAGCAGAGGGGACTTCAGATGGCTTATGATGTGTTCTGGGGCATTAATGATGATTACCTAGATGCAATGGAGGAGGATGCAGACACAGACCATCAAAAGGAAGTCGCTGATGTTAGAGGTAAAGGTGAGAGCTGTCGGCAAAAATACAGGGACACTATGCTGCAACTAAAAAGTACAGTATGGAGAGACAATGTTTCGGTCCAGTTCGAGAAGGCAAAAATAAGACTTGATGGTGAGTTTGAAAAAGCCAAAGGTCTTAAGCAAAGTGAGATCACCTCAACTCAGTGTGAGGATATGTGCGAACTATTAAACACCACTGCCACGGACCTGGAGGTAATAGTGGACAAGTGGGCCCCTTTCGTCCCCAAGGAGGAGGGTGCTAATATACGGGAGAGCATCAAGGACTACGACCGTAATTTAAAGGTGCATATCAGAGCATTGAAACGCCAAGTGCGTAAAACAGGGAGTGAAGGAAGTGACATTTTTGAGGATACCTTCGACCTCTCTTCGCCTGCTAATGGAGTGCAGGGTAAAGTCATGCAAAGCGAGGCGCCAGTCACAGGCGGGGCTTCAGGTGAGCAGGACGACTATCTTGACGGTGCGCCGGGGGGAGGTGCCGCGCTGGTTAATCCCCCAGGCCAGTGTCAGTTGCCATCACTGCAGGACGTGAACGTTAAGAGGGAAGCACGGGATACGTCGAGCAGCAGTGGAGTGAGGTGGGCGAGCGCTGGGTCTGGTGTTGTGCCAGGCGTGTCAGTCCCAACAGTAGGTGTGGTGGCGCCAAAGCTGACGCTGGCTCCTCTGAGTCTTCCAAAGTTCCACGGGGATAGGAGGAACTACATGCGTTGGAGAGAGAACTGGATCAAACTGCAACGTCTAGCTGAGCCATCAGGCTTACCGGAATTGCAGCTTTTCCACCTGCTGGACAGCCTTGACAAAGCGGTAAAAAGTGAACTCAGGCTGGAGTATTATCGCGATGTGACTGACGTTTTCAATGCGTTGGACGATCGGTATGGGGACGTCTCCTTGATCGCTGATGACATCGTCATGGAGTTGCAGGAGATGCCGGCAGTGCGTGAAAACCAGCCAAGGGAGACTTTGCAGTTAATCCAGAAAGTGGAACGCGCTCTGGATGACCTGACTGACTTGAAGTGTGCCGGGGTTATTAATAACCCGTTGGTGGTCCGTGCGCTTGAAGGCAAACTACCTCATGATCTGCAGACACGGTGGCTTGTGTTTCAGTCCGATCCATTGAACCGGATCACTGCATTGAACCGGTTTAGTGGACTGTTGTACTTTCTTCGGTGTCAAAAGACTGTCCTTACACGGCAGGAGCAACTGCAGGCTAAGCGGCCGGACAATGCCAGGGCAAGTGAGCCACAGCCTCGCAGTAAGCAGACGGGAGACAAAGCACAAGAACGGCGGGCATTCACCAAGGCAACAGTGAGCGGGGAGAAGAGTAGCTCGTCGCGGGGCTCCTGTGTAGCATGTGGAGAGGAAGGACATTCGACGCAGTTGTATCGGTGCAAAACATTTCGTAGGGCCAGTGCTCCTGACAGAAGAGCCTATGCAAAGAAGGTGAAGGCATGTCTGAAGTGTTTGCATCCCCATGAGGGGACGTGTCGGAGGAACTTTTTATGCAGAAACGACGAGTGCAAAAAGGGGGATAATCCTTCGGATCACCACTTCCTTTTGTGCTTTAGACCACGGCCCGCCAAAGACACTATTTCCAGTGACAATGTGAGGGAAGGTGCAAGAGGGGGGCCCAGAGTGGATCATGACAGAGAGCCTCGGAGCCCAGCTGCACAGCAGGGGAGTGTTTCCGAGAAGATCAGCTCACTGGAGAAACAGTTGGCTGAACTCAGGCAGGCCCACACACATCAGGTGAAGACAACTGTCTGTGTGGGGACAAGGGGGCCAAAAGTACACCCGGTCCTCATGATGTTAATCAACGTCGAAACCATGGGAGGGGACTGGATCGGAACGTTGATTGATTTAGCGTCCGATACCAACTATATAACCCACCAGGCGGCAGAGAGGCTGGGGTTGTATGGTGAACCTGTCACACTATCTGTACATGGTGTGGCTGGGATGAAGACTACAGTGAAGACAAGGAAGTACACTGTGGAGTTGAATGTGGCAACGAAGAAAGGGTCTCGGCCAGTTCACAAGATGGACTGCTATGGACTAGATGAGATTGCCAGGATCGGTTATGCAGTGGATGTGAGGCGTTTGGAGAAGCTCTTTCCACGAGCTGGAGATCTCAAGCGTCCACATAAAGTGGAGCTGCTCATCAGTGCCAGGGAGGGTCGCCTCGCTCCTCAGCGTTTGAGGAGGCGTGGTGATTTGGTCCTTTGGGAATCGCCGTTGGGGAAAACGGTCACAGGTGTTCATCCTGACTTGGCTGAGGACGTGGAGGTGACAGCACAGGTGGCTACACATTGTGCTCTGACTATGAGAGCGGAGGCTGTGAGGGTGGAAATACCTGTTAGCTGTCCGGAGCAGAGCTGTGGAGAAGGCTCGACTGCTGCCTGCAACGCTGATGTCATGGAGTGGCTGCGGTGGGACAGTATTGGAGCTGCCTGCGATCCTGTATGCGGAGGTTGTCGGTGTGGAAAGTGCGCTCCAGGGGGAAAGGAAATGACTCTTGCTGACGAGAGAGAGCTCGAGATAATCAAGAGAGGCCTGACCTTCAGAGTGAGCGACGCGCACAGTGACAAGCCACATTGGGATGCCAGCTACCCATGGAAGGAAGACCCATCTACCCTGCCAAACAATCGCAATGCAGTCAAAGCTACATTCCTGAATTCCGAGAGGCGTCTCGGTCGCAATCCGGAGTGGAAGGAGACGTATGCGAGGCAGGTGCATGACATGGTCGAGAGAGGAGCTGCTGTCAAGCTGTCAAAGGTTGTGATGGAGGAGTGGAGCGGAGCTGTGTGGTACATCAACCACCTCATGGCGCCTAATCCGCATTCAACTTCCACGCCGGTGAGGATTGTGTGGGACAGCAGTCAGGAGTTCCAGGGGGTGAGCATGAATAGCATTCTGCTGAAGGGCCCGGACGTTCTGAACTCCATCCGTGCGGTGTTGCTGCGGTTTCGTGAGGGGGAGTATGCTGCCATTGGCGATATTTCCAAGATGTACAATTCTGTCTGGTTGGAGGAACAGGAGGTGCACGTGCATCGGTTCTTGTGGAGGGACTCCCCAGAAGAAGAGGTTGAGGATTACGCCGTGGTGCGCGTGAATATGGGAGATAAACCTGCGGGGTGCATCGCACAGGTTTGCATGCGTGAAACTGCTTGTTTGCCACAGTTCAGTAGCATGATTGAGGAGAAGAGCGTCATAATGGACGGCTCATACGTCGATGATCTTTTGCTTTCCCATAATGTCCCCGAGAGACTGAATGACATTTTGGCGGGGGTCAAGACCATTCTGGCCACTGGGGGGTTTCACCTGAAGCCTTGGGTGCGGTCTGGCCAAAGTGGGAGGCAGGAAGTCGGCGAGGGCAAGCGAGAGACTGTCTTGTTGCCAAACCAGATGCGTGAAGAGGACAACAAGGCACTTGGGGTTGGTTACCACGTGGGGGAGGACAGCCTCTTCCTCATGGTGGCAATCAATTTCTCTGCGCGGAAGAGGAAACTGCGCACAGGGCTTGACCTCACCGTGGACGAAGTGGAAAGAGAGACACCAGACCCTCTTACTCGTCGTGAGCTACTGAGTCAGGTAGCTGGGTTGTATGACCCTCTTGGTCTTGCAACGCCTCTCAAGCAGAAGGGTGTCATTCTGGTGAGGAGAGCGTTTCAAGAAGCTGGAACATTGACGAAGGACACCTGGGATAAGCCTCTTTCCGACGAGCTTCGAGGGAGAGCGATTGAACTTTTTAAAGAGTACGCTCAGTTGAGCTCTGTCACGTTTCCCAGGTCCATTACTCCACCTGGCTGGGTGGGTAAGCCCTGGGGAATCACCTTCTCTGACGGAAGTTCAGAGTCGTATGGAGCAGTGCTTTACTTGCGCTGGGAGACAGCGAGTGGAGTCGAGATCCGGCTAGTGGAGTCCAAGGCTAAGCTGGCTCCCCTGGATCAAAAAGGTGACCCAGTGAAGGCGGAGATCTGCGGGGCTGTCTTTGCCTCCAGGTTGAAGGGGCACATGTTGAAACATGGCCGGTTGGAGGTGGAGAAATGGTTCCACTTCGTGGATAGCCAGACAGCGCTGGGCGCTTTACAGAGGGACAGTTACGGGTTCCAGACCTTTTTTGCCAATCGGGTTGGTGAGATTCAAAAGGCCGGGCCTGTAACGGACTGGTGGTGGATTCCCGGCGAGGAGAACATAGCTGACCTTGTCACGAGAGGGAGCACTCTTGAACAGCTGAGCAGTGGTTCTCTGTGGCAGCAAGGTCCCAGGTTCCTTACAGCACCAGTGGAGGAGTGGCCAATGAAGTCCGCTGCGGAGGTGGCTGCTGGGTCCAGGGAGGCTGTTGGAGCACTGCAAAGGAAGGCGTTTTCTGCTGTCACTACTAGGGCTCAGGCTAAGCGCCAGGGTCCTACGTCAGGTAGTGATGGTGGCTCTGACTCGTCTCCAGGCGGTGATGGGAGGTCTTCGCCGATCAACGACGGTGGTGCACCAGCAGCAGCTGCTGCTGATGTGGGGTCTGTGTCAGACTCGGATGAGGAACCTGCGGTGACGTCTATTGACTGGACGAAGAAGCTGTGGGGGTCGGCTCTCATTGACCACGTGGACTTGACACGTAGTAGCACGCTAACCAAGCTCTGCGGTGCGGTAGGCTACTGGCGCCGTCTACTACGGAACATGATGGATCGTGTGGCCAGACAAGGAGAGCAGGAGGTTGTACTCTCAGTCAAAGAGCGTGAAGCAGCGTTCCTTGACTTATGTCTTGCAGCCCAGGCAGGAGCGTCTTTTGCCACGACGACTCTCAATCGTCTGGTAGTGAGCAAAGATAAGGAGACAGGCCTGTTGCTGTGTCATGGTCGCGTTCAGGCTGTGAATGGAGGAAGAGATGGGGTCCCATTGATTCCCTATGGAGAACGCGTCGGTTACCTTCTGGGCGAGGAGGCTCATCGTGCGAACCACGAGGGGATCGCTGGGACACTCCTTCGAATGAGGAAGAGAGCCTGGGTGGTGCAGGGGTCGAGAGTCGCTCGCAAAGTATGTGACTCATGCCTGCTCTGCCGGAAGAGGAGGGCTAAGTTGGGCTCTCAAGTGATGGGCGATCTCCCTACGGAACGAACAACACCAGCGGCTCCTTTCGAGTTCACAACACTGGATTTGTTCGGCCCCTACATGATCAGGGATCTGGTGAAGAGACGGACAAAGAAGAAGGTCTGGGGTGTCGTTTTCAGCTGCATGGCCTCACGCGCTATTCACGCAGACCTGGTAGAAGATCTGTCTACTGAGGGATTTCTGAAAACGTACCTGCGCTTCACAGCTCTGAGGGGTCACCCGAGGAAGCTCTGGTCTGACATGGGGACAAATTTTGTGGGGGCTAGACCAGCCCTGGGAGCCCTCTATAGTTTCCTGGCAAAGGTCGACAAGGATGATGTCCAGAGGAAAGCGGCAGTGGCTGGAACTGACTGGGTGTGGGTGTTTAGCCCAGCAGATTCGCCACATCGGAACGGAGCGGCAGAAGCAGCTGTCCGAGTTCTGAAGAAAGCCATGAGCAGCATTGGGGAGGACGAAGATTTGACTACCCTGGAGTTCCAGACACTTCTTTACCTCGCAGCTAATCTGACTAATGAGAGGCCCATCGGCGCCAGAGCTCAGGTCCAGGAGGAGTCGGTGGATGTCATAACTCCCAACTCTCTGCTGTTGGGGCGAGTGAGACCTGAGGGAGATGTCTTGGGGTTTGATTTCCCCTCGTATCCCTTCAGTCGACTTCGGGCGGTCCAGATCGAGGTGGACAAGTTTTGGAGGCGGTGGAGTCAGCTGGCGGGGCCTCAACTGTTCGTGCGGCAGAAGTGGCACGTTCCAGTCCGGAACGTTGCTGTCGGCGACCTGGTGTGGATGGCGGACCAGAACGCTCTTCGTGGTCGGTTCCGGTTGGGTCGAGTCGGAGAGGTGTTTCCGGATGGCCAGGGCGTTGTGCGGGATGTCATGGTGCGGACGTGTCCGTGTCAACCAATCAGCTGGTCGCAGGTGCGGAAAGACGGAGCGTCGGGGCCGTCGACCTTGCTCCGGAGAGATGTGCGGCGGCTGGTGGTCCTAATTCCTGTGGAGGACCAACAACAAAGTCCTCACTGAGAAATACCCAAACAAAAGACTATTTGACTTTGTGTGTGTGTGTGTTTCCATTTAGTAAGTGGGTGTTTCTCTGTGAGGTGGCTGAGAGTGGGTAAATCTGCTCTCAGTTAAGGAGTTAGGTCGTCGTACTGACCTCCTTTAGTTAGTTTTACATTTACTGATTTTGCATGTCGGGTAAAACTTTGTTTCTTTATCTATTTTCTCTTTTTTCCATTGGTGAACTGTTTAAGGCTTGTTTATTTTTTACGTGTGCCAATTTAAGTAAATATCGGAAGTAGGGGTGTGTGACCTACTTTGTTCGTGTCACTCGTAGATCAAGTGGGAGGTGTGCGGTTTTCCTTTGGAAATAATACAAGTTGACTGTGGGTGGAACAGTGATGCTCTCTAGCGGCGAGAAGGTGCATCACATTTATGAAGGAGGAATCTGTTTTCAACACGATACAGGGTAGATGTGCGCATGCGTGAAGACCCGTTCGTGGTTCTATTTTATTTGAGTCGCTGTGAACCTCGACGGTCTGTCGGTACGTATACGAATGTGCCTGTAAATGTTGTTATTATGTAAAACTTCTTTATTATGCTCATTATGTATAGATTGTTTTAGTCGCATGTATGTTCTGCTGTTGATGGTGTGTTTTGTCTGTTTCTTTGTTTGTTACAGTAAAATTACCTGCTGCTTTGCTACAGTGTGCTTCAACGAAGATGCTAACAATCAAACCATATTCTAGCTAGTTCACGCATCGTGCGGGCTGGCCTACATTATCTTGTTATCACAGTTTAGAGTAGTGTATGTGTGTAAGTGTATGAGTGTGTTTTTCCTATTTTTTATATAAAACTACAAAATACATTTTTGTTGTGGTTTGTGTGTTATTGCATATAAGTTGGAGTGGAGTAATTGAGCAGTATTGTCGAGTTACAGCGAGCCTTTTCAGAGGGAAATCACTTGGTCAAACGTCTAGATCAAGTGATATCTGAACACCCACAGAGGTGTTCAGTGAGGTGTCACAGCACACCTGTTCAAAAGGCACTGGAGGAGGTGCGTCAGGCAGAAATGCCCAGCAGGAATACCAACACCTGTATCTGATATATATATGTGACATCAACACCACGCCACTATTCCAAAGGTACATTTTTTTTAAACTATTTTCAGCAAGATAGTAATTTGGGTGGGTAGATCTCATTTAGCTGGGTAGCTCTCAAGTCAAAAAAGTGTGGGCGCCCCTGCCTTAGAGTATATATTAATATAGTCGACTATTAATATTTACTCTAAGGCGCACACAGTAGGGAGGTGCTGACCACGTACGGGAGACAAACTTTAAAATAGAAAGGACTGGAGAGGTCGCACAGCTCGTAGTCCCGATGCCAAAAGTACTTTTTATTATACAATACAATAAAAAGTAATTGCCAAATTTTTGGCATCGGGACAACAATCTGACATTGCAGATAGGACCGCGTGTATCCGTTCTCTACCATTCCGCGAGAAATATCCTCATAAACGGCCTTGTGTCTGATTCTGTACATTTTGAGAAGTTTAGAATATTGTACGGAGGCATCCCCCGCAGTGTGCCTCCTCGACAGCAGGAGCGACATTGTCATTTCACATCCTACCCGGTTTGCATTTAACCACCTCCCCCCCTTCGGAATTCCAATAACTTTTTCATATCGCGTCAAATAAGAACTGTGTTCCAAAAATAAACAAAAATAAACAGCGGTTTGACTCATTATGGATATAAAGAATCAACTTACTGAGAGAAAACGCTAATGGTACTGCCGCCGAATTATTAACATTTTTGCTAGAAACAGACTGTATCAAATATGAGTGACTGACTGTTGTAAAGAGACAAACACCTCCCTGACAATATCGTTTTGACAGTTTATTTATTTGTGGACCACAATGATTATATGAGACGATTTAAAATTAAACTTCTGTGACCCTGGACCAAGGGATGAGTGAGTGACGTCAGGACTTTGGTACAGATTTCACCGTCATTCAGGCTAGATTTGGCTGCGAGTGTAAATCAGGCTTAAAAGCGACGGCGAACGCGCCCATTGGCAATGAATGGAGACTTTTACGTCATAGGGTCTGAGCAAATAGACATGATTATGTACGATGATAAGAGCGCCCTTCACATCACACAGGTGTGATTTTTTTTCATTTACAATGCTGTATTATCTCTTGCTGTATTATCTCTTGTGTATAACATTGTTGCTGCTCCTACCTGTAGTGACAATTAAACCCCTCTTGATTTTTGATTCTTGAAACCCGAAACAATCCAATGTACAGCTACTCCCCAGGGCTTTTTCCCCTCTACAACAAATCTCTAAAAGCGTAGGCTACCCATCCACACAACGCTTTGTGACGTGTCGTACACTTGTAGATCAGAATTCTTTGACGAATGTTCACCCCAGAATAGAGATACTAGGGTGAAACGCGGCGATTCAGAAAAACATTGAGGGCTGAACACTGTCGGAGAATACTATTTAAAACAAACCAGTGATCTGCATGCCAGTGGCACTCTGCAACCTCTCATGAGACAAGACCTCAGTTTAAGGGAGATAAATAAATCAAATACCAGATCCTATTTATGCAAATGCTCTGGTTTGTCAACAAGAATGTTTCCCGCATCGCTCACTTGAAATATGCAACACTGAATTGCGGCAATTTAAATATGCAATGAAACAGATTGGAACGTTTCTTTTTTTATCTCCGAACAAGACATTTGCATTTGCGGCGGCGGCGCCCTGTTTGCACTAACGGCACCGTGTGCTCAACTTCTGGAGGCATAATCGGAGAAACAGAAGGGCACGCATGTTCTCTAAAACATGAGACCCCCAGAGACACAGCGGAAAAAACCTGTAACTGTTACTTCGGAAAGCCAATTAGCACACAGCTGGATGAGATGGGAAAGAACGGATGAGATAGGACTTGGAGGAGACATGAAGAAAACATGAGGAGGGGTGAGGAGAGGAGAGGAGAGGAGAGGAGAGGAGAGGAGAGGAGAGGAGAGGAGAGGAGAGGGCAGAAGAGCAGGACAAGTGACGGAAGAAGAAAGGAAACAGGGAGGAGAAAGAAAGCTTTGGTTTAATCTGAGACAGTATTACTATAGAGGGAAGGGAAGCCTAGTAGAAATGGCCAATCTACAAGCTCACAATTGTGATTATCTCAAATAATAAGCAATTATGTAATAACTGGCACACACACACACACACACACACACACACACACACACACACACACACACACACACACACACACACACACACACACACACACACACACACACACACACACACACACACACACACACACACACACACACACACACACACACACACACACACACACACAATGTTTGCACTACTTCTTTTTTTTTATCCCCGTTGCTGTAAATGTCAGGCTGTGTTCTGGGATTCGTGACAAAATCACAACCATCAGGACCAGCTGTGGTTTGTATATTGCCATGGGCATTGTGCTCGAGGCCCTAGGCAAGGTTTTAAATTGGACAAACTGAATGGAGCTCCTATAGCAGGTGCCTATATGTCCATGCATTGCATACTGTATAACTACTGGGCCCACACACTCCACATACCATGCTGCCGAGTCAGGGAAACTAATAACTCTGATGTCAACACCTATACAAATTCCAAGAAATCATTTGGGAGGTCCAAACAACAAGATTAAAAGTTAAATATAGCCTCAAGCTGCAATGACTGGGGTCAAATAGTTAGATACTGTAGACAGACACACACACACACACACACACACACACACACACACACACACACACAGTGTTGTGAATTGCGCAGCTCTTCATTATAGCGCTGTTTAACACAGCCTACTAAATACTAATGCTACAGTACACCCTGTGGATTTTACTTTGCAAAGCATGGATAAACAAAATGTTTAGGAGTTTGTTTTTTGCAACAATTTTCTTCATTTTGTTGAGGAAATGCAGAGCCAGATCACTCATAGAATCTCTGAGGATAGAATTGTGGATGAGCAGGACATGTGCAGCATTTTGAACGAAACGGGCCACTCCTGAAAACTTTAGAAGGCAATGTTATAGCCAATCAGTGTAGAATCTGATAAATCCAACAGACTCGTCTTGATCACATGACTACAGAGATCATGTGTACCGATTTGCGTGAGATTTGGATGAAATCTGTGCGACTAACATAAGCAATGTGTTTAGCAGAAATCGGCCTCATGGTGGCGCTATAACCGGCAGATGTGGAGGGATGCAAGGACAATGTTTTTCCATGGCCTCTAGGGAGTGCGCATACATACGTTGTATACAGATTGATGAAGTTATAGCTAAAAACAGGAATTGGCCTGTTATAGCGCCACCATGAGGCTGATTTGGAAAAGAATGAGTGGCATGTCGTCCTCGTCCTAGTGGAAATGTGCGTGTACAATTTCACGGAAATTGCACACTGTTTGTGATTTGTGGCATTTTGTTCGAAACGGACCAATCATGTGAGCTTTGGAAGCCAATATTAGCCAATCAGGATGGAAGATGGGAAATTGTGCAGATCTGTGTTGATCACATGACTATGGAGATAGTGTATACCGAATTGTGTGATGTATGGATAAAATGTGTGGGGCAGAATATTTGGGGCAGAGGTTCATCGTTGGCATCCATGGAGTGTGTGTGCAAAGTTTGGCATGGATCGGGCCAACGGTACCGGAGATTAGCTGATAACGGACGGACGGAAGGACGGACGGACGGACGGACGGACACACACACACACACACGGACGGAGTGCAAAACATACTCTCTCCCCATGCCTTCGGCCTGGTGGAGACAATAATGGACAGACAATGTGAGTTGGCTTCATGTCTTGTCTTGAGTTGAAACTGTGACGCTGGATGTGTGAGGTAACTTGGAAAGGGGGGGCTGTGGGGAGGAATGTCACTACAGAGAGAGAGAGAGAGAGAGAGAGAGAGAGAGAGAGAGAGAGAGAGAGAGAGAGAGAGAGAGAGAGAGAGAGAGAGAGAGAGAGAGAGAGAGAGAGAGAGAGAGAGAGAGGAAGCTGCTGCTCTCCCGTCTCGAGTCACACAGCTCTATACAAAAACGGTGTTTTACCGGATTTTGACGTTTGTGTTAAATAACACTATAAACCGTGCGCCATTACCCTTTTCATGTCACGCACCCCCTGCAGTTCGTCCACGCACCACTAGGGGTGCGCGCCCCAGTTTGGGAAAGCCTGGTCTAGCGCATTGTAACGGGGATAGACTCCCGCGTGTTACCGGCTGATACCGACAATAAGCCACTCCCGACCTACTACTAATACCATGGTCAGTACAACATCAATTACTAGTAGTTTTGGCACTGTGGGCAGGTGCCAAAGCAAGCTGGAAAGGAAAATCAGCATCTCCATAGAGGTTGTCAACATACTGAAGCACGAAGTGCTCTAAAATATCCTGCTAGACGGCTGTGCTGACTCTAGACTTGATACAACACAGTGGACCAACACCAGCATATGTCATGGCACCCCAAATCATCACCGACAGTGAAAACTTCACACTGGAGTCAACACAGCCATCCTGACCTGCACAATATTAAACTTGTTTTGAGAAGGAGGTGTATAACATGTCTTGCCTGCGACAAATCTGAACCGTTCTTCTTTTGCCACTGCAAGTTTAACACTGGCAAAGCTAAGCATCTTAGTTTTAGCCTGTATGTTGTAGTGGTTCGTGGAAGGAGAGCAAAGTCATCTGCAAAGTTAAGATCTTCTAGCAGTAGTTGGGAGAATGGAGTCCACTGGATGCCACTGGATCTGTCTGCTGTGGTGTTGGTTGTGATCAAGTGTATGGCAAACAAGATGCATCCCTGTCACCCTCCAGACTTCATGGGAAATCACTCAGCAAGGTTAATACCCATGATTATACGGCATTCAAAATGTTCATAGAATGTTGTTTTTATGGTTGTGATGATGATCTTTGGTGATATTCCATAGGGGTGGCGTATCTTCCAGAGAGTGTTTCGGCACTGGCCATCCTGAAATCTACAAGGATGCTGTACTAGGGTGTGTTCTGGTGTGTTGCAGAGCGAAGATCTGGTCCATACATCCTCTTCCCTTCCTGAAGCCTGCGTGCACCTCTAAACCTTCTGTTTAGAGGTGCTTTAAACCTTAGCTTCGTATAGAACAATAGAAGAGCGATTGCACGTCAGTTGTCACAGTCCTTCAATGGTCACCTTTCATTGGGAAATTTGTAAACTAATATTGTTGGGTTAAAGCCACCGTGACATTTGTCTCCATTCTCCAATGGCTGAGTTTTCTGTCTTGCTAGAGGATGACTATTCTGAGGCAAATGACTGACATCCAAACGAAACAAATGCATACCAATAACACAAATGCATTTCTCAGAGCTAAACTATGGAGGGTAGCGTGCACTCTGTGAAGGGCATTCTGTTGTGCTGTTCTGTCCCTTGATGCTGCAAGTGTTAGCTTAAAGGGTTGTTGGGCAGCGATATAATGCATGGTGACAAGGTGACTGGTAGGGCTCCTGATTAAATAAATCACTTCATTATTAAGCATATTTATGCAAGGGTTTGCCTTCTTTACTTCGGCCTGGTGAGATTATGTTTTGCACCCTGTCCGTCCATCCATCCGTCCGTCTGTCTGTTACCAGCTAATCTTTGACACTGTTTTTGCAACAAAATGCCTCAACAATAACCTACGTACCTGACCTGGAGGAGACCTGTGCTCCGACTCTCAGGAGCACTTTTTCTAGTTCTCTCTCTTTCAGATTTTTCCCCCTTCTTCGAATTATTTCCCAGTCCACTGGCAAATAAAACCACATTTACGGTTTACAGACCAGTTTACCTTCTTATAACCGGGACATCTCTAGACTATATGGGGAGTTGCGTCATGATCCACGGAAAAACATTTCACGACTTACTCTTCAAGAGTTGATAGGAACATCTCCTGCCAACATTGTACAGCTTGTCCCTGTATACGAGATTGTTGTTCTAGGCCAAAACATAAACCAGGCTGAGAATACATTGAAGTGGCAGAGTTGACGATAGTAATCTCAAGCAAAGAAGAGGTTAACCATTTTGGGCTGACAACAAACTGACAGGTGAAAACATGGCATTAAAACACAATACATGGCAAGAAAGTCAATCAAAGAACCAAGATCTTTGGGCAGGATTTCCACTTTTGTCAACAAAAGGTGCATTCAGACTGAATAGGCAATCTGAGAACCCATCATCAAAAAAATGAAGGAAAATGAAGGAAAAACTATTTTCCTTGATTGCCGGAGTCAACAGTCTATCTCGAGAGACTAGACTCTAGCTGGAGCCCGTTCAATGCATTTAATGATGCTCGCACCTCTTGGTTCATCAACATCTTAATGTCACTAAAAACTAAGCTTCAAAACAATCTGATTCGACTACTACTCTGTCTTGAGCACATGACCCACATAATTCCAACACACTTTGCTAGTTTGGGATGGCTCAGGGTAGAAGACAGGGTTAAGGCAAAATCAATGGCATTGGTATACTCAAAGAGACAGTGCCCTCATACCTGTCCAACTGTACCTCTCCAAAGTGAGTGACACCCACAGCACCAGAAGGAGCAACCACGACCTGGTATCCCCCAAATTTAGAACAAAATATTACCACCACAATATGGAATCCCTGACATTATCGATCAAAGGATGTGAAACAGAAGACAATAAGGGGAGGTAGATTTGAAATGAAAGGGTGATAACGTAATCTGCATCCCTGGCCTTCGGCCCGCACAGAGATAACGAGCATCGTTCACAATCTCCCCTCAGTCATTTCTGCTTGTGGCTATATTATCTCTTCCTCGCTCTCATTCATCAGCATGAGAAAACAGCAGGGAATATCTGACAGAAGCGACGGGGTCAGTGGACCAGTATGCAGTTGTGTGTGTGTGTGTGTGTGTGTGAGAGACTGTGTGTGTGTGAGAGACTGTGTGCATGCGTGTGTGTGTGTGTGTGAGAGACTGTGTGCGTGCGTGCGTGCGTGCGTGCGTGCGTGCGTGCGTGCGTGCGTGCGTGCGTGCGTGCGTGCGTGCGTGCGTGCGTGCGTGATTCTGTGAGTCTCTGTGAGCTTGTGTGCACTTGTTATCCATCAGTGTGTGACTACATGTACTTGGGAGTGTACAAACGTCTACGAGGCAGGGGAGCATATTAGACGGAGAGGAAAAGAGGGTGGACTGGGGAGGGTGGACCAGGGGAGGGTGGACCAGGGGCAGTGGTGTGTCCTTGCCTGAAACCAGCACAGACCTAGAAGGATATTCTAAACTCACACTGACATGCATACACAAGAGGAACATGGATAATAAGCCATGTTATGAGCGTATCTAATTACCTATACGTATTATTAGTATACTCTTTTTTTATAAGCTTAAGTACTATCTATATATACAAGTGAGAAGTTGTACCCAACCCAGGAAAAGGGACCCAAAGTCACACACTGCATACATCACTGACACGTCACTGACACACTGCAACACACTACACTCACACGGCACTGACGTCACACACTTACCCTCCGCGTCGTTCGGCCGCTATCTCCTCATATCGCGCCCAACGCCGACCCTCAACACCACCCACGGAACATTACTCATTGCACGGACACCAACGTTGCCTCCCTTCCACACCCGCGCCGGCATTGTATCTCTTCACAACAAACAATATCTCCCCAAGCACCCACACCCTTGCACGCACACACTCACATGTTGCCACGTCTATGAAAACAAGCCCAGAAAAAATGCCATTCAACACGCTACTTACAACTCGCTTACAATTCGCACACCTGGCAACACTGCATCCCGTCATTCCACTCTTTTCATTGGCTGCGCCGCCAACATTGTTGCTATGTAAACAAGGCCGCAAACCCTGACTTCCTACAGCCTACAGCCTATACTTTCACACACTACCACTCGCTTACAATACGTGGACCTGGCAACACTACATCACCCCTTCCCAATGGCTCAAAACCCCACCACGTGACCCACGTGTGTTTCGTGTTACCTTTCACACTTCCGGAAACACTACCGGAAGTTACACAGTACACACACACACACACACACACACACACACACACGCGCGCGCACACACGCACACACACACAGTGTACTACAGCCTGCCGCAAACCAAACGTAGAAGAAGAAGAACAACAACAACACAGGTTATACACTGATTCTAACTTGGATGGAGAGCGCCGCGATTACATACACAGTTACAATAACGCAAACACGACCGCGTCGACACCTGGCGTGGTACAATCGGGACGAACCGAGGCGCATATATGGATAACAACAACAACACTACACGCCACGCACACGCTGCAACAACGCGCTGCAACACAAAACGTAAGTCACGTATGTAACTATGGTTCTATGAATCCTGGATGACTGCTTAACACTGGATGATTTGCGTCCAGTGTTAAGCACTGCTTCTGGCAGTCAGTAAGGATGAAATAGAACAGCTGTGTACAACGCAGTGTCACTGCAGACACGTGTGTGTGTGGTGTGTGCGTGCGTGCGTGCGCGGGGGAGGGGGGGAATTTGGATCGCCTCGCGATGCAGCTGAAATGGCACGCAAACACACGCCACAAAACGCTAATAATAATAATAATAATACAAAATTAGAACACAACACTAATCATAACAACAGCACAGAGAACAGTACAGTACACATGAGTACAGTACAGTACAGAAAGAAAGCTCACATCACAATATTAATCCATGTAATAATAACAATAATAAAAAATAATAACACAACACTAATAACTATAATATCAACAGTACAGAGAACAGTACAGTACAGTACATCAGAATATTAATCCATGTAATAATAATAATAATAATAAATAAGAACACAACACTCATAACAGTACAGAGAACAGTACAGTACAGTACACATGAGTACAGTACAGTATACTGTTCCTGCGCCTTGCCATGCTCTCTTTCAATCATAATAATCATAATAAATAACAACACTACACTAATAACAACAATAATATCAACAATACAGACAACAGTACAGTACACATGAGTACAGTACAGTACAGTACAGACAGAAAGCTCACATCAGAATAGTACAGTACATCAGAATATTAATCCATGTAATAATAATACTAATAATAATCAAAAAAACCACTAATACAACAGTACAGAGAACAGTACAGTACAGTACACATGAGTACAGTACAGTACAAAGACTTACAGTACAGCACAGTACAGTACAGTATACTGTTCCTGCGCCTTGCCATGCTCGCTTTCATACGCAAATACACAAAACCAAACAGGGCCACTCAGCCAGCTTGGCAACTTTGCACTTTCCAAGCAAATGCATAAATGAAAACATCATGGGTTGCCATTGCCTTCTTCCCATTTGCGACGCATCGCATGGCGCGAGGATGAGCGGGCCGAACAAAACAAAGTCAAAGTCGTACGATTAGTCACAGACGTACCGCAGTGAAATTTGTTCTCCGCATTTGACCCATCTCTTGGAACGGTGAGCCGCAGTGTGCGCCGTGCTCGGGAATCATTCGTTGATTTGACCCCCAATCCAACCCATTGATGCTGAGTGCCAAGCAGGGAGGCATTGGGTCCCATTTTTACAGTCTTTGGTATGACCCGGCCGGGGATCGAACCCCGACCTCCCAGTTTCAGGGCGGACACTCTAACCACAAGGCCACTGTCTGCTATCATATTCTATGCCTTCTTTATGAGCCATGATATAATCTAAAGGGACATGCATCAACATGTTAATAATGTTCCATCCACATGGCTGCAATGTCCCGGTTTGGATTCAGCTCCAGATCACCTGCCTGTTCAAATAAACATTTACTATTAATAAATAGAAATATAGAATAATTTGAGAGGAGGAAAACTAAAACTCAATGATTTTAGGATAAGTTATGGCTTTTGTTGCCTATTAATCTTATTACGATATAAAATGACCATTGTACATCATACATACATTATCTGAGAAATCTGCATATGCATGTTGATGGTAATTATACTAGTAGTAAAGGTCCTTACACACCACACATCACATTCATTTAAACTGCCATTTGTGTCATGAGTACATCCACACATGCCGATAAAAGTAACAATCTTTCTCCGAAAAGGTGGATTCTTCACAATGAATAAAAGCATCAACCTGTATGAATGAGGCATGACACAATTCAGTGTGAGATGAGAAATATTCGCCGATGCATTTCGCTCCCTGTGATGTATAACAGAACGTTTGCACTAAGTATACCTCTGCCAACACTGTGCAACTGTCAAGATATGCCATGCACTTCCACCGCCTTGACCTTTTCAACGTATAACTTAGTCATCTCTCCGGGGCAGATCATTCACCAAGAAAATCTGGCCATCCGTTCTCAAGTAATTTAAACTGACAAACTGGACTGTTCTGAAAACACAGTGGGGCTAAAATCAAAAGCATATAATATGAAGTCTTAAACAAAGTGGTATTCTAACATCTATACCCTGCAACTATAGAGAACAAATCAAACAGTTTTGTATTTGTGCCAAAGTACAACAACTGCTACTTTTCAACAACAAGCATAAACCCACTCTGGGCTGATAATATTAATTCCCTTTTATGTCGTACAGTTACAATGTTACAATATTGTAACACCTTGTCATCAACATTATACTATACACATACTGTACCCCTATTTTACTGTAGTTATAGGTAATAACTAAGCTATTCCAGGCAGGCATGGAAATAAAAAGTCAGTTGAGTGTTCAGTATTCAATCCAGAGAGCTTTATAGTGTCCCTGCACCACAGCACAGTGACAGTAGAGGGTGGGGGCAACTAGGGTGATATTAAATCATTTAGATAATGTGTTGACCTGGGGAGAGAGCACAGTCACTGGTGATGACCTCAGTAGGCAGGGAGGATGTGACTGGACAGTCAATACGCTGTCCGCCAACACTGGACAGTCAATACGCTGTCCGCCAACACTGGACAGTCAATACGCTGTCCGCCAACACTGGACAGTCAATACGCTGTCCGCCAACACTGGACACTACACACTGTGTGTGTACAGACGCATACATGTACAGTACAGTATACAACACACTGCACCCGCTGGACCTGCGCGCACACACACACACACACACACACACACACACACACACACACACACACACACACACACACACACACACACACACACACACACACACACACACACACACACACACACACACACACACACACACACACACACACACACAAAATAGTCAATGATACATATACACACTGTAGACACACAAAAACAAACATGTGCAGTACGCATACGCATACATTGCATTAAAACAGACACCCGGGGGGGGGGAGAGTCTTGTACGATCAGGAAGCCTGCTCACATATCCAGAGGGATTCATATTTTATTCATTTCTGGCACTGGGAGGCTTAAAGGTCCATCTCTGAGGGAAAAGGGTCTCAACTGGGAAAGTGCGGTGGTGTACTCACTCAGGAGTGGAAGTGACTTGGCGAAGTTGGCGTGTTTGGATTGGGCCGGGCAGGATCATTATATAGTCTGCAGACTCCCAACAACGAATCCCAACACGTGGTCGTGGGGATTTAACACATGCCATCATTGCCATGCCATTCTTCCAGCCACAAACTATGTTTAATTAAGGGAGTACATGGACTAGAATGTATTTCAGAGAGAGTCCATCATATATTTCTGGAGTGCTGCTCGGCATCTCTAATGACGTCTAGCAGTTTTAACCTGCCAGACACTATTTTTCTCTTCTTGGCAGGAAAGAGATCTGAAGCAGCATTTTAACCACGGGAGACTAAAACTCCATTGAAACTGACACAAATTATTTTTTTAAGCACGGCATCAGCTCCTCAAAGGAGGCCACGGGGCCCTGTGGCGGTATACAACTTGGGATTTGACAGACTCCAGACGGCCACCGTGGCCATATACACAACGAAAACTCCACATTAACTCTTTAAGTAAATGTCTTGATATACAAAATACAAAAGTATTACCATCAAAATAGGTACGCATTATGCAGAAGGTCCCATTTCAAGTTTTCAAATGCATAACAATCTTTTGAAAATAGCAGATCACATTTAACTCTGAGCTGACCCGTTCCTCACACTCAGAGTTCAAAAAGACTGCAGATGTCTTGCTGCCTATAGGGAAGATCAAGGGGCAGGAGGACATACAGGTCTAAAAAGGAGAACACTGAGGGGAGAGAACTCATGGAGATAAAGAATGGAGCTGGTCTAGAGTTGGGCTGAGAAAGGGTACACAGAATTATATTACAACAGGTCGTTTCGAGGAAGCAATCTGATTGGTTGAAACAGCTTTCTAGCCGTGCTTAAAGAACGGCTAATCAAGCAAACAATTCAGTTGTGCTTTTCTCTCAGAGCGCAGCAGACTCGGTGGCTAGGCTAGCTAGTTTCTTGGGACATTTGTGGTCGTGGTGGCTACATCTGTCATTGAAAAATTATTATTTTTCAGCCGTTATCTTAGTTTTTAGAGTAACCGTTGTATAATTGCAATATTGCACGAGCGGGCGAGTTCCAAAAGGCATCGCAGAAGTGCATTAATGACGATAAAGAACACACTCTCCTGGGCCATGGCTCAGTGGTCCAGGCACCTTGGCTGGTAATCCAGTCTGGCAGTGTGCCGCGGGTTCGACTCCTGATCCCGACGGCCTTTACTGCATGTCTTCCCCCCCCATCTCCCCATTTCCTGTCGGCCTACTGTCTGTCCCTCCATAAAAAAATATAAAATAAAGGCGAAAGCCACAAAAAAAAAAAACATTTTTAAAAAAAGAACACCCTCTCGTGTAATATTGCCTAATTAACTCTTACTATTTCCGGGCCTCTTCAGACTTCCTTAACAGGTGTTACCTGTGATACTAATGAAGCCAGGCTCTGTTCCATTCTGGTCAATCAGAGTCACACGGTGCTCTATTGTGCATGTTGGCTCACTGGAAACGCTATTTGCTACACCAGTGGGTCTCAGAGTCCTTGAGTGGGTTCCAAATGGTCCTGTACGGGTGTATAAATGTGCTGCGGGTCCATTTAGTTCCATTTGTACACTCTCAGAGTTATGAGGGTCCTTGAGATTAAAACGTTTGATAACAGACCACCTTTCTGTGATATAATCATAATAGAAAACCACCACAAGTTTGAAAAAAACAAAAAAACTTGCCGGCTTTGAGCTTTTGTTACATTTTACATAAATATTTTTTGAAATGTTAATTTTTTTTTATAGATCTTAAGATATCTGAGGTACATTCAATTACTGCAAAACTGCCGAAATATATATATTTTTAATTTGTTCTGTATTTATGGACATTTCCTGATGTTTCTTCGAAGATTTTGTTTTGTATTTGTGCTGCCATGGGGATGTGGGGGGGGTATATGTGAATAATTGCTTTGAAATGACTATGTTGTAAAGAAAAATCAATAAACATGTTTAAAAAAAAGAAAAACTTCCGAAATATGTGACCATTTTGTGTAAGTCATAACTTACATGGAGGTCTACTACGTGGCCTAGCTTGAACTCTACTAATAAACAAACCGCAATGATTTACATTCGGACACTGACGTTATGCGATGTCTACACAATTGTCACATTATTTCAGCATGCTTATATATTAAGGCTGTGAGCGCTACTGTTAAACCAAACTGGGACCCGAGGCTGAAGCCGTTCTGTGTGTTAGCTCATCTGCTTCCTCTGCTGCTTGGCTCAAAGCTCAGAGGGGCTGATGTGTCTAGTAATTGGTACAGAAGATGCAGCTGGATATCAGGGACTTGAGCTTTCAAGTATTTCCAAGCCAAGGGCTGAGGCACCGAAAGGTGCAGGAAAATGGGTTCCAAGGACCACTTCACCACTTTTCAACCCATCTTCATATAATAATAGGTCCTAACTAATAAGCATGATAAAATGGCACAATTTTTTTCTACTCAGTCTGTGTCTCATAGGAGGGATGTGGGCAGTTCAGAAACACATCCACCAGTGACATCACCGTTAGGCAGATTTTGTTTAACACTCCCAACGCGGATCGCGTATCAATACGTTATCAATTAATCAAACGTCGGGTGCGGATCACGTATCAATACGTTTCAATCACTTTTTTATAGCATACTTTCATTCATCTTTTTACCCACCCGGACAATGAAGAACCATCGCCCTATCATTGTTGCTTAGTCCCGCTCACGTGATCAGAAAAAAACCCCAAAAAAAAACCCCCCCCTCCCATCCTGAAAACAGGAGGGCGGGCCGCTTTACGTGTAGAAGCCACTAAGCCAGTCTAAAATGGACGCGCCCATGGAATGATCCAGTCGGTGTATGAAAAGAATCAAATTTCACCTAACCTCGCCTCACCAGGCTTTCCTCCAGCTATTGGCTTTCACACAACACTATACTACTCGATTCCCCCCTCCCCTCCTGTTTCTCCTGCAGGAGGAGCCTGCGAGATGGGGGCTCTGTCCTGGCTGGCTCTGTCTCTCGGAAAAAAACAACCGATCGGCATTGCATTGCGTCTGCAACACACATGGACAGATGCATGTTTCCTTCTTCATACTGTAGCGACCAAACGATCCCCGAGCCTACAATACTACGAACTAACCACAGTATCGACGGGCCGCCACGACAAGACAGTGTGCCGTTGGTGGATCACGTATCGCCATGCAGAACCGTCATAATCGGAGATCGCTCGGACGTGTGATTGTAACGCTTTTTTATTCATTATAATTGTAGTGATAAGACCGCAATGAACGCATCGGGGACGTAATCGACCCGGGTGTAATGTATAACGAACTTTTCCGCGTCCTAAACCGTGGTGTTGTGATCCGTTGTCGTTGACATCACAGCCGGGGGAATCTTTTTTTTTCCTCCATCGCCGCCAACCTGCATGCCCAGGCATGTTCTCTTGTTAGTAAATATACTTCACTAGCTTGAAAAACAAAATCAGCTGATGATGACAACGCGTCTCACCGTTATACTATAGTTCTGAACCGAACGGTGAAATGGGACTTTTTATAGCCGTACGGATCAAGACTTTTGCTGCCCAATGTGCCCATGACCCCCCCCCCCCCCCCCAATGTTACTGCGATCAAAACAATGAAAGCAGTGAGATAGATTAGGCGAGGCGGCAATCATCATCAAAAAGAAAGCATAGTTATGAAGGTTTATAGTCAGACATTGACAGGCAGATATAACAATAAACACAATAAATATGCTATACATCCTATACATCGAATGAAAGCCCTGAATGTGTACTTTTACGAGGAAAAGAGTAAACATTGATCCCATGTACAGTTTGTCATAAATTGGATACTGGGTGGATGCACATTGCGCCCACCAGATATAACTGCAGAGAAGACATGGACCTGAACTCAATATTCACAAAATAAGGCCTATAGCGACATATAAATACTATATACCGTATGAAACAGAAGACTCTCTGCTTTCATAAGGAAAAAACTTCTACTGTAGTAATAATAAAAATCACACCCATGTGAAGTGAGTGGTGCAATATGGGACAGAGTTGCACCGCTCACTTCACAGGGGTGTGATTTTTATTATTACTACAGTAGAAGTTTTTTTCTTATGAAAGCAGAGAGTCTTCTGTTTCATACGGTATATAGTATTTATATGTCGCTATAGGCCTTATTTTGTGAATATTGAGGAGTTCACGTCCATGTCTTCTCTGAAGTTATCTGGTGGGCACAAGCTGCATTCAATAACCAATTACTGTCTAACTGTAGATGGGATCAATGTTTACTGTTTTCCTCGTAAAAGTACACATTCAGGGCTTTCATTCGGTGTATAGGATGTATAGGATATTTATTGGGTTCAATTTTATATCTGCCTGTCAATGTCTCTGACTTTAAACCATCCATAACTCTGCTCGCTGTTCAAGATAACCACTTCCAGGCAAATGCAGGTGTTGCAAAAAGGTCAATATCTCCAGAATGGAACATGGTAAAATCAAAATGTATTTTTTTAATTGAAGTGGACAAGTTCAGCTTTCTTTTGATGTAGGCGTGTGATTCTCGCTATAAGAGAACATTTTACTGTGGGCCCCCGAACAAGGCCTTTGTGCAATGTTAAATGGCAGCAACATCCAAATAGGCCTGTTGAGATCTTCCAGCAATCAAAGTGTTAAACAATATTTTTTTTACAAAAATGTTTAGATTTTTATTATCGTGAGAACGATGGCTTTTTTCAGGACTAGAAAGCCTGCAGTTTGGATTCCCCATCGATGTCACTGGTGGATGGGTTTCTGAACTGCCCACAGCCCTCCTATGAGACACAGACCGAGTAGAACAAATATTTTATCATGATTACTGAGGACCTATTATATGAAGAAAAGTGGTGAAGTGGTCCTGGAGAAATCTGGAGAAATTTGTCTCCGATGCTTAATTACTAGCCCTACTGTATGCTGTTGTGTTTGACATGTTGACAAAGTAAACACCTCGTAATTACTTTAATTTTGTTAAGGAGACCTGGCTGCAACAATCATCCAGGAAAGTTTGAATGTAGTAACAGGGGACAAGGTTTAGCTCGGGAAATGACAAGGCTGAGGCAAAAATATTTTCAGTACAAATCTCACTCTCATAGGATCGAATGTGACATTTTGAATCCAGGTCTGTTATTTGTCTTCTTGTAGGCACTTGTCAGCTTGTGGATGTAAAGCAAATGAAATAAAAAAAAATTGTATACTTCCACTACCTGCAATGTGACAAGCTGCTCTCCAGCAAAGAAAGAACAAGCGCAACGCAATTTCAAAATGTCACGGTACTACTTAAACAAGGAAGCAGGCGGGAGCCTTGTTCAAGCACAGCAAGCGTTCCCAGCCAGCCTTCACCGGGGAAATAAAGGTTTTTTAAAAAAAAACAGAGATAGCCTTGAGGCCTTTATAATGTATGTGTCCTGTCCCATTTAATTCTGCCCGGTGTCTTACTGCCTTGGCCCTGGCCATATAGCCATACGTCACACATGACATGACCTAGCGCTGGTGATCATGGCAGCAGGCCAATGGCTCTGGCACGGGGAGATGGGAGGGAGGACACACTCAGGGGGAGTGGTGTTAACCCACTTTGACCTGGGAACGATTCTATAAATGTCTTCTAAATCCTGACAGTTTTCTGAAAAAGCTATGTTTCTGTCAGTCGTTCTTCGATTTTTAAAAAATAGCAGACCTTCAAGCTCGTAGCGCGCCACTCGGTGGCGCGCTACGAGCTTGTAGATCTGCTATTTTTCAATAGCTAAAGCATAACCTAATGCTAACACCAAAAAGGGTTCCCGCCAAAAATGGGTTAAAGACAAGCAGCGTCACAGAGACAAAGAGGGGAGGACAGGTGAAACGAGAGGAGGAGGGTGAAGAAGACAAGGAATATCACAATGTAAGGAAATGAAGCCATGGCAGAGGGCAGATGACAGGAGGGAGAAGGGAGAAGAAAAAAAAGATAATTAAGTTATGAGGGAGGGTGAATAAGAAAACTGGAGTAGGGTGACGGCCGGAGAGAGTTAGAGTACAATAAAAGAGAACAGGGAGAAATCAGAAAGCCATGAGATGAAAAGACAGAGCAGAGGGCAGATGTAATCCTCTCTGACCCATAAAGCCTGAGGCCCGTTATTCCCATCTGTTGACTGACTGTTGAAGACATTTTCAGTACATGAACTGAACACGCATGTGGAGTTCACACACAGGTTTAATTTCAGAACATGAACTGAACACGCACGTGGAGTTCACACACAGGTTTAATTTCAGTACATGAACTGAACACGCACGTGGAGTTCACACACAATCACTCACTGAACATACAGAGTTTCCTACAGGCTGCCAGAGGTCAAACAATCAGTGGTGTAAAGTAAAGTAAGTATTACAGTATGTACTTAAGTACAATTGTGAGATATCTTTCACTTTACTGGAGAATTTCCAATATTATTCCGTACTTCTACTCCACTACATGTCAGGGGAAAATATTGTGCTTTTACTTCCACTACAATTATTTTAAAACTTTAGCTAGTTACTTTGTACATTTTGATTATTATTACAAAACATACATTTACACACAAGCTCACAATGCCCGTGATGATTGTTAGCTTGTAGATCTGCTATTTTCAAAAGATTTTTTTAACATCCCATATTACAATCCTTGTGAAATGGGACATTCTGCAAAATGAGTAATTTCTTTTGGTACTGGAATTCCAGACATTTACGAGTATTTCTACATTGCAGTATTGATACTTTTACTTAAGTAATAAATGAGAGTACTTTTTCCACCACTGCAAACAAAAAAACAATGCAGACTCCAAATAAGGATCAAGTGGTGTCCTCTAATGATAATGATATAGCACATTATTCTGTCTCTATACATTTACAATAATATCTGACCCACCACACTATCACCTCGACCACAGACCTTAAAGAATTTAATTTTATTATGTATTCCAATAAAAAAAAGAATTCGAGCATTTTCAGGAAAAAGCCACTGAATTATTTAACAGCCACATCAACATCCAAAACAACAGAATGTTAGGGAAAATGTGGGCAGTGGGCACCATATGAGTGCACATTTATTCATTTATTCATTCTGAGGTGCTTTGAAGCGCATTGACACACTGCACAAACATTCTGCACATCACGCATGCACACACGCACACACGGGTGCATGTGCGCTCACACTGAAGGTCAGGTGGGCAGAGGAACGCAAAAATAAGTGCATGCAGGTACAATAACACACAGCACACTGACGGATAGGCACAGGTGGACGAGAAAGAGGCGCTCACATCTCCTTGCACATGCCTCGTGCACAGGTGGAAAGCATTGCAATCATGTACATTTACTTAAGTGCTGAACTTATAAGTACAATTTTGAGGCACTGCGTTTCCACCTCCTCGGGTCCACAAGCGTGTGGCCAACGACTCAAGGCTAACAACATCCATCCCGATCAATGTCCACCTCTTTGGTGAGGCTTACTCAAGACGGCTCAGCGATGAGGACTATTACCCAACCATCGCTAGTTTTTACCTTGCATTTGAAAACTCCATCCACAGGAAAAAATAAGCGGACCTTTGGCAGTCGTTCTGGGCCCACCAAGAGAGAATTACGAAGAGTTCATCCAACCTGGCTGTTCCATTCATATCGATGACTTCCCAGATGCCAGATCACTGGCAGACTATTTGCTTCAGTTGGACAAGGATGATGTGAAGTACATGCAGTACTTCAACTGGAGAACGTTCTTCAAAGCTTCACGTCATCTTCTCTCAATGCAGAACGAGTTCACTTAACCCATGTGATCACATGTCACGGGACAATGGTTACAGTGAACATGATCTGTATGACAGGTTGGTGTACATGATCTGTATGACAGGTTGCAGGTTTACTGTTCACCCTTTCACTGGGTTTTGGTTTTGTTGACGACGATGAATCATCTTAGTAAGTTTATTTTTTACCACAGATTTTTAATTTCCCATGTGAGCCTGATGTTTTTTACTTTTCATGTTTTGTCTTCATTTACCATCAGTGATAAATAATAGCTGCTGTGATCATTCTTGTAGTCAGTTTCTGATATACTGTATGATGTGACCCTTTGCCTTGTGCTTTTTCATACATGTGCACAACCCCAAAATATGAATTGCTATCACATGCTGGACAGTCGACACACACAAAAAGATGGAGGGTGGTAGAGCACTCCACGTGCACAAATGTATGCCCTATTTTTTACTTCATCAATATACAAGCTTACAAAGCATCATGATGCAACGTGAGGTTTTAGATGGGCTATTTTTGACATTTTTGACACAGTTTGACACAACACAGTTCCAGGCCAGCTCCATATATGGAGCTGGCCTGGAGCTGGCCTGTTCTGACATCATTCTGACATCTGCATAGACTCCATATTTGGGCATGCCTGACAAATAACTCATTATATGTTCATAAAAAGGGACACAGACATAACTGGGTGAGGTGAGGCTTGCATTCCCAACTTGCATCGTTCCAAGTAGGCCGTAGGCCAGTGCCCAACGGGCACCGCTCTAGGGCCTGACTCACACCTTCGCAACAGATTGATGTATGCCTGTTGTATGAGATGTATAGCTGATGCAAGCTCGCAATGCATTCCCAATGGGAGTCAGATGGTTTGACACAACATTTGTGTTGTATGAGGGGGAGGGGGGAAGTCGAAACACAGCCGAAAGCCATACAACAGCTTGTAGTCCAAAATGTATCAAACCATGTGACTTCCATTGGGGCGGCCATGACACTCACAACATTCATACAACAAGCATGCATCAATGTTTTAAAGGTGTGAGTCGCCCCTAGTTCTGCATAATGAGTACTTTTGCTTATTTTGATCGCAATACTTTTATATTTTTACTCAAGTAAATATTGTATTCCAGACTTTTACTTGTAACAGAGTATTTCTACATTGCAGTATATTGATAACTTTAGTAAGTAAAACATTTCCACCACTGCTTGAATGCTTCTCAAATAGCTCTAATTTCTAATTACCTGCAGGGCTACATTGGAAATGAGGGCCTCAATTGTATTAAGAGTTTAAATAAAGTCCATGATGATAAAGATGATGAATTCCTTCTTGGAGACGTGATACCATGCCTCGGAACCCCAGACAAGCTCTCATTCTATCAATCAGCTGTAGAGCCCTCAAGACAAACCCTATCTGCTCCATGCCTCCCGGGCTTCACTCTGCACTCGTTTCTGATTTATACCTTGTCGTACGACAATGTCGCCTCCCAAAAATAGCGCCTCTACAAGCTGACAACGTGTTGCGATGGTGAGCTTGTAGATCAGCTCTCTCTCTCTCTCTCTCTCTCTCTCTCTCCCCTCTCTCTCTCCCCTCTCTCTCTCTCTCTCCCCTCTCTCTCTCCCTCTCTCCCTCTCTCCCTCTCTCCCTCCTCTCCTCTCCTCTCCCCCCGGAGGGTAAAAGTGAGTCCTCCTTGTCATTTCAGTTGATAAATCAGCACAATGCACACAGTATATTTGAATCAGTGGCAACATGGACAACAACCAAGGAATAAGCAGGCATTCGAGTTCAGGTGCACACAGTTACAACGATGAAACGTAAATCCATCCAATTGTTCCCACATCAGTCCTGGAATTTATCAGATGATGACTGATGAGTTATGTGCAGGAAGAGATTCTTGGCTTGGTTTATACGCATGTGCAGCACCATGTGGGCCATGTACTGTATGTGACGCAAACTACCTGTTCCTCCTCGGGTGGGCGGGACTTTCGGCCTGCAGTTTTAGACAGCGATGGAGGTGTAAGCTCAAGCGAACTTGAGCTACGGGAGAGACCACTGAGCAAGCTAAAGCGAGCGAGTTGCCGTGCCAAACGTTGTGAAGTTCGCTTGAGCCGACTGGGGACAGAACAGTGAATCCTTGTCCCCCCCGACCCCTACAATGAACACAGCGGAGTGCTCCCTACCCCACTGACCGCCCGTCTCAATCTCAAGCCGCAGTGCTCCTTCCAAGCTCCTCCCACTCGGTGAGGAAAAGGTAGGTTGCGTATGTGACGTGTCAAGCCGCTGACTACTTAAAGGAGAATTCCATGCTAGAAGGCTTTCTTACCTTTATTTGTAGTAGTCCCCATCAAAGAGGTCCAGGTGTTTTTTTGTGCAAAAACTCCTTATTGGCTATTTCCCCTACCATAAGCCCTCAATGAATGGCAATTGAATGGGGCTATGAGGTGTTGTGCTAATTCGCTTATTTCTATCGAAATAAGTAGTAAAGTGTGCCGCTTGGGATATTATTTACATTATGAAGAGGATATATACAAAAAAGGTAATAATTTTTAGTGATGGAAATAAGAGAATTAGCACAACACCCCATAGGCCCATTCAATTCCCATTCAATTCAATTCAATTCATTGAGGGCTTATGGTAGGGGAAATAGCCAATGAGGTGGTTTTGCACAAAATAACACCTGGACCTCTTTGGTGGGGACGCAACAACTACAAATAAAGGTAAGAAAGCCTTCTATCATGGAATTCTCCTTTAAGCTCACCATTGCATTTCCTCTTGCTGCCTGTCAGCGCTGCCACTGACGCTATACAATGTGCTTTGTTTGCTCCCACCACCACCAGGGTTTTACAGCAGAGCCTGAACGCCAAGATTAAATATATTCACACTTGTATTTACATTTTATAAATTAAATGTTCTCAAGCTATTATTGGTCTCAATCTATTTGTGAGTTATCCGACTGAACTCAGTTTTGTAACCCCAGCTTTCAAAGTCGACTGAAATTTTGATGAAGTCAATATTTAATTTCAGTGAAAAAATGTCCAAGTAAAATTAGAGTCACATACAGCGTGAGATAAAACAATGGAACATCCAAAGCAGCTTACCGTGTTCACATAATAGCTAACCTTCCAATATCCTTCAGCTTAGAAACCCATTCACAGGTCTTGCAGTGTAGTCTTAATGGCAAAAGACATGCATGAATTCTGTATAACTTGCTTTGCTCGCTAATCTTGTAAAACATTCTTCACTAGCATGTCATCCTACATCAGTGTGTCTGAAAACAGTTTATTGCAAGATCTGTTATATCCGTTTTACTTCATGTTTAAACGGACAGGAACCAGGGAGTGCAGAGAGGGGATGGCATGTAACATTGGATTCAGAGCCGTGACATCGTGACTGGGTCTCTGTTACACACCCTTCCACAAACATACAGTACTGTACTTCTCAACCGAAGTGAGCAAATCAAGACTGACAGAGAGTCTTGCTTTTCTCCAGCTAAACCAGGTCATCTACAGCAAATCTCCACACAGAGGCAGCAGGTCCGCATTGCTGACTGTCTGTAACATCCTCGCTGGTGTCCCGGAGGTAGCGGTTATGGCTAATTAACCTTCTTGCCCCCACTTCAGAGAGGAGGCCCTGAAGGAGGAGCAAACCCAGGGGAGAACAACCTGGCCCGGGCAGATGGCAGCTCTCACACCCCCTGTGGTGGTGGTGGTGTGTGTGGTGGGGGCGGCAGCAAGGGAATGAGGAAGAGAGATGGATATAGAGCAGGGGTGCCCACACTTTTTGACTTGAGAGCTACTTTCAAAATGACCAGCTCGGCAAGATCTACCCACCAAATCAATTATTATACCATTGCTGAAAATAGTTTAAATATGTACCTGAGGGGGCTTCGGAATAGTAGAGTTTGTGTTACAATCTGTACAGTATAAGACAAATGCACTTGGAATGGGAAATAGAGGGGGAGAAATGTTTTTTATTTTTATTTTTTAAATCGTTTTTTTCTTCAATATATTTAAATGAAACATGTCATGTGATCTACCTGCACAGCCTTTGTGATCTACTGGTAGATCGCGATCTGCCTTTTGGTCACCCCTGATATAGAGGTACAGGAGATGGAGGGATGGAAAGAAGGCTAAGGAAGAACTGCTCAAAAAAGAGAAGGAGAAGGAAGAGATGTAGGGAGGGAGCTAGGAATGGAGTGCTGCACGAGGAGGGAGGCAGGTGCTAGCCTACTGGCGACACAAACATACAGTAAGGTAATTAGGAGAAGCTAAAAATGGAAAATGTCTTCTTTCTAGTTGCTGTAGCTAAGCCCAAAGGGGGTTCACACAGGTGATGTTTTCCCTTTCCAAGACTCTTTATCTCTGTGTTTCCTTCTCTCTTGCCAAGCAGGGTTGTTGGATCATTCCATCACTCCCACAGAACGGCAAGTGAAAAATCAAATTCTGTTGTGTAGCCTACTGTATACAGTGCTCAGTGAGTCATGTGATTCTATATATAGCCTTGGATACAACCTTAGGTCAAGCTCTAAAGCGGTTTGTTGCTGTTATGTGAGAAAACGGTTCTTATATCTGTGAGGTCAAGACATTCTCTGACAGTGACCGCCGTTTTTGTTCCTCACTTGTCTTGAAGTGCGTAACAGGTCACACAATGAAAAGCCACTCCAACTAGCAGAGAAAACAGACCTTTTCCATCATCGCGGTTTCAATTTCTAAGGATAATTTCAATGGTCTCGACTCTCGAGAGACAACCAGGTATAAAAATTTTCAGCACGGAATACCTGCCTTAGAAGTAAGCCATCATATAGCCTAGGGCTGTTTCAGACAGAAATCCCCAAACCACAGAAAATCTACTGAATGTTAAAAGTGTTTTTGGGTGCAATTGAGCTCAGAAAACCTAAAATAAAATAAGAAAAATCCAAAACCTTGTTTTAATGTCACAATCCAGACTAATCTATTTAGTATTTTATAAAACATATTAGAACCTTTCCGATAAAATAAGAAAATGTTAATCCAATCCACTTTAGCACATTTAAAACAACAGTGTTGAACCAAAGTGCTGAACACACAAATACTTACACATTAATGGAAACAGCAACTCGCAGTCTGAAGTCTGAACACGCAAGTTTTCAAAGGTGATTTAAACACAGGCATGGTTGAGACGCTCTAACATGGGGTGGAAGATCGTTCCACAGTTTGGGCGCTACCGCGGAAAATGTAGCAGAAAGATAATAGCAGGAAGACCTTTCCCCTGTCTTTTACTTTTTTCTGTCTTCTCTGCAAACAATGTCTATTTAGCTTGTGAATAGAGCATAGGTAAGAAGTAAAGAAACCTTCTAGACTGTGCTTTAATGTACCTTATTGAACGGTAGTGAATAACAAAGACTCTGGTGACCTGTAATGTAATCATGTCAAGACTGTGGTGTACTCGTTTTGTTTTTGTTTTTTTGTTTGTGTTTGTTTTTTGTCTGTGCATTGTAATGTCTGTATTGTGGTTCTTGTTGTTTTCCTATGTTATGTTGAAAAAAGAAAAATGTGGTTCTATATACATTGAATTGTGATTGAACAGTTGTGAAATCTCAGAGCCTCAATAAAAAAAAAAAAAAAAAAAAAAAAAAGAAGTAAAGAAACATGCCCCCAAACACACCCAAGCACGCACATACAGAACCCCATTGAAGTGATGCATTTGTGGATAGATTACAAATGACAGGTTTTATATTCAGTGGGCTTATTTATGCAGATGACATGTGTTTGTAATACAGTAAGATAATGGCAATGTGTTTTCTTGAGTAGTGTGTGTGTGTGTGTGTTTGTGTGTGTGTGTGTGTGTGTGGTTGTGTTTGTGTTTGTGAAAGTAACAACAGTAATCCGCTGCTGGTTTAGCCGTAATCAGGGTCGTAGCTATACATCATCATAAAGTGACTTTCTTCTCCACGTCAGCTGATGTAAGGTTAGCCACGCCCACGGCACATCACTCACATTGTCTGGACATTAAAATGGACATTTCATCCTCCGACACAACCTTGGAGTTTGCCTGGGTTGCTGAGTGGTTACTAAAGTGGTTGATCCTTGTGCTTCGTCTCCTGTTCCAAATTCCTGTCTCACCTGCAATTACAGCCGGAGAAAACAAAACCTACGACAAAATGTAAAACAATGCTGAAGCAGAAACAACCCTGAGAGCATGGCCCTGTTTTTGGGCGTCACAAAATGTTTTACAATTCACACTTCCTAACCTGACAAACAAAAAACAAAAGAGTAGCTGAGTGTAAAGCTTTTACCAAAAAGACCAAATGAACCCTTACAGGTCCATTGACACGAGGCATTAACAATCCCTTTGCCGTACACGTGCATTATGCCAAAACAATGTAATTACAGATTAATTGAATATGAAGGACCCCAATGGAAACACGCCATAGTGCTTTCGTGGTGGTGTGTGGTGTGTGTGGTGTGTGTCCAACTTGTTCCTCTCCATCTCGTTCTACACACTAATCTAAAAATCGACTGCAAATGGCCGAGGAAACTGATAGCAGCAGTACTGTACATTTCTTCTCAATTCAAAATGTGGGCTGGTTCACACTGCTGCGTTTTTCGGATTTCTAGGTGCGTTTTCCAAAAAACTTGTCCAGTGTGCAACCACCCTAATTCCTGGAAAATGGGATATGAAAAATGGCTGACTTGTCTGGGACGTTGGGTATGAGTGCACGTGTGCGTGTGCATACTCAGACTTTAATGGATGAGCCCACTAACTGTCTGCTAATGGGAAGCATTGGCGGTTTACGGCGGTCACACTGCAGTGCACTGAGCTTCTCTAAAACTCACAGCAGGATTGAGACGATGAAATGAGGAGTGAGAGAGACAAATGCAGAGTTGCAGACTAGGCAGGAATTAAGAGAGAGAATCTGTGAGGCATAGATAGCCTAGATAAATGGACAGACCGACGTGATGAGGTAACTGTTTTCCCCGTCTGTAGAGGGATTAAACTGGTCAATAATCTGGGCTGCACAGACGGGCGGGGGGCACGCGCGCGCGCGCACACACACACACACACACACACACACACACACACACACACACACACACACACACACACACACACACACACACACACACACACACACACACACACACACACACACACACACACACACACACACACACACACACACACACACACACACACACACACACACACACACACACACACACACACACACACACACACACACACACACACACACACACACAGGATAATGGCATTCTCCCGTATTTTCATTTTAAAAATCTGCCATCTACTGTACTTCCAGAGACCAGAGCAGTTTGAATGATGGACTTCTGGCCTTGAGGATGGGATGTTCCATCAGGTGGTATGACATCATTCCATTTTTCTTCCTTTAATTTCCCGCCCGTTATTATTTTACATTTGTATTCTATCGTTCCCCGTCTACTGTGTATTCATGTTTCCCAATATTATACGGGGCAATGTAGCACAAAAGGCCGTAAACAAATGTATTCATGTCAAATATCACCCTGTTCTGCAGGACGGATGCCAAAGTATCAACCCCCAACCTCCCCCCCCCCCCCCCCCCACCCCCAAGTTCGCCCTCTGATTTCATTCGCTATTTGCACTGAGAATATCACAAAACTATAGGAGGGAGCAGAGTTCCACTAATCCATGTCTGTCTGTTGCTCTCGGGTTCTTCTCGCTTTCCAATCACCCCCCCTCCCCCACGCCCACTTCCTCCTTCCCTCGCTTCCTCAGCCACAATCTCACGTTGTGCTGCCTTTCATTTTATCCCCGCACCTCTCCCTCTTCCAACTACGCTCTTCATCCTCTCCCTCTTCCAACTACGCTCTTCATCCTCTCCCTCTTCCAACTACGCTCTTCATCCTCTCCCTCTTCCAACTACGCTCTTCATCCCTCTCCCTCTTCCAACTACGCTCTTCATCCTCTCCCTCTTCCAACTACGCTCTTCATCCTCTCCCTCTTCCAACTACGCTCTTCATCCCTACAGAGTCATGATCACACTTCGTAAGTTAGGCTTTAAACAGGCTTCCCCCCCTTCATTTCCTTCTTGCTCATTTTATCATATAGTACATCCTTCTGTCTTTCACTTTCTAGCATCCATCCAGTGGTGGAAGTACATTTGCTCATTAAGTATGTACTCGAGTAACATTTTGAGGTACTTTTACTTGACTGGAGTATTTCCAATTTCCAACACTTTTACTCCACTACATCTCGGATGCAAATATTGTACTTTTACTCCACCGACTTTACTTACTATAGTTTTTGTACATTTTGATTATTATTACAAAAAGCATACAGTAGCAGCCCTATGTACATTTCAGCCATTTGAAAATAGCTGATCTACAAGCTCACAATGCGTCGCATCAAAAACAAAATACATTGGAATTCCGGACTTCTATATTGCGTTATTTGATACTTGCAGTTGCATTGCGAGTACTTTTTACACCACTGCTAGCATCATCATCTCTCTCCTGCTTCTCTCTCTCTCTCAGCCCCTCATTTCCTCCGTCCTTCTCGTGCTGTCACCAGTGTAGAAGTGATGTGATGGAGATCAGTAGAGCCTGGTGCGGGGTCGTGACCCCTGCTGCCTGTCACAAGTAATTTCCTCTTGAGTTATGTGGAGGCTGGGACTGACGCTTGACAGACTGGAGCTAGGGGATCTATAGGGAGTAGGACAGAGCTCTGCTGAAGCAGTCTATTCCTCGGAGCCGCACGCGCGCACACACACACACACACACACACACACGCACACTCCTTAATATCAACTTAAGGCTGAGCTCACACCTTTCATGCAATTCTCGTGCTCGTTGGATGCTCGTTGTGTTGTGTCATGGCCGCCCAATGCATTTCCAATGGAGGTCACATGGTTTGACCCAACATTGTGTTGTGTGAGGGGGAGGGGCGCACGACTGCGCCCCTCCCCCTCACACAACACAATGTTGGGTCAAACCATGTGACCTCCATTGGAAATGCATTGGGCCGCTGGGCGGCCATGACACAACACCCAACGAGCACAGAGAATTGCATTAACCGTGTGAGTGCACCCTTAGTATTGGTCCATTTTGCAACATTGGTACGAGTTACAAATGGATCAATTAAGCCTGGACTGTATAGCCAATGCAATAAACACACGCACAAACACGCACACTCCTTAATATGGTCCATTTTGCAACATTTGTACGAGTTACAAATGGATCAATTAAGCCTGGACTGTATAGCCAATACACACACACACACACACACACACACACACACACACACACACACACACACACACACACACACACACACACACACACACACACACACACACACACACACACACACACACACACACACACACACACACACACACACACACACACACACACACACACACACACACACACACACCTTGTCAAGAGTAATGATCCTTTTCATCCACTCAGCAGATCCAACCGACTCACATTATTTTTGCTTAAGTAAAAGTATCATCGATACTGCAATGCAGAAATACTCTGTTACAAGTAAAAGTCCGGAATTCATAATGAACTTGAGTAAAAGGTACAAAAGTATTGGCATCAAAATGTACTTAAAGTACCAAAAGTACTCATTGTGCAGCATGTCCGATTTCAAATGTATAAAAATCTTTAGAAAATAGCAGATCTACAAGCTCACAATGCAGTAAATGTATTGGAAATTGGAAAGTAAAAAGTAAAGTAAAACTACCTCTAAATTATACTTAAGTAAAGTACTCAAGTAAATGTATTTAGTTCCACTAGTGTTTTCATCACTGATCCTTCAACATGGAAATGCAGCTACCTCGCATAGATGATGCTCTGCAGCAAAGCTCTGAGGAGTACATTAATTACATTCATCCAAATTGAAATGTAAGTGCACTGCATTTATCTTCATAGAGCCACAACATTCTCAAAAGTGGGTTCCGGCTGGGGACCCCCAGCCCCAAGGGGTCCTTGACAGGGCTCCACGGGGCAAAACGAGTTGATGTTTTATCACATGAAGTTCAGTTCAACCATTTTTTATTTACATTATTTTGTAACCCATTTTTTCCATCCAGTGCCAATGCCTATAACTGTAATCCTGGGCGCTGGGACTGACGCTTGACAGACTGGAGCTAGGGGATCTATAGGGAGTAGGACAGAGCTCTGCTGAAGCAGTCTATTCCTCGGAGCCGCACGCGCGCACACACACACACACACACACACACACGCACACTCCTTAATATCAACTTAAGGCTGAGCTCACACCTTTCATGCAATTCTCGTGCTCGTTGGATGCTCGTTGTGTTGTGTCATGGCCGCCCAATGCATTTCCAATGGAGGTCACATGGTTTGACCCAACATTGTGTTGTGTGAGGGGGAGGGGCGCACGACTGCGCCCCTCCCCCTCACACAACACAATGTTGGGTCAAACCATGTGACCTCCATTGGAAATGCATTGGGCCGCTGGGCGGCCATGACACAACACCCAACGAGCACAGAGAATTGCATTAACCGTGTGAGTGCACCCTTAGTATTGGTCCATTTTGCAACATTGGTACGAGTTACAAATGGATCAATTAAGCCTGGACTGTATAGCCAATGCAATAAACACACGCACAAACACGCACACTCCTTAATATGGTCCATTTTGCAACATTTGTACGAGTTACAAATGGATCAATTAAGCCTGGACTGTATAGCCAATACACACACACACACACACACACACACACACACACACACACACACACACACACACACACACACACACACACACACACACACACACACACACACACACACACACACACACACACACACACACACACACACACACACACACACACACACACACACACACACACACACACACACACACACACACACACACACACACACACACACACACACACACACACACACACACACACACACACACACACACACACACACACACACACACACCTTGTCAAGAGTAATGATCCTTTTCATCCACTCAGCAGATCCAACCGACTCACATTATTTTTGCTTAAGTAAAAGTATCATCGATACTGCAATGCAGAAATACTCTGTTACAAGTAAAAGTCCGGAATTCATAATGAACTTGAGTAAAAGGTACAAAAGTATTGGCATCAAAATGTACTTAAAGTACCAAAAGTACTCATTGTGCAGCATGTCCGATTTCAAATGTATAAAAATCTTTAGAAAATAGCAGATCTACAAGCTCACAATGCAGTAAATGTATTGGAAATTGGAAAGTAAAAAGTAAAGTAAAACTACCTCTAAATTATACTTAAGTAAAGTACTCAAGTAAATGTATTTAGTTCCACTAGTGTTTTCATCACTGATCCTTCAACATGGAAATGCAGCTACCTCGCATAGATGATGCTCTGCAGCAAAGCTCTGAGGAGTACATTAATTACATTCATCCAAATTGAAATGTAAGTGCACTGCATTTATCTTCATAGAGCCACAACATTCTCAAAAGTGGGTTCCGGCTGGGGACCCCCAGCCCCAAGGGGTCCTTGACAGGGCTCCACGGGGCAAAACGAGTTGATGTTTTATCACATGAAGTTCAGTTCAACCATTTTTTATTTACATTATTTTGTAACCCATTTTTTCCATCCAGTGCCAATGCCTATAACTGTAATCCTGGGCGCTACTCTCCCTCTACCAACCTAGGTAGAGCCCCGAACTGAGCTCATGCTTCCTTCAATGCATGAGGAGCAGGGCTGGATCTACCAAATGGGAACGTTTTTCTAGCTCCACAGAAAACTTCCCCACTAATCGGAATGAAATAAATGGCATCTAAAAAAAAATTGTTGAGAATGTAGCTGAAAAGTGCAATTCACCCTTTGTCAAGTACCGCCGATGGTTGTGCCCCTTTTCGCACCCATTGGTTGCAGTTTCGTGGTTGGACAAAAATCCTCTCTCTCCATCCACTACCATTGAAATAACATGTTTTTCAGTTGCTTGTTATTGATATTCTGTGCACTCAATTCTTATTTTAAACTTGGTGTCAGTAAAAAGGAACATCCCAGATGCAGCATGGTGACTGGGCATATCATTGTTTGGTTTTAGTTTTTCCCTAAAAAGATGTTTTAACAAATTCAACACAAACAAGGCGGAACCAGGGCGGAACAAGGCAGAAAGAGCCTGCTGGTTAGTCAGTCAGGGACCAATCAGAAGGCTGACAAAGGGTGAATTGTGTGTAAAGCAGCAACAATTGCTTTGTTTCCATTCTGCATGCATAGCGCGTGAGGTGGCTTGACAAAAAAAAGAAGAAGATAAAAACACTGAAATACACTGTCTGGCACTGGCAGATTCTCTCACCCATTTGCTTACTATGTGGGTCAAATAAAAATAATGTCCTTGTTACTAGCGGGGTAGGCGGCCGGGAACAGGCTCATATAACAGCATAAAACCGCCCCAAAATGCCCCAAACCGGCACAAATTGTGATTTGCACGTGCATGTGCTCTTCGAGCTTCAGTGCCCAGGAGCCCTCAGAGGTTTCCCCGGTAGGAAGTAGCTTTGATTATGTGGAAAAAAATAAAGTGAAAACCGCTAAACAAAAGGGTATTTACTAGGCTATTTATTAAAGGTAGTATATCATATTAATTCAATATTTTCACATAATGAAAGTTGTTTTATAGTCATGATTCACCAGGATCCTAGCCTCGGAAACCCAGATGTTTTTATTTCCAGGGAGAAAAAAAAAAGTCTGGGTCCGAGTCCACTTCAATTCGGCATAGAGTAGCGCAAACGTCGATCACTCTCTGCTGATTTCTGATCGTCTGCACCTTTGTTAAATTGACGCACACACGCACACCCGTACACACACACACTCCTCTCTCTCTCATGTCGCACAGCTGCGTCTAGATTCTCCCGGCGGATCCTGCCGGGAGCTGCCTATGCCATAGAAAGCATAGGTGGACCCCAGGCTACCAGGATCCTGGATGGATTGATTCTAGGCTATATATAAATATTTTTGTAAATCTCCATGGGAAAAATGGCCAATATTTCTGAAGATGGTTCCACTGCTATACCCTATAGAGACCAGGATTAATGCATGTTTTTACTATAGGGGACACGGGGAGAACATGCAAACTCCACACAGAAAGGCCCTTTAACATCAGTTCAACCATTTTAACCCTATACTGTACAGCCACGATATTAAAAACCCAATGGCCGCCAGGATCTATTAATCTATTGATCGCACATTGCCAAGGTCTTCCGCTTTCAATCCTAATTTTGAAGAGCCAAATATCCGTAACCGGGTGTTACGATGACATAATGCTGTGTGTGGTGTCTTGACCGGTTGTTGTTCTCTCGCTCGGTGCAGAAAAAAAACAGACTGCGAGTATCACAGCGCCTGCTGTCGGCCGTTGAAAAACCTTGTTTTCACCAGAAATGACATTCATTGTGCCGATTTTTTTTGAAAGGTAGTATAAGTGATATGTTTTGTTTAATTAAAACATTTTCAGGTAGGTGACAAAATTTCAGTCAATCAGGAGAAAGTAGCTGTTTATGAACTTTTTATAGTGTTCCAGTTCCAATTTTGTCTGCTCATTTCTTTGTGTCATAATTTCACTTGTTTAATTTGTATCCTGTCTGCGTTCTCTATCCTGATTGGATAAAATTGCTATCCCAGTTTCAGTTTCTGAAAATGCATTTTCTGTTTGTTCAGTAACGGGAGTCTCCTGTTACTGAACAAACACTCTATAGCAATATACCGCAGAGTATAGAGCAGGGCTGCCCAAAAGGTAGATTGTGATCTACCAGTAGATCACAAAGGCTGTGCAGGTAGAACACATGACATGCCCCTAAAAATATATATAATTAAGTATAAAAATGTATTTTTGCACCTGCCACTTGAATTACGGTGACTTGATTGATTGACATCAAAAAGTGCCTGTCAGCTCAAACCCACAATGCAAGTCTTTGTTGTGTGTTGCGCAGATGTCAGTAGCATATATATATATTTTTAAAACCCTACCAGTTCCATTTCCTCCCCTCCTCCCCTCTATTCCTCAAGTGTGCGCTAGGACTGGTACATTTAAAATAAAATCAGCAATGGGATAATAGTGTTTTTTGGTGGGTAGATCTTGTTGAGCTCGTCATTTTGAAAATAGCTCGCAAGTCAAAAAAGTGTGGGCACCCCTGGTATAGAGTATATAGTACTATCACAATATAGAGCTTTTTAACACTTATTTTAACCAAAGGAAATCACTTACACTACCTTTAAACATGTTAATGTAGATATCGGTATTGGTATGTTGATATTGGTATTCCATTAACATCTTCACACTAAAACGGCTGTCTGAGCTAAAAGTGGTCCATCAATCAATGTAACCAGCATCATGCACATCACTCTCAAGATGCAACATAAAGTACATCAGTGTCAAGATAAAGACATTATTTTCAATGGAACTGATATTAAGCTAAAATGACATCATTGCATTATACGGTTGAAATTGAGTTTGTATATTACAGAGTGCTGAGTGACAGGCTGGGAGCAATCAGTGCATGGTATTTCATGCAGGGGACAGAATCATCTAGGGTGAAATCCATCTTAGCCGTACACTGAACGTACATGAGTGGATAGAGCTTGTGACCGGTGACCCAACACTAAGTACTGTATGAGTGAACGGAGCGTTTCAGGGTAAGAGGACATGCATGGGGAAGGGGGGGGGGGGGGGGGGGGGGAGAGAGATATTCAGATAACTATATATGCTATCGACCGATTCATCAGTGAACATGGAAAACATTACCATGTGTTACCTTGCAGCTGACAACTGACTGAACAATGACTGATGACCCTGGGACAAGCCAGCATATTAATAATGAGCGCGCATGTGTGTGCGTGTGTGTGCATGCGTGCGTGCGTGCGTGCGTGCGTGCGTGCGTGCGTGGGTGGGTGCGTGCGTACATAGGTTATGTTTATCATAACAGTGTGAATGCCATTCAAGTATGGAATCTGCATCCCCAACACGATCATTCAATCTATACGTGCTGCCTATGTGTACAGCAACACACATCAGGATCAGACAACATTATAACATCCATGATATAATGAACCATTACTTTCTTATGTAAGCTGTCGTGCTGATGTGGATGAACAACATGCAGATCAATTACTGACCCGTAACGTTGCATTAGGAGCACAGATGATTAATAACTATGAGAGACACAGAGTAGAAGACGCCACTAGAAACAACATCATCAAGAATGACCTCGAGGGTGTAATACGGCATAATTACTTTCCAAATGATCTTGTTCAGTCCTTCTTTGGAGGTTCGTGATCTATTCATCTGAAAAGAATGAGCAAACCACATGCTGGCTGAGCCTGTTCACTGAACCAAAATGCATGACGGGAACGTGGTTGGAAAACCTTGTCAACATCATTAACCCATTTAGGCCCGACGTCGAAATTAAAAAAACGTTTGCTCTGAAAGAATATATACCTATTCAAAAATAGCAGATCTACAAGTTCATAGCGCGCCACTCGGTGGCGCGCTATGAGCTTGTAGATCTGCTATTTTTGAATAGCTAAAGTATAACATAATGCTTGAAACACCAACAGGGGTTCCAGCCCAGAATGGGTTAACGGACCCCATTGCGTGACTCGCAAGCCACCGCTCACATCCTATCCAAGCCACCGCTCACATCCTATCCAAGCCACCGCTCACATCCTATCCAAGCTACCGCTCACATCCTATCCAAGCCACCGCTCACATCCTATCCAAGCTACCGCTCACATCCTATCCAAGCCACCGCTCACATCCTATCCAAGCCACCGCTCACATCCTATCCAAGCCACCGCTCACATCCTATCCAAGCCACCGCTCACATCCTATCCAAGCCACCGCTCACATCCTATCCAAGCCACCGCTCACATCCTATCCAAGCCACCGCTCACATCCTATCCAAGCTACCGCTCACATCCTATCCAAGCCACCGCTCACATCCTATCCAAGCCACCGCTCACATCCTATCCAAGCCACCGCTCACATCCTATCCAAGCCACCGCTCACATCCTATCCAAGCCACTGCATGGAAATGTACTGTGACATAAGACGAAGGAAAAGAAATTCCACCAATAAAAGTTTGCAAGACTGAACTCAGTTAACCATTTTCTTTATTATAATATATAATAAAATGTTTCCTCCTCCGCGTCATCAGTGCCCATACCCGAGGCGGGGTTGGCGAAAGGGCCTTTGTGTGGAGTTTGCATGTTCTCCCCGTGTCCCCTAGGGTAGGTACCCTCACAAAAAACATGCAGTAATCCTGGTCTCTAAAAACTGCCTCCCCCTGGCCAGTCGGGGCGCCTGATGGAGGGGAAAGGAACTGTTTGGAATAACGTGTTCCTTCCACGCGCTACGTCCAACCAGGGAAACTCCCCCCTGTCAGGTGTAAAGGAGCAACTTGGACACTCAGGCATTAAGGAAGCATGGGTTCAAGTCTGTTGCTCTCCCCATGTCCCCCATATATGGGGACTAGGTTGGCGGAGGGTGTGTAGAGCCCAGGATCACATTAGATAATTGACACAAGGGTGAAAAATGGGTTACAAAATCATGGGATAAAAAATATTAAAAAAAAATATATATAATAAACATGTAATATGTTTATGATAAAACGGCCAGGTGAGAAGACATGTCATGCGATTATGTTAATCCACTGACAAACTAACTGCTGCACGTGTAAATGTGTCATATATATTTGCCTGTGCCACACCGTCCCCAACATGCTGCCCTGGCTGGCTGCCCATACCTATATTCACTCCTGTGCTTGATACAATAACACCAACCGTGAAAAATGGCTGCCTAGTACCTACACCAAAATCAATCAACACACGCCATAAGCATTTCTAATAATCTCTTCCTGCAATGTAATACACTTTAATAGCCTGTCTTGCCCGTCGTCATTCCTCATTTTGCTGTCTTCATACAAACGTCAAAGATATTTGATAATACATCATCGGGATTTAGACCAGCCAAACATAATTGTGAATTTGTGACTGTTATCTCCATTGCGTCAATATAGCCCCCATTCGAATTATGTCTGCTGAACTTTGCATTAGTCCAATCTCAACAGTGAGTCTACCCCCTGGCCATTGCCCTAGAAAACTTCTATTTCTCACTAACTTATTATCCCTGTAATGCCTCCCTAATGAGAAGACTGAAACTGTGCTGTGATGCCATCCTCTCTGCATGACACCACGCTCACTTCTCTGTGTTTCATTATGTTCTGTGCCAGATGGCTGTGTGTGGTGGATATACAGTGTCTCCTATAGATCCCGCTGAGGTAAGGCATGCAACTGCATTGCTGGTGTCCTGTTGTTTCCATCAGGGTATCTGGGTATTGGCCTTGGAAATGACCAATTATCTCGAAAGAAAGAGTTAGCCCTCACTCATCTCACCAAGAGAAGGAAGGAGCTACTGGCTAGATGAAAAGCATTGCTCATATTTTTTTCAAGTTCAATAAATTGATTACGATGTTGCACAGCCTCTCTCTGTCTCCATCTCTCGCTCTCTCCACCATTCTGACAAGCTGTAAGGAATTGACCGATTCCGTAACGGGTCTCATGGTCGCAGCCTACGTATTTCCTGTAAGATACATAACGTCAGTCTTACCCAATACCCAATCTTTCTGTTTTAGGAACACAAGGCTGCTGTACTTTATACCTCATACTTTAATGCTTAGTTAAAAAATTACTTTTTAGTTACTTTATAAAAATAAATAAAAAAGGGCTCCCACTCCCAGGCCATTAATGCCCTTATAGCCTTAATTTCAGTACTGTTATTGATAATAACACCACTGGTTGATTTTGGGTGGGGGGGATGCAGCACTGTGTATGCCTTGATCCCGCCTCTAGCTGCCGCTGATTGGCCAGGCCGTTTTGTTGCCGGGCATCAAGTCTGCCTGAGAGTTCCCAGATGGGAGCAGGAGGGGGGAACCCAGTGTACTCTCTGCTGCCCCATCTGGCGGAGTCAGGTTAGGATGCTGCACGCACCCACAGCGAGTGCAGCGTCTCCAACACGTGGCACCACACACTCCCTCCTCCTCCTCCCTCTTCTTCCATTTCTCCTCCCTCTCTCTAGCCGAGACTACATGAAAAATAACAAACTTTATGTAGTAAAGGCTCATTCATAGTCTGGATTTTCGGTGGTGAGGTGACCTCCGCTCCGGTGGTGAGGTGACCACCGGAGCTGAAATAACGTTGAGAGGTGGTGAGTAAAAACAGAGAGAATGGCTGGTGCGGTGGTTTGCTCTTCACCACGGCTCGTGACGTCATGTTGTAGTTCGGTGGTCACCTCACCACCGAAAATCCAGACTATGAATAACGCTTTACGGTAACAGAGTTACTGAATTAAAAAATAATATGTTGCAGTATGAGTTACTGCCGAATATAAAAAACGAGTTACAGTAACGCATTACTTCCCAACACTAGAGAACAGTTAGGCTAGAGAGAGAGAGAGAGAGAGAGAGAGAGAGAGAGAGAGAGAGAGAGAGAGAGAGAGAGAGAGAGAGAGAGAGAGAGAGAGAGAGAGAGAGAGAGAGAGAGAGAGAGAGAGAGAGAGAGAGAGAGCAGTATCAACACAAGTCACAGTATCAACAGAAAGGTGCATACGTTTGCTGGAGGCTACTTTGTTTTGGACTCTCAAACAGAATAAGAATTATGTGATATATAGGTTGCCCAAGAGTTAGCCTACAGTGGCGCGCAGACACTGATCCCGAACTCGTGGGTCGGAACAGCGCCCCTTCGGCATATCGACGCAGACCCCCTGGAGGCATGCTTATTAGCGAGGCTTGCAGCAGTTAATCATATGACCCAGGTTATCTTCATGGATACTTTATTAAAGCTGAAAAGACTGAATGACCTCAAATGGCCCTTAAATCACATTCCCAGCCATAGCAGGCCAATTTCATAAGCATAAATGCCACTGCTCCACACAGTGAACTCCCTGCCAATGCAGAAACACTGACCACAGACAGACAGACAGACAGTAGGTCGAGAGAAAGAAAGAAAGAAAGAAAGAAAGACTTCGGGGGTAGGCCATTACTCCATGGCAACAGCCTCACAAGATGAAAAAAGGAGGAACAACAGTGTCCCTGATCTGCTCAACAGTTGATGGTGAGAATCTGTTGATGCAATAAAGGCTCCATCTGTGCAGAATATACAAATATTAAAAACAACATATCCTCATGAAAGCTCCCCCATTTGTGTGAGTGATTTCACAGTTGAACAACAACAACAACACAGATTTCAGTTTATTTAATAGTCCCGTTTCTATCTCCTGGCCTTAATGAGATAGAAACAGGAATACAGTACACGAGTTAGCACAAATAAAATATATTTTTTTAAGGAAATAACACAAATTATGAAGTTGTTTTTTATTTGAGGTTATATACTGGGCGCTCGGGTGGAGCAGTGATAAGGTCCCTGCCCACCACCACAGAGGTTGTGGGTTAGAATCCACCGTGGTGCATCCAGCTTTGTCGAGCATCTATCCATCCATCCATCCATCCATCTTCAACTTATCCGTAGTCGGGTCACGGAGGCAACAGCTCCACCGGAGAGCTCCAGACTTCCCTCTCCAGAGCAACATTAGTAACTTCCTCCTGGGGGATCCCGAGGCGTTCCAAGGCCAGTGAGTCGATGTAATCCCTCCAACCGCACCTTGGTCTTCCCAGTGGGACGTGCATCGAGGACCTCCCTAGGAAGACGCCCGAACCAGGCGAAGAAGCAAGCAATCTGTGAATGAGTTGTCTGGCATCTCCTTTAGAGATGCCAGACATCTGGCATCGTCTGGCATCGTCTGGCATCTCCTTTAGAGATGCCAGACACCTGTCGGAGAAAACTCATTTCGGCCACTTGTATTCGCAACCTTATTCTTTCGGTCATGACTCATGACGCACACTTCATTACCATAGCTGAGAGTAGGAAGATTGCTCGGTAGACAGAGAGCTTTGCCTTCTGGCTCAGCTCTCTTTTCGCTGTACAGTGCGGTACAGCGACTGCTATACTGTAATACTGCCACTGCTACTCTGATCTGCCATCAGGCAGACGGTACAGAGTGATCAAGTCAAGTCAGGGACCAGCAGATTCAGTAACAGCTTCTATCCCACAGCGGTAGTTGCACTCAATGCTGCTAAGAAATGATCGGTTGCTGCGATACATGTTTTGTTCTTTTCTGCTGTCTTAACGCTTTGTGTGCCAAAAAAAAAAAAAAAAAAACCCAGGGTGCCCACTTTTTACATTCATTTTTTTGACATTTGAATTTTCAGATTTGATCCTCATCCCAGCTGCTGTAGACTCGACTGCGAACCGGTCGAGTGAGAGCTGAAGGTCTTGGACCGATGGTGCAATCAGGACCACATCATCTGCATAAAGCAGTAACGCAACCCTTAACTCACCGAGCCGTATAACCTCTCCGCCACGACTTCCCCTCGAGATCCTGTCCATGAAAATCACAAACAGGATAAGTGACAATGCGCAGCCCTAGCTGGCGGAGGCCAACCCCCACCGGAAACAAATTCGACTCACTGCCGAGCACACGGACACAGCTCTCGCTTTGGGTGTACAGAGATCGGATGGCCCTCAACAAGGTCCCACTGCGAACACAATTGGTCCGTGTTCAGGGGAGGGAAGCCGGGCAGGGAGGGTGATAATGGGCATCGTATGTACTCCTACGGGTTGGGGTGGCACCTGTCCGTAGCCAGGGAGTGTTGGGCGGGAGGAGGACGACGAAAGACCTACGTCCTCTCGGTGGGGGCGGCAGAGCCCAGTAGGATGCAACAGCAGATGCAACACACAGAAATGTTTGTGGTGAGGAGTTCATTAGAAGAAATTGAGGGTAAAAGTAAAGGTAATTGGCTACACTAAATTCAAAGAGGTTCTTAGAACATAATGCTTTGCTTTGTTTTCAAGAAATGTGAAAGGAGAGAATCTTGATGGTTTTTTTTTACTAACGTTTAGTTGTGATAGTATCGGTGCAACTGACCCTTGCCGTGTGAACGAACAATGTAACTGATTTGCATGCTGTGTTCTCAGTAAAGGGTCTGGGAAAAGAACCGCTTCAGTCTGTTCTCGTCGTATTTTGTTTTTGCTGAAGCGGAAGCTAAGTGTGTGACAAACATTCACTCCACTAAACGGCGGTTCATTATCAAGCTTAGCTTGAGCAAAGCAATCATTTCAGACATTGTCAAAAAAGGACAATGGACAAATGGACAAAGTCACATGAATAAAAAAATGTAATACTGTAGCTGCGGTGCTATTGATCTTTGTACATGAACGTGCACACCACACACACATGCAAGCAGGCACCCCATGGATCATATCTACAAAGCAGCCGGGGAAACTAATCGCACGCGTGCGTACTCTACGGCACACGTGTGTGTGTGTGTGTGTGTGTGTGTGTGTGTGTGTGTGCGCGCACATGCATACTTCTTGTCCGAGTAGGCAGAGTTTTTCCCCTGTAGACACATATAAAGAAAGGTACAGTATGCGTACACATGGATAAGCACGCACACACGCACACACACACACAACTAGAGAGAAAGGGTAATTCTCCGGAGCGGTATTGAATCTCTTTCTTCCCTTCTCTCCTTTCACTTTCTCCATTCAGCCTTTTTCCTGCTTATCTTCAATCTGCTTTCAGACACATACTAATTCTCTCTAAGCCAACCCACAACCCCCTAAACACCTTGTCCTCTGTATACCCCTCCTATGTACCTCTCTCTCCCTCTCTCTCTCTCTCTCTGTGTCTCTCTCCCTCTCCTCTCCTCTCCTCTCCTCTCCTCTCTCCTCTCCTCTCTCCTCTCCCCACCCCCCCGGCAATACGTACAGTAACAGTTCGTCAACATTGAGTAGAAAGAGCAAATATACAATCTATGAACAGTTAAACATTTACAACAGTTATCCTAAAAGCGGGCATCTGTTATGGCACTTTAGTGTACATCCCAGTAGTCTGTGTGCAAAAGTGCAGAGCAAGCAGGAGTCATTAATCCAAGAACAGAACAGAACAGAACAACATATGGGCGCTCAGTTATGGAGCTTGATAACAGCCGGCACACAAAGGACTGACCAAGTCACTCTGTCTTCTGCCAGGGGACGGTGCGTCTGTGGCTGAAGGTACTCACACCTCATCCCTGCTAGAGCATCATAGAGGGATTCATCAGGATGGCTTCCAGCATCCACCTCATGTCCTCCTTTGCAACCACCTGCAGACTGTCCAATTTAACTACTACTACTACTAAGGACACAGCTACAGTAGCTTTCCTCACCATCCGTCACAAAGGAATGCGAATCCCTCCCTATACTCTCCTTCAAAACGGTGCTCAAAGAGCACTTACGGGTGGCTGCAGTTCGAAACTGGCCCCGGTAAAGTCAAAGCCCCTCCTTTTACTGTACATATGATTTCTTTTTTTATTTCTAACCGTTTGTATGATGTTTTTGCATAGTACTGTATATTTGTATGTCATTAAAGGCTCTGATGAATTGGCTGATATTCATTCTAATGTGGCTGTGATATTATCTCTGAAGTAGGCTGAAAATGTGTTAGTTCAGTGGCACCAGAATGGGGGAGGTGGCTGAGGGCCATTGATGCCCCACTTAAACCCTCCTTCCACATTTTTTTCAAGTCACCAATCTCTGCATCCCTGCTAAATAACGCCCCTATATATTGCAACACTGCATTGCAAAAAAGATGTTCAAATCATTGCCAAATGCTCTAAGACATTAGGTCAAATTAAGCATGCAGACAGGAAGAACATTGGAAATGAAGTTCAATCAGGCAAGTCTATCATGTCTTTTCATGTATAAGAATCCCTTTTATTTTGAGGACTACACAACTGTGTCTCCAACCATCACAACGCCTCAACGCAGAGGTGAGGAGAATGGAGATGCTCACTGCAACTACCCTATTGCTCACGTGATTTCCCCAAATGAATATACAAAATCAATAGTAAAATTTGCATAAAACAGCATTTCTCAGATATAACCCCTAAATCCACAAATTGTATTCCCCATGGAATAGCAGCATAATAACTCCACAACAGAACACAATGACACACGCAACACATTCTTGGGAATATTCTCTCCTTAGCCAAATACCACAACAGCTCAGGACGCTAGAATATTACAATTTGAATCCAATCAAAGAGTCCACTGGGCAGCTGTTTCAATATGTGGTGTGAGCCAATCACTTGAGTAAACTGAAATAATTGAAATGTTATGGGAACCAACACACTGTAGCCCACCGTAAATGAAAAAAACAACAGCATGGGTGATTTTGCTGTTGAGCTTTCAGATACAATGACTCCACATAATGTAGACCCTCTACTGCAGAGGCCTTATGTTTAATTGCCCTGCTAGTCACAGTCCAGAGATGACTGGACTTGCTGAGCTCCCAATATATTTCTTACCGATAGCAAATAGGCTGCACTCATCATACTATTAGACTTACATTTTTAAGTCTTTAAAAACATACAAATCGGACCCGTCTGAAGTGAGTGGTGCTGTACTCCTTCCTCCCTGGCCTCTGTTATGTGTGTGTGTGTGGGCCACTTTAGATGTTGCAGCACTGACACGTACATACCCATAAACGCGTACGTACGCACACATGGCTCCGCATTGGAGTAGCTAGCACCACTCAAAAACATGTTAGCCAGCACAGCCTAGCCAGCCAGCACAGCTCTAGGGATAAGTAGCCAGGTTGGGAGTATTCAATTCAGTGTGTAAACCAACATTTGAAGTGAACGGAGCTCCTGGCCCCTGTCTAGTTGAGTAAGTAGCAGTCTTTTGTATTTTAGCAAACTGCTGGTAGTGGTACTCTAAGTACTTTTGTATTAGTATTATATTATTAGCTTGTGTGGTAGTCAGTAGTTTATAGTTGTATTGTTTGTGTTCAAGCAGTAGGCTTTGGACACTTTGGACTAGTGTAACTAGTTTCACCCTGTAATAGGCCACTTGATAAGTAGTATAGGCCACTTGATTTCCTTGTGAAGTGTGAAGTGAGTGGTTTAGCCAGCACTCCTGGCAGACGATTAGCAATCAGTTGGAGTGGCCTTATACCACCAGCCGAAAGCGTCAGCTGTTAAGCGGCGGCCAGCAAACGAAGGCCAGGCGAACAAAGGCGACAGGCGACTTTGTCAAAGTCCGACTTCGTCACTGAACGATAAGCTGTAGCATTGATTAGTGACATATATAGTAGTGTGATAGATATAGTAGTGTATTGTAGTATATGTTTAGTGATCTACACTGTGTTTTCTTCCTATTCCTGTCCTCTCTTCTTCCTGGCGGTCGCACAAACACTGGGTTACACCCAGATGTCGCGACACAACTAATCTCATCTATCCTACTCTTTCAACTCACGTCGAGCAAGTGGTAACGGGAGGGCTTTGGAATTGCCACTCGGCTGTGGTGGAAGGCAAATCTGCTTTCATCTCAGCCTACGCATCCTTGCTCTCCCTTAACTTCCTTGCTCTGACTGAGACCTGGATCAGACCAGAAAACACTGCTACGCCCGCGGCTCTGTCAGATGTGTACTCTTTCTCTCACACTCCCAGAGCCGTGCGGACAGGTGGTGGGGTTGGTCTGCTAATTTCCAGAAAATGGAAATGCTCTCCTGTTTCACTGTCGCAATTCTCTCCTACCTCATTTGCATTTCATGTGGTCACTGTTTCTCATCCAGTCAAGCTCACCATTGCAGTTGTTTATCGCCCACCGGGCCCTGCTGGTGGCTTCCTGGAGGAGCTGGACCATCTAGTCTCCCACTTCCCTGTCGATGGCTCTGGATTCATCCTTCTGGGTGACTTCAACCTCCCGACTGAGAAGCAGCTAGACCCACTACTTTCGTTTCTCGCCGCCTTTGACCTAGTTATTTCCCCATCTCCTCCTACCCATGAGGCGGGCAACCAACTGGACCTGATCTTCACCAGAGGCTTCTCTATTGCTAACCTGTCTGTCACTCCTCTTTCCAGTGAAAAGGGTAAGAAACTCTCTGATCACTACTTCATGTCCTACTCTCTCTCTCTCTCCTCTCCCCCCTCACAGCCCCTCCCTACCCACATGATTTCCTCACGTCACAATCTTCGCTCACTTTCCTCCACTGATCTTTCCTCTTCTGTTCTCTCTGCTCTCCCTGCCCCTGAATCCTTTGCTCTTCTATCCCCTGATACCGCCACAGATCTTCTTTTCTCTACTCTATCCTCTTCTCTCGACCATCTCTGTCCCCTCACCACCAGGCCTGCACGCCAAACTCCACCTGCCCCCTGGTTGTCGGACTCAGTGCGGACTGAGAGACGGAGCCTGAGAGCGGCTGAGCGCAAATGGAGAAATGGCAACCTCCCGGAGGACCTTCTCACCTTCCAATCTCTCATTTCTACTTTTTCCTCCTCTCTATCAGCTGCTAAAGCTGCTTTTTTCTGCACTAAAATTCAGGCTTCTGCTTCCAACCCTAAAAAACTCTTTGAAACTTTCTCCTCTCTCCTACAACCACCACCCCCTCCTCCCTCCTCGTCCCTCCTCCCTGACGACTTCGCCAACTTCTTTGACAAGAAGGTGAACGATATCCGATCCTCCTTCCCTCCTCCCCCGGCTGGTGCCCTGCGCACTACCCACCCCCGTCTGCCTGCCACCCCCCCCTCTCTACCTTCATCTACTCCTCTTCCCCCCCCCATCCCCTCTCTATCCCACTTCTCTCCCCTCTCCCCTAACGAGGTCCTTCTCCTTGTTACCTCTAGTCGCCCCACCTCATGCTCTCTGGACCCGGTCCCATCCACTCTGTTGCAGTCTATTGCACCTGAACTTCTTCCCTTCTTAACCCACCTTATTAACACCTCTCTGACATCTGGCTACTTTCCCTCTACTTTCAAGACTGCCAGAGTCACCCCCCTCCTGAAGAAACCGACACTTGACCCCTCTGAGATCAAGAACTACAGACCGGTTTCCCTTCTATCCTTCCTATCTAAAACTCTTGAACGTGCTGTCTTTAAACAACTGTCCTCCTATCTCCACCAGAACAACCTCCTGGACTCCAACCAGTCTGGGTTCAAAGTGGGTCACTCGACAGAGACTGCCCTGCTGGCAGTGACGGAGTCGCTCCATGCCGCTAGAGCGAACTCTCTCTCCTCCGTCCTGATACTCCTGGACCTGTCTGCATCCTCACTCTCCCTGTTTGCATCCTACCTGACGGGTCGCTCCTACCAGGTGATGCTGAGAGGGTCTGTGTCAGAACCACACAGGCTCACAACTGGGGTTCCCCAAGGCTCGGTTCTGGGTCCTCTTCTTTTCTCTCTCTACACTACATCTCTGGGTGCTGTCATCCACTCCCATGGCTTTTCCTACCACTGCTATGCCGATGACACCCAGCTGATCCTCTCATTCCCCCCCTCTGATACCCAAGTGGAGGCACGCATTGCTGCTTGTCTGGCTGACATCTCGGCGTGGATGTCGACAAACCACCTGAAGCTCAACCTGGACAAGACCGAGCTGATGTTCCTCCCGGGGAAGGGCTGTCCGCACCGAGACATGGCCATCACCATTGATAATGCTGTGGTGACCTCAACTCGGACTACGAAAAATCTGGGTGTGACCCTGGACGATCAACTGACGTTCTCGGCAAACATCGCATCAGTGACAAGGTCCTGCAGATTCCTCCTCTACAACATCAGGAGGATTCGCCCCTTCCTCACGGAGAAGGCAGCCCAGGTGCTCATCCAGGCTCTCGTCATCTCCCGCCTGGACTACTGCAACTCCCTCCTTGCTGGTGCTCCGGCATCTGCCATCAGACCTCTGGAGCTTGTTCAGAAAGCTGCGGCTCGTCTGGTGTTCAACCGCCCCAAGTTCTCCCACACAACCATCCTTCTCCGTTCTCTACACTGGCTCCCCGTAGCGGCCCGCATCCAGTTCAAAACCCTGGTGTTAGCCTATAGGGCAGTGAAAGGAACAGCTCCTTCCTACCTCCGGGCTATGGTCGATGCCTACACCCCTGCCCGACCACTTCGGTCTGCCACCTCGGGGCGACTGATTGCCTCGTCACTCAAGGGTCCTTCTGGCCGATCCACACGGTCACGACTCTTTTCTGTTCTGGCCCCACAGTGGTGGAATGAACTCCCCACTGATGTTAGGACAGCAGAGTCACTGCCCATATTTCGCCGCAGGTTGAAAACCCACCTCTTCAGGAAACACTACCCTTCCTCTCTGCCTGACCTACTTGTTGTTAACTAGTTGTACGAACGCTTGTTTTCTATTGTTGTATTGTTTATTGGATCTTGTTTAGTCGATACACTTAATTGTTTTAGCTCATGCTCATTTGATTTAGCTATTTTGTCTCATCTGGTTAAGGAAATAGGTAGCTGATATATTGCACTTTTACCTTAGCGCTAGGTATACTCTTGGTTGCTTGTTTTTGCAGAAAATGCACTAAAGACTTCTGGTGATTAGTAGTTTTTGTTCCCTACCTATGTTGAATACACTTATTGTAAGTCGCTTTGGATAAAAGCGTCTGCTAAATGACTGTAATGTAATGTAATGTTAAATTCAAACACACACACACACACACACACACACACACACACACACACACACACACACACACACACACACACACACACACACACACACACACACACACACACACACACACACACACACACACACACACACACACACACACACACACACACACACACACACACACACACACACACACACACACACCCTCGTTAACCTGACTCCACCAGATGGAGGCAGTATTGAGTTCACAAGTTGTGAACTCAATACTGCCTCCATCTGGCGGAGTCAGGTTATACCCTCGTCTCTCTGGGCCCTATTTTGGGGCAGGCACATTGGCATGAGGCATGCAGCGGATGGGCACATTGGCATGAGGCATGCAGCGGATGGGCACATTGGCATGAGGCATGCAGCGGTTGGGCACATTGGCATGAGGCATGCAGCGGATGGGCACATTGACAATTTCCTGAGGCACACGTGGCAGGGAGCCTGCATCTGCTTGACATTTTGTGGACTTGCTGTGCGTGACGTGGGCGGAGAGGTGCAGCAGGGGGCGTGGCGTGACGTGGGCGGAGAGGTGCAGCAGGGGGCGTGTTGTTTACCCAGGCTAGAGAGGTGCAGCAGGGGGCGTGTTGTTTACCCAGGCTAGAGAGGTGCAGCAGGGGGCGTGTTGTTTGCCAATCAGCAGAACACTGCAATTTTGGGGCCAATGAAGAGTACCATTTGCACCTGGCATGCGCTGCCCGCCTGCTTAGACCAGGTTAACCGAGGCACACTGCACAGCAGGGTGCATTGCTATTTCCGTCACTTTGGTTGCCAGAGGTGCACACAAAAATCACATAAACCCATTTATTTTATACTGTATGTATGATATGCTTGTCTTTTGCACTTTGGAATGAAGCCCAGCTGGAAAGCTTAGCCAATTTTAGCATGTTTAATGTCTTCTAACCCACTAACTAATGGTTAGATGTATCCAACAAAGCCGCTATACTTTATGATGTGCTGAGGAACAATCTAAATCCATATACTGTAGGTTTCTCCTACATAGAAAGACTTACTGATTGGTCCACTAGATAGATTACTACACATACTGTCCTGCCAGATTCTGTTGGGCCCATTGTCATATATATCATCGAACCATTTCTTATGGTGCTTATCGTGTTAAAAACAGGGAGCACACCAGCAGACTGTCTGCCTGAATTTTGTCTTTCATATTCCTGTGTACTGTACTGGAAGCATACTCCCACCACACTACCCCATTTTATAGATAACATTTGCCATGGACAGGTCACCTAGACAGGACAGGTACAGTATGCACAGACACAACAAATTACTACTTTGCAGACAGCGTAGGCGGACATCTGAGTCTGATTTGGCTTTGCAACTGTATGTCCATGTGGACCCTGTGAAAGTCTGTCCTTGTAGTTTATTTATTTGGCGAATATAAATTGGTCTTATGAACTGCACTTCACAATGAGAAACGCTTCTCTTAGTTAGGAACTGTGCAGGCATATTAACTGCGTTTCTTATTTCCTCCCTAGATCAATTCATATCATCTGCTCTTGCCGGAATGTTTGAGGTGCTGTAGATTTGTTGTCGACAACTCTGCACCTCCCACACAAGGCCGTCGGTTTTCTCTCGGTAGAAACTAGAAATTATGTTTCTGAGGATGTTCTTCCACTGTGGAAATCACCAGTATGCAATTGCAAAGTATTGTAGGGCTATGGCAATGGACAACATGTATGCCAAATATCTTGATACAGCATACCAGTAAGACGCCTGAGGGCAGGGTCTCGTGCTCGCATCCGCCTGGTTGACAGCAGACTGCTGGGCGAGTGCTGGCACTTTGGCATGGGGGGTAAGATCTTAATTTTTTATTTTATTTATCTAGATATAAACATGCAAAACATATCGTTCAGTCCAATCAAAGAGCGAAGGGTAATTATGAAAAGCCATAATTAGCATTTGCTTGAATCCATCTGCAACACACCCACTTCAGCCTAATCCAGAATTATGAGGCCACTCCCCACTATAGACTGTGCTTTACACCAGTACACCAGTTCACCTCTCGCTCCTTCTCTCTCTTGCCCTCTCCCTCACGTACATTCTCAATGATTGAGTTTTTCCTAAGCCCCCCCATCGCCTCTTTCTTGCTCATCATTTTGTGTGTTAAGGGTCCAGTGAGGCTGTGATTGCAGCTGAGATTTTTTCATTGTTCTGCAATTCTGCAATCACCCTCATGGCCATCTCACGGCCTTCAAGAAAACCTGGGATGGATTTTCTTTTAGTAGTCGTTTAAAGATTCTCTGCAAAGTAACCTGTTCCGTCAAAGTAAGCAAATCTATTCAATTTGATATGTTCAGATCTGAGATGTTCAATATATTTGAGACAGTTCACACTGTGCCTCAGCTATACTGTATCAAATAGCTCATGTGAATTTCAGCATTTCTGGGGAAGTTGCAGCATTTCACAATCCATGGAGGTAGAGAGATTGCATTGTATGCCTTGAGGTGAGTGACAGGCAGTCAAGCTTAAATGGCAAAAACCTGAATAGTGTGGGGTTACTGCAGCCACAGTCACCTTAAAAGAGATTCATTGACATAATTTCAGTTCCGTCACATTCAGTACTATACTGTGGTGTACACTGTTCAATAGCTGGTTCCCCAAACGTTCAATAGCTGCCTGGTTCCCCAAATTTTAATAATTATAGGTAAAGAAAGACTAGACAGATTGCACCTGCCAACACTGCAATAGGGCTGAATGATATATTGTTATCATATTGTTATCTAGGTATGAACATGGAATCACGAAAGCCAACCATATGGATGATAACATTTCCTCCCACTCACCCTGCAATATACAAGCCAGGCAATCACAAGCACCCCTTCATGCTCATCCAATACTGTTGTTTTTTTTAGGAGAATGCTTAGTTTTTCATTTTAGTTTTTCAAATTTTTTTGTGTCTGTTCTGATAAAAAAAAAGAAAACTGTACTTTCTACATAGCATGCTGTTTTCTTGAAAAATGCTTAGTTTTCACAATAGCTACACTCAAAATATCAAATAACAAGTGTGAACCCATAGTCATATCATATATTCAGATATCTGCATATATCATATTAAGATATTTGACATAAATGTCGAGGTACTGTACAGTATGAATATATCGTACAACCCAACAGTGCAAGTGTACTGTTGCTGTTACTCACTCTTATGAAAAATGTAATAATCCCTTGTAATAATCAGTTAACTGATCATTCCCTCCAAATTTCACAAACAGTTATTTTTAATGTAATGGGGAGAAAACATGAGCATTTTGTTTGAGAAAACTCAGGACTCAGGACAATGGAATTAAAATGTTATTGCAGTAAATGCCTACTGTATTTGCGGGATTAGCAGCAGGTTCCATGGCAGTTTTAAGGTCCAGACCATAAGTAGCCTACAGAATGGTTGCTCCTGTTAAAACAGGGTTGTTTCAGTAATTACTTTCTTATATTTATTTATCACATATTTTGAAAAGGTAAGCTGAGTGATACAGAGAGCTCTACAAGGACACATTACTCTCTAAACGCTTGTTTTGTTCACACCAAAAATCTCAATATTGTACAGATCTTTTGACTTCTTCATTTTCTTTTATCACAAAACACACATAATTAGGCTAGATCATTAGAAATCATAAAAATGCTGTGTGACCGACTAGTCACTACCCAGGGCAAGGAAGGACACAACACAGGGCAGCTTTCTTAAGTAGACTGTTGTATTCCTCTCAGTGCAAGGAATAACACAACATATGACATTTTACACAGGAGAGGCGATAGCTCTCCACTGTCCGGACAGACGCTCTCTCCCGAGTGTTTCTGGAGATGACTGATTTATCCTGTTGTGCCTTGATCAAGTCCATGCACAACAGGTGCGCAGCCACACCCAGCTCTGAGTCCAGTTCTAGTTTGACTCAGGCCAGGTGTGACTGCTTAAATCAGTCATCCTCCATCTCACATGCTGTTACTGTATATAGGCTACTTTAATTTGGAACAAATGGAGTCTTTTCCGCTTTTAGGCCCACGTCCTCTGATTTCATTTAGAAAATCTTTAGGATCTTTGGGCCCCGGCCTTTTCAATGTGAAACATCGCTCCTGCAAAACCCCTAAACCTTATTCAACCAAACAGTAGAATCTCTACGATACAGCGGTGCAGTATGTTTGGGATGTAGGATGCATTTCAAGCCGACGGCATGTAATAATTCAAACAGTTCTTTGAAGGTCAACAGTGCTACAGAGGAGCCTAGGGGATCTAGGGGGGATCGTTGAATGGCCTTAGGGCAAAGACTACTGCAGGCTGCTGCTGGTACTGAGCGACGGTAACATTCACGGTTTAAATTATCTTCTTCACTAAGCAAGAAACTGGTGTGTCTCCTCCACACTGGAAAGATGCCTTCTGAAATACTGCCATATAGTCGTATCGTATTGGGTTTAATAGCCTAGAGCTCTCCTCTCATTTGCGAGATTATCCCACACAATAGTGGTTCACAACTAGCGTAGCAAGGCACTCCAGTATGCTGTGAAATTAGCTCATTATTAATGTATTAGTTTAATTTTAAAAACTGCAAAACTACAATTTCACAACATTTCAGAACAATCTGGATCAAGTACGGGACATAAAAGTTTTTTGCTGACCCTCTTGTCAAATCCTACAATGCTTTGTGTAACATTTTCCAGCCATGAATAATTGAATGTGTCTCGGGATTCTGTTACAATAAAGTATGCATTGCTGCAATCATGGGCATCTTTCTCTTACTGATAGTTTTAAATTGGATAGGTCGTATTTTGAACGTTGCAAAATCAGGCAATAGATTTCTCTATGCTTCTGTAGATCTTGGGTGGCCATGAGAATTAGTGGCAGACTGACTCACTGTTCGACATCGAATAGTTTTAGCCAGATGATAGCATTCTCAGTCACCAGTCAAGAATATACCTGCTCTATACGGCCCAGTCTTAATGTCTGCACACAAAGTCAGCAAGTGCATTCCTCTTGTAGACTTTGTCGATCCTTTATGCACACTTTCCTTACACCTGCGTTGCTTTACTTTGCTTGAGAGGCAATAGATTACAATTCATGGTCAATTCATGGTCAATTAGTAACATATTTACATACTACATACAACATACTGCCATGCTTTTTGTTCTTGCTTAATGTAAGTCGCTCTGGATTAAGAGCGTCTGCTAAATTGTAAATTGTAACATACATTATACATAATTGTACTGTAGCTCTCTGGTGATTCATTCAGCATTGTGTGTAGTTTATCCTATGACATGATTGTTTTGCTTATAAAACAGGGAGTGAACATTGAACACTCCAATTAATACAAATAAATAAAACAAATGGCGTTCAAGGCAAAAATAGCAGACCTACAAGCTCATAGCGCGCCACTCGGTGGCGCGCTATGAGCTTGTAGATCTGCTATTTTTCAATAGCTAAAGCATAATATAATGCTAACACCAAAAGGGGTTCCCGCCCAAAATGGATTAAAGGCCTTTGTGAAATTGTAGGCATTTACAGTAGCTAGAGAAAGACACTTCTGTCTAGAAACCAGACAGTGTTCATATCACTGAGAACAATAGTGACAGACAGAGTGGATTAAAAAGACTAATGTCAGTTCTAACCGTCATTGGAACATGGTGAGTGGCAAAATGCTACCTTGTGACTGACTGGCATGCCATATATTAAAACAAATTAATCTTTCCAGGGATGTTGGCTGCTACCATGAACAGACAAACAAAGCAAAACAAGACCCTGATTTCAAATTCTTTCCTTCAGTGGATTCATGGATTTCACAATGCCACGCCAGACTTTCCGGTCCTTCATTGCCATCCCCAGTTCCTGCTTACTGATGCATGTGTCCCTAGCGATGACATCAGGGAATGACAGTTTTCTCCCTCTGGTCTGCTTTGAGGCAGGATTCCAGAGAAGAAGGGAAGATATGACCTCATTGTCAGCTCTGTAGCAGTGGCCGGCAAACTGTGTTCTTCTGGATCGGACTAGTGAAGAAACACGGGGAAGGTTGCCGTATATTAGATAATAATAAACATAGGCTACAAATTGTGAAACAAGGAGCACCTCTTACATTTACAATTTAGGCATTTAGCAGACGCTCTAAACAAAGTATGCCAATCACAGTATGCAAAAATGCAGTATTACTGTCCCAGAAATATCAAAAGCTACAATAGGAGGCAGGGCGTTTAGGTCCCAGGCACCTCAGCTGTGGAACCTTCTCCCGGCTTCGGTCCGTGGGGCTGACACGCTCTGCACATTCAAGACTAGGTTAAAAACCTCTCTACGACAAAGCCTATAGCTAGACTCGTCTTCAGTACTCGGTCACCCGACAAAGTAATAAGGGTGAGAACTGAGTATGGGGAACCTCCCGTCAAACCTGCACCTGTGTTGTGCGTCTGCTAAATGCCAAAATCGTACATTGTTTGTGTGGGTTTGTCTCCCAGCAGTGCTTGTAATAAACACTGTATAGGCTCCAGTAAGGCCTGCCACTAACTCAACATCCGGGGAGCCACTCCCCGGAGTCTCTTTTCGTCTTCCACTTCGCAGTTCCGTGGACCTTTAATATGAACCCCCAACTGACTGCTGAGTGTGACCGTGGACCAGGCCTCTTCATGGAGCCCATCAGAAGTGTGACCGTGGACCCGGCCTCCTCAGAGAGCACGACCTGGACCAGATGTGGACCAGGCCCCTTCACGGAGCCCACCAAAGTGTGACCGTGGACCCGGCCCCCTCACAATGCACTACCATGGACTGCTATCATATTATTACACCACTACACTATATCCTGATATTCTCATAAATTATTATTATTATCCGACAACATTGTTATACCATATTATATTACACTATTTCATTAATTATATTATCCTACACTATTTCATTCATTATTATTGCTACTACTTGTATTTGCCTGTATCTCTTTCCCTGTCTATCTCTCTTCTATTCTTTCTTCCTATTCCCCCTCCCCCGACACGGTCGAGGCAGATGGCCGCCCGGGTTCTGCCTGACGTTAATTCGTTTTTTGTTTTTTTTTTGCTTTTACTCACATGTTAGACAGCCTATATACAGATCAGACGTGCTCAAAATGAGACAATCTGGGGTTCTTAGAAAACAAGAAAACAAGCTTCAACTTGTTTTTTCACACATTCTTCTGGCACTGGCGCCACTTTTTCCCCTAGAGGGCTGGGATGGATTGTGTTAATCCAGAGTGATTTACAGTAAGCAAGATTCAGTGTCTATAAAATACTTGCCGATTAAAGTTATTGTAATGCTATAATTAACAACTTTTTCTAGGGACCTGGAACCACCTCGAGGACCTCTGGGGGTCCCAGAACGCCCTCTCTTAAGAACCACTGCTGTATTGGACTGAGGAGCCAAATGAGTGACAGTGACAGCTTGACTAAGTGTTAGATTCCATGTTGGACAGATTGTGTGTGAAATACGAACAGGCCTCTTCAAACTGCCTGGCTGCCTCGTGACGTGAGAGAGAGAGAGAGATGCCTCTTGCAAAAAGATGACATGCGACGATGGTGGCGAACAAGCCTGCAGGCTTAGGCTGAGCTCACACCTTTCATGCAATTCTGTGCTCGTTGGATGCTCGTTGGATGCATGTTGTGTTGTGTCATGGCCGCCCAATGCATTGCCAATGGAGGTCACATGGTTTGACCCAACATTGTGTTGTGTGAGGGGGAGGGGCGCAGTCGTGCGCCCCTCCCCCTCACACAACACAATGTTGGGTCAAACCATGTGACCTCCATTGGAAATGCATTGGGCCGCTGGGCGGCCATGACACAACACCCAACGAGCACAGAGAATTGCATGAACCGTGTGAGTGCACCCTTATGCACACCTCCACGCAGTGCTGGAAAGTAACTAAGTGCATTTACTCAAGTACTGTACTTAAGTAACATTTTTAGGTACTTTTACTTTACTGAATTATTTCCAATTTCCATTCTGCTTCACATCTCGGATGCAAATATTGTACTCCACAACATTTATTTGAAAATGTGAGTTACTAATTACTGTAGATTTTGAATATTATTACAAAACATACATTAACCACTTGATTTCGGCCATTTGAAGATAGCCGATCAGCAAGCTCACAATGCGTCGCATTGAGCTTGCAGATCTGCTATTTTCAAAAGATTTGTATACATTTGAAAACTTGAAATGGGACATTCTGCATAACTTTTTACTTTTGGTACTTTAAGTTTAAGTACAATTTGATGCCAATACTTGAATTCTGGACTTTTACTTGTAACGTAGTATTTCTCTAGTGCAGTATTGATACTTTTACCTAAGTAAAACCTTTAAGTACTTTTTCCTCCACTGCCTGCACGCTAGTAAACAGACTGTACGCACAGACATAAAAGCAGAACGCACATGGACTCATGAATACACACCGTAACACACGCACACCTACTGAATACACATGCAAATTAACACAGATACACTCCTTATTTATGGGATGATACAACTGTATGCATGGCTAGATACATTATTGTCTCCACCAGGCCGAAGGCATGGGGAGAGAGTATGTTTTGCACTCCGTCCGTCCGTCCGTCCGTCCGTCCGTCCGTCCGTCCGTCCGTCCGTCCGTCCGTCCGTCCGTCCGTCCTTCAGTCTGTGAACAGCTAATCTCCGGCACCGTTAACCCGGTCGATGCCAAATTTTGCACACACACTCCCTGGATGCCAACGATGAACCTCTGCCCCAAAATTTCCAGAACGGCCTGTTATAGCGCCACCAGGAGGCCGCTTTGTGCAAAACAAGTTTTTGCACAGTACACCTACAGATTTTGTCCAAACATCACACAAATTGGTACACAGTCTCTCTAGAGCCATTCAACGAAACGGGTCTTTCAGATTTCTCAGACTCCATCCTGATTGGCTAAGATTGGCTTCCAAAGTTCGCAGGAGTGCTCAGTTTCAAACAAAATGCTGCAAATCATGAACACATTGTGTGATTTCCGTGAAATTGTGCACGCACATTCCCACTAGGCCGAGGAAGAAATGCCACATGCACATTTTCAACTCGGCCTCATGGTGGCGCTATAACTGGCCGAAATGTGTTTTTAGCTCTAACTGCACGGATCTGTGGATAACTTTGTATGCCAACTCCCTAGAGGCCAAGGAAAAACCTTTGCCTGGCATTTTTCACATCTGCTCTTTATAGCGCCACCAGGAGGCCAACATATGTAAAACACATTTTCTAATATTACTCCAAATTTCACGCAAATCGGTACACATGTTCTTCATAGTCATGTGATCAAGAAGGGTTTGTTCATAATCCACCCTCATTGGCTACGATTGGCTTCTAAACTTTTCAGGAGTAGGCCGCTTTGTACCCGTTTTGTACAAATCGCCACAACTACTCAACGCAGCGTCCGATTGTGGTGAAACTGTGCATGCATATTCCCACTAGGCTTTGGAAGAAATGCCACTTGACAGTTTTCAAATCAGCCTCATGGTGGCGCTACAACAGGCCAAGCCGCGTCATACACACACACACGTTTATATTGCTTCTAAACATTTTGCCAATCACACACACACTCCTATCCTCCTGGTGGAGACCTGTGCCCAGAAGGGCACTTTTTCTAGTTTTTCCTTTCCGTTTCCCGCATTTGGGATTTGCAGAATGTGTGTGTGTGGTTAATCTGTTTAGTGACTGCACGCCAAAATGAACGTGTGTGTCGGGTCATACCCCACAAACCACTGTGGAGAACCTATGCTGAAGGTTGAGTCCATTATGTGTGTGTGTCGGTATTGACCGCAGTACACACACACACACACACACACACACACACACACACACACACACACACACACACACACACACACACACACACACACACACACACACACACACACACACACACACACACACACACACACACACACACACACACACACACACACACACACACACACACACACACACACACACACACACACACACACACACACACACACACACACACACACACACACACACACACACACACACACACACCCCCCCCTCTCTTTAATTAACAACCCCCGTGCCAGGTCTCACAGGAGCTGGGAGATCTGCTTTGCATCTCCTGCTAAAGAGCCACTGACAGGCAGGCCCTTGCCTTTCACAACTTATGCTGTCATCATGGACTTAATATACATTTATATGGACTACTAGGAACCAGTTATGTACCGGAAAATGGAACACAGCCCATAAGGGCATATAAGGGACAAGGACTGACATACAGAGAGATACAGAGATACCGGTTGTCCAGGCCCACAGATCGGACCACTATGCCCATATATAGTATGGTCATGTGCATACGGGACAGACTTCAACATCGGTGCGCGGCCACGCACATCGGCAAGGACTCCAGTGAGTGAGTGCGGTGCCCGCCGTCAAATAGTTTGGATAGCCAGCAGTCCAGAACCACTGATCCAACCAATATGCCCATTCCTTTTTTTCAATTTACGTTTTATTGAATTTTAATCAAACATACATGAAAACGAAACGACTGACAATTGACAATACATACAACCGAAAACAAAACAAGACAATATACGTACAATACACACAAGGGGAGATATCTTCCTCTCTTCTCTATTGATGATCATTCATAATACATAAGTAACTCAAACAGGTGCATATACAGGTTAAACAGGTTTAACTGAATTTATACAAAATCAGGTCTTATGGTAGAAACATGAGCAATCTATCTAAACCAGTTATCTGTGAAGACTTCAACTTGACCTCTGAAGCTGAATGTAATTCTCTCCATAATAAATATACTATAGATTAAATCAATCCATTCATTCATAGTTGGTATAACATTTGTAAGCCACTTTTTTGTTAAGGCTTTTTTGGATCAATATGCCCATTCCAATATATGGGAATACTGATTACATCAGGGATCTCCATGTACAGTATGGGCATAAAAGGGACAAGGACCGACAGATACAGAGATCTCCATATAAATATGAGCATAAAAGGGACACATACGGGTGGATAGACAGAAACAGACATCTCCATCTATATATTGCACAAAAGGGACACAGACAGACGGGTACAACAGGTACTCTGAGTCGGACAAAGCCCCCCCGACACTATGACTCAGACCTACTGGTTGCATCGGCAGTGCGACGTAGCTCTAGATGTGAGAGACGTAGCTCTAGATGTGAGAGCCGCATAGCAGACTTCTTTGTCTGCCCAGCTGTAATATTAATTGATGACTACAAGTATTTGGGTTCATATACATCTTCTTCCCAAAAGGACTTTCAAACTAGGATGAGTATGGCCTGGTCAGCCTGCAATGACTTGCATAAGATCTGGTCATCCCAGCTTAGTAAGATGTTAAAAGTAAAAAATATTTAGGATGACCGTTGAGCCGATTCTACTCTATGGCTCCGAGACATGGACACTTTCAAAGAAATTAGAGAAACGGTTGGATGGCACTTACACCCGCCTTCTAATGAGTGCAAAATCTTTCTTGGAAGAGCCACCCATCGACTAATCTAATATACGGCAATCTTCCCCGTGTTTCTTCACAAGTCTGATCCAGAAGAACACAGTTTGCCCGGCCACTGCTACAGAGCTGACAATGAGGTTATATCTTCCCTTCTTCTCTGGAATCCTGCCTCAAAGCAGACCAGAGGTAGAAAACTGTCGTTCCCTGATGTCATCGCTAGGGACACATGCATCAGTAAGCAGGAACTGGGGATGGCAATGAAGGATCTGAAAGTCTGGCGTGGCATTGTGAAATCCATGATCTCGACCGAAAAATGATGATGATGATGTAATATTAAAGATTACTGTTGATCTAAAGTGTGCGCATGCGTGTATGCATGTCTATATGGCTGTGGCAATCTCTATAAAAGCATTTGTCCCCCAGACAAATGCTTCAAGGTGAGATCCACTGAAGTGAATGCCAATAGAAAATGTGCACACGACAGCCACCAAGCTTTATAGGTGTATAATAGGAGGTGGAAATGTCACAATCGTCGCGTTTTAATCTGAATAAATTTGCACTGCTGGAATCGACGGTGTCACACTATAACTATTCCATCTTTAGGGAACAACGAGGCAGAAAGTGCAGAACAATGAGGGAAGTATCATGGAGCGTCACATCCTCTCCTCTACACCTTCAGTGGTGTGAGTGCAGTTACTGGCAGCCACTTTAAGTTTAATGTGTGATCCCCCCATATCTCTGGCAATGATCTGGACATTTGATAACTTCCCTTTCTACTTTTTACCTTAACAAGGAGGACTGGTTAAGCCACACCCTTTCCTGCTGGTAATTCATATTCTTAATGTTAGTATTGTAATTTTTAGTATTATTCAAAAATCGCTTACAGGGCTTTCAGTGATGCAAATAGCCTGCATCCTTAGACTTGCTAAATTGAGAAAGGACGCAATCATGTCACCCTCCGGAGGTCCTGGGATGCAATACTGTACTATACAGTACTGTACTCTAACGTCGTTGAAGTAGGACTCCCTGGGACGGTGGGACCCATCTAAAAAAACACCCCTGGGCCCGGGAACCATTACATTGAAAACCTATTTACATCACTGGGCTTTTTAGATTGTACGTAAGGGGGAGAGGACAAAAACATGATCTGTAAAAATAGTAAAGACATACTAGAGGAACGTTGCCACTGCACCTATGTATCTCAGTAAGGTTTCACTGGAGGCTAAACTTACGGGTGACAGACAGTACTTAGTCAAGTGTGGCGTTACTGGCGTATAGGGGAGACATTCTTCATGCAAGGCTAGACCTGCCTGTGCGACTAGAGCTCACACTGCTATCATGTATGTTTGATGACCTATTACATCTGGCATGCAACTCGCTCTTCCTCTCTGGACAAACACACATGCACGCTCACACACAAAGTAAACCATCTCTGTCCCCCATGCAACATGCTCTTCTGCAGAAACTGTCAACATGCATCATCTTCCAGAAACTTCATCTTTGCATCTTTGTTTGCTTCGACACACAAACAAACATCACTTCTATGCAAAGCAGAAGATTGCATGTGGTGGAGAAAGGCTTGTTCTGACTATTCGAATGAATGTTTCCTCGCGTCATGCAAAGTGCTCGGTGCAAAATCTGCATATTAACTGCAATAAAGCAAAATGTGGTTAAGATGCCAGTTTTCCTGACCCGACTGCTCTAATTTTCTTCCCAGCAATCTTAAACCTGAGCCTCTGCCTCTCTCCCATGCCAGCAGTGTAACACAGCACCAGCTAGAGCGGCCACTCAATATATACACAAAGCTGCCTCCTCTTATCTCTCCTTACTTACTTAAAGGGAGAGTTCACAAAACAAAACACAAATGTACTAATCTCGAGTGGAGACAGGTGACTAATGGGTTTATTGCAGGCAGGTCGAAAGACAAAACATTACATTTCTGCAAATCACAAATATGTTAAACGTTGACAATAATCCATATCAATATTTCTAGATGCAGACAATGCGATTCAACACATCCCATGTTAAAACTAACCCTAGTTATAGTCTGATTCCCATCGAATGTGTATGCTACTCAGAGAGCATTCGCACGGCTGACACCTTGCTCCGGCACGCCTCTGCCTCACAGGGGGCTGAAGCTCACTTTTATCAGTGTGCCTGCCTTGTTTGAGTCGCCCAAAAATCTATCATGTGCGACTAAACTTTTTAATTGGTCACATGGTCAGTGTGACCAATTAATATAATACAGAACCAAACCTGTACTACTCTGTCACACCAAAAGTGGCGACCTATGTGACTGCTGATAGTTCATTCCATTTTTTTTAATAGGTCACCGACTTTTATCTATCCGCAACTCCACGTTTTGACAGAGACAAGCTAGTTTATTCATTATCCTTTCATATACCGTATTGTGCCGAATATAAGACGACTGATGACCCCCATTTTTCAAGACTCATTTGTGGAAAAAGAACATTGAATGTCAAATGTCCATTCAGCACAATAGGGTAATAGGTTAATTTTATGGACACTTGATCAGACAAACCTTGACAATTACAACAGCAGGTGCTGGGGTCAAATGTTTAAAAATGTCACGTTTTGTAAACGCTGTGAATGTCAGTGAAATCTCATCATGCCCTTCGGTTGTTACTCAGTCGGCTGAGAGTAATTCCCTTGTCATTATTCCGACATCACAATATTCCGACCTCCCATAATTCCGAACTAACACTATCCCAAACCCTAACCTAACTCACAGGAAGCCACTGGTGATTTTTAACCCGCAGCACGGATTAGTTGTAACCCGCCGGCCGCCATGCATGTTGGGAGCCACGGGTGATTTTTAATACGCAGCACGGGTGAGTCTTAACCCGCCACGCAGACCTGCGTGGCCGGGATGTCTGATTTATGGGCAGTCCACACATTCTCACTCCCAAGGTGGCAAACGGGTGACAGGACAGCTTGGGACTGATTTGACCAAACGTCAACATGTGACCCCCGGGTCAGGGTACCCGCGGGGTCACATGTTGACGAGGGCGGACGTGAGTTCCGATTTTGTCCTTATTGACTTGAGACGTATCTCGAACAGCGCTGAGTCGGCTGAAGCAGACTTCGCAGCGCTTGGCACGGCGACTTGCGGTGCCTCTCGTGGCTCAAGTCACACTCTAGATGGCACAATTGATTATACATCAAATTGAAAATCTCTGGATTCCCAATCCATTTCAGGAAAATATAATTCATGATCACAAATATTGTCTGAATTGTCCATAATCGCAAGAATATTGCAAATTACACTTTTTATTTAAATTTACATATGCCTACACAAAACACTTTTCTAGGCTTTTATCTCTACAATCCTCATTCAAACCTATATGTCTGAACCCCTGCCTTCTTTGTCTCAGTGACAGAGCATAAACACATAAACACATCAGCCCATGGCTGATAATGTACTCTGGCAACAGCTCCGGGGAACACGCAGAGTATATGGGAGTACTCTAGCCAACTGCTCCTGGGACTAAATTGACTCACCCAGTGTAGCCCCTGAACCCTTGCAGCAGATTGCATTACTACCACTGTGTAGCTCTGCAGACCATCCGGCTAACACAGATTACCAGCCTGTGGGCCGTGGACTTCGTGGTGTTTGCATGTTAGCCCCCCCAAGTAATTGGCGAAACAATAAGAATTTAATGATAACATTAAACATTTTAAAACATCACAGTATTTCTACAAAATCAGTCTACAAAATTAGAGAATGTAGAATTATTGTTAATTTGATAAACATTTTCCTGTTCTCTCCTATGCCACAATTTGTGGACAAAATCTTATCCAACGGCAACAAAATAATGGGTCTGAGAGGCTAAAATCACATCAAATGGTGGTCCGTCCGTACTACTCCGTAGCTCAAATGCCAAATATATAATGATCCTTCCTTGATATGAAAAGGGTTGAAAAACACTGCTTTAAAGCATGCGTTGATTGATTGATTGATGCATTGATCCAAGACAGAAAACAATCAATTGATTGATCAATCATTGATTGATCAATCAATAAAATAAACATGCTTTGAAAATGCACAGCCTGCCATATTAAGTGGTTTGATTCGATTCAATTTTGGTCAAAGATACAGAAGTAAAATCACAACATAACTTAAACCCAGGATAACATGTTAAAGCATAATGAAACACTTGTTTCCAAGGTGGTCAGATGGGTGGGCCGCAAACGCTTTCAAGATTACAAGAGGGTACTGTAAATAACAACGGTAAGAGAAGAAGAAGAAGAAGAAGTGGTATTACATCATCACAGGTTTTCTATGCCACCAGGTGTTTTTTTACCCGTGCCGGCGTGATGAATGACATACAGAACACCATTAGGAACAGCTGGCACTTACTGCATAAAAAACACTGGCTGATATTTATTACAATAGTTCAGAGATGCTGGAGAAAGTGAGACAAAGTGTGAGGCTTTTGGCTAAATTTCATGCATTGTCTAGACTCTAGAGTGGTCATGTAATTTAGTGTCACGGTCACACTTCATGCCAGGAATTTCAACAAGACGATGCTGTACATCACGTCTCAGCAACGTCCAGTACCTAGCAAACGTCACCGGTAACGGTAACATTTGAGACACGTTGCCCTGCATGTGAAATGATGGCTGTTCAGAAGAACAGGAGGTGAGCAGGAAAGAATACAAAAGAGAAAAAGGCCCTTTGTTGCCACAGATTCACACAAACACTGCAAAATAAGTGTTCACCAGTAAGCATATTAAGTAAAAAAAACAAAACACTACTTAAAACAGGGTTAACCACACAGTCACACACACACACACACACGTAGTGTATTGCGACCGTAAGTCACGCTTACTATGAAAACCTGTATTTCCCATCAGTCAGTGCATCGTGTCATGCCTCCATATATGATCACGCCTTGTGACACGTCACACCACTATATATGGCCGTCCATATATAAAGATCATGACACTGAACTCATCAAACCCTGGATAGCCATACATGGAGAAGACTCTGCATTTATGGGGCCGGCCAGCAACTCTACATCTGACCTCAAACCCTTAGAGCATATATGGAGCTGACCACTTCTGACATTCCATATGTTGATCCTTCCCCACCCGTCCTTCCTCTTCGATGTCTCCCTTTTGACTGATACCTGTCCATACAAACTCCATTGATCTGATCTCGTCAAACCCTGTACACTCAAGACACGCTCCATAAATGGCCAGTACAGAATTCATTCCATGTGTTGATCTGACCACCCATCCCAAAGCGCCAGCGTCTTACTGGTATAAGTTAGCTCCTTTCGGAACCCTACGTTAAAGTTTCTGACATTTTGATGACTTTACGTAGGGTTCCTTCTCGTCGACTTCAAGCGACGTAGTACGCAATCTGACTTACCCTGACTTACCCCTGTGCTGCGCTGTGGATATGACGCTGACATATTCCAAAAGAAGCATATGAGAGCTATAGGAGACAACGAACCCTCTGACCCCCCCCGCGAACGGCTCAGAAGCCGTTACCTGCGACAGAGGCAGGAACGCGCAGATAGCCAGTTCCGGCGCTCTGTCGCAGGTAGCCAGCCACGGTGCTGGAGGCGGTACAATAGGATGTCAATAAGGAAGTCAAGGAAGGAAGGAAGAGAGCTGCCAAAACGGTCTAACAAACATTACAAATACTTAACGGCTTCTGCACCGTTCGCGGGGGGGGGGGGGTTCAGAGGGTTCGTTGTCTCCTATAGCTTTCATATGCTTCTTTTGGAATATGTCAGCGTCATACCCACAGCGCAGCACAGGGGTAAGTCAGGCTAAGTCAGATTGCGTACTACGTCGCTTGAAGTCGATGAGACCGGACCCTACGGGTTAGGGGTCCAAAGGAGCTCAACCCGGGGGGTCCGGAGACGGGCTAGGTATAAGTATACTGTCAGGCTACCTGACTTTTTCTTGTTGCAAAATTGCATTTTTCAATACATTTAAAGCGCATCAGCCAGTACACATGGTGTCACTATATGGGCATATGCCCATTTGGTGCTGGTTACATCTGTGCATAAATAATTTCTCCTGAACAATATTATTCAACCTCTCTGATCAAGAGACAACAGCACTGATCTGGGATCAGACAGTGCACGGCTCACATGACATGGCCCATGAAGTCATCAGGAATCCGAACACCGAATTAATCCCGGATCATCATTTTTGGCCCCGATTCCTCCCGAGGGATTTGAGTTCTCTGCCTGTCTGTCACGCTTTATAGCGAGAAATATAGCAGACAGAAGTAACTGTAGACAAGTCAAATATGCATTTCCTACGATGCAAATGTGAATTAATTCACGGCAATCCCTATTCTCTAATCACAAATACATGAGAGTTTGAACCTCTCTGGCGCGTTGTCTCACTGATGCGTGAATGATGCTTTGGATTTGGAATGACATGAAAAGGGTATAGGTGTGACCGTGTGAAGCTAAAGCTATTATCCAATTAGTCTAAAGTTAAGTCATGTTCACTGTAGTTGACAAAAGAAAAACCACCTGCATCACTGATGTCAGAATCGACTCTGTTTCAAGAGAAAGTTTAGCCGCAATTTGCAACACTAGATTTTTTTTTAATATGGGGGGAAAAAAATCTATAGTGTTGCAAATTGCGGCTAGAGAAATCTGTAGGCTAATCTATAGGCTTGATGTTCGCAAATGTTGATAACTGCTAATTGGAGACATATAGGCTAGTCGTTAATTTATACATGTAGGAAATATAGGGGAAATCTAACACTTTGGCAAGTCACTGATCTATAGGCTTATTGTGTGTGCGTGTGTGTGTGTGTGTGTGTGTCCTAATCTGCTCTCCGAATTTAGATTCAGCAACCGCTGTACCTTACAAATGGGTCAGGTGCGCAAAGACAAATCAAAATCACGGTATCACCAACACAAATATAAACTCAAATAAAAAACTGCGACGACAACAACAACATAACAACAACCTACCTTTAATGTGTTCATTGACAACGCTCTCCAGTCGGTCCAGTCTTTCGATGATTTTCAGAGTTTCTTTGCTGTCCTCCTCAAACTTTCTCTCCGTAAGATCTCCGCTCTCCGGAACTCGGGGGCTCACGTTGGCCACATAATTAGTGATCCAGCCGACATAAAGTAGGCAGACGATGTTCGTCATTCCGCTCAGGATCACACATGTTGACACCAAAGTTTTAGTTCTCCTTGTGCACAGCATCGCGACATCCCTCCATAGGTCCTTGACGCGCACAGCACAGGCAGCAGGTGAATGAAGCCGCTCAAAGAAGAAGGAACCCAATCCCGTTCAACAATATACTGTGTAGATTCACCACACAATTCGGTGCCGAAAAGTGATAGATCTAGCCATAACTATGAAGTCATGCTCCCCCAATCTAAAGTCTAGAGCTTGCTCCGTGCTAACGAGGCGCAGTTGTACTTGCGCAAATGCGCACCCGGCGAGTGAGTGTGGAATGCACTCAGAACAGAAGCTACAGCTGCACATTCAACAGAGGCAGCAGCCTTTGTACAACCCAATAGGAGCGTAGGAGGAGGCGGGTTATCTTCCGTCGTACCGCCCGGCCCACCTCGCAGGAGTGCAGCTTGAGAGAGGAGGACTGGAGGAGAGATGTCATGTTTAACCGAAGCGCATCGACCGCGATGGATACACCAAGACCACGTTGTTGTCGTTGTAGCAAGCATGTAAGCAAAAAAAAGTGGAGTGTGTGTGTGTGTGTGTGTGTGCGTGTGCGCGCGCGCATTGGTGGAAAGTAACATTTACTTAAGTAGAGCTCTGTATTTAAGTACAATGGTATTTCGTATTTGTACTTTACTCGAGTATTTTCAATTTTCAATACTTTTACTTCTACTCCACTACATCTCAGAGGCAAATATTGTACTTTTACTACTGTCTCCACTGCATTTATCTGAAAACTTTAGTTACTAGTTACTTTGTAGATTTTGATTATTCTTACAAAAACATACATTAAACACTCTAGCCCTATATACATTTCGGGCATTTGAAAATAGCTGATCTACAAGCTCACAACGCATCGCAACGCAACACGTTGTGAGCTTGTAGCCTAGATGACATCGGCTGTTTTCAAAAAATTGTTATACATTTGAAAACTTGACATGGGACATTCTGCACATTGAGTACTTTCTACTTTTGTACTTTAATTACATTTTGATGCCAATACTTTTGTACTTTTACTCAAGTAGGCCTACATTTTGAATTCTGGACTTTTACTTGTAATGGAGTATTTCTATATTGCAGTATTGATACTTTTACTTAAGTAAAACATCCGAGTACTTTTGTTGTGTGTGTGTGTGTGTGTGTGTGTGTGTGTGTGTGTGTGTGTGTGTGTGTGTGTGTGTGTGTGTGTGTGTGTGTGTGTGTGTGTGTGTGTGTGTGTGTGTGTATACGCACGCAAGAGCACAAGCATGCTTTAATAGCATCTCTTGTATCTCTGTAAATTTGAAACAAGAGACAAACAAAATATAATGGATGTCTGAGATTCAGCTAGCACAGCAGGTCTGTCTGAGGGCATTAGATTGTTGGCATTTGACTTGACAATGCCCACACACCTCCATCTCTCCATTATCTCTTGGTTGTGTGTGTGTGTGTGTGTGCGTGTGTGCGTGTGTGCGCGCGCGCGCGCGCGCGCGCACACACACACACACCTGGATTAAAACCCCGGGTGTCCTGTGTGGGAATTAGGCTATTCTGCTCCTCCAAAGGTAAATGGTCAAGGTTAGGTCACTTCTGGGCTTCAAGCATGCAGGGCTACAGAACATTCACTCTCCTTTTGACCACCCCAGTGACCTCACCACTGGGAAACCCTGCAATCCACACAAGCCCCCGTGTAGTCACTGATTAGTCAGTTGGATTCAAACACAGGTCATCCACAAGGGGAACCAAAGTTCTTCTAACAGTCGTTCAAACTAAGCTCACAAATGCACACTGAATTGCTATACAAATTCGCACGCACGCACGCACGCACGCACGCACGCACGCACGCACGCACGCACGCACACGCACACGCACACACACAAACACACACACCCGACCACACAGGCCACCTAGGGTGGTATACCTGAGCGCTAAAGTATAACTTCAGAGGTTCTGTCAGGAACAGATGGATCTTGCAGGCTGGGCCTCCGGGCTGTTGCTTTCATCTTTGTCTTTCATGCAGTGGTTCACCAATCATTCGCACACACACACACACACACACAAATGCAGGCAGGCACACGCAAAGCCAAATCAAAAACTCCCCATTCACCCATGAGCACTCTAGCGGATACAGCGGGCTCACCAAGGGTATGAATAATGCATTAGATGTGAAATATTAAGGCTTTCTACCCTTTGCTGCTCTCAATCCTTTCTGATTGCCTGCCTTTATAGTCTGTCATCCTATCTGTCTGTCTGGCTGCTTGTCTCTCTCTCAATCTGTCCCTCTGTTGACATGACTTGACTCCCCAGCTGACCATTTTGCCCGGCTGTGTGTCACTGCATATCATTGTTTTGTGTTGGAAAGCACAGTACCGAAGTGTCATTCTCAACTTGTCAATGCTCCCTTGTTGACAGTTGAGGAATCACAGCTCACGGCCCTGCTAACCCTGGGCCTACACATACACGTGTCTGTCATTCAGGCATGTGTGCCTTTGCAGTATAACATCTCAACCTGGGCCCCGTTTTGTCTTGTTTTGTCTCTCTCGTTTCTGTGCTGCTTCTCACTTTTTCTTGTGGTGCATGTTCTCTTAAATCACGGATTAGACTGTGGATAACTGGAAAAGTTTGTCTGCAGACAGTGCAGTTCGCTTGTACAAGTTGTACATAATTAATCTTCTGTCACACACACTTTCTAGCCACCCTTGTTTCTCCTCCCAATCAGTCCTATACTTCTGACGTCTGTTTTGTTTTTCTTTAGACATTCAACTTCTGAGCCGCGTAGTACTTTCAAATTCATCCATGCTTGCAACTGAGTTTGTTGTGGTTTGAATGGAGGGAGGGTGTGTGGGGGTTAGCAGAGCCAATCGCTTTGAGGCACACAGCCATCATGTCTTACTAAATGGTAAATGGTGCATTTATATAGCGCCTTTATCCAAGGCGCTTTACATAGATTGTGCATTACATTCACCCATTCATACACCGATTGCGGCGGAAGCCATGCAAGGTACCAACCAGCACATCGGGAGCAATTTGGGGTTCAGTGTCTTGCCCAAGGACACTTCGACATGTAGACAGGAGGAGCCGGGATACGAACCGCCGACCCATGGATCATTGGACGACCTGCTCTACCTCCTGAGCCACAGTCGCCCCTGAAAGCTGAAAGCGCTTCTCTCATTGGTCATGCCATGAGTAAAGACCAATGTTGTGCTTGAGTGCACTTTCACACACCAGACTCACACACAAAGCAATGAGAGTGGAGCGCCCTGCCATTCATACTGATTCCCCAACCCCAAAATATGGTACAAAGTTTGTCCCGTATGATTTCAATATGGGACACGTCCTTTAGTGTCCGAAAACGGGACAATTCTGTATTTTGTTGGCAACCCTAGTTATGGCATCTGTCTGAAATGTCCAAGTGGTGGTGCTACTGTATGATAAATATTTATCCTCCAAAAATACAGGGAAGTTCATCGTTTTAACAGAAACTGCAATTTTTTGACAAACTTTAACGTGGCAGTTTTACCAGTTTCAGGCATTAAACCATGTTGAGTCACTCAACATCCGTTTGTCTATGTGCAGATATTTGTGAAAAATGGATAGAAATGTTCTTTCTTTCTTTCATTCTTGTATTCTGAAGGTAAAACAATGACACGTCACGGTTTTGACAAACAAACATGTCATTCAGATACGTGTATACTGTCTGTTGCAGTGTAACATCTCAACTGGCAGCGCTGACCTATTCAATGATGGCAGACTACAGCTTTTCCAATGGTTTCAGACAATATCCAGATGATTATGTAGGGCCATGCCTGGCTGCGACGGGGGTTTAATTAAATCAGTTTGTGTGTGGATCAATTGAAAAGCGCTGTTGACAAGTGTTTGCTCTGATGGAATGGATGGGAGGAATGGCTCTGCACTGCAAACTAATTGAACAATGAAAGAGCTACAGTATATGCATTCTTAATCAGAGCAGGAATTACGCATTGTATTTTTCTTTGCTCCTAAAGTATTGTTTCTCACGTTGAAGATTAATATTCTTTCCCTTATACCAGAATAGTTAAATTACCAAACAAGTCGGCACTTCTTGTTGAATAGGATACTTTTACCAATCAAATATTATTTTAGAAATGTATTTGAAGAAAGCTGCCGATAGGGCCTTTAAAAAAAATCTGTGAAACCTATACTAAATGGTACATGTTACAAATACAATTCTATTAAAGGGGCATTCCACTCATTTTCAACATTTTACTATGTCATTAATATACCATAGAGCTGTTGTGTGGAAATAATAAAAAAAAAGTCCCCCCCATTCTGTGTTTCCTTGAACTAGATCTGAAAAAAATCATTAACATGGTGAAACACATCTTGATGATGTCATCAAGATTTTTTTCATACTTACAGTTCTAGGAAACACAGAATGGGGGGGACTTTTTAATTATTTCCACACAACAGCTCTATGGTATATTAATGACATAGTAAAATGTTGAAAATGAGTGGAATGCCCCTTTAAATGAATATAATATTCCAAAATTAAATAGATAGGCCTATTAAATCTTTGACTTTCAAACCATGCTGCCTTTTCACCCTGAGAGTTGAATGTTCCCAGACATCCTGACCTGCTGTGCTTTTTACCATATAGAAAGGACTTTCATTCCAACAGTGCACCATTCCATTAATCATTCCCATGTTCGGGGTAGCAGTGCCTTTGCCCATGGCGCCAGCCTATGGGCATTCAATGCCACATTCAGACTACCTACTCATGGTCATGGACAAACTGCAAATCGACAATGTTAGGCACACAATATTGCGCCAATGATGGGCTTCAATTTGATTGACTGACTGAATACTTTAACAGTTTGCAAACAAGAAGAAAATAAATCACAGAAAGTACAGTTATATATAATACAAAACAATGCTAAAAGGATTAAACCCAAGAAATTGCTATGGCTTGTTTCCATTAGGGTCCTGTCAGTGTATTCAATTCATCGGGGAACAATAATATAAAATACTATGCAAAAACATCATATTATAAACTAGTATGTATTCAAAGTCGTTCACCTGAGGATGCTGAACTAAGAGTGGATGTCTGTCATGATGCTATGAAATAAGGGCACGACCAAGTATTTAGTAATAACTGACAGAATCATTGGCGTAGTACAGACGTTTATCAATCAGATTAATATTGGGGGGGGGGGCAAGGGGGACAAGCATGTTGGTCATTATCAATTAATGTAAATTTCAAGCTGAGCAGTCTGTCAACAATGAGCTGTAGTACTGAGGGCTAGACAGTCTCAGTCAACAATGAGCTGTACTACTGAGGGCTCTACACATGCAGAGAGGCAGTTAAGAATGCTTTAGCCCCGTATACACTTTTTTTTCTAGCACACTGTAAAATTCTATATGTCAACAGCAAGTGCTTGAATATAGCAAAAGGAATTATGAAGGACAAACATCATCCTAGTAACTGACTGTTTTTCCATTCTGAAATGGAAGCACTGCCACTGGGAGGTGTCTCACAGCTGCAGGGCTCAAGGCTCAGAAAGAGTTTTTCCCTCTGGGACTGTCAGAGTGAGGACCAAAAATGAGGACCAAAAAAAAAGAACAAAATAAAACTGTAAATCCTGCTCAAAATGTTACTTGCACAAGGTAGATGGACAAGTGTTTTTGTAGCCTACTGTGCGAATGAATGAATGAGTCATGCATTTTTCCCATATATCCCATATGGGATTATATGAGACATAGCTTGTTGTCCTGCATGTGAATGCTGAACTGAATATCGAGACAAGTCTACAGTGCTAGTGACCAATTTCACAATTATTACTGCTAAACAAAGAGAGTAGGTGAAATTAAAAGCATTCCTTATTTGCATCTTTCCTGAGTAGTCCTACTCGGGAATAGTTCTATAGTAGACCAAATTACACCACAAGTCACAATGAAGCTACACACAGAACAATAACACCACAGCTGCAGTCTTCATATCTGCTTGTTGAACCTATTCCTCCGTCTGGGTCTAGGACATCGTATTCAAATGTTAATTGTCAGGCCGAAGGCATGGGGAGAGAGTATGTTTTGCACTCCGTCCGTGTGTGTGCGTGTGTCCGTCCTTCCTTCCGTCCGTCCGGTACCAGCTAATCTCCGCCACCCGATCCATGCCAAACTTTGCACACACACTCCCTGGACGCCAACGACGAACCTCTGCCCCAAATATTCCAAAACACATTTCTGTACATTAGAAATCTCTTTATCCATACATCACACAATTCGGTATACACTATCTCCATAGTCATGTGATCAACACGGATCTGCACCATTTCCCAACTTCCATCCTGATTGGCTAAGATTGGCTTCCAAAGCTCACATGATTGGTCCGATTCGAACAAAATGCCACAAATCACAAACACAGTGTTCAATTTCCGTGAAATTATACATGCACATTTCCACTAGGCTGAGGACAACATGCCACTATTTTTTTCCCTCCAAATCAGCCTCTGGCCTCTGGCGCTATAACAGGGCAATTCCTGATTTTACCTATAACTGGATCAATCTGTATACAACTTATGTATGTGCACTCCCTAGAGGCCATGGAAAAACATTTTCCCTGCATCCCTCCACATTTTCCGGTTATAACGCCACCATGAGGCCGATTTCTGCGAAACACATTGTTTATGTTAGTCGCACAGATTTCATCCAAATCTCACGCGAATCGGTACACATGATCTCTGTAGTCATGTGATCAAGACAAGTCTGTTGGATTTCTCAGATTCTACACTGATTGGCTAAGATTGCCTTCCAAAGTTTTCAGGAGTGGCCCATTTTGCACAAAATGCTGCACAATTATATCCTCAGAGAGTGATCTGGCTCTGCATTTCCTCAACAAAATGAAGAAAATTGTTGCAAAAAACCAACATGTTTATATTACTCCTAAACATTTTGCCAAACATCACACACACCCCTATCCTCCTGGTGGAGACCTGTGCCCAGAAGCGCACTTTTTCTAGTTCATTATGCTTTAGTCTAATTTATGAGAATATCCTGACGTGACTCTGGAAATAGTGGTAAACGCTTACGGAATTTCTCCACTAAACAACAAACTCCTTTGCCTAAAAACCCCCGGGTGCTTCCAGCAGCACAACTCAACTCACATGGAACGTCAAAGTGATAGACATCCCCGGAGAAATAACGTTTTCAGAGACATAAAGAAATATAAGCCTCCATTTGGAAAATACAAAATGCATAGTTTGAATTACTGGCTTTCCCAGCCGGAAAGTAGCATGCACAGAACAGAAGCAAAGGAATGAACCAATTCCAATTATTTTCCTTTGTTTGTGGCCCAAATGATGTTATGTTGTTAGATTGCTGAATGTCCCATCAACAATTTGCTGCTTGTACACTGAGCAATCAACTGATTGATTCTTGATACTGTTGGCCCAAATAATCTTTTAACACCTGGTGAGGTGATGAGCACATAGTAGGTGTCATCATATTATATTATCGTATGCATATTATGTATCCATAGATGAGACAAACCTATTATATACTACTACATAATTATTTAAAAAAAACCTTAATCAAAATATTTTAATTTGGCCTTAAGTAACTTGTCAAACTAGGGCATTTTCATGCTTCTGAGTTGATTGCTGGCATTTATTTTTCACTACAACCACTCCTTAGTGTAAAAACAGCCACGCCCACTTTTGCCTTTACAGATTAAGTTGCATTCATTTCAATTATTCCGAAAAATTGCCTTCTATTAGGAGGTTAGAGGCATTTTGGAGTAAAAGTGGGGAACCAGGCCATTTTACATAATTCAAGGGTGCTGAATATGAAAAACATGGTTCCCAAGCAAAACTTTTTTTTTAACCCTCTAATTTGCATAACAAAAGGGCTGCCAATTTTAAACTATTTCTTCAATAACTAAAATAAAAAAATATGACAAGAAAAACTGACAAATAAAGTGTCTATATCTACGTATGTTCTGAGGGTGTTTTTTAGATGTAATTAGTGCTATGCGGCCTAAGCCTATTCCTAAATATGCAAATTAGAGGCCACAATTACAGAAAACGGTTTAGTACTAAAAAGGGTCCACACGTACACCTTATTGTCTCCATCAGGCCGAAGCCATGGGAGAGAGTATTTTTTGCAGTCCGTCTGTGTGTCCGTCCGTCCGTCAGTCTGTGAACAGCTCATCTCCGGCACCGTTAACCCGGTCGATGCCACATTTTGCACACACTCCCTGGATGCCAACGAGGAACCTCTGTCCCAATTATTTATTCCGTTAAATAAATGTCCGTTATTTCAGATTCCATCCTAATTGGCTAACATTGGCTTTTGTTTGCAGGATTGGCCCTTTTGAAACAAAAAGCCTCAAATCATGAACGCAGTGTGCAATTTACATGAAACTACTACTTTCCTACTAGGCTGGGGAATATATTCCACCCTTTTAACATTGGCCTGTTCTAGGTCAATGTGGATTTTTGCAAAACACATTTTTGGAACAAAATGCCTCAAATCATCCAATTGCCATCAATGGTGTAAGAACAAATGGCCTATTATAGCGCCACCACCACAACCTGCCACAACCTGACCTGGTGGAGACCTGTGCCTCGAGAGGCACTTTTTCTAGTTTTCTTTTCTACTTATCTCTTTTTTGGCATCCTTAGGACATCTACCCGAGTCATTTGTTTGCACCTGGACTATGGGATTGGATTGTGCATGCACTATCTCTTCTGTTCGAAGGAAAGAGAACTGAAACCCTCATCGTCGGAGTCCTGAGGCTCTGGTGGAGATTCTTGCTGTTCATCAAGAAAGTGTAAGAATTGGAATATAGAGATCTACATGTTTCAATCACACAGGAGTGAGAGATCAACGTCTGTGTAAGTTTAAAGCTGATTAGCAATGATTCTCCCTCTCAGGAGAAGAATCTTGCTCACCTTTCATATTAAAACCTAAGCTCATATTCCCTCAAATCTCTTAAATGATGACTGCTTGAAATTAAATATGTCCAATGAAACATCCTGTCTTTTACTCAAGTGATTAAGTGCCATGAAATGTAATTCACCTCCAGAATAATCCCCATAATTCTTCACCGTCTGGGCCATAAATTGAAAAACCATTTAATAAATCCAACAGTTTTGCCAAGGCAATTTGATCAAAAGTGATGACAGCTGTACTTTGTTAATGTGCAAGCCTCTTCTAAAATTGGACCCCTGGGACTGACGGAGAACTTTTTTTATACTGTAAACACTGTGTCTTTGCCAGATGTAATAATTTGTGAAGTTGAAGGTACCACAATCAGTCTGGGACCTAATTAAATGGAAAGGCCTTGATTTGTATTGGAGCTGACCGGTGTTGGTTTGCTCAATATGTGAGTTCCCGGCATAGGGGCATACTGTAAGATACATTAAATCATTATTGAAACAGCCCAACAACCCCTGCTGATGGGAATCGGTGCAAACTAATTTCTTTATCATGACCTTCTTACGTTTCTGTGAGATTTCCTACAAGTCTATCATTTAACCGTCATGGTAGAAGGCCAGAATCCTGCTTTGTTCTACATTGCCTCATTTGGTCCTTTCTCACCCATCCTCTTTCCTCCCCTCATCGCCTGCGTTTGTTTGTTGTTCTGTTCAGTCCATTGACCATTCACACAGTGTCCATGTGTTTCTCATGTCATATTCCTCTCGTCTTTCCGTAATAACTTTTGTCTTTGTTCTTTTGACTTTGCTGATCCCTCTTTAAACACGTTTCTTTGCTCAACCCTGTTCTGTTCATCTCTCTTGTCCTCCACTGCAACCTTCCTCCCACACTCTTCCCTCCCACACTTTTATCCCTCGCTTTGCATCTCCCCCTCCTTTTTCTCTCGCTAGTGTCGGAGCCTTCTGCCCGGGAGAGCTTTATTCCACTAGAACCCATTAGAGCAAAACGCCTGGCTTTCACGCCTGTCGCATTGTGTGTGTGAGTATGTATGCATGTGTATGTGTGCAGGAGACAAGGGGCGAGAGACACAGAGAGAAAGAGAGACAAGGGGAGAGATGAGTAAGATGCTTTCACGCCTGTTGCTGTATGTGTGTGTGCGTGCATGCAAGTGCGAGAGAGAGAGAGAGAGAGAGAGAGAGAGAGCACAGGTAGAGAAACTTAAGAGTATATCCTTCCTCATGACTAAATCTGCAATTTGCTTACCTGTTTGCATCTCCTGCCCATTTCTCCCTGCCTCCAAATCTATTCTGATGAGCTGGCTGTAGTGCATCTAATGTGACTGGCAGTGCTTGAACCCACGGGCTCTAAGTGGCACCCACCATACAGCGGCTGTAAATCATTGTTACGTGTGGTGCATGCAGCGGAGAAAAAAAAACCGATCTGCAAAAAAGGTAACCCAAATTCAACGGGTGCACTCTAGTTCTGGTTTAGTGGATAACCGGAATGTAATGGTTCAAAAACATCCTGTATTCATAAGATGTAAATGATGAGTCCCATAATTGAGATAAAAAAGGGTTTTGCAAGGGAGTCGAGTCAACAGCAGCATACAAAGTTTCACATAAAATAACACAAATATCAACATAAAAATAAAATAAAACGGGTCATGTGAAGTCAGTGGGCATGAAGTAGTTCAATTCCTATTTTTAAAAACGTCCATGCTGACAAGATAACCCAGTTTGAGATGTGTGTTGCCCACACTCTGTAGCACACATTAGGGGCGGCGGTGGATCAGGGGTAGAGTGGCCGGATGGAAATCGCAAGGTTGCCAGTTCGAACCCGGGCTCCCCCAGAGTTAGTGTCGAAGTGTCCTTGAGCAAGACACTGAACCCCTGTCCTTGCATGGTTTCCGCCGCCATCGGTGTATGAATGTGTGTGTGTGTGTGTGTTTGTGTGTGTGAATGGGTGAATGTAATGCACAATATATGTAAAGCGCCTTGGATAAAGGCGCTATATAAATGCACCATTTAACATTTACACATTAAAAGCTCTTTCACCAAAGACTGTTTGAGGAATTATGTATGAACTTCAGATCTCAGGTTAAAAGCACTAGTGGGCCTTGAAACCTCGCCTTTCCACCTCGGAGGAAAGCCTGGTCTGCGTTCCAAAATGTGTGATCTGCTCTAGGCCACGGATATGGAAAAAAAAACATGGTGGTTCCCCCCAGAAGGCTTCCCGTTTTTCAGCGCCGCTTTGTTTTGGTTCTCCCAATCCCCATTTAAATGCTGAATCGAGTATAACTACTATTTTAGCCAGTGGCTACGAGTTGGAATAGAAGATGGATATACCAAACAAACTATTCCTATAAGCTAAACTATGGCACATCAAGGGTTTTATTGGGTATGTACTGTACGATGTGTGTGTCTGAGTGTCCTGGGCCGAACCGCCTCAATCTTGGCGCGTGTGTCCCAAATGACCCGGCGGGGGGGTGTCAACTCATTGCAGTGCAGAGTGACAATTCAATTGGAATGTTTTCGGAGAACTGAAAAACCCATCTGTCTGACTGCCAGTCTGCGGAGCTGGGTGCACCGAATCTCCGCTGCGCCGCCAATGTAAGTGGCAGTGTGTAAACTAAAGGAACAGAAAGCTGTGGTCGTGGGCAAAGAAAGCGAACGAGAACACGGTAGGCCACTGCACAACGGGTGGGGTGTGTATTTCTGACTTAGTAGGTCAACACCCGAAGGGCGAGTGCCTTCCCGATGGAACTCTAATGGCACAGAATACAGGATGATCAGGATCTATACCCAAGAGGTTTGGTTCCCAAACTTTTTCGTGTCAAAAGGACCCCCAAATCAACATTTATTAGGCCACGGACCCCCCATTTGAAAACATTATGCCAGTGACCCCGATAAGGGAGGATCTTTACGGCTCTATAGCAGTGATTCCGAAACATTAACTTCATGGACCCCCGATTTAATGGCATTTCTATCTCTGGTACCCCAATTTATATTGTAAAACCACTGTTAATTTAACTCTGAGAGTTACAGACCCATAAGGGTCCATTTGGTTTCTATCTCTAATTGAGTTAGGTACCCCCTGGAACTCCCTCAAGTACCCCCAGGGGTCCCCGGACGCCACTTTGGGAACCCATGTACTACAGGATGTCAGTTCTGACTATTACATTAGTTTTGGGTTCAACTCAATTTGATCTAAATTCCCAGTTCTAAACACGTGGGGGAAAAATATATATGTAAAACTACAGTAAGATTATTATTTATCTTGTTTTGGTTGACACTTACCTGTACACCCATCTTATCTTACATTATAATGTAATTTTCAATAAATTAGAAGCATGATGCGTACTGTACATTACAGTATATCGAGGGTAGTCTATGTACCCAAGCTAAACAAATAAAGAAAAATCACAATACACAATATTTCTGTGCACTGAAGTAAATCGCGAAGGCAAGCTTCCCTACCGACCTGATGAGTAATACTAATTTTCACAAATTATCCCCAGAGTATAGACGTATATTGGGGATGTTAAATCACCTCCAGATTGTTAAATGTAGGGTGGAAATCTGCTGACATCCCCAGTCGACACCTCCCTCATTTGCATGTCAGTATTACTGCAGAATGAATTTCTGTCTATTTCACTGGATGTGTCACAACTGGCTGAGCTCAGTGTAGGTCCCAATCCTCTCATCTCTTTCCCCGCAGAGCAAGCTGTCTCATCCTTCCTCATCCCTCCAGTCCTCATGCTCTCCACGCAAGAACTTCTGCACACGACTCCGCTTTTATATGCACATGTCTCTCTCTCTCTCTGGTTCCCCAGGCTCCAACACCAGCAGCAGTTATGAGCCAAGTGAGACATGTAAGTGCCACACACAGAAAGATTGAGCTATAAAATTATCTCTCTTCCCCTCTCCCCCTCTCTCTCTCTCTCTCTCTCCCACTCCCCTCCACAGCATTCTCTCGCAATGCACATTGATGGACATGCAGGGAATATGCTATCTAAAACCTTCCATTTAGTATAGTGCAGGTTTGCATCAGCAGCACTGATGCAAAAATGCAGGGGTGGATTACTGAATGGGGCCCAAGAGCCCAAAGCCAGAGCGTTTGTGTGAATTGTCACTGTTATGTTATTTGCATTTCTTGTCAAGTGGCTTAGTCATTTGTGTCAGAAACAGAGCCAGCCCATAATAGTCTTTATGGAAAACTGAAAGAATAGCATAAAACAATCAGTTTGTAGATGTCACGAGAAATAGACCATCATGACACCTTTTAAAGGTGACTTTTTATAATGTAGTATTCACATTAGATCAACACAGAGTGCCATCTGGTGGACGAAAGTGGTGGCGCTTGGGTGCCACGCGATGAGAAGCAACACTATGACGTGCGTCCGGTATTGAATGCCATCTTCCTGGATGCTAAAGCAATAGCACCAATGCTAGCAAGCTAAAGTGAGGTCCATCCTTGCTCTAGAAAACGCCAATGTTCCAATCACGATCACTGGATAATCAGAAATGACCTCCGAACATCCATCCATCCATCCATCCATCTTCAACCGTCTTCTACATAATGCATATCGATAGTTTTGACTTTGTTTTTGTTGATTAATTTGAAGTGAAATCAATTGATTACTATTCCTGCGGATGAACCTCTTAAATGTACAGCAACATCCCAGAACAGCAGAAGGGAGACAGCTGTAAGCAGGAAGAATCAGGGCCCAAAGGCTGACAGTCACTGGTTTATTGACCTGTTTTCCTATGGCCCATAAGTCTTGTTTGTTTGTTTTGTGTGTGCATAACTTCCTCTTGCTGTGTTGGCAGATTTTGCAAGAAAACAAGTGGCCAGGTCTATGAAAACAAGCACACATGAAAATAGCAGATCTACAAGCTCACAGTGATACATTGTGAGGTTGTACATCTGTTATTTAAAAAGATATTGAGAATAAATTGAAATATTTTGAATATTTTGTAAACATTTTAACAAAAATGGCACAATATTTTCAGATGGATGTCTGTGGACAATAGGGGTTCCTTGACGTGAATAAATGTGGGAACCACTGGTTTAAACAACATTAGGAAGCAAGCCCAAATAACCAACTACTGTACACTTTAGAAACAACCCCAAAAAAACACAACCAGCAACTACCAATAATTTATTAACTGACTTTACAGAAAAACAAGCCAAAGGTTGCTTATAATAAGCAGACATGGCTGGACACTGGCTGAAAGAAGTGAAGCACACACACTCTCACCGTGGGCACATTTGAGCAGACAGGCGCGGCCAAAGGAAGCTGACTGACGACGTAGTTTTAGACAGCTGGTGGATGGAAAAGAAGCTCCACCCCCGCGGCTGACTGCCGCGACGGACAGATTCCCGGAAACGCTCTCCTCCGCGGTAGTCAGCCGCGGGGGTGGAGCTTCTTTTCCATCCACCAGCTGTCTAAAAACTCGGAAATGACGTAAAATACAGCTTCTTCTGTCCGCGCATGGAATCTAAAGTGTGCTTAGGCCCACAAGGAGCCCCAGTAGGCCTACATTTCTGCCGAAATAGGTGAATAGATTTGATTATAGCCTACTGGTGGATCCAATATGACATCCTAAAAGTATCAACTGACTGTAAAAACAAATACTTTCTAGTATCTCATATTGTAAAAACACAAACAAAAGCTTGAAACATTTTAGCAATGACTTTGGAAAGGCAAAAGGCCGGTCATCCACTCTCAGGTATAGGCTAGTGTACTAGCCTGTATGGTTTATTGCTGAGCAGTGTTGGGTAATACGCACTACGTAACACAATATATTATTACGTGGCAACGGCCAATCCGCTGTCCACTAATAGTTCTCAGGTCTGGTATTTGTCCTCTCTTTTTTCCTCAGTCGTGTTTTCAAATGGATTTGGCCAGGCGGCCGCTTGGCCTCGCCTTATTGTAGATACGCCACTGGTCTACGCAATATATATAATTTATAATAATATTTAATTGTTCAATTTGAGCTTTTAAAAAATAATAATATGTAATAGTAATATTATTACTCTTGCTCAGACAGTAATATACATGTAATATATTCCAAATACAAAGTAATGCACCCAACACTGTTGCTTAGATGCATTCAGTCCTCCGGTGGTGCACATTTTGAAAGTTTTTCTTAGTATGGAACAAGTCACCCATTATATAATAGAGGCAAATTGAAGGGGTCGAGAGTAATCTTCGCCTCCCTCTCCCCATTGGATATAATACTCGAGCATCAAAATCACACACAGCTAGATGGAGAATGTGCAATTACTGTCACATCATCTCATCGAAGGGGAAATGTGTTGCTGCCAAAGTGTGAAAGGAAAGCATCTCGTCAGAAATACAATGTTTTTAGACGTCATAATGCTGAAACAGACAATCAGTCAAATAATTGGCTATAAGAAAGCGGAGAAGAGAGAATGGAATATTTGACTTGAGAGATGAATGGGACACACTGGGTACCCTAAACATAGGGACGGACGGACATTGCTGGTTCTAGGAGTGGTTGCACCACTCAAAAAGGCGCAACATGGAAGCAGATAATTTAGCGCCAAGCTGCCAAAAGGCTCCAGAACATTACCATAACAGAGTTACATATGTGAACTATAATCCATTGTCGAACACATATTATAAATGGTGTAGAGAGACAGGAAACAGAGGGCAGAGAAGAGGAAAGGACACAGATTACTGTCCAGACAGAGGCAAACCAGGGAGGCAGTTCCCCTTGCCAACAGAATGCACAGGGAATTTTATTTTGAAAGCCCAGTGATTCACCCCCCCCCCCCCCCCCCCATGAATCGGAAGTAATAATCGGTCATTTCCGGGGCGCCCGCTAGTTACTATTATTTCGTCGGAAGCGCTAATATAATAACCGCGAGGTCGCTGGGATTTTTGTTCCCCCAACATCGTCCTTCACCTCAATTCAGAGAAAAACGGCGCTAAAGATCGTGTTTATAATGTATGTGGACGTTGTGGATACATTATATGACAAGATTTTTGACACTGGCACAGGTGGGTTTAGTACCTAATGTCGAGAAATCTCAACATTGGCACAGATTGTGGCAATATTGGTTGACGTGGTTGACATGCACTCTCTCAATCAGCTAGTGGCTACTGAGCTACTGTATAAGCACAATAGTGCTGGATAACAGTGTTCCACGCGCACGCATGTCCGTGAATCTGCGAGCGTGCGTGCATGTGTATTTATGTTTATGTGTGTGTTGTTGGGGAAGCACAGGTGTAAAGGGGATCATCAGTTGGCTTCTGTAATAAGAAGCAATGGTATGAAACTATTGATTAATTACTGAGAAAAACAGAGCACACACACACACACACACACACACACACACACACACACACACACACACACACACACACACACACACACACACACACACACAGCTAGCCAATTAATTCGTGTAACAGATAGTTCTCTTTTTTTTCTTTCAACCTCTGCACAAATACATCAACCTAAGAGTGAGTATAAACATGGCAGTCTTGCAGACGTCACATGCAAATCCTATAAGCAACCTTTCTATATTGGGATGCTGGATAACAAAGAAGCACCGTCGCGGTTTTCTAAAAATGAGCGGGATTTAATTGGGTCTGAGCGGTGTCTTGCAGTGATGTTTCACCTTAGCTCACACACAAACACGCAGGGAACCTGATGGATCTCTCTTTTTTTTCTTTTTCTTTTTTACAATTTTATTTATACATTTTCAGGTTTAAAGACAAGACATACTTTACAAACATTCACATCACATACACATATACACACACACAAACCCTTCCCACCCCCCATTCAAAGGAAAGAAAAATGAAAAAATAATAATACACTTAGCACAGAAACAAAAACAAAACATACACAAATGAAAATAATACTATACATACAGATGATGGATCTCATTTTTAAGTAGCCTTCCATTTTATGATGGACCTCAAGTGTGCCATTTTCCATTTCTATGTGTCAATATGGTTAAAAAGCAGTGGTGGAAAAAGTACTTTATTTTCACCACTTTTACTTAAGTAAAAGTATCAATACTGCAATGCAGAAATACTCTGTTTCAAGCCTTTTAGGCAGCCTGCAGCCAGTGACGTAGAGTCTGTGGGGTCCAGGGGGCCTCGGCCCCCATGAGGAATTGGACCAGGGATTTCGGCCCCCATGAGCAATTGGACCTGAATATATATGTGACCAGATTTGACTGAGAGCCTGCCATCGCGCAAATTCCAGCTTTTCACCAGTGGAGAAAAAGCTGAAATCGACATGTAAATATGAAATAAATGCTTAAACATGTAGCTAGGTGTAATGTTAGAGACCACAGAAGTGAACCTTTCAAGCCTGTTTTCTCAACTCGCTGTTTTCTGCAAGACATTACTCTATAAGCCATATCTCCAAAACTGGTAGGTCAAACTGAACAACCAATATGTCAATTTGAAGCTAAGATTCCCTGCTTTCAAATGATATGAAAAAACGAAAATTCAAAAAAATCCAATGGCAGTCTCTCGATCAAATTTAGTCACATATATATATATATATTTGCCTCGGTTCGTCCCGTTTGTACCACACCAGGTCACGCCGCGCCCGTTCGCGCAATTCTCGTCTTGCATTGATTTTGTATGTAATCGCGCCGCGTGTTAGCGGGGGAGGGGGTGCGGGCCCCCATGACGATTATAAAAACATTTCGTCTCTGCCTGCAGCCCTGCAAGGCTGCAAATGCAACTATGTTTTTATCAGGCTGGCCTGGTATGTCAGCAATATTAGATGGCAGGTTAACCTCTGAAATGTTTTCAGTAAATTATATACACACACACACACACACACACACACACACACACACACACACACACACACACACACACACACACACACACACACACACACTGTTCGGTTATTTGGCGATGTTGTGCCCGGGCTCCGACCAGCCCATGCAGTAGGCAGAGTAAAGTGACTAACACGCACAGGTGAACTAAATGCTCCAATGATAGCTTATATTTGATGAACTCAAACGTGCATTTTATAGGGTTTTTATTAATTCATGTTAATCATAAACACTTACAATCATACATTCACACGTTCTGTTCACACTTCCCCCCAACACAAGATGAATACAGTATCCCGGACCTGGATTACAGGTCCTATTGGTCTGTGGTTCTATCCTAACTCTGTCGGTAGGGTTTACTATCATTTTACACTCTAAGGCTGTCCCAGATCATGGTAAGCTTAGCTTGTCATGGATGACTTTCAGACTTAGTTCAGTATCATGTGGCACATTAAGTGGCACATTAAGTGGTTTTAAATCTACCTTAGCATTCAGTCAATTTCCATTAATTGCCATTTGATCAATGGAGAAAAGAAACACAAATGACATTTGGTTACAATCTAAACATCATATTACATCAATTATGAATAATGCACAATTATATATCGCATAATACATTATAGCATATAATTACCGCTGGCGTCTGCCTGCTACATGCATCACGTTCGGTGGTATTGGTGAATCTAATTACACTTTGTGCCATACAGAATAGTCAATGCAGCCTTCTGACTGATCCCACCTCCATGCTAACACTTTCAGCCAATCAGATGCCACTGACCATCCTGCCTGCACCTCTGAGCCACAGCAGCCAGCTCCCTGCCTGCACCGCTGACCTTAGCTGTTAGACTATCACATATTTATTATTTAGGCTTTTTACCAACCCAATATATAATAGGTTATTAGAACACATTTAAACAATTGAAGAGGAATTAAAGATTGGTTACTTCAATATTGTATGTTCTAGCTGAGTTGACTTCCCCTGTGAAAAGGAGTCAATAATGGCCTGTCTTACAACAGGAGAAGGCCGTAAAACCCCCGAAACCACCGGTCTGTTTGTAGAATGGAATGTGGGGACCTGAGCTCTCCCACTCTAGAGGAGCTGCTTAATCTCCAATCAATCTGACCCAATATATAATTTCTCATTATGAGTACAAATCTCGCACACCCATAAATAACCAAACACACACACACGTCTACCCTATAGAATCTATAGATCATTCTTGGCCAACAGCTACTGGACTTGTGGAGGTGCTGTGTCATGACTCCCACTGTTGCTATGCAGTTATGGAAAATATGCTCTGAGGCAAAGTAGTGATTTGATTATGTTTATTTTTTCCCGACATCCAATGCCTATACTTACTGTAACATGTCCCATGAACAGTGTGTTCATTCCACTGTAAAAAAAAAAGTGAGTGGAAAGCCAGCTCTGTAAAATACACAGAGACAAATGGAGAACAGCCAGTTCTAGTGACTACCTGTCTCCCCCTAGCTCCCCCAGCATGTTCTGATTTTATTTTAGAAAGGCAAGCATAGAACGATAGGAAACTAAGGGCGCAGAGCAGGGTAGGTATGCGAGACAAAATGGGAGTCAGATTCAAACGGGGTCCTCACAGCATCAATAGACCAATTATTTGTTTACAAACATTGGGACTGGGGGCGGGTGACTGTTTCATGTAATCAATTCCCAACAGATCTCCAAACCTGTTGTTTTGGGGAGCACTGTTTTCAGTTCATTTAACCTCTGTGTGTTGGCTAGTGAAGTGCACCCCAGGAGACATTTATACTTCATTGCGCAACAGTATTGCGCACAGAGAGCAGCTGATTATTTTATTTTCAAATGCATCCACTCCAACTGCCCCTCATACCTAAAACAGTCTCTGAAACCATTCACATCCCCATACCCACTTAGACACACTCAACATCCCTATCTTATGGTTCCCAACAGAATATTTTCAGAATCTGGACGCAGGTCTTTCCACTACAAAGCCCCATCTGACTGGAATAATCTCCCGCTTCCACTCAGATCAATCATCTCTCTAGGCCGCTCCAGGACTTCCCTGTATTCACATCTTCAAACAACCTGTTCATGCTTCTAATGCTTGCTCACATGTTTACCTCTACTTTGAGACAGTTTATAATACCGTTTTCCCCACTATTCCCATATATAAACGAGTCGGGGGTCAGGGATGGGGTGGGAGAAAGGGAGCAAGCGAACTGTATGTTATGTTATGTTATGTTATGTTATGTTATGTTATGTTATGTTATGTTATGTTATGTTATGTGTACATGCACTGCTGTAATGTTGTATGTATAGGACCCCCTCTAAAACGAGATGCGACATCTCAAGGGGCCATCCTCTCAATAAACTTCAAACTTGATATACAAGCTCACATCGCGGACGTGACTGTTGTGAGCTTAGAGGTCTGCGTGCGCGACACCATCGCGGGACGGAGCATAAATTATACTTGATGGGCACAAACAGGCTCTCTGCCAACTGCCGTGATCATGAGCACTCCCTGCGTTCTTATGACAGCGACTGGAGGTGTGTGAACTGTTTTGAATTGCTATTATTCTTCACACACAACAGAAACCAAGGATTATAAATTTCAAGGGCGAGAGATCACAATAAAAATCCTAATCATTCTTCCTCCACTGGGAGAAAAACAGCATCTGAAAGTGTGATGGTGCATTTTTTACACGTGAGTGCACTGAGAACTTTTCCATTGCATCTTATGAGAGGCAGGGTTCTTGTGCGGCCGGCCTGCGTGCATGCTGGTGCTTATCAGTGTGACGTCGTCTGTTAAGGCGTCTATACATCAATAGATTATAAAGTACAGGGAAACAATTTCCAAATTGTATAAGTGTGAACATGTGCAAAGTGCTTACAAAGTAGTGTGCAAGGAAAGGAAAAGTGCCATCTGCCATTAAGCATATAGCACTTGATGAAGGAGACATTATGGTGTCCATTATGGTGTCCTTCAATCCTCTAAACCGCAGCCCTGATAAAACTGAGGGCAATTACGCCAATAACTGCCTCTGGAATGGACTGTCCAATAAAGCATTAATCCTGTTATATATGTGCAAAAGCATAGCATGATTTCTTTCCAATAAGAACAAGCCTGTTAAAGGTTAAAACCTATTTAACTGGAAAAGGTCTACGGCTACGCCAGGCCGAGTTGCCGGGTGCATGTGTCCGACAGGCATTAGTCCGACACCCTACCCAAAACCCAAACCCTAAACCTAACCTCACAGGAAACCACAGGTTAGTTTTAACCTGCCACGGGTTAGTTTTAACCTGCCATGCATATCAGGAGCCACAGGCGTGTTGTAACCGGATTTTTTGATTTTTTGATAATGGGATGAATCTAGAGTTGCAATACCCTCCATTGACTCATCCAAATTGCGTTTGCGATCTGCTTGTATTAAACAACGTTAAACTCACCATCATTGCAGCTCTAGGCCAAGCTTGAATTAGCTTTTGTTTCATAAAAATCCACCGTAGACATGTTATGAGATACTTTCTGTCAAGACATTCTGTGCAGGTGATTCCTTTTCTAAGTGCTAGAGTTTGTAAGCACTCGTCGTAAGTCACTGAACGGCCCTGTGTACCACCTGTTTCGAATTTGCACATAATGCAGGAGGCAGCAGCGCGACCCGTTAATAAAAACGAGTGCTTCCAAACTGCAACACTTAGAAAAAGAATCACATGCATAGAATTTCTTGACAGAAAGTAGCTCATAACATGTCTACGGTGGATTTTTATGAAACAAAAGCTCGGCAGATTGAAAGAGGATAATTCAAGCTTGGCCTAGAGTTGCAATGATGGTGAGTTTAACGTTGTTTAATACAAGCAGATCGCAAACGCAATTTGGATGAGTAGGGAGTCAATGGAGGGTATTGGCGTTATAGTAAATTGGAATGGAATATGATAATACATCATGATCACATGACCTCAGAAATAATGTGTACCAACGTGTTTGAGTTTTACACATAAGTTGTATGATTTGTAGCATTCTATTTTCTATTTTCCAAAAATCAAGTAATCAAATAAAAAGGCAATGCATTGCTCAAAAAGGGGGCAAAAAAAGTATATTCCTCACCCAACATTCTAGTAGGAGGCAACAGCAGGTTCCTCATTTGTCCAAAAGCTCTGAATTGATTCAGAGCTTTATAAACCCTCAGAAATGTTCCTTGACCAAACCTTTCTTCTTCAGATCTCAAAGTTTTCCTGAGCCACTACTATGTTGTTTATCAATTTCTGATTATGGTACCGTATAGTATTGGCCTTATAGAGTCTCTTTGACAAACAATCACCAAACACTCTTTTTGATACCTAAAATGGAACCCCTGACCTCACTTCTCCCCCCTATGATCAAACCTTGTCAACTTCCTTGTCAGGCGCTTCATTCACAAAGACTACTCAACAGACTAGTGATAAGTAAAGGGGAGAAAACAGAAGAGAAACTGTTCGTCATCAGACTGAGAATATCAATGCAGGAAGTGATCAAGAAATGAGAATAGCCTGTTGAAAAACGTAATTGAAAGGGATGTTCTTGTAGGGTTTCAGGCTAGACTTGTGAGCACCGGCCTACTTGGGAACAATGCAAGTATACAGGAACAAAGATAATTGGGAATGCATACCCCACCACTGTTCACACTGTACACCAAGTCCAATTCCTATTTCATAATGTGCCCCCTTTCCCAGTGTTGGAAAAGGTACTCACTTTTTAAAACTTAAGTAAAAGTATCAATACTGCAAAGTAGAAATACTCTGTTACAAGTGAAAGTCCGGAATTCAACATGTATAGGGTTGGAGTGGTTATAGGCCTACTGTATGTTTTGTCATACAGAAATAATATCCCGGCCACCTCTCCATGAAGATGTCAGAAGATGTTAGAAAATGTCTTTATTCCTTAATGGCATTTCACGGACAGAGCAACCCTGTAGTCTTCTTCCAGAACTGTGGGATAGAATACTACAATGATTGAACATTCTACAGCTTAATAAAATACCCCCCATAGAGTCACACAAGTCTTTAATATCCATGAATTAGCCGCTGCTTCTGAAAAATGTTGTGCGTGCGTGCGTGCGTGCGTGCGTGCGTGCGTGCGTGCGTGCGTGCATGTTGACAGCCTTGTGGGTAATCACGGGCTATGATGGATAATGATTAATGATGTTGGCTTGACTGTAGAGAGAGGCGATCCATAGAGCTGAGAGGAGACACAGACTCATGTGCACACAAACAACCACACTCTCTACATAGACACAGAGGCTTGTAAACACATTGACTTCAAACTGGACGTGCATCGGCAATGATGTCCAGAGGGCTTGAAGCCTCCCCACCCTGAAAAACACCTGAGAAAAGAAATATTGCACGAGAGGGTAACCCTGATTATTGGGAACGGAGTCAGGAACGGAGTTCCGCAAGCATCACATGTCAAGGTGATTGTTTATTTATCAGCTTTTTTACTTAACATGAAATGTACCGTCTACCTTTGCCAAAAGAGTGCACACATCTGAAAGGCAACTGTGAGGAGAGGAAGTCAAAGATAAAATAATATATCCCAACTCCCAACATATTTATATAAATACCACTGCTCGACTCCCTTCCTTAACTTAGAGAAAACATATTTATATAAATACCACTGCTCGACTCCCTTCCTTAACTTAGAGAAAAGAAAATAGTCTCACAAAGGGCACCAGTGCCACTGGCCTTGCTACACAGCACAGATCACACAATACACAAATGATGAGTCACACATAAACCAACACATCTCTCATTAGCAACGCAACCGGCATAGATGAAAGCATGGATGATAGGCTGAGCCCGAGATAGAGGAAATGTCAATCAAACAACAAAAACCTTTCAAGTTCAAGGGATAAGATAGCAATCACCTATTTCTTGCTATGAGTAAATTCCCTCAGAGACCATGAAATTGCATGATGATGCAAGAGTTGGTAGGCCTCTGAACTGCAGCCCCACTATGTGTGCATGACTTCATGAAGACGGTAGAGAGTGTATATTCATATCATTTGGCAATTATTGGTTTATAGTAGACAGCTGTTGATGAATGAGTAGGCTATTTATTTAGTCTCCGTAAGAGTCTTTGAAATGATTGTAAGACATAAATAACAGTTCCAAAATGGAACACTCACAGCTATATGCCACCTGGCAAAGAGAGCACCCTTAAGTGAATGAGCCAAATCGACAGCACTCTCTAAGGACAACACACTTTCCCCCTGTATCCTAGTTCACTCTCTAAGGACAACACACTTTCCCCCTGTATCCTAGTTCACTCTCTAAGGACAACACACTTTCCCCCTGTATCCTAGTTCTAAAGAGGAAATCATTCTTTTGCTTAATTAAAGGGTGATGCCTAATAATTAGACAGGGGGCTGAAGACTCTTGAGAAAATGATGACAGCGTGTCAGAAGAATATAATCCCGTGGAACAGAGCGCCATAAAGCAGCGTGAAGGATCTTTGGGTCAGTGCAGCATGCAGCCAACCTCTGGCACGGAGACGACTGTTTATTCTCCACACCTCACTTTTTACGACAACCTATTCATCCTCGGCAAGTATTTATGTGGTGGTTCTTATTTGGCTGTGATGCTTCAGCACACACGTGTGCACTTAAACGCACACACACACACACACACACACACACACACACACACACACACACACGCACACGCACACACACAGCAGACACGCGCGCAGACTCTCTATCACCTGCTCTCGGTCCAAGTGTTAATTGCCGCGCTGCCCTTGAGTCTAGAAGGGATTTATCGTTAGGATCAGATCTCCCTCTGCTGAGCTGTCGTACAGTGAGAGAGAGATTAGGGGGAAAACGGCCCTTCATCTCTATATCCATCCACATTTGGAGGACTTCCAGATGCTATGTGTCTGGGATATAGTTTAGGTTAAAATGGAGTGACAGGAGTAGGAGTGCATGTATTCAACCTAATCGTACAAGGTGGTGCTGAATGAAAGGATGTTAACCCATTTAGACCTGACATCGAAATAAAAAAAAAGTCTTCTGAAAGAATATATATTCAAAGATTTGTGCCGCATTTTCACAATCTTTTAAAAATAGCAGATCTACAAGCTCGTAGCGCGCCACTCGGTGGCGCGCTACGAGCTTATAGATCTGCTATTTTTCAATAGCTAAAGTATAACATAATGCTTAGTTAAAACACCAAAAGGGGTTCCTGTCCAGAATGGGTTTTAAAGCAGTGGTTCTCAAAGTGGGGTCTGGGGACCCGAAGAAGTCCTTGAGGCGGTTCCAGGAGGTTCCTAGAAAATGTGCTAATGCAGTGTCAAAATCAATTAGAGCAATTTAACACTATGTATACTTTGGCTATTCGAAGGGAAAAAAAGGCAATTGTAGATGTTCTCCTCAGTTCCCTGTCTCCTTACATGTATCAAGCATAGATTTATGCTTGATGCATGTTTTTATACATTTTATAAAGCTCTGATTCCTTTGACTATATTCACACAGCAGCCATTTTGCACTTATAGCACACTTCTCAACCTTTTTCATTTCAATGACACCCCCAGCTTGATATTCATTTGGATTTGTATCTCAATCATTTAGGTGAAAAGACGGCCTGGGACCCCATCAACGACCCCTGGGATCCCTGGACATTTGAGGACCAGTGATCCATGACATATTTTTAAGTGGTGCAACCACTTTGTTGTCATGGAAACGGTCGACAGCATGACGTTAGGCCATGACGTCACATCACCCTATAAAATATGGCGTGCAGAAGCATTGAACAATATAATACTACAGGTAAATGTCCTATACTATAGAGCGTCGCAGTCCCGCCCCCTGTCATGATGACGCCAGCCCCAGGCCCAGGAAATGAATCCCAATGCATTTTTCCCATAGACATTTCAATTATAAAGAAGAAAAATAACAAAAAAAGTGTTGTAACCTGCCGTTTCTTTCTACTTTCTAATTCTTTGTTTGGCCCAAAACATTGTGTTTATTGTCATGATTTGTCACGACAAGAGTTGGCTTTGTCCGCGGCGTAGCCGTCTTTAAATAAATACTTTCTGAAAGGTCTATGAGGAAAATGAACGGAGAATCATTTCCTGGGCCCTGGTAGGGGGCGGGACTGCGACGCTCTATAAGTATCTCATATTGTGAGTAAGTATTTGGAACAAGGAGGTACCTAGATATCACTGGGCTCAAGCTACTGATCTAGTTCACAGCTCCCTCCCCCTAGCGCCTAAGGCAAGATATAGATTCTCTAAACCATAAGGCCTCTTCAATACATCCCACTGACAGCTTCCTGCAAGTATAGGAAATCTCAGTTACACACTTCATTAAGGAGCTTTGTGTGTCTCTGGCTGCCTGGCTGCTTGGCTGTGTCCGAGCACGAAAATAGCGTTTGGTTGGTTTTCATTTTGTTTTCTTTTTTTTCAGTTTTTCATGTGTTTATGAGGTGACAGTACTACATTAGACCCCTTGGTGTGGTTGTTATGTGCAATGATGTCTTCCCATTGTATTTAGGGTTTCTTCCTAGAGGCAGAAATGTGCCAATGAAAAAAACAATAAAGTGACGGCACAATATCATCCCCTCCCCTAACCCCTCCCCCTTTATCAAACAGCTGCGGCTTCAGTTCAAGTGGATCACCACCCATCACCACATAAAGACAACATTTTAACAAATACTGTACACTTTTTTGAAAGAATCTTCCTCCTTATATAATAAGAATACCTGATAATCATGTTTTAGGATGGAATAAAATCACGGCACTCCATCTTTAAGCAAGTACTCCTGTACGATGTCACACAGCTACTTGTAGTTGAGTAGCCTCGATACCCAGGCTTTAATTTTTTTGTCGGGGCAAAAAATAAGAAAAGAAAAGTAGTTGAGTAATATTTGTCCAGAGGTACTGGGTTGAGTACTTTGTCCACCACCACTGTGCATAATAATTCAACATCATACAGTAACATGCATTGAAATGAATGCAGGTATTTGGTGCTGGTGATAGACTGAAGGTCATTCACTGGTCCTCAAATTCCCAGGTGCGTGTAATTTATATACTGCAGACTGTAGACAAGAAGGAACGCCACAGGGCACAGCTATAACAACAAGAGGAGGAAGTGGTCCATTTGTTAGGTTGGAAATTGGTTATGTCGCTGTCACAGCCGATAATTTGCTTCCGCGGATCGTGAACTTGGCAGGAGCCCTTTTCCCTGGCAACTTTATAATTAATAAATGGCTTCTCTTCTCAGTTACACTGTTGTATTCTCGCACACACACACACACACACACACACACACACACACACACACACACACACACACACACACACACACACACACACACACACACACACACACACACACACACACACACACACACACACACACACACACACACACACACACACACACAGAACAGGATATCCTCTGCTTCAGATGTTCCACTATAGCGACAGGAACCCATTGGCAACGAGTTGAGAGTGAGAGAGACAAGTGTAATTGTCTTTGGAATATTGTGTGAAAAATCGATGCTAGCTCTCAATAGTTCTGAAGGGTTTGTTTCTCTGTCTGTCTGCGTACCGTACCGTACACCTGCTCTGTGGACACATCATGTCCATGAGCTCAGCTGCCATTTCGGCTTTTCTATTTCCTGCTGACCGCCAAACTATTATCTTGATATATATTTTGTATTATCGCTTCTTGTTATCTGCCAGTTTGAAGACTGGACAGAAAATCTCGGATGACAGTTTTTTGACAAGCAGGTGAATGTTTGTGCAGTCTTGCTTAAAATCTAACTATAAATGCACCAAGTCTCTGTCTGTCTGTCTGTGTGTGTGTGTGTGTGTGTGTGTGTGTGTGTGTGTGTGTGTGTGTGTGTGTGTGTGTGTGTGTGTGTGTGTGTGTGTGTGTGTGTGTGTGTGTGTGTGTGTGTGTGTGTGTGTGTGTGTGTGTGTGTGTGTGTGTGTGTGTGTGTGTGCTGTTCAATCCACGTAACTTGAGAACCGTTCACCCCACCGACTTCAAATTTGACACACGCGTTCCACACCCCCACAGGGAGTGCAGTGCCCGGTGTCGATTTGGTCAGACCCATGGTTGTCCAGAACCACCACAAAAAGGCCTCTGCCCGGGCTCTGGACAGGGCCCCTAAACCCAGAGCTGAACTGACATCACAACACTCCATATTTGGGCATGCCTGACATCACAACACTCCATATTTGGGCATGCCTGACATCACAACACTCCATATTTGGGCATGCCTGACACAGACCTTAAGAGTTAAATGAATATTACAAAACTACTTTATTTTGAAAATAGCTCATGTACATACGGTACTCACAGCGGATGTTGTGAGCCTGTACCTGTACGTCGGCTATTTTTGAATGAAGTTCATTTTGGGAAAAATTTGACTACTTTTACTTTGCTGTTGTAAGTATATTTTGACGACATAACCTTTCTACTTTTACTCAAGTAAAAGTTTGAATACAGGCCTTTCACTTCTACTAGCCTACTAAAGTATTTTTTATTTAGTGGTACTTTCACTTCAGTAAAAACATTAAATAGTAGGCCTACTTCCACCTATGAGGAGGATATATGATAAAAGAAAATGTAGTACCAGCTTGATTTTCATTGCAGTAAGTTTCCTCTTTATACTTATCTGCGGTGTAAAGCCTCTGGGGGGGCGCACGCACACACACACACACACACACACACACACACACACACACACACACACACACACACACACACACACACACACACACACACACACACACACACACACACACACACACACACAGCAGAGGGAAGATTAACAGGGATAGTCCGTGGCTGTCTCTGAAGCACACAGGATTACCCAGTCTAAGCCCAACAGCACAGAACAACACACTTTCAACAAAGTGAAATAAAATAGAGCTTTATAATGAGCTGCAATACTGCCTGGCAGAGGTTTTAGAGGATTATACTGTTGTTTTGTGTCCTTGCCCGCATATTTCGAAAACTAGTCAAACAAACAAAGTCAAAGATTTGACACGAGAGACAAAAAGAGACAGAGAGGGGAAAATATTACAACACGCCACACTGAGTGTGCAGCCCCAGAGTGTAGCAGGACTCTTTAAGGCTGCCATGAAAAGACATCTATTCTCTCAGGCTTATGGCATATAGTTGTTTTGTTAGTTGTTCATTTTGTAAAGCATCCTTGGGTTCATGAAAGGCGGTAAATAAGCTGTTGTTATTATTATTATTATTAGTAACCATTAGTTTCGGCAGGATTTGCAGTGGATTTGTTTTTAAAAGAAACGTTAGTGTTTGAGGTGGGGTTTCTGTAGAACAAAACAAGGTCTAGAATCCAGACCTATAAATGTCTCCGGGGCGCTGAGTCAGCATGTTGTAGTTTATTAAACACTCTGTCTAATGCAGGTAATGCAGTCTGATGTCATTCTTTCAGTGAAGTGTGTGTGCGTGTGCGTGTGCGTGTGCGTGCGCGTGCGTGCATGCATGTGTCACAGACATGAAGACAAAATGCCTAACAATAGTGTGCAACTGTGCACATGTGTATTTGGATTTACAGACAGACAGACATACCGGTGCATACAGTAAATGGTGCGTTTATTTATAAAGCGCTTTTATCCAAAGCAATTAGGGGTTCAGTGTCTTGCTCAAGGACACTTCGACACTAACTCTCGGGGAGCCCAGCATCGGCCACTCTACGCCTGAGCCACTGCTGCCTCTACATACAGTGTGATATATATGTGTGATATATATATATATTGTGGTGTCTAATGTCTATATATATTGTGATGTCTCGTTGGTTAAACACCGCCCAACAAGCAAGCACCGCTCTGGAGAGAGAGAGGCAGAGAGCTACGTGGAGACGTCAGACCCTTGGGCAGGTCCTGGAAGGGAGATACTTCCCTAATCACCTACTAGGCCAACTCAGCGCACCTGCGCTCATTGACACACCTGCGCGCATCAGTATAAAAGGAAGAAGTCTCTGCCTCACCAACAGATCCACTCTCCAGAGAGAAGGCGAGGCTGCGGGACGGGCAGGCACGTTGGGCGGTAAGACAAGACAAATACCATTCTATGTTATATTATGATATCCGTATGCTGACAGCGAACTCTCTCTGTATCTCACTCACATGCATTATACCGGGCACGCGCTCCTTGGCCGACAGGTGCGTGCACTAGACCGGCTATTAAGAAGTGAATATTCGGCTTATGGAAATGGAAGGAAATCGACAACAGATATGGAAAAGAAGTAGAAATACGACCCCAGTACACACGAGTACAGGCTGAGTAGAAATACTTACCGTTCTGAAACCTGCTCTCAGTGCATTTATTGACATTGATTCACCTACCTGAGCGTACTCGTTGTTATCTCACCTGTGCGGAAAGAGATGCTAAAGCTAAAGGCCTAGCTAATCTAAACCTGTACTATACCGTATATACTCACCTCTGGAATCCATTGCAGGAGTACCCACCCAAACCCTCTGTGAATGTAAATGTAATCCATACCTACCGATGACGTCCAGCGACGACGATCCTCCTCCTTACCTTGGAAATTAACTTTATGTTGACCGCCTACCTTTGACTGCATTCCCCTGCAAAGAGAGAGGGAAAAGTTAAAGATGGAGTGCCGTGATTTTTGTACTTTTTCCAATTTTTCCATGTTTATGAGGTGACAGTACTTCATTAGACCCCTTGGTGTGGTTGTTATGTGCAATGATGTCTTCCCTTTGTATTTAGGGTTTCTTCCTGGAGGCTGAAAGACATTTTAACAAATACTGTACACTTTTTTTGAAAAAAAATCTTCCTCCTAAACGCCTGTTTTCGGGTGGAAAAAATCATGGTACTCCATCTTTAATTTCTGTTCTGCATTAATGATCAATAAATGCCTTTGTGAATAGGCAATCTTGACTTCCTCTCCTGAGTTGTGTGTATATATATATATATGAATGACATTCCATATCAGGTAGCTCTCGTGCACATCCGGGTGGAGGTGCTGGTAGGCAAGATAATATATTAAAGATCTCAGGAGGCATGCTCCAATGGCAATGGACAGGACTCACTTAATGCTTCACTTCACTTAATCCACGTTGGCTTTGCCAGGTGCTTTGTCAGCACCTGATGAAGCCAACACAGCCAAATCATCGTCATGCAGAAAATAAAATAAATAAAGCATTAAGTGAGTCCTGTCCATCGTCATTGGAGTATGCGGTCTCCTCTTGACTGCAGGGCTGGATTAGCCAGGGGGCCGGTGGGGCCGGGGGCCCAGGGGCCCTTGACTCTTAGGGGCCCTTTGACGGAACTGGGCCGCGAGGCCATCGACAATTGACTAATATGAATTGTATAGACGGTATATGCACACAAAGTGAGTGGCAAAGTGAGTATAACGTTGCGTAATGCAATCAGATAGGACTCTTCTGTTTGGATGTATGGGCTGTCAGTCAAGGCCAGAAAGTAGCCTAGTTTTTTGCAACTCAATAGGCGTTCCCACATAACTTCCGGGCATGATGATGATGTCACGCACATACCCTCTATAGCTCAATCAAATATCAAATGTGCGCCCTTTATGCTTTTAGTGTTTTATTGCTTTTATTTCTTATCTTACTTTTATTATTATTATTATTATTATTTATTTTTAATAAAGTTGTAGTTACTGTACTTACCCTCTCCCCAACTACCAACAACACTGTACCAGCCATGAGGATCCATGTGACTCAGGACGAATGCCCACTCACACTGCAAAGAAAAAGAATCACACAAACCATGCCTGGCTGCATTCTCAAGGCATGTGTATACCTGGCAGATGTCATCACTGATATATTCCACCCCTCACAGCTTCAGTCTGTCATACCCACTCTGCCACAGAAGGCAACCACCCCTGTGCCTGTCCCTGGATTACCAAATCATCTGCCTGAATGACTACCCTCGCCCTGTCACAATCACATCGGTCACCATGAAGCGCTTCAAGCCGCTGATAAAAAAGAAGGGAAAAAATAACATATTAACTCTATCACTCCATGACTCATCACTCCATCACTCCAAGGATTTCAGGGCATACAGTGCATTTCATAATGACGCACTTACAATATATGTGACACATCCATAAAGGACAAAAAGAAAATAACGGGCCTATAAATCCCTGTATTTACAAGAGACAATATGCAGGTTAGTGTGCCAGTATCAAAAATAAGAAGTCGTATAGTCCTACTCTAGCAAGGAGCTGGGGACAGTTATAAACCGCATACCCTGAATCAATGCATCACGTCTCTGTATGTCTGTCTGTCTGTACATGTGTGCGTCTGTGATGCACGTAACTCGTTCGCTCCACCGACTTCAACTTCGACAAACGTGTTCCACACCCCCGCAGGGAGTGCAGTTGGCCCAGTGTCGAGTCAGTCGGACCCACGGTTGTCCAGAACCGCCACAAAAGGCCTCTGCCCTGGGCTCTGGACCTGATCTCCATATGGAGCTGACCTGTTCTGACATCATTCTGACATCTGCATATAGGCTCCATATTTGGGCATGCCTGATGAAGAACTGCATGGGCATACTGTAAAAGGGACACAGACATAAGTCGGCCAGTGCCCAGGGGCACCGCTCGAGTCAAAACAAAAAACAAACAAGACAAACACACAGACAGACAAAACAAAACAACACACAACATGGCTTGGTCACCCCTCAAAGCAGAACATATAATGTTATAATGGGTCGTCTAATAATCAGAGTCGTCTTATTCGGGACAATAAGGTCATTCTTTCTAATTCTATAAAATGGAGTACATCTCTAATCCAGTGATGATGGGATGGGGGAGAAGCAGAGGACTTCCATTTCATAAAAATTAGACACTAGGGCTGAGCTCACACCTTTCATGCAATTCTGTGCTCGTTGGATGCATGTTGTGTTGTGTCATGGCCGCCCAATGTATTGCCAATGGAGGTCACATGGTTTGACCCAACATTGTGTTGTGTGAGGGGGAGGGGCGCAGTCGTCCGCCCCTCCCCCTCACACAACACAATGTTGGGTCAAACCATGTGACCTCCATTGGAAATGCATTGGGCCGCTGGGCGGCCATGACACAACACCCAACGAGCACAGAGAATTGCATGAAAGGTGTGAGCTCAGCCGTAGGCTGAGCTCACACCTTTCATGCAATTCTCGTGCTCGTTGGATGCTCGTTGGGTAGTGTCATGGCCGCCCAATATATTTCCAATGGAGGTCACATGGTTTGACCCAACATTGTGTTGTGTGAGGGGGAGGGGCGCAGTCGTGCGCCCCTCCCCCTCACACAACACAATGTTGGGTCAAACCATGTGACCTCCATTGGAAATGCATTGGGCCGCTGGGCGGCCATGACACAACACCCAACGAGCACAGAGAATTGCATGAACCGTGTGAGTGCACCCTAAGACAGAGAGTGATAAAGGCCACCAAGTGAGCTTTGTGTTTCAATAGTGATAGGGGGAGAAATCCCCAAAATAGCCGTCATTGCAGTTGCTTCAAATCGTATCCCAACACTCTTCGAGATGGTGTCAAAGATCTCAGTCCCGCATCTACGCAAGGAAGGGCACGACCAAAACACATGTATGCAAGTGGCGGCGGCCAAGCGACACCTCTATCTCCAGTTTGTCTTGTTAGACCAAACGGTTCCACACATAATGGGTATTAGGTATTGGTGTAGCAATGCAGTGTGGTCTCACAGACAGTGCCCACTGCGAATGTGGGGAACGTGGAACACGTGCTGACCAGCTGCCCCATATACCGGCCACCGAATGGTTATCGTGGCTTAATTGACCTAGACAATGACACACTGGATTTGCTTTACTTGCTGCAACAGCGCTGAAGGTCTAAGGACATACGACAGAAGACCATCATAACGCCATCACCACTGCTCTGCCAGTGGTGGAGGATAACTAAGAAGAACATGTACTCAAGTATACCATTTTGAGGTACTTTTACTTTACTTATTCAGCTATAGTGTAGATTCTCGTCTTGCACAACACACACACACACACACACACACACACACACACACACACACACACACACACACACACACACACACACACACACACACACACACCTTAACTAACTATGTAATTTCTGTCTGTCACTGCAGGCACATGTATCCATGGTAACATTATGATGATCCTAAGATTCACATCCCCGTTTTTTGAGAGAGCATGGAATGTGCTCATCTGATTGGCTGAGCACAGAATGTGATGTATGATGATAAGAGCGCCCCTCACTTCACACAAGTGTAATTTTATAGCTTACAGAGACTGTTCTATTCTGTCATGCCATGTAAAGTAAATAGTTGAACTTTAATTATTAAGACACACCTCTCCAAGTTAATGCACATTTATAGTATTCAGCCGATCATAAGAAGGCAGCAAACTCAGCAGGCGTTCTCGCTAAACTTCTGGGTATGATGATGATGTCACGCACATACACTGTATTGTACAATCACAGCCTGCAGAATATATGGTTCAGGACAGTCTAGTAACTCTAGTTCATCATTTTCTGGATTATTGTCCAGTATTTGTGCGTTCACCCATATCTACACCAGTGTTTGATTCAAGCCATCACAGACCTCTATAAGTCAGTGGTTCTCAAACCTTTTTAACCCATTCTGGACGGGAACCCCTTTTGGTGTTTTAACTAAGCATTATGTTATACTTTAGCTATTGAAAAATAGCAGATCTACAAGCAACCGAGTGGCGCGCTACCGAGTGGCCACCGAGTGGCGCGCTACGAGCTTGTAGGTCTGCTATTTTTGAAAAATCGTAAAAATGCGGCACAAATCTTTGAATATATATTCTTTCAGAGTGAACGTTTTTTTTATTTCGACGTCAGGCCTAAATGGGTAAAGAACCCTCATAACTCTCAGAGTTACAGACCTGTAGGGGTCCATTTGAACCCCCTTTTTAGAATCACTGCCCTAAGTCACATTTTCTCATCTCTATCAATGCAAAGCTAAATAAACCATTTCTTTACAGCTTGCCTTAGTCACTGAACTTGGATACTTTGCATACAGTATCCAGACTGGAAACCCTTATATGTTGAGATGAGGAATCCCTAAACGGAGAAGTCAAGTTATCTACAGTGTAGATTCTACACAATACATTTCATGTTTTTATCTGATCGTGACAAATAGGGTGCACCTGCTTAATAGTGTAAGAGCGTTCTTAGCGAGTATTACTACTACTACTACAACCCCCTTAAGATAACAACCATGGAGGGCAGGCAGTGAGAGATGGAGAATGGAATAGAATTATATAGTGGCTCCCTGTGATGGACTAAGTAGGCTACTCACACCCTGTTACAAGTAAAGGTCCGGAATTCAGTAAAAGTACAAAAGTGTTGGTACCAAAAGTAGAAAGTATTCATTATCCAGAATGTACCATTTCACAAGTTTTCAAATGTATAAAATGTAATAATAATCCAAATCTACAAACTAACTAGCAAGTTTTTAAATCACTCTAGTAAAAGTACAATATTTTCCTCTGAGATGTAGTGGAGTAGAAGTAAAGGTACAGAAAGATGGAAATAGAACCCAGTTTTTGAGGGGCGTAGCACCTCCTACGTCCAGCTTTTGGTTACCGTTTAACCTGTAGTGTCTATTTGCCCATAGTGTCTGAGCAAATAGGCATAGTGTCTATTTTACGTCATGATGATGTACGATGATAAGAGCGTCCCTCACTTCACACGGGTGTGATTTTTATTTTTACTAGGTTTTGAGGGGCACAGGTTTAATGTTTGTTTTGTAAACGCCATTGACAATGAAGGGAAAATTTACGTCATAATGTTCTCATTACGTCATATTGTCTCTTTATTGTTAATGGCGTTTGTTTGTGTTGGCACCGTTTGTTTTACATCACCATTACATCACCTAATCGACATGAGTTAGACTTTAATTTATTAGCGCCCCTCACTTCACACGGGTGTGATTTTTTATCTATGCGGCTGACACCCTTAGGTGAGTCCACTACTAGGAAATCAGAGTCTAAAGAGGAGAGGGGAGGGTTCAGGAGGATTTCAAACTTGCAAAGTCTCACCACAGGGCAAGGGTACACACAGTACACTGGGCAGGGGCAGGCAGCGCAGGGGCAGAGTGTGACACAACTAGAACTACACTTAAATATAGACTAGTAAGGTTTTCATACATTAATGCCCTACTTGATGTGTTGTGAGCTTGTGGAGTTATTTTTGCTTTTTTCTTTGGTGAAAGTGAAAGCGTGGGTTTTATAAATATTTAATTAAGGTTATTTTTACAAGAGCTTGTGACTAAATAATAACATTGAATCCATTGGAAGTAACAGCTTTGGACATAAAAGGTTACTGCCCAACAGTAACAACGATACACAAGAGGGAAAAATAAAGAGCCAAGGAGCAATACAGTCCAAACACAAACCGACTAACATGCCTGGGGCTGGAAGTAAGCCGCATGTTTTACAAAATTAACTCTTTCGTTGCTGCAGTTCATTGGAGCGGCATTCAATCTTATGGAGGCGCACAACACACCACTCAAAGTGACTACTGGCCAATCACAGTGCGTCTTTTCCGGGACTTGTCAGAATCTTCAACCTTAGAGTATATATTAATAGAGACGTCACCGAGAGGAAACACTGAAGACCTTTATTATTAATAGAGACGTCACCGAGAGGAAACACTGAAGCGAAAAAGACCGGCCGAAAGTAGGTACTGCAGCTCGAGCGGCATTTGGGCCAATCACATGAACGCGCGAGGCGGCCGAGCCAAGACACAACAACGGCGGCTCTCGTTCATGACTCGCTCACAGTGCACGCACACACGGTACTCGTTCATGTGTTTGGCCCAAATGCATCCCAGAATGCACTCTGTTCCATTCCCGGAAGAAGGGGTGAAATCGCATCATGTGCTGGGTGAGCAACTCAATGCAAGTGGATGGGAGGAGAAATCCGGTGACGTCTCTAATAATATATAAATCTCTATGCGTTCAACACATCTAGTCACTGGGGAGGAAGTGATGTTACCAGGCAAGGAGGAAGTGATATCACTGAGGAAGTGATGATTTTGACCCGGAAAAGATGTGCTGTGATTGGTCAGTACTTTGAGTGGCAGCGTGCTGTGCCTCCACCATATTGGAAACAAAAATGCCAGCCGTCTACAAAAATGCTAACCCGTCTACCTTTCTATGTCTATGGTCAGCCGTGCCTGGCTAACAAGCCAGGTTTCCATGTATTCCCCCGGATCCAAGTATTTCAGGGGTGGGCAACTTTGATGGTGGCGAGGGCCACTATATTTAACTTTGATGGTGGCGAGGGCCACTATATTTACAAACTCTCTGTATTTTAACTTTGATGGTGGCGAGGGCCACTATATTTACAAACTCTCTGTATTTTAACTTTGATGGTGGCGAGGGCCACTATATTTAACTTTGATGGTGGCGAGGGCCACTATATTTACAAACTCTCTGTATTTTAACTTTGATGGTGGCGAGGGCCACTATATTTAACTTTGATGGTGGCGAGGGCTACTATATTTAACTTTGATGGTGGTGAGGGCCACTATATTTAACTTTGATGGTGGCGAGGGGAGGGCCACTATATTTACAAACTCTCTGTATTTTAACTTTGATGGTGGCGAGGGCCACTATATTTACAAACTCTCTGTATTTTAACTTTGATGGTGGCGAGGGCCACTATATTTAACTTTGATGGTGGCGAGGGCCACTATATTTACAAACTCTCTGTATTTTAACTTTGATGGTGGCGAGGGCCACTATATTTAACTTTGATGGTGGCGAGGGCCACTATATTTACAAACTCTCTGTATTTTAACTTTGATGGTGGCGAGGGCCACTATATTTAACTTTGATGGTGGCGAGGGCTACTATATTTAACTTTGATGGTGGTGAGGGCCACTATATTTAACTTTGATGGTGGCGAGGGGAGGGCCACTATATTTACAAACTCTCTGTATTTTAACTTTGATGGTGGCGAGGGCCACTATATTTACAAACTCTCTGTATTTTAACTTTGATGGTGGCGAGGGCCACTATATTTAACTTTGATGGTGGCGAGGGCCACTATATTTACAAACTCTCTGTATTTTAACTTTGATGGTGGCGAGGGCCACTATATTTAACTTTGATGGTGGCGAGGGCCACTATATTAACTTTGATGGTGGCGAGGGCTACTATATTTAACTTTGATGGTGGCGAGGGCCACTATATTAACTTTGATGGTGGCGAGGGCTACTATATTTAACTTTGATGGTGGCGAGGGCCACTATATTAACTTTGATGGTGGCGAGGGCTACTATATTTAACTTTGATGGTGGCGAGGGCCACTATATTAACTTTGATGGTGGCGAGGGCCACTATATTTAACTTTGATGGTGACGAGGGGAGGGCCACTATATTTACAAACTCTCTGTATTTTAACTTTTTCGTAAATTAATGCCCAACTTTGTCAATTGTGGCTTTAAAGGACAACTTTAGTTTTTTTTCAACAAAGGTTCATGTTTTAGGTTATTAGAGAAAGTAAAAGATGAGTGTTATTTATTTATTTTCATTTTTTCTGCTTTCTTTCGTTTTAGCGATTTTTGACAGGGGGGCAGGGGCATTCGAACATGGGGCTAAATATGTTTGGTTTATTTACAACGTTTTATAGCAATTTCTTTTTTATTATTTACTATACCTCATAAAATTACATCTGGCCATCTGCTATACTTTTGATTTGGAATTTCAAATGCATTTAGTTAACTTTATGAACATAAATACTAAATCAATCAATAATATCAGTATTCTGATATTAACCTGCGGGCCGCATTAAGTAAAGGTGAGGGCCGCATGTGGCCCCTGTGCCGCCAGTTGCCCATGTATCCTGTATTTCACCCTGTGAGGTGTAGCCTATCTCGTTCCCTGTATGTCGTGGGCTCCTCCATGGTGCTCCACCACCCCTCCCTCCCCGTTTAGCGCATGTTTGCTTTTAATTAGCAGATGATGTGAAACTTGAGCCACTATCGTAGGCATACTTTTATTACTTAATAAATAATCAATATCACCGGAACGGAGTCCGGTGCAACAGGTGTGTGTGTGTGTGTGTGTGTGTGTGTGTGTGTGTGTGTGTGTGTGTGTGTGTGTGAGAGAGAGATTTTTTAGGCTACTTAACATTAACAATAATAGTTAATAATAGGGCTATTATATCACACACACACACGCTGCTCATCCCCTCCCCTCCTCCCCTCCTCCCGGGGAGAGTTTGGGGAAAAAGGCAGCGGGTCCGACACGAAAAACTTGAACTATATTGTTTAGTTGTTTGTCTATCTACAGTATCAATAGAATTTATCAACCGTGTGTGTTTAGTCCACAACCAGCGTCAGCGACGGATAGCATTCTGGTCAGTCCATGCAGCTTAGCTTCGGTGAGAACCGGGGGGGTCCGACTGTAGAGCACTTCACCCCAGCTACTGTGCCATTCCACTGGGAGAGAACTGGGTCGCAAGTGACGGAACACAACCAGTTTTCACCGCTTCGACAACTCAAGTCTTTACTTTCAAGACCGATTTCAGAAGAAGAAAACCAACAAAAAAGCAGTGTGAATTGTCTGGACCCAGTGGCTCAGTGTGTTAGAATGCTGCCACATGATCGGGAGATGGTGGTTTCAAACCCCACTCAAGTTCAAACAAAAAAATAAAGGTCCAGGCTGCAATCCCACTGCAGTCTTTACTGTGACACTTTGCTTTCCACACTGACATCAAGTAGCACAGAAAAGCTGTGTTGTAGTAACCAGCAGTTAGCTCAGTGTGATGAGAGGCTGTCCTTGGGAGCCACAGGTCCAGGGTTCAAATCCCACATTAGGCATAACTGTGACACTTTGCTTTGCTTTTCCAGAAGGATAACTTTAAAGCAGCCCAGAAATTCACCATGATTGTGTGCCGGCAAGTGGCCCAGCGGATAAGTCAGATGATATCCGTAGTATACCTAGTAGAAGTGTGCCAGTTCAAACAAGACATACTCCTAGTAGGCGGTGATGGTTCAAATCACCGACACCTAGAGTAGTAGTGGCAGTGATTGTTAATAGTAATACTTCTTTGTGATGAATGGATCCGCTCTCCAACATTTCACTAACTGGAACTTTTCCCATTAACTGTGATTAATTGACGGGCATGGTGGCGCAGTTGGTAGTGCTGTCGCCTCACAGCTAGAAGGTCCTGGGGGCGCTGTGGGTGCTGGCGGCGTGTTTCCTCCTCCTCCTCCATCAGTGCCCATACCCGAGGCGGGGTTGGCGAAAGGGCCTTTCTGTGCGGAGTTTGCATGTTCTCCCTGTGTCCCCTAGGGTAGATACCCTCACAAAAACATGCAGTCAAACTGTCTCCCCCTGGCCAGCCGGGGCGCCTGATGGAGGGGAAAGGAACTGGTTGGAATAACGTGTTCCTTCCACGTGCTATGTCCAACCAGGGAAACTCCCCCCTGTCACGTGTAAAGGAGCAACTTGGGCAGGAAGGAAGCATGAGTTCAAAATCGAGGGATGAAAAAAAAAAAAAATTAATTGAGAGTAAATTGTTAGTGTTGGGGCAATTTTTTATGTAGAGAAAATGCTTTAAGGCATATCTTAGATTGGATGTCTATATTCCATCCAGTTTTATCAGACATACGTCATGTGCAATCAGTCTTTTTTTTGCCTCTAAGCCTTAGCTGTTTCTGTCTCGGTTTCTTACTTTAATGTCAAGCTAATTAACAGTAATGTTCTCTGACTCCTGACTTATCAGCAAGATGTGATAACCTCTGAATTAGCCTCAAATTGGCTAGAGGATGTTTTTTAAGATGATATGTCTCTTTTGTCATCATAAACGCGTCTAATCTATGGGTGGTCGATTGAAATACCCAGAATCCACTGCGAGAGTAAAAAAAGAAAAAAGAAAAGAAAAAAAAAGTATGTCTTTGACGGACATCTCTATCGGAAGCAGAAAAGTGAAAGAGGAGCAGAGCAGAGAGGAGAGAAGAGGTTGATGTAGGGGGAAAGATGTGACAGTCACAAGAGACTTGTACAGTAGCTTCACATAGACATCCAAATCGGCGGAAATTGTATAGAGAAGCAAAAGACAACAAATTCTGCATGAAAATGTTCATCAAAGCTTGCTTTGTCCTGCCTTCCATGTCAATGATAAGATACGATCAACAAAGTCTCTCATGGGTATTTTCTTACATTATGATTTATTGTTTCATATTTTATGTTCACATCTTGCACAGGACTGCCTGTCACCCAGGGATGTCATATCAATATTTGCGTGTGTATTAATTCCACTATCAGCTGTCACCCACTCCAGATTATCAATTGTACCAAAGGGAAATAATATTAAAGGGAAAACAACATGACAACATCTTTGCCCTTAAAGATGAGGATAAACATACACTCTCACCCTATGAGATAAAGAGTCATCAACAGAATCCTAATCACGGAACGTGATTAAAGTCGAAAACAGGATTCAGACGATCGGACGCCCATGACAGCCTGATGACACCTTACTTCAACCTATTGAAATGTGACAGCTGAATCCTGATCTACGACATGTTTTTCAGTATATATGTTTGTGCAAAATGATGTGATGACATTCAGAGCACTTAGGAGAATTCTCTCTCCTCTATCCTTTACATTTGTACACGCTCTGGATCTGAAGAAAAACTAACTAAAGATAACTTCGAAATACTTTAAGAGCTTGTGTCTTGTGTCAAAATCCTTTCAGGTTTTTTGCAATACTCTAAGTTTTCATCTTTTGGGTTTTGATACTTTGGGTTCTCACTTTTCCAGTGAAGTTTTATAAGGTCAAGGTATCTGGTCTCTTGGCTATTTTAATAGCCTCACTCAGCTATAAATCTATCAGTCTCCCTCCATTGTTACAGCAATATACAATGCTGGTAGACACAAAGAAAACTTTTCAACCTACAGTATCTTCATATATTGGTCCTCTCTAATGTTCATGATAAGTAAGCCTTGCCGAGCCATGAGGCCCATAGGGCAGGAGCCTATCTCCTGTTTCTGTAGCGTGAGGCAGCTTGATGTACAAGTACACGCTCTGGACATGATGCCAGTACAGTATGTCGCAGGGACTTACCCCCCAATCTAACCCTTGATGCTTGGAGGCCACCCCATTCCCATTTTTCAGTGTCTTTGGTATGACCCGGCCAGGGATGTTCATGATAAAATAGCACAATTTCTGTGTCTCATAGGGGGGCTGTGGGCAGTTCAGAAACCCGTCTTCCAGTGACATCATCGATAGGGTATCCAAGTTAATAGAAATGAACTGCAGCCTATGTTGTAGTTTCTAAACTGGACCCTCGTCTGGTTCTGACAGACGGGTAGTGTGTGCAGACTGGGTGGTGTGTGATAATCCAGTTGAAGTATTCCTTTGGTACGGCGACTGCGGCGGCAGGCCCGGGAGAACAAATAACAAGACATGAGACAGTATCACGCTAAAGGTTCACAAAGTTTATTACACAACAGGGAACATGTATAGTGCTGGATCATAATGACGTGACAATAAGATATGAGACAAAGTATCGTGACTAATGCAGCAAGGCTGACCTTGCTGGCGCTGAGATGTCTCTCGTAGCCTATCTATAAAGTATGCTACAGTACCGGCAGTACACAATACACTGTATCTGTATCTCAGTACACTGTATCTCAAGTACACAGACTTAGATGTACATGGACAACTCATAACATAACAGGCTATATTCCTGAAAAGACTATAATGGAATATTTTTATTTTTATTTTTTTAAACTGCCCACAGCCCTCCTATGAGACAGACCGAGTAGAAAAGAACAAGAACAAGGACTTTAAAAAGGACGACATGTTGCACTAATACATCTGAGGTAAAGCAAACTGAGAACATTGCAATGGTGAGATGCCAAAGCTTTCATTAAAGCAAGCATCTTAAAGCTGTTTATGCCATGAGTAATTGGTGTTGCAGCAGCCACACACAGCTCAGTTGAAACCTGAGGCACTTCAGCCACACACATAAAGCACAAATACAACACATAGGCCTAGCACACAAGGCCCCCTCATGCAGAGGCACTGGCAGTGGCATGCACGCACGCACTCTGATAAGTAGAAAGCGCAACGCTTCACGCCACATTATCAGCTTACCCGGCATTGCAGAGTTATTGCACCAACTACGCATTGCTTTGTGATGCGTCGTGATATCAGCATGCTCAGGTTTCGGTACCCAGTTTCTTTCCGTTTCTCTCTCGTTGATAGAGCTCTTTAGCTGGTCTGACATCACACGCACAACATAAACCTTTGCCCAACAACACCTATTTGTGCTGACATCGGGAATCTCCATGTAGGAACAAAGCATCCCCGCACTTTGGCTATTGTGCAGTCAGTCAAACCCCACTTACACAAAATCTATATCAATACAGGCATCCTATTTAACCCACTGTTTAAAAATTCTGCATATCATGAGGTTTCGCTTCCACTCCAATGATTGGCTTTTGTCTGCCTCTATAGATTTCTTTCTTTCCAGAAAGAAAGACTGTATTTTTAGATTGAATATGTATGCACTTTGGGTTGCCAAAGAAATGCTGTTTTTTATGCTGGAATATTTCCAAGAACCACTAAAAAGTGGCCCGGAAGCAGGGCTTTGAACTGCACTAATAATATGCATGCAGGATATATGTACCGACCCCAGGATAGTATAGGATCCTGGATCAGCATCCAGCGAATATCATGTGGTTTCATTTAATGGCTTTGAGAGCCCTTTTTCTTTACCACTAGAGCGATGCCCGTATTGTGATGTCAGAACAGGCCAGATCCATTATGGAGATATAGGGCTGATCAGGTGCAGATCCCGGGCAGAGGCTTTTGTGCTGGTTCTGGACAACCGGAAATGCAGAGTTCCCGTTCCACCCTCTGGTCTGTGTCCCTTTTATGTCCATATATGGAGTGTTGTGATGTCAGAACAGGCCAGCTTATGGAGTTCTGTGTCAGGCATGGCCAAATATGGAGTGGTGTGATGTCAGAAGAACAGCCCAGCTCCATATATGGACCATGGGCAGGGGCCCTGTCCAGAGCCCGGGTAGAGGCCTTTTTGGGGCGGTTCTGGACAACCGTGGGTCCGACCGACTCGACACCGGGCAATGCACTCCCTGTGGGGGTGTGGAACGCGTGTGTCGAATTTGTAGTCACACACACTTGGTGCATTTATAGTTATACATTTCAAGATAATACACTATATTGCAGTATATATATTGCAGCTTTGAACCAAAATATTTGTCCCAGAATGATACATACGTAACAAACTATTATGTTTTGAATGATGTTACAGGATTTGCATATTTCAGAACACAGAATGTCAGTGGAAATATCCCTCCCTACCTTTAAATAAGCACCACTCAAGCACAGTATTTCTACCAGAAATGCATTAGCCTTGCATAGACTGCATTAATGCAAAAATGGTAAAAGGTTGACAAACTGATTAGATTGCTGTTATTGTGACACCAGTCAGGTACATTTAAATCTGTATCTATATGCCATCATCAGCACTTGTGCGTCGCTCTGGATGCGAGCATCTGCTAATGCCTAAATTGTAAACACAAAATGATCATCTGTTAAAAGGATGAGACAAGGTCTTTAGCACTCGAAGTTAGTAGAGAGAGAAGGGAGAGAACCCAGTGGTACTGCCAATGTCAATGACTGATAGTTCTTCGCTTTCAATACAATGTGGGGGTCGATTAAAAAGTATGCATGCAGCGTTACGCTCTTCTGTACCAAGTCTAGAAAGAACACAATTAGCAATTCAAGGTGAGTTGATTGCCTGGCATTTATCATTATCCACCGCAGGAAAATGCTCAAGGTCTTTGATTCAAAGATTTCAGCTGAAGGCCTCTGTTGTCTGTTCAGTTCTTAAGAACCATCAGTCAGTCTTAATGTCAGGTTTACTTAGAGTAACATTGATTTTTATAGCCTATATATATATCTATATCTTCATACTGTATATTTTGAAGGACATATTAGTATTGACAAACAAAGGCTTTATGTGTATTTGCGTTTAATCACTTTTCTTTGCCCACATTTTAACTCTGCACAAATCCCACCTTAATCAATCACATTCTAGTTTGAGCAAAAATACAATTCTCTAGAGTAATGACACTCTGCCTCCTACTGGTTATCAAAGAAACTAACAGACCAGAGAGCACATCACTTTAAGACCTGAGGCCGATTCGGTCTTCTAAATCATTAGTTCGCACACAAGATTTTTCGAAAATGTTCGAAAATCTGATGTACAAGCTCTAAAAGGATCAGTTGCTTTTTTATGTCTACAGACCTTTCGTGTGTACCCCTGACAGTTTTTTAAGTTGCTCGATTCAATATTATTGTTTATAGTTTACTATGAAAACCTGCATCTCCCGTCAGTCAGTCCGTCACGCCTCGTGACATGCTCCATATATGGCTAATACAGAATTCATTCCATATGTTGATCTGACCTCATCAAACCCTGTACAGTGTACACTCAAGACACGCTCCATACATGGCAAGTACAGAATTCATTCCATATGTTGATCTGACCGCATCAAACCCCTAGATCTCCATATACGGAGCTGGCCTGTTCTGACATAACAATGATGTTCTGACATCACAATGATGACTCGACCAGCTCAACAGAATGATTTATCTCCAGAATGATAGATCTCCAACTCTACCTGGATTCTACCTTCAAGACAGTAGTATTTTTCATTGGTCTTTTGGTCAGAATTGATCCTATGCCAAAGCACCAGTGCTTGCCCAGCAATCTGCCGTCACCTAGGCGGATGCGTGCATGTGCCCATCTTCCCCAGCAGCGCAACCTCCACACTCTCACGGAGGAGACTGCTGACGAGGGCTGGACCTTTGGCATGGGATCAACTTTGACCAAAAAAGATGCACAAAGAAAGAATGATAGATCTCCAACTCTACCTTCAAAACTCTTCACAGCACAGGACACCGGACAGCAGGACGCATACCCATAGGCGGCTCTAGAAATGATGGGCCCCTGGGCCACCGTCATGCAAAAGGGCCCCCCCACTGGGCCCCTGGAGCTTTCCCCCCTGACGTGGCGCATACTGTCTGCACGCGTGTACGCATAACAATTATGACATATAGGCCTGCGATATTCAGAATTTACAGCAAGGAAGGGGTTGCTTAAAAATAATAAACAGCCAAAAAATAAGCCAAATAAATGCAAACTGAGGGTTTAAACACTTGCAGTAATGTACCGTATCATGATGGTTTGACTTTTGGGGTTATTTTATTGACACAAATGAATAAGCCCATTGTTAATAACAGTGACAAGGACCGTGTGTGTCACTGTTATTCACGGTTACCCCTTTTTTAGGGGGTCCCTCAGCTTGAGCCTCTTCACCGTCACTCAAGCTCAGGGGCCCCCCTAGCTCAGGGGCCCCTGGGCCTGGGCCTATCAGGCCCGATGGATAATCCTCCCCTGCGCATACCTCTTCAGGATTCCAGCAACTCTACATATGACCTCACGGACACCAGATTAATAGTTAAACTCCTGCTACTTAACTGCCGTATTAATTTAAGAAGCTCCGTTGTTTCTCTCCATCAATAACTAGACAGGTAGGTGCCCTTGGGCACCAGCCTATCTCTGGGACCACGCAAGTCGGTCGGTTGCGAATGCATGCCCCACCCTGTTACGCAATATCCATCCAGTCGTACCTAACGGCTGACATCATATTGACATACATGGTCAATCGCGAATTTGCAAAATGGCACAAATGTGATGCACAGCTCTGCCAATCAGTGAAGCCAATGGGGAAGGTTGGCTAATCAGGGAAGCTGATGCCAACCTCTCCCCACCATGATATATTAATAGAGATGGCACCCGGAGGAAACCCTGAGGCGAAATGGACATAGTGGCCAAATTTGGTATTGCAGCTTGGGGCCAAGGCTGGTCCGTTGACTATCATTGCACACGTTCATGATGACACGTGAACGCTGTTATTGTTTCATACGTGAACGCGTGCAATGATAGTCAACGGCCAGCGCAGCACGTTCACGATTTGGCCCAATCCATCCCAGAATGCACTCTGTTCCTACCCGGAAGGAGGAGTGAAATCGCCTCATGCGCTTTTGAGCAACTTAATGCAAGTGGATGGGAGGAGAAATCCGGTGCCGTCTATTAATATATAGGCTACTCTAAGCTCCCTACCCTTCCCCCCAGCCACAACATATGGAGGCATGTAGGTCCTCTGCAGACACGCCGTAGACAATCACGTTAATCACAGGAACCCACCAGGCATGCACGCAAGCAGCACAGATCGCTAATTGTCTTCCGCTTCATGTAAATGTTAATGAATGCAGCCAGTCTCACTGGTCACACATGGATGCCCCACTCGCGCATGTGAAGATTATTTTCCCGTTCGGGTGGGAAATAAGTTTGTCTGTGTGCGCATTGTCAATTAGTCATTGACCAGATGTAGCATGGCGGTATGAATTGATATATAGCCAACTACGCCACCTGGGGAGTTGCACCCCAGGAAATAGTTAAAAGATCTGATTAAAACATACATTAAATTAATAAAGGCATAAACCAGAATTAACCAGTTAACCAGAATACAAAATCACTTTATTCAAGTAGCAGTGCATTTCATTTATAGAATTTCTCATCATCCAAGGGGATTTTATCCAAGTATTACAGTGATGCAATAAAATATACATGCCCATGGCTAGTGCTGGGGGGGGAGATTATCACAACCATTGGGAAGCCATCACCTGGTCCCAACATGGATCCTCAGCACCAGGCCTGAAAAGGGAACAGTATACAATTTAGAGAACTCGTACAACACATTCCAGATTAAAACACATTCAGTTTGAAGCTTGAACACGCAACATAAACTTGATCCTTAAAATGGCCCCTTGCAACAAGGGTGGCTGTTCGGTGATGGTGATACTGGTGAATTTGATCCAGGCAAAGCAGCAGGGTGTCACTGGCCCTGAAATTACAGGTGGCCAAGTTAGCTTACCATTTCATGCAATACTAAAATACAAAGATCCAATAACGGAGACAAAAGGAACATACCACATTTGCTAGGGCAGCACAATATAGTTCGATGCCCTCAGTGGCAGGAACTAGGTAGTAGGAAAGCAACCCCAGGGACAAACACTCCAGAAGGAATGACTGTAGCAGCACAAGTGGCTATAATGACAAACAACTGGTCAAATTCCTGGCCACAATACACTGCAGCCACTTGCTAAAGAACAGAACAATGCACATACCTGCACTGATGCACAACACAGCTGAAGCCCAACAGGCCAACTTGGTTGATGAATTACTTGACGCACACGCCGTTGACAAGCGTGGCTAAGCGCTGCAGCCCCACGGGCCAGCTTGAGGGACGCACACCCAGCCAGACGACACCTAATGCCGGTCTAGAGTGTGCTGCTTAAATATGGCAGGCAATCAGTCCACTGATTACTAGGAGGAGGAGACTGGAGCAAGAGCAGAGTGGGAGCCAACGCCCATACTGCTACACAGACATCAGAACAGTGAACAGGGAGAACAGTGGTACGTGCTATAGAAGAACATGAGCGGGGCCTGGACGGCTGGGGTAGTCATCCGGGCACCGGCCTGCAGCCTAACGATCGCCCCGATCCCGACGACCTTTGCTGTGTGTCCCCTCCCCATTTCCTGTCAGTATACTGTAGAATCTACAGTACTGACAGGAAATTGGGAGTGACACACAGTGTAGATAATAATAAAAGGCTAAAAATTATCTTTAAAGAAGTGCGTGAGCAACTCTTTTTTTGGTAGGTTCCCACCCAGCGTTAGACACTGACCGAATCATCTGTGTTATCTGGGTCACTAGACACACATGCTAAGTTTGAGGTCAGTTGGTCAGACCATGCTGGAGGTATGCCCGGGACAGATGAATGTATAGCATCTATACATTCACTACAAGTAACTGTAACTGTGAAAAATGAAGGTCTCCCCTTTAGTACTATAGATAGATGAATGGAAAGACCATCATTTTTCCATTTGTTATTTCATACATGGACTTAAAGGATTTCATGGACTTAGCCTATTGGACTCCTTGACGTATACATTACAGAAGATATGAACATAATGAAATACTGTAACTAATGGAAAAAATAAAGGTCGCCCCGTTCATTAGAAGGACAATATCAGTCCCCAACCCATCATTGTGTCTTACATGGGGTTTGCAGTTGAATGCGGCAGGCTTATATAGAGGGGCTGCGTCTGATTAAATGAATATCAAATATGACCGCAGAAGGGTTTTAAAGTGACATTCCCTTTTATGTAATGAGGATGTTACTGTACCTATATAGCTTGATCTAATATCTTCAAAACATTCTAGTGACAAGTACATTAAAGTATGCATGAATGAACAAGTAGTCTAGTCTGTTATATTATTAATAATAGCATATCCTCATACAACCTCTTGAGTTAGGCCACAGCCTTAGGTAGTGCATAAAGTCAGCCGAGGACCCCCCATCTTAAGGTTTTGTGTAAAAATAGCCAATCTACAAGCTCACATTGCGTCACATGTTGCTGGTCTGAATAGCTTTAGTTTCAAAATGGTGTTTAAACTGTTTCTCATTTCGCTCAAGGACCCCTGGGGTTCCCAGATCGACCCCTGCTTGAGAACCACTGCTTTATAAATCATTTGGTAGAGCAGGGTAATAAATGCCAGCACTAGAGGCTTACTTTCCTCTGGAGCAGTATTATGTGACTGAACTCAAGGTACTATGAGGCTACTGTGTATAAATGCATCAAACAAATGGTGTGTATATTGCCCTTTTGAGAATCCATGTGTGTACTCTAGCTAGCGCATGCAGTTCAATGCAGATGATCAATAGAATAAGCCAACTCCCATTGCGTACACATATCACTCACACACCAAGCGGCAAAGTGACGATATTATTCAAATGATTGAAATCATTTCACGTGGGGGACAAAACGGACATGTCAAAATAGCTGAAGGTGAGTGCTGTAGTGTACTCCACCAATAGGCAGAGAAGCTTTGAGTAGGCCTAATTTGCAAACCAACTTAAATCTTCTTCCCAACAGACAGTCCTTTTACCCCCTTATTATGAGTCTCCAGAGGTTGCCTACAGAATTAGAGACAAGACTAATTAGAATATATTCAGTGACAATGAATATCTTGCTGAGAACAGTGGAGTGTGTGTGTAGCTTACGGTTACCGCCTGACGATGCGTCCCTCACCCAGGAGAATGAGCCTCTGACCGAGCAGGTTGGCCGTAGTTTTATCCCCTGGCTGATCAGAACACAGGTGCCGTCCATTGCTTGATTAGACACAGCATGTGTGTGTGTGTGTGTCGAATGACACCCCAATTAGCTGACTGCTCAGGGTGACCCCAATCATCTGCAGGGGTCAATGGGTCGTGACTCGTGCTACGGACATTCCGTACTCCAAATAGACATACACACACAGTAGTGGTTCATTGGGGAGGTGTGCACCGCTCAAAAAATATTTATATAAAAAAAATGAACAAAAAAAGTTTCACATCCTAAAAGCTGACCAGCCATATATATACCATACCATTTGTTTTGTGTTGGGAACAAATTTAGACATTGTGTATTCATTTATTCAGTCCAAGAGCCAGAAAGCCAGTGAGACAGAAATATAACTTGACGTGGGCCAAGTGCTGTTTTGAGCTGCTCGGCATATTGTTAAAGCTGCTGTAAAACTCACAGTAGAGGAGGTTGGCACGTTGCCTGTTGTTGATTACACTACTGCTATATATAAGTATTAATTGTATATCGTTGCTGGCAGGCAGAGACGTTGTATCTAAAAGTAGCAAGATTTGCCACTCTACAAGTTCACAACACGTCACGATCCAAATTACATTTTAATCTTTGCATGGTCGTCAAGGCTAGGGCAAGTGCTACGGGCCTAAAGGTGGAATCTGAAGAGGTGAGTGTTGGAAATATTTAAGATAATAGGAATATGGATCTTAATGGGGTCTGTTTCAATGTAATATATTTGAGTGAAGCTTCCTTAATTTTGACAGGAAGTGACAGAGTGAAACTCTGGAAATGTAATAGAGTAAAAGTACTCAGTAAGTCAGAAGGACTGTAAAAACCAAGTGCATATTAACTTTATCATTAATGTTATAATGTTAAACTGTAATTCCCTATTAATACCGTTAAGAGTCATTAATATAGAATTGGGGTTCCAACATAAAACCCAGTCAGGGGCATTTAAGATGCAATTAGATTGTTAATGTTATAAGTTTTAGCATTTAACAGGGATACTTTGGATATAGTCAATGTGAGGTAAATGGTGTTAATTTAGTAGGATAAGCATAAAAAGTAGTTTTAGCCACCTTAAAAATCAAGTATTCAGTATATAATTAGTATAAAACATAAAAGTGTTATGCAGTAATAAATGGTACACAGAATAGTCAAAATGCATGGAAGAGGTATTACCTGAAATAATTGATGAAGCAGACACAAGAAATGGAGTAATTAAGTTAATGTAAGTTTAGTTTTTAGTCTTAATTCTCTGGTTTACAAGTCAATCAGATCACAGCCTCTATACACAATACAGGTTTGTCAATGTTCAATCATGGAGGTCCTAGTGTACAATTGTTATGAGTAGGATTATATAGTACAAATTACGTAGGCACAAGTGATGCACAGACACCAGTGTTGTCAATCTGTGATTGGATGTGGTAGCAGAAAGCTCGACAGAGTTCCAGCATGTTCTCGATGCTTCGAGACTTCCAACGTTTGTTTGTTCTGACGTCAAAAGAACTCCTCATGCTTCAAGATATGGCAAGTCACAAACACAGACGGGCAGGCTGGCAAACAAATGTTAATGTGTTCCGGGTGTTTCTGTGGCCTTCACAGGAGCCACTCTGACCAAGGCAGAGTTGACAGTCTGACCAGGGCAGAGTTTGACAGATAGAATACAGGAGAGAGTGAGGCCAATGACAGGCCATGAGGTCAAGCGGTCATAATGAACGGTATATCAGAAATTATCTAACAGTGAGTCTTCAGATTACGGCAAAAAGTTGGAAGTGAGTCTGCAGTCTTCAACGGGGAGTTTTTTTCCCCACAGTTTGGGAGCCAGAAGGGAGAAGAGAAGGACTTGTGGAGTGTTTGTCCCGGATGTTTTAGGGAAGGTCCTGACAGCTTCCCTGCAGAGTGAGCGGGAGGGGGTTGCAGCAGGGTAGGATCAGGCTTTGAAGACATGCATAATGCTGCATGGTTGGAAAGCAAGGAAAGCAAGTTATTGATGTCTGAAGTGTCAAGAGTTGGTTTCTTGAGGAGCAGCGTGAATCTGGCGGACTAGAAGGCAGATGGGACACAGCCTGAAGTTACTACAGATGTATTGATGATGGAGGTAATGAAGGGGAGCAGCTCAGGTGCAATGGTCTGGAAGACTGGGGAAGGGGTCAGGTCAAGAGGACAGGTTGTTGGTCTAGTGGAGGCCACTAGTTTTAGGACCTCGTCTGGAGAAAAGAGAGAGGGAGAACATGCAGGCATGATATGTTTGGGTTAGCATCGGGTGAGTCAGACGATTAGTGATCACTTGATTAGTGAGAAGACGGGAAAAGATGCTACTGAATGATGTCATCTACTTCTTCAAGTAGGTGAATGCGTCAGCTGAGAGGGATGAAGGGGGAGGCGGTTTAAGGAGAGAGAAAGTGTAAAAGAGCTCCCTTGGGGTTATGGTTGCTCCGTCTTAAAGAGCTCCCTTGGGGTTCTGGTTGCTCCGTCTTAGGAGCAAGATATATGCTTTCATGCCAACAGTCCCCTAATTAAAGTGTTTTCCCACATCTTTCCCACGACCCTCATCTGAAAATATGTTGTGCCAGAGAACCCCTACAAGATTTATGTTAAATATAAAACAAATCAAGATGTTTTGAAAATACCAGATCTACAAGCTCACAACATGTCATGATGCCGTCACATTGTGAGCTTGTAGATGTATATGGTTCAAGTGGTTAAACAGAGGGGAGCCTCTGGAACCCCCTCAAGGACCCCAGGGGGGTCCCCAGACCTAATGTTTTTTTATGTAGGAGAGTTAGAGGACTGTTATATTCTGTGACATTCCAGTTCATACCTCACCGACCTGATGCATGCAATCATGCTTAAGTATGCTCACTCATACACAATATGCACCCACGCATGACACATGCGTCATGACACATGCATGCAATCATCCTTAACTAGACACGCACGCACGCACGCACACACGCACGCACGCGCACACGCACACACGCCACCTGAAAATGAAACAGAATGAGGTATTGACTGGTTGTCAGAGAGGCAAACAACATCATTCATCTGCAGCAGAATGACACAACACACAATGGAATCAATCACAACTGAGTGGGAGAGAGAGAGAGAGAGAGAGAGAGAGAGAGAGAGAGAGAGAGAGAGAGAGAGAGAGAGAGCGAGAGAGAGAGAGAGAGAGAGAGAGAGAGAGAGAGGGGGGGGGGGGGGGGGGGGGGGGGGGGGAGAAAGACGTAGATGGACAAACATTGACTGCGGTGCTGTGGTGCAAATAAACTAGACTATATAGTGAGACTTGGTGTGAACATATGCTGCATATACTATAGGGACAAACCCATTGGGGTGTGCTGTGCAGCCTTGAGCCTTCTCCTAAAATAATGCTCTACAACATATCTAAAGCATGGAGCAGTGTGTTGACTTTGGCATCCTTATGCGTAATTATAAGCATAATGTTTCTTAAAATAACCACTCACATTAAATTCACGCATTCGCACATGCATTCACAGACCGATGGTGAAGGAAACCATGCAAGGCACCAACCTGCTCATCGGGAACATTGGGGGTTCAGCATCTTGCTCAAGTACACTTCGACACCATCCGGCTGTAGCCTGGTTAATAAACCAGACCGAATCAGCCGTTGGCAAAACAAAATTGCCTACCAGCGGATTACGGTCTGGCGAGGCTCAGTAGCACGCCTCTTTCCTACAACCGAGAACAGGTCGGACCAATCGGGACACGGTATGCAATATGGGCGGGCTTTGGTACAGTGACGTTCAATGCTTGAGACTTTTGACTGACAGTAGCTCTGACCAATTGCGTCAAAGAGAAAATGTTTGAACCCGCCCCCCGGGAAATGAAATCCAAGTGGAGCCAGCCCAGACTAATATACCGCGACAGTGTTGTGTGATATTAGTCTGGTTTATTAGCCAGGCTAATCCGGCTGCTCTACCGGTCACTCCCTACCCCTGAGCCACTGTCACCCCTAACATAATAACAGGTAACTAGAAAAAGTGCCCTTCTGGGCACAGGTCTCCACCAGGAGGATAGGAGTGTGTGTGATGTTTGGCAAAACATTTTTTAGGAGTGATATAAACATGTTTGTTTGTTTTTTGCAACAATTGTCTTCATTTTGTTGAGGAAATGCAGAGCCAGATCACTCATAGCATCTCTGAGGATAGAATTCTGGATGAGCAGGACATGTGCAGCATTTTGTACAAAACGGGCCACTCCTGAAGACTTTGGAAGGCAATCTTAGCCAATCAGTGTAGAATCTGAGAAATCCAACAGGCTCGTCTTGATCACATGACTACAGAGATCATGTATACCGATTTGCATGAGATTTGGATGAAATCTGTGCGACTAACATAAGCAATGTGTTTTGCAGAAATTGGCCTCATGGTGGCACTATAACCGGCAGATGTGGAGGGATGCAGGGAAAATGTTTTTCCATGGCCTCTAGGGAGTGCGCATACAAAGTTGTACACAGATCGATGCAGTTATAGATAAAAACAGGAATTGCCCTGTTATAGCGCCACCATGAGGCTGGTTTGGAAAATAAATTGTGTCATGTCGTCCTCAGCCTAGTGGAAATGTGCGTGTATAATTTCACGGAAATTGCACACTGTGTTTGTGATTTGTGGCATTTTGTTCGAAACGGACCAATCATGTGAGCTTTGGAAGCGAATCTTAGCCAATCAGGAAGGAAGATGGGAAATGGTGCAGATCCGTGTTGAAGACGTAGATGGACAAACATTGACTGCGGTGCTGTGGTGCAAATAAACTAGACTATATAGTGAGACTTGGTGTGAACATATGCTGCATATACTGTAGGGACAAACCCATTGGGGTGTGCTGTGCAGCCTTGAGCCTTCCCATAAAATAATGCTCTACAACATATCTAAAGCATGGAGCAGTGTGTTGACTTTGGCATCCTTATGCGTAACTATAAGCATAATGTTCCTTAAAATAACCACTCACATTAAATTCACGCATTCGCACATGCATTCACAGACCGATGGCGAAGGAAACCATGCAAGGCACCAACCTGCTCATCGGGAACATTGGGGGTTCAGCATCTTGCTCAAGTACACTTCGACACCATCCGGCTGTAGCCTGGTTAATAAACCAGACCGAATCAGCCGTTGGCAAAACAAAATTGCCTACCAGCGGATTACGGTCTGGCGAGGCTCAGTAGCACGCCTCTTTCCTACAACCGAGAACAGGTCGGACCAATCGGGACACGGTATGCAATATGGGCGGGCTTTGGTACAGTGACGTTCAATGCTTGAGACTTTTGACTGACAGTAGCTCTGACCAATTGCGTCAAAGAGAAAATGTTTGAACCCGCCCCCCGGGAAATGAAATCCAAGTGGAGCCAGCCCAGACTAATATACCGCGACAGTGTTGTGTGATATTAGTCTGGTTTATTAGCCAGGCTAATCCGGCTGCTCTACCGGTCACTCCCTACCCCTGAGCCACTGTCACCCCTAACATAATAACAGGTAACTAGAAAAAGTGCCCTTCTGGGCACAGGTCTCCACCAGGAGGATAGGAGTGATATAAACATGTTTGTTTGTTTTTTGCAACAATTGTCTTCATTTTGTTGAGGAAATGCAGAGCCAGATCACTCATAGCATCTCTGAGGATAGAATTCTGGATGAGCAGGACATGTGCAGCATTTTGTACAAAACGGGCCACTCCTGAAGACTTTGGAAGGCAATCTTAGCCAATCAGTGTAGAATCTGAGAAATCCAACAGGCTCGTCTTGATCACATGACTACAGAGATCATCTATACCGATTTGCATGAGATTTGGATGAAATCTGTGCGACTAACATAAGCAATGTGTTTTGCAGAAATTGGCCTCATGGTGGCACTATAACCGGCAGATGTGGAGGGATGCAGGGAAAATGTTTTTCCATGGCCTCTAGGGAGTGCGCATACAAAGTTGTACACAGATCGATGCAGTTATAGATAAAAACAGGAATTGCCCTGTTATAGCGCCACCATGAGGCTGGTTTGGAAAATAAATTGTGTCATGTCGTCCTCAGCCTAGTGGAAATGTGCGTGTATAATTTCACGGAAATTGCACACTGTGTTTGTGATTTGTGGCATTTTGTTCGAAACGGACCAATCATGTGAGCTTTGGAAGCGAATCTTAGCCAATCAGGAAGGAAGATGGGAAATGGTGCAGATCCGTGTTGATCACATGACTATGGAGATAGTGTATACCGAATTGTGTGATGTATGGATAAAATGTGTACGAGTAATCTACAGAAATGTGTTTTGCCTAAATCGGCCTCATGGTGGCGCTATAACAGGCCGTTGAGGAATATTTGGGGCAGAGGTTCGTTGTTGGCATCCAGAGAGTGTGTGTGCAAAGTTTGGCATGGATCGGGCCAACGGTGCCGGAGATTAGCTGGTAACAGACGGACGGAAGGAAGGAAGGACGGACGCACACACACACACACACACACACACACGGACGGAGTGCAAAACATACTCTCTCCCACGGACGGAGTGCAAAACATACTCTCTCCCACGGACGGAGTGCAAAACATACTCTCTCCCCATGCCTTCGGCCTGGTGGAGACAATAAATGCCATTGCTGCAAAATGATGCTGACCGAGCGAGGATCATTCCCATTCATTACGTCCTCACCTCTCCTCCTCATTGGAAGCTAAAACACAAGCTAACTATGCGAGTGGAGGATGCCAGGATGGACGTTTCATTATTGGAATTTTTTTTTGTGTTTGCCGAGAACCAGGCCAAGACAGGCCCTAGCTGCTGCCAAGAACTGTGGGTATTTTTTTTTAACTCTACACCACCCAGATTAGTCAAAATTGCAATTTTTTGTAAAATATTGAGTGAGCTTCATATCTTTTTGACACTATGATTATTTGCATCATTCTCTTTTGCATCTTGTCTATAACACAAGAAAGACACAAGGTCTTTCTTTCCTGCACCACCGACCATTACCTAACAAATACCAAATGTTCATTGTTCCTCTTCTCCTTTTCTCAGACTGTACTCCTTCAGCCTTTTTTCTAATTTACACCTCTGAAAGGTCACAACGCCCTGCACAGTCACAAGGCCCTACTACACCATTTGTTAAAGAATCTAATCATGTGGTTCTCGGGATCCACATGGGAACAGCACGCCTCCATTGTTGATCTGTGGCCAGCATGTGATGTCTATGACGCATTTATGTCTTTTCAGCCCAATTCAAACCCCATTTACTTCAATCATAAAATATTTTTGACAAATGACAAGGCACATTTGCTGTGTAATAGTCCTATAGTTTTCACATTATACTCAAGTTACGGGTGAAATTATTAATTCGATGGAAACTATATATTTTTTGTGTGATCTATCATGTAGAAACGTCATTGAAATGTGAATGCTTGACCTTGTTCCTTAATATGAAAAAATGTAAAAAATTGGACTGCACCTTAAACAATTTTAAGATGTAATTTTGTAATTTTGAGTATTCAAACAACTGAAAAAAATATATTAAATAATTTACTGCAGCTCATATAGCCAGTATGCAAGCAGTCGGTGAAATCCCAAGAAGCAGTAAAGAATAATATATAAACGTTTGTGTGTGTGTGTGTGTGTGTGTGTGTGTGTGTGTGTGTGTGTGTGTGTGTGTGTGTGTGTGTGTGTGTGTGTGTGTGTGTGTGTGTGTGTGTGTGTGAGACGCGGCTTGGCCTGTTGTAGCGCCACTATGAGGCTGATTCGAAAACTGTCAAGTGGCATTTCTTCCTCAGCCTAGTGGGAATATGCATGCACAGTTTCACCGCAATCGGACGCTGCGTTGAGTAGTTGTGGCGATTTGTACAAAACGGGTACAAAGCGGGCTACTCCTGAAAAGTTTAGAAGCCAATCGTAGCCAATGAGGGTGGATTATGAGAAATCAAACAAACCCGTCTTGATCGCATGACTATGGAGAACATGTGTACTGATTTGCGTGTTACATATGTCGGCCTCCTGGTGGCGCTATAAAGAGCAGATGTGAAAAATTCCAGGCAAAGGTTTTTCCTTGGCCTCTAGGGAGTTGGCATACAAAGTTATCCACAGATCCATGCAGTTAGAGGTAAAAACACTTTTCGGCCAGTTATAGCGCCACCATGAGGCTGAGTTGAAAATGTTCATGTGGCATTTCTTCCTCGGCCTAGTGGGAATGTGCGTGCACAATTTCACGGAAATCACACAATGTGTTCATGATTTGCAGCATTTTGTTTGAAACTGAGCACTCCTGCGAACTTTGGAAGCCAATCTTAGCCAATCAGGATGGAGTCTGAGAAATCTGAAAGGCGTGTTTCGTTGAATGGCTCTAGAGAGACTGTGTACCAATTTGTGTGATGTTTGGATAAAATCTGTAGGTGTACTGTCCAAAAACTTGTTTTGCACAAAGCGGCCTCCTGGTGGCGCTATAACAGGCCGTTCTGGAAGATGTGGGGCAGAGGTTCATCGTTGGCATCCAGGGAGTGTGTGTGCAAAGTTTGGCATCGACCGGGTTAACGGTGCCGGAGATTAGCTGGTAACAGACGGACGGAAGGACACACACACACACACACACACACACACACACGGACACACACACACACACACACACACACGGACGGAGTGCAAAACATACTCTCTCCCCATGCCTTCGGCCTGGTGGAGACAATAACAGGTAAAGTGGTAAACACAGTTTAATGACATTGAGGGTACATTTACTTCAGGAGTTACAGATTGTCAGCACGGGCAGCTCTCTTGCACAGTTAACTTCATGCTGGCACATAGCCCCATATGTGCCCTCTCCCTACGCTCATTCTGTAGCTCCGAGAGCTACAGAATGAGCGTAGGGAGAGGGCACATATGGGGCTAGCTGGCACAAAGAGAGACACCGAATTGAAACACACCAATAACATCATTAACTGCGCTTAAGTTATCGGATACACCATGCAGGCCAGGCTGAAACACACTTTTTTTTGTAATGTTTCTTTGTGGCTTTCGCCTTTATTTTATATTTTTTATGGAGGGACAGACAGTAGGCTGACAGGAAATGGGGAGAGAGATGGGGGGAAGACATGCAGTGAAGGCTGTCGGGATCGGGAGTCGAACCCGCGGCACACTGCCAGACTGGATTGCCAGCCAAGGTGCCTGGACCACTGAGCCATGACCCAGGCCTGGCTGAAACACACTTGTGAGTCAATCATCCTAATCAAGGGAGGAAGTATTTTGGCCAACAGGCTGGAAACACACAAATGAATAATACAGAAGGAGATACCTTAAGTTGAGAGGAGATTCATCACTTCAGGAAGAACTGTCAACACCGTGCACGTTGCATTGAGAAGAACGACCAAGGCCACGGTTCAATCTTTTATGCTCCACTGGCTTGTTCTGTTGTGACTGCTGTACAAACCGACTCTACATTCAGGCTAGTGTTTTGTTTAAAACTGAAACGGCATAGCAATTAGATTTAGTTTAGGTTTTAGTTATTTGCAAAGTGCAGCAAATATGCTGCATTATAACATTAGCATGATTTAGTTATTATTTCTACTTAATTTTCAATATAAATATAAATAGAATGAACCTAATAACATGTTATCATCAAGCTATCCCTGTGTCTGGATCATTACATTTATAGCACAAAGTCACATTAACCAGTAATTGTCCATTAGGATCTTATTTTGAAAGTAACAGATAAGATTAAAGGTAAACATCTTACAGTTACTTTGGCATCAGGTCAAATAGACTGTTGGTCTAATCACTGAACAGTAGACTGAAGAGTGAAGACTCTTAATCAGTCTGAAGCTATAAACCCATCAGTGTAGTAAGAAAATAACTTCAACTTTAACATGTTTAATCACTGTGTGTAGAAAGAAAGCTATATTTTGCACTGGAATATGTCATTGGAATATATTTGACCAAAACTGGTTTCCCTGCAATCTGTGCTTTTCTCACCATCAGCACCGCAGTGTCTTTAATCCCAATTTATAACAAACGATCTGAGTTGTAGCCGAGTGGCTATACAAATCCTAATACAGATAAAACAGCCTAAAACAGAAGTATGATTAAACAAATGAGCCCAGAACATGAAAAGCAGAGGGCCAAGAGCGTGATTCAAAGTAGCTTTTAAAGCCCAAGATTATCTTATGAGGTTACTGTATAGATAACAGTGTGAATTGGGCTGGGCATTGCTATCTGCTGTGGATTCAATATATCAAGCAACACTGGCCAAAAGTGAGGAAAAGTATAGAACTAGACTCAAAGTAAAGGGCTTTACAAGATAAACCCCACCACTTTTGAGTTTCATCTTTGCACTCAAATTGTTTGTTTGTTTTATACCGACAGCCTGCTGAAGAGTTGTTCACTGCTGTGTGCTGATGATTTGGCTTTATATAGACTCAGTTGTTTGATACATTTTAATAGATTTTCTACGCACAATGACATTTAAAGTCGAGTTATAACTCACACAAAACACAAACCAGCTATGACTAAACATCCAATTCCATCCACCATGTTCTCCCAGTATAGTCTAATAGTTGGTGCAGCGGAGAGTTACCTTTAGAGAACCCAGGGACAGAGAACCCACGAGGGCCCTGCATGGGGGCCGTAATCTTTTGGGGCATTTTCGAGGTTTTTTAATTTTTTATCATCTTTCTGACCTAAATCTAATACAATCAACGGTCAATGAAGGGCCTCGAACTCAGTACCACACGGTCCAGTTTGAGAGCCAAGGGCCCCTGAGCCACAGCCCCAGTGGCCCAATGACTAATTTGGGCCTGAGTGAACCTTTACCTTTAGCTTTATAGTTCTCCATAATGCCTATAGATAAGGACTGTGGCAAAGGACAAAGTGGGCATTCTAGGCAACATATTTAACCTGATGATCATGTTGGTGACATTGTTGGGTTTATTCATGTTGTTACCTGTTACAAAGTATTGTTGCAGGTAACATGATCAACCCCAGACCCAATATAAAGACCTACTGGCAAAGGTAAAAACAAGCATGGTAATGCTTTTATTTTTAAGAGCAGACAGACCAGTTGTTGATAGGCATGGGGATGATGCTGCAAGATGTGTAATTTCAACTATGATACACTAGATTTTAGCAAAAGTTCCAGTGCCTTTATATATGGCAGTACAACATAAAATGCTGGGTGCTTTCCATCCCCTGCTCTACAACTGTTTTTAAATGTATTTTATTTTATGGATTGATCTCATAAATCTCCCCACTGCCAAATCCAATCCCGGCACATCACTCTCAAGTGCCTGGCTTGCTTAGTAAGTCTCTCCTCAAACTGCTCCATTATGTTGCTGTTCAAATGACTGCGAGGTATGAGTGCAGGGATCCGTCATCCCCTGCGGCTCCATGTGGATCGCTTCAGCAGAAATATAAATGAGGCTTACTTCTGATGGAAGTCATTATCCAGGCCAATAACACAACCTGGTATACCTCCTTTGGGAACTCACAGCCAAGCTTAACAACATTGTTCCAAACACATGGCCCACTCTGACTCTGATGCTGGGATTGTTTTTCAAATGGTTATCGAGCTAAATTCCAACTAGACCCAAGTAAAATGTGATCTAAATCATTAAAATAAATAATCTATATCTGAGTGCCCCTGAAAAACTCAACCACATTTGTAATCTTCCTGGTCTAAATTAGCAGGAGCCTGTGCCTGAACTGCCGTAGTCTGAAGACTCACCTCTTTCCACTATAACTCTGGTCCATAGCGTTAAAGACTTCTCATCCTCAACCAGAGCTACACTTGCTCTAGCCTCGATGACCTTACAGGCTTATGCAAAAGCTAAAAATGTAATTTAGATAGTTATGTGTAGACAGATGCCTTGTTGACCTGGCATCCTATAGTGTTTATAGTTACAATGTACATATTATTGATTTTCTTTGGATATGCTACTGTTCTAACAGTAGAATATCCAAATCAATCAATCTCACAGTTAGACAGATGATAGGTTGTACCTTATGATCCTGGATGACTATTTCTATACCTTGTAACTGAATATTAGGCTACTGTACTTCTTGACACTCTACCCACTGAGGATAATTACATGCTTCTGCATCAACAGGGAGTCACAGTATATAGCAGCACTGCGTCTTCTCTTTCCTCAGCCTATTTATCAGCACAATATGTCAAGCAACAGTGATTTTGCTAAAGTTGGCTTTCGTGTCAACTCTCAGACTCAAGCCACACAGTCTTCCACTCTCACCACAAATTGGCTTTCAGCTAAATCGCCCTTATTTTCTCCTCAGCATACTGACCAATGATCCTGACAAATAATACATGGACATTTGTTGTGATGCACATGGCAGCCATGGGTCAGCAGTTGAGACATCTACTGCTGACACTTTTTATATCATTAAACCATGCACCATATGTACTGTACATATGTTATTACATCTGCTGCTATCTTAACTGCTGTTATTTTTAGCCTGCCTATATTCTTGATATCTGACCCGTGCCTTTCTTGTTTCTCTATCTCTTTCCACCTTTCTTGAAGCTGCAATGATGAATAGAATACTGTACCTGTTGACTATTGAGCACTGCATGGGTCTTTGATTAAGGTCTATTTTTAATAAAACTGAAATATTAGTAGATTATTATTACATCTATCTATCTGACTCATCAGATTACAATGAGAACAGATGCCATCATGCCACTCGCTATGTGGGGCATGATGTTGGCAGCATTTCTCAAACCAGGGCTGGCGTTCAAAAGAATCACTGATCAAAGAAACTCTATTAGTAGCCAATAGTCTCATGAGGTGTGATTACTTCAAAGACTTCAACAACACAACACCGGTTGGATCTGTGCCAGTGCTTGTTTGTCAGCCTTAACTTATGCAATGTCAGTCAGTTATCCATCTTTCCTGTAAATTATCCAACGTTCATAAGCCTTTCATTAAAGCCTTTTGGAATAGGAAGTGATGTGGAACATCTCGTCAGTGTGGTGTACAATTATGCCATCTCTGTTTTAGCCTGCCTCAATCTTGTCAGTGCCAATCTGACAAAAATATTCGCTGATACATGTGTGAGTAAGCATATTCTGCGTTATACAATGTCATTGTGTACCCTACTTCTTAATGTAAAGTGGATTTATTTATTGTAGCCATGATTGCCACATATGTGTTGCCCACCGTGTTTGTTTGAGAGAAGACTGCAATGGAAATAAATCCCGGAGTTGTGGATTAAATGCAGTCCAAATAAAATTAACCAAACAAAACTTCGAAGGAGTGCTGTGTAGGCCAACAAGAAGAACTTTTGGCCAGATTCTATAGTGAAGAAAAATGACAATCACAGAAAAGTTTGGATTTGGATTGAGGTGGTTGATTGAAATATTTATTAACCGTTTGGAGAATTACAGTACATTTCAAGTACAACTCAATACAAAAACTGTTAACTGTGAGTGGACGACACCATAAAGCATTACACTTGTTTACAATAGGGCCCACCATTTTCAATTCATCAAAACATTTAGAGACGTAAGAATATACACTTCTATATTGCCAAAAACAGGAAATCATCATAGAGGAGGTAAAAAGGGAGAAAAAAACATATACAGTAGGGGGAAAGGGGTGGGTGGGTGATTCAGATTTTACGGGGGCCAGTTTCGAATTCTTGTAGAAGAAGAAACCTTGTACGAGGGCTCCTGTTATAGGGTCTTAGGGTGTTTTTGTTGACCAGTGAGATCCTGTATATAGGAATCTTGTTCTTTGGTTGACTTTTTTTTATTACGTTGCAGTCTAGCCTTTTTCTCAAGACAATGGTGGGATGGCGCTGTCCCACCTCTCACAGCTCTGGGGGCCCTGTGGAGGACAAGGAAGACGCCAGTCACAGGTACAAGGCAATGGGTCTGTAGCATAAGCACTGGGGACCACGAGTATTGTGTCGAGTCGATCAGGAATTTACCGGTATGAAGCAGAGCGTAAAGCCCAACGGTTGCTGTGATTTCGCATCAATACTCTGTTCGGCGTCTTCCTTCTCCTTGGTCCTCCACACGGCACAATATTATGATCCTCGCTCATGGGTGGTGAGCCTGTATCAGGTACGGTCGCTCGGTGCTCAAGCTGGGCACCCACTCTGGGGGTCGTTGTCGTGGCATAAAAGCGTGCCTTGTTAGTGTGGTTGCCCTGACTATAGTAATTGTAACACTTTATTTTTCATTTCCTGCTAGAGTAACCCTAAACTTTGACGCACTACTTGTCCCACAGTTTTGACTGTACGCACTTGAGCCATATGTCAAATCGACCAGCTTCATCGGGAATCGTGTATTTTGCTAAGAGAAATTGTTGTATTATGTGACCTGGGCACTTACTGTAGGCCCGGAAACCAGACTACGCCACTTCAAAGGACACACAGGCTCAGTCACTCAGTCACACTACAAGAAGAGAAAATAGTTACACACACACACACAGGCTCAGTCACGCTGCACCCCATTCGACTGGTATCACCCCATATAATCGGCGAAATCATCCGTTATCAGCACGTTTGAATGGTGCCAAAATGTCCATACTGGCATCCTCACTGTTCAGTATGTCATTATCAGCGATTGTAGCGATTGTCATTATCACTGATGTCCTGACGGAGGCGCGCCGTGTCTGGTGGCCCTGAGCTACGTGAGGCACCGCCGAGCGAGGCGCTAGCCGAGCGAGTCCCCGTGCCGAGCGTTGCGAAGGCCACCAGACCCGACTCAGCGCCGTTCGAGTTACGTCATAGACAGAGAATAGTATATATTAGTAGCTCCTAGTTCCATGCACCAAAATGCCACTTCCACCAGGGGGAAACCTTGACCAGGCAATGTGGTGAGGATGCCAGTATGGACATTTTGGCACCATTCAAACGTGCTGATAACAGATGATTTCGCCGATTATATGGACACTACAAGAAGAGAAAATAGTTACACACACACACACACACACACACACACACACACACACACACACACACACACACACAAACTCTAGCCCACCCGTAGCGTAGCTACTGGCACTGCTGGTACAGCCACAGCCTAAATATACCTTAGCCTATATTCAAAGCCTATTATTTGCATAAACGTCAAGTTTGCACAAAACAATAAACCTAAACGAAACAAAATCAAATAACCAAAATAATGACAAAAACAGCAGAGGCAATGAGCTCCTCCTAATAAAACACCTCAAATTAAGAGGGCCACACTAGGCTTACACCCATAGCCTATATGGAGAAGGTGCACCATACCATATGACCAATGAGCCCCCCTCTCACAGTGAGTCTCACTGACTGCAATTATTAGCCCAATCCCCCAATGTCGAAGACAGACATGACTCCTTTGCATCATCAAGTCAAGTAATTTATAGCACATTTCAAACTCTCGCTCTTCACATCGTCACCTACTTAAACTAAAGTTTTTCAGGAAAAATAAAAATAAATGAATCTATTTATCTATCTATCTATCTAAAAATAAAACTATGATATTTCTTACTAATTTCACCAAAGGCGTTTATAACAATTTGACTATTAATATAAAAATAACCCTGTCAGTTATGTAACATAAGAGGATTAAATAGAATGAAATAGGATTAAACCTGACTTAGGCCAATTTACCTAACTTACTCCTGAGTCACACCATTGAGAGAGGCCATTTTACAAAAAGGGACAGGATCAACATGATCCTTTTCAATTAGGACTTTGGCGATTTTACCAGAGGTGGCCAGTCTCACGAGGAGCGAGGCCAAAAAAATCATTTCCCTCAAAAAATGACGTGGGCCATTCGTTTCAGAAGGTGACGACCTTAAAAACTGCAGCCATAAATTATGTTCAAACGGATAAAACAACAGTTTGTAATTGTAACCCCTCGCCCCCGTCCTCCCACCCATCTATATGAAATGCTTTTAGAAACACTACCCATCTACACATTAACCCATTTAGACTCTGACGTCGAAATTTAAAAAATGTCTTCTAAATCCTGACGGTTTTCTGAAATACCTATGTTTCTATATCAGTGGTGCTCAATATTTCATGTCACGACTTTTCAAAGATAGCAGACCTACAAGCTCGTAGCGCGCCACTTGAGCTTGTAGATCTGCTATTTTTCAATAGCTAAAGTATAACATAATGCTTAGTTAAAACACCAAAAGGGGTTCCCGTCTAGACTGGGTTAAGGTTCAAGGTTGTACTTTATTGTCACATCTTATGTACAGGTACCTAAGAGTAAAACTTATTTGGGTTTGGCTTCCTTCAGACAATGCAGCAGCATGGATAACAAGTTAGAATAATGATTTAAAAAAACGTAAACAGATTAAAGAAAGGAAGAATGCAAAAGAGAGCAAGGAGAGAATAAAATAGATTCATTATAGCATGAACTCCTACCACCCCCACAACAACTCACACAATCACTTGTACCTTAATGTATACAGCAACACAACACACACCCATGGGGGACTGAGAGGTTTGATTGGTTTTATGGCTTATATAGTGAGCACTGCAGGTCAGGGATATGTTACATATTCAGGAGATAAACCATTAGAGCCTCAGCCTGGTAAACAACAGTAAGCAGAACTTTGAAATCAATTTGGTATTGTTTTGGGAACCATTGGAACCATGTTCAGTTATTGTTTTCCCACAGTGAGCATTCTGGCTGCTGCAGCATTTTTGAATGAGCTGGAGCCTTCCAAGTTCTAACAGAAAGTCCAGCAAAAAAGAGCATTACTGTTATTTACAGTAAAGAATAATAATAAAGTTTGCAAAACTGGTTCTCAGCTCGACTTGACTTTCTTAGCGTAATGTAACCTAGACTAATGATGGGCCTGTTTTTCAGTGTCAGATGGAGACAGGAAGCTTCTTACTTTGTAAATATTTATTTATTTAATCAACATGAATCTTATATTGTCCCTATTTTGGGATGAACATTCAGTGAAAATTCAGCAGTTCTACAAACTCACATGCATTGCAATTAGGGAAGCACGATTAATCGGTAGCATAATCGGAATAGGCCATATCGGCCATAAAATGCCATATCGGTATCGGAACGGTTTCAAAATAATATAGATTATTGAATCGTTTTTCACCAGCAAAAAAATAATAAAAATGAAAACAAAATTCTACATTTAATTTGTGTACTCATCTTATTCAGTAGTCATTCAGTTGTGAAAACAGATACTTGCAAAAGAGTATAGGCTATTTATTGATTGATTGAATACTTTATCAACAGGCTTTGGGCCAAGCCCCTATACTAGGGTCTAGGCTTGTTTCCATTGTGGTCCTCTGTATAATATCGGAATCGGTCAGAATCGGTATCGGCAGATATGACCCTGCAAATAATCAGAGATCGGATATCGGTCATAATTTCATAATCGTGCACCCCTAATTGCACTGCATTGTGAGCTTGTAGCTATATTATAGGGAAAGGAATGGATGAAGGGCCTGACAGACCCTTAAAGGACCACTTCACCACTTTTCAACCTATCTTCATATAATAGGTCCTCACTAATAATCATGATAAAATGGCATGATTTTTTTCTACTCAGTCCGTGTCTCATAGGAGGGCTGTGGGCAGTTCAGACACACGTCCACCAGTGACATCATCATTAGGCAGATTTTAATTATCGTGAGAACGATGACTTCCATTTTCGCATTGCAACTTTTCAGGACTAGAAAGCCTGCAGTTTCTATTAGCTTGTATTCCCCATTGATGATGTCACTGGTGGACGGGTTTCTGAACTGCCCACAGACCTCCTATGAGACACAGACCGAGTAGAAAATAATTGCACCATTTTTTCATGATTATTAGTGAGGACCTATTATATGAAGATAGGTTGAAAAGTGGTGAAGTGGTCCTTTAAGATTATAGAGCTAGAGACGATCAAGTCAAATGGGAATGGATCTCTGACCTTTAGCACTTATACTCAGGAATTCAGCTAAGCTGTAGGTTTTTGGACATGCAATGCAATTAACACTCATGTATTTACAGGACTACCAGGGCATCTAAGTTTACATCATCATCATCATCAAAGCCATGAAGTGTTTCCATTGGTGAGTCATTATAGCACACTATCAGCTGAACCAGGAACAGCTCATAAACATGTATCTTGTACTCTCACAACATCAAAGTTATTGTAATGCAGCACATCTAATACGCTATGTGGATAATAAACACAAGCAACCACAACGGTACATTAACCGATATAGTGCTAATGATGCCTGAGTAATTAAAGGTATAGGCTATAGGGAGTCACTCTGGGACTTTCAAAGGAGCTGTAATGATGTTTTGCCGACCTTTCCCTCCGTGGCTTGTATATCGTATATGTAGGCTCTCTTCTGCTGAGTAACCTTAATTGACGGGTAACGCTTTGTTTGCATGGTTGCTGGGTAACCACAGGACCTGAATCAAAGGGTAATAATGGCCCATACAGCAGGGGTGCCCAAAAGGTACATTGTGATCTACCGGTAGAGTACAAAAGCTGTGCAGGTAGACCACCCCTAAAAATATATAATTTTAAAAAAGACTATTTTGGGTATCTGCCTGAATTAAGGTGACTTTATTGACATCAAAAAGGTCCTGTCAGCTCAAACCCACAATGCAATACTTTGCTTTCAAGAGTGTTGCGCACACACCAGTAGCATTACAAATGTATATACAAGAAAACCCTATTCCAATTCCATTTGCTCCCCTCTAGTCCCCATTCCAAGTGCCATCGCCGCTATTCCAAAGCCCCCTCGGGTAAAATGTAAGCTATTTTCAGCAATTATGGGATAATATATATACTTTTTGTGGCTAGCCTAGATCTTGTTGAGCTGGTGGTCATTTTGAAAGTAGCTCTTAAGTCAAAAAGGTGTGGGCACCCCTGGTATACCGTATTAGAGCTGAGCACAGCCATCATGTGAGCATTGAAAAGAGTTGCCCTCGTTTGTCATTTTGACACCATTAGTACTGTACTGATGCATGGGGGGGGGGCAAGTATCTGATGCAGGAAGAAGAGCAGAGAAGGTAATGAAGGAAAGGAGACTAGCCCCCTTTCTGAAACCAGCTCCTCGCCACTCGCTCTACACACTTGCTCTCGATATGCGCGTTCACGCGAGGCTGCGCCATATTAAGTGTCGTCCGAAACCAAGCAGCCTTGAGTGGAAGTGGCTTATAAAGCCCTCAAGAGCGAGTCTGTGCCGATCTAGACTCGATTGCCTTGTGCAGCCCTGTTCTCTGTCCGCATGGAAAACGCGACCTACAAATGTAAGTACCACCACAAATAAATGATAAATAAACTCCTCCTAAACAATCTTCATCTGATGCAGAATAGACAACACTCCAACTGATGTTCACAAGGGCTCTTTATTTACCCCACCGTGAAAAAAACGATAAATGAAAGTTATGAAACCACACAAACAAAACAACTTATGATTTATAAACACCATGGATGTATATGACATGTCATTTTTGACACGCTGTATTTCCTTTTTCCATATTAATGAAATCCACATGTCACAAACATACACGATAAAATGCAATATAACTGTACAAACAAAATAACAGGTAACACAATTGCGTGATGGTAACCATGGCAACGAATGGTGTCTGTTTCCTGTTTCTGCACAAGGAGGGCGAGTGTATTTCCAAACAGTTTTTTATACCCAGCACCCTAATCAATGGAACTTGATTCAGCTGGAGGGGCACTTTCTGACGAGGGAACCTCCCGAGAGCACTTCAAGTCAAGGGACTGGTTTCAGAAAGGGCTTAGGGGACAGCCAGGGAGGAGGGTAGGCTGGGGAAATAATTAAGAAGAAAGTAGGGGTAGAATGTGGTTGAGAAAGTGGTCGGGGGAAGGTGTTACAGGCAAAGGCATATTTTGGAGGAGACTTGCAAGAAAAGCAAAGGGGTTGGGGACGTGCAGGAATAAAGGAAGAGAGAAGATAAGCGGGGCAGAGGAAAGAGCAGAGGGTAAAAGGCAGGCAGATTAGGAGCGCAGGGGAAGGAAATCTAGGTCTCTGACTATCAGAGGGAGAAAATGCTGGATCAGCAATATTTTGCTATGGAAATGAAAGCTCCCCTGGCAGGGAAAGGCATAATCTCCTGTTTCTAATTGGACAAAATCTAGCCTCAGCAAGAAAATGATCGGAATTATGTCCAGGCTGAATTGACATTTAACTCTCATTTGAGCAGGCAGTTTTGAGCACATTATGTGTATCCTAATTCTACGTGTGAAACAGTGGTAAAGTAAAGTGTTTTTATTGTAATCAGAACAGTCAACAGGTTAAAACTTCACCATAGTGTCCTTGCAGGCACAAATTATTATTAAAATGGACTACTTGCCACACCTCATTTCTGCAGACAAGATGAGCTGTAAACCATGGTGGTCCAGATGAATAGTGGGAGTAGAGGAGATGCATTATGGTGAAACACACATGTTGTCTATTAGCTCTGATCATATTAAAGTCGTGATTAAGGTTTATTGGATAAGAATAAATAAGATCGTCTGTATTTCTATTTTGTCTCCTTTATCCACAGTGCTTTACATTCAGTGGTTACATTTCCACCAAAGATGGAGGAACTCCTACTCCTGCTCATTGGAAGCAGGAGTAAGGCCCAATCCCAATCCACTCCCTTGCTGACTCAATGAGCCCTCACTGATTTAACTGCGCGTTCATGTGAAGTCTGCGAGGGCTTGAGGGATGTCCCATTTGAAATCGGTAAATCAGTGAGGGCTCAGCACCGCCCCTTTATGCACCCTTTGCCAAAGTCAGCATTGATGCTGACTTTGGCAAAGAAATTACCCACAGTTCATAGCGTTACCAGGGGAAGGAGGGGTGATCCTCCGAACGAACGTCAATCATTTAAGTATGCAAATTAGTTATGTATCGCGGTTAGAATGTCAACAAACACAATAGTGCTTTCTCACTGTTCTCAAAGGGAGACGGAATGGAAGGATAGGCTATATATTTAATAACAAGAATAATAATAAGGGAAACATGATGAGAAATGACTAATGAGCAAAGTAAAAGAATATGGGAATGCAATTTATAATGAATATTATTATATATGAATAATAATAAAATGATCAGCTTAAATACTAAAATAGACATGATAGACATAAATAGGCCAAGCATGTACAGTAGGCCTAGGCACTGGCTTTGAATAAGGTATATATAAAGTGATGCAAAGTGTCATGAATGGCGGACTCATATCTTCAAAGTGCTGTCCCATTCCTTTCACAACAATTTGGAGCCCTTGCAGCCTCTCACCCTCAAGCACTTACAGCTGACGTCACTAAAGTCAATGAGGGTTCAGGGCTCAGGGCTTGAGGGAGGTAATTGAGATTGAGCCATGAGTTCAGTGTCTTGCTCAAGGACAGTTCAATCAACACTAATTGAACACAGCCTGGAGGAGTCAGGGACACCAAATGCAGTGGTTCTCAAACGATTTCATGTCAAGGACCCCCGTATTGACACTTATACACTTAGTGGTATACCTATTAGCCCACATGGACCCCCATTTGACAAGATATGCCAGGGACCCATAAGAGAGGATTTTTCCGGTTCTAGCAATGATTAATTTCAAGTACAACCCCACTCTCAGGGGTTCCAACAAGGGGATCTCACACCCATAAGGGTTCCAAACTATCCATCATTTAGCTGGGCACCCGCTGGAGCTCCCTCAAGGACGAGGGTCCCCGGACCCCACTTTGACAACCACTGACCTACCGAGCCAGTGCCATCTTGTTGCACTTGATGGAAGATGGGAGACATTAAAGGGTTGTCCAATACCACCAGAATCACAACATAGTTTCTCTGTGTTGCCATTGTGTTGGATGTGTTACTGGTTGTTTTTTGTACAATGTGTGTTCTCCACACAGAAAACAAATGCTGGGATACATGTCCAGAAGCAGCTAGAAACTCATTATTTCAACCACTTGGTGCTCCAACTGACAGGCCGCACTTTTAGCAGACCAGTGAAGGTCAGTGAATGACTCAGAAAGGTTACGTGATATTTGGGGTTGATAAAATATCTGTCCGTTCTCGCCAGGGAGTGTGAAGATGACAGAATATTTATCAAATGTCACCGGGCAGTGAAGGCCCTCTCTTTTTTTGCTGACTGGGTAACTTAACTACCATGCTGTTTTCTCATCACATTCTCAGAACATAAGTCTGTGATCTTATTGTTATGTAAACGTTTATAACATAAAAACTGCTCAATAAAGTTGAAAAAAAGAAGAACTGCATACATCTACAACAAAGGAAAGAAGGAATGATTAGTTAGTATTAGTTAAGTTAGTTAGTTAGTTCGTTCTGTCCTGGGCATGACCTTAAACTGCAACCGTCCGCAGGCTGTAGAGAGGTAGAAACGTACCTCAGCAAGGACCCTTTGGCTAAGGAAATGTCCCTACTGTCAGACTAGCCGCAATTTGCAACTCTCGATTTTTTTTATAATGGGATGAATCTAGAGTTGCAATACCCTCCATTGACTCACCATTCATCCAATTTGCTTTTGCGATCTGCTTGTATTAAACAACGTTAAAATCACCAACATTGCAGCTCTAGGCCAAGCTTGAATTATCCTCTTTCAATCTGCCGAGCTTTTGTTTCCTAATAATCCACCGTAGACATGTTATGAGCTACTTTCTGTCAAGACATTATGTGCCAGTGATTATTTTTCTAAGTGTTAGAGTTTGGAAGCACTCGTCAAAGTCACTAAACGGTCCTGCGTACCACCTGTTTCGAATTTGCACCTAATGCAGGAGGCAGCAGCGGACCCGTTAATAAAAACGAGCGCCTCCAAACTCCAACACTTAGAAAAAGAATCACCTGCAGAGAATTTCTTGACAGAAAGTAGCTCATAACATGTCTACGGTGGATTTTTATGAAACTTAAGCTTGGCAGATTGAAATATGATAATTCAAGCTTGGCCTAGAGCTGCAATGTTGGTGAGTTTAACGTTGTTTAATACAAGCAGATCGCAAAAGCAAATTGGATGAATGGGGAGTCAATGGAGGGTATTGCAACTCTAGATTCATCCCATTATAAAAAAATCTAGAGTTGCAAATTGCGGCTAGCTGGCCATGACAGCTAATTCTCCTGCCAGATTGAATAGCTTGTTGGTATGGAGTTTTCATTTTAAGAGGATATCCTGAATTTGAGTCATGGCCCCACTGGACCCTACAGCATTTTAGTCATGATAGTGAGGAGGATACTAAGGCCTACTGCATGTAGCATGCTATCTAGTAATGAACGAATGAGTCACCTAAACATCTCTGACTCACTAGCACTATCCACTTCAAACACCTGCAGGCATACTGTAGTATTCAGGGCCCAGCCACACTAGATGAGACTGGATTCATAAGAACTTGAGAAATGAAGACATACAGACAGGAGTATACTATACAAATGGTGTATAAAGCCAAGTGTATAAAGCCTAGGGCTGGAGGAAATATATTAGGTCTGAACTAGTGCACAGCAGTGGGATATTGAAGCTAGGAGCTGTTTTAAAACAAGTTGGAGCCTCACTCTGCTAAGAAAGTCTCAGAGCAATATCTTTGGCCAGATGGGCAGGGAATATATTATGTCCTGTCTCTGACGCTCTCTGACAATATTTAATATTGTATAGGCTAGTAAACCTACTGGGAAATCATGTTGAAAATGTCGCTGGCACTTAAACGTGACTAAGATGCAAACTGATCAATTGCAATTGACAAAGCCTGTCTCCATCAAATTATTCCACTTCATATGACAAGAGGTATTGTCTAAAGACTATCTCCTTTTTTAAATCAATTATCATTTCATTTGTATTTTAGGAGCTTATTTGGTTTTATACTAGCCTATGCCAAAACACAGACAATAGGTCTATCATTCTAAAGTATCTAGATCTCAACAGTTAAAACCAGAGATATTAGAAAACGGTATAATACTGCCACCAAGTGGACACGTGTAAACTGTACAATTACCGTCTGCGATGATTTCCAGGCTGCCGTGTTAAATACCAGGCACTAGTAGTAATAAGAGAACATTACAAAACAATTGGCTCAGGGACAATGATTCATATTGGCGAAGCTGAATTGAAAGAAAAAAAATAATGATAAGGGAAAATATAATGGAGGAACATAATCTCGCGTAAGCGTCACCAGACTTTCCACCTAGGAGGAACAAATAATTTCATTTCATTTGAAAGAGGGGACTACATTTTGGTTGCACACATCACATCGTTTCCTGTTTTGGAGGTTGACAGACAGCTTTTAGAAATTTCGCTCATAGCTAGATTTTGGTCATGATTCAAAATGTTGTGAGGAGATTAGTGAACCAAGCTTCTTGTGTTCCACGATCCTTGAAATGTGCGCTTTCGCATAAGCTTATTTCATCTGCATTTGTTCCGTCAAACAACAGGAGCTTTACTGATAATGTGAAGGACGAAGCCCAACACCACCAGTTTGACACTTCGTTGCTCGAGTTCCTCGCATGCCCACTGTCCAAAAATCCACTGAGGTAGGTCCTTTTAGAAGACAGGACATGTCATTATTGCCTAAATGGTTTATTCAGCTGCATCATTTGGCCATCATTAGTATTGTATATTTGTCTGTCATTAAGTGTTTTGATGAATTGAGTTGAGTAGAAAGGGGATTCCAATGTAAACAAGCCATAGTTCTTGATTGATTGAATTGAAGTATTTATTAACAGATTGAAGCACAACTAGCACGACTTCTTTTTTGTGTTTAATTCTATTAGTAGACCTTGTTTTTGTACTTTCCTGTGCTTGTCTTTGCAAACTGTTAAAGTATTCAATCAATCATAATTTCGAAAATGCACAACAATACAACATGTATTGTTCACCTCAAGAATAGACTACTGCAATGCCCTCTTCTCCGGTTTACCATCAACAGCAACAAATGGCCTCAGATTAGTACAAAACGCAGCAGCTAGAGTACTCACCAGAAAAAAGAAATTTGACCACATCACACCAACACTAATAGAACTTCACTGGCTACCCATACAGGCCAGAGCCGACTTCAAGATACTCCTCCTGACCTATAAAACCTTAAATGGACTCTCACCACCTTACATGTCCAGTTTAATAAATATATACATCCCCCCAAGACCACTACGCTCTCAGGATGCTGGAAAACTCAGTCAACACATAATAAAATAACGGTTGGGGGCAGAGCTTTCACACACCGTGCCCCGTCTCTGGAACGCTCTCCCTCAGGATGTCAGAAATTCACTCCCTGGAAATTTTTAAGTCAAGGCTAAAAACACACCTTTTTTCTATACATTACGGTTCCGCTTAGTTTTTAATCAGTATGATTCATACAGCTATGCACATTTTACTATGTTTTTATTGCTATTTGTGTTTGATTTGTTTTGTATCAATGCTGTAAAGTGCACAGAGACCCCCTGGGGTGATTTTGTACTATAAATAAAATAAACTGAAAACTGAAACTGTTGTATGTTGTTCCTCTGCGGTAAGACTCGATAACAGGCCCATGGAAATTAATGTTACAGTATTGTTCGTTTTCATCCTTCCTCAGGTACGACGAGAAGACCAACGAGTTGGTCAACGAAGAGCTCGGCATTGCTTACCCCATCATCGATGGCATCCCCAACATGATCCCGCAGGACGCACGTCTCATACAGAAGGACACAGACGCGCCGACTGAACCCACCCAGGGATAGAAACCAAGACACTCACAGGGCCTACAACTGGCTCATAAATACAGTGTCCTTTCTTATCGTATACACATTCTGACCGGAGACACATGCCTACAACTGAAGACACTGAAATCCATGTTGTCAGCTGACCACATGTAATGACTTACATCAGTGCAAAGGGCTCTCATAGACATTACTCTCATATATACACCCCACATTAGTCCGAGGAGAAATTAAAGTAGTTTTTGCTTTGGTACTGTCTACATGGCTAACTGAAAACATAATCTTATCTGGCTACTGACATTTAATTCAGATACAACGATAACGCAGGTCAGACTGCTAGTTATTAACCTTTTTTCAGCATCATCCCATCTACCAATTATGTTCACCCTGTCCAACCTGGTGGTGCTGGTGCCCATAGTGTCTCTTTGTGGCTTGTTCTACTCTGCTGCAGTGGACGAGAACTTTCCCCAAGGCTGTACCAGTAGCAGCAGTCTCTGTTTCTACAGCCTGCTGCTGCCGGTCACCATCCCGGTCTATGTCTTTTTCCACCTTTGGAGCTGGATGGGGATCAAACTCTTCAGGCACAACTAGGATACTCTTTAGTTGATGTACTTCTAATCTGTTCAGTTAAAATGGTAATGGCTGGTTGATTTCACAATAATACAATGTAGCTTTAAGTGTTATGCTTATTTGAAGCAGAGGTGGTGGTTATATGAATAAACGATTACTTCCTTTGAATAAGGGGTTGGTGCATTTCTTTACAGTGCATACAGTGACATAGGGTTGGCAAGGAAATACTCTGGATTTTACTTTACCTAGAACAAGCAGTGTTTATATTAGTAATTTTATGGTAAATCCAGTAGGAATATTGTGACTGCGATAAAGTTGTCTTGTTTTACAATACATTAACAAATAGCCTTCAATTAATGTTCTAAAGTGAACAGCAATGCATAACAATAATGAAATTGTCCAGTATTCAATAGCTAAAACAGTAACCTATTTCAAAGTATTAACAAAGACCACATTTGTCTCAAACACTAGCTGGATGACTTCCAAAATGAATGTATAATTACAATATACATGAAACCAAACTTCGAACTTACATTTCAAATCAAGTGTACATTTCAAACTGGGCTTTATTGTTAATGTTTAGCGTAACTTCAGTGGTTCCTCTTAAAGCCTTCCTACTTCTAAAGTAGGCAGTTCAGAGCTATGTGGCCTGGGTGGAAAGTTTACTAACTAACACATGGCTGGTATTTCTTGTACCAGCGCAGTAAAAGAATCCCTCAAGATTAGAACCCTTGTCATTTCAAGTCCATCTCTGTCCATCTCATCAAACACTAGTTTCAGTGTTTCTTTCCACTTTTCTTCCCCTTGTAAAATGTCATCAGTGGGGAGTCTGCTCTGGGTGAATGTCCATCTCCCTTAACTTTGAAGAAGAATGACTCATTGAGTCTTGTTTGGACCGCTCTGAGCTGTAGTAAAATGAAAAATAATTTGATTTGTCAGTTGAAGTGCTTCTATACATTTGTATTAAACTCTATAACAAATTTATATTTATGCAAAACACGTCATGTCCACAACTGTAGTTTAGTTTTCCAACAGAATAGCTAGGATGACTTTTTATATAGTGAATCAGATTTGGTGGTAATATTGTTTTCCCCAAGTTAAATCTGAGCCACAAATAGTACATTTGTTTATTTTTTAAACTAATATTTAAATGTAACATGGAATTTCTCACTTGTGTCAGGCGCAACAGGTACTCGCTGTCCTCACTGGAAGTGGTGGTGTCTGTGAACTTGGGCTCCGGCTCTGACTGGGGAGAGGGTGGTGTTTCTTCTGAACCCCCTTTCTTTTCTTTGTTATCTCCTGCGGAACATATCAGTTCCTCCTCACTTTCATCTTTTATCTCTATAAGTGAAGATGGAAGATGCTGGTTGCCATGCTCGTCTTTGACACCAAGAGCTGAAGTCTTGCCTGAACAGGACCAACAACTGCCCAGCTGTGCTCTTGTTCTTTGCGGCAGACTCAGATCTACTGGTTTCAAGTCCTCAGAGCTCTCCGTCACTTTACTTTCCTGGCAGAACCTGAGGAAAAATGAGAGCTCCGTGGTGAATAAATTCTCTGTCTGTGTGGACGTGTTGGTTGTTGATATCAGGGGAAAGCGTGATGGTTTATTCATAGGCTTCAAGCATGAAGGAGACTGGTTCTTCTGGTGTTGTGTGTGGGTCTCCTCTGTCAGATTTGTGACATCCTGGTCAGGTTTCTTGGGCTTTCTCATCTCCTGATGTAACTGTGGGAGTTCATGTTGAGCAGGTCTCTGGGAGTGCTTCTGATGTCTGTCTGACGCTGCATGGTTTGGCATAAGACGTGGTGATGGTGGCCGCTTTCCCCTGAATTGCTCTCTGACGGTGAGTGGAATTGAACCGATGCCCTCTTCCATGTTTTCTCCACTGGATGGTTCAGGTGATGGAGATCTGAATGTCTTCTGTGTTATAAAGAGGTCCTGGCTGTTTAAATCATCTCCGGTGCTCTGCCCAGTCTGTGTTCCATATTGCAGTTTCTCATCATCTCTCATCATTTGAGTCTCTGAGAAATAACTGTCTTTTGCTTGGGGTTGCTGTGAGATTACCTTAGGGCGTTTGGCACAACTGTACCTAGGTGATAAATGAAATGCCACTTTCTTTTTGGTTTTGGGTGTTTTGGGGGAGATGAAGTCACTTGTTACTTTGTTAGGCTTTGCCTGCGTATCAATTTGTTTATTCGGTGTGGCAGGTTTGAGTGCTGATATCTGCTCAGGCCTTATGCATTGAGCAACCGGGTTAGGTGTACTGTCACCCTGTGTCGATGTAAAACTGCTATCCAGTCCTAAATTCACACACTCCTTGTCTTTCTTGCTATTCTTCTTTTTCTTCTTCTTCTTCTTCTTCACCACCATCGCCTCATCGTCCTTCTGTTTCTTTTTCTTCGGGGTGCTGCTTTCCTTTTTCAAGGCTATGTCACCTTTGATTCTTTTACCATTTTGATCTCTCTCCTTCTTGTAGTGTTTCTTTTTCTTTTTAAGAGTCTTTTTCTTCAGAGGTGAAGTCCAGCTTGTGTCCCAATCCTTGAGGAAGTCTGAATCTGCCTCTGCATCCATGATCCTGTAGTGCAAGGAGAGAGTCAGTCAACAAGGGTGGCAATGTGTTCCTACAGGTATAAACAGCGGAATGTTGGTGTAGTGCATTTACATGTGCACATTTACAACTTGATTATTGGCAAATAAATAAATGTAATTAATATAGTTAATAGGGTAAACTCTTGTACTGTTATTATTGCAATGAAATGTACCTATTACTAGCAACATATCAATATAGATGTATTGAAATGATAATTTATAATTGTATGATCCCTGATTGCTGCTGTGGCCACTGGCCTGCAGCAGCTCACCTGTGTGCGAAGAAACAAGTGAAGTGCTAGCAGCAACAATATCCAATCCAATCCACTTTATTTATAAAGCACATTTAACACAACCGAGTTGAAACAAAGTGCTGTACACAAAAAATACTAAAATACCAAAGGCATATTAAACAACAATACTTAAACAGGGCAAGTGGGCAAGTGTGCAACTCTTAATCAGTATGTTCGAACGCCATGGAGTACAAGTGAGTTTTCAGACGTGATTTAAACACAGGTAACATGAGGTGGAAGTTCATTCCACAGCTTGGGCGCTACAATGGAAAATTACCTATCCCCCGGGGATTTCAGTTTGATTTAGGGATCTTGAGAAGTGACTGGTCACAGTGGTCAGTCGACCTCAGGGCCCTTGTCGATTCTTTGGGAGATACAAGTTCCGATATGTAGACTCACTGGTGCCAACCCATTTACAGACTTAAAAACAAACATTAAAATCTTAAACTGCATCCTGTAACGCGCAGGGAGCCAGTGTAGGGAGTCAAGAATCGGGGAGATGTGGTCATACTTCCGTGCCCCTGTTAATAGGCGAGCGGTGGCGTTTTAGACTAACTGTAGCATTGACAGGCAAGCTTGGGTAACACCAACATAAAGTAGTCAAGGGTTGAGATAAAAGCATGTATATGACGTTCAAAATCATAAAAGGTTACAGCAGACTTGACTTTCGCTAAAAACCTCAACTGATAAAAACTGGATTTAACAACAGAATTGATCTGCTTGTCAAACTTAAAATCACTGTCCAATTTGACACCAAGGTTTGTGACCACAAACGTCTGCAGGGGGCCCAAATCCACAGGTGTCACAGGCAGTGCTGCGTCTGAACACCATGACCTCTGTTTTACTTTCATTAAAGTTAAGAAAGTTTAGGGCCATCCAAGCTTTTATGTCCTTAAGACATTCCAGCAGTGTGTTCAGGGAGGTGGTGGGATCTTTTTTATTCAGTAATATGACCTTAAATACAAGAGTAATTGTTCTCAAGCTATTTCCAGTAAGTTATGAGCAGCATCAGCAGCAACTTTTGACAAAACATTAGGATGATTTTGTAATCATTTTCTACAGATAATTATTGGTAGATTTTTCTATTCTAATGATATCAACAATTTAGTGTAATGACGTTTTCTTGATCGCATCGTCCAGTAAAGTGTACACTTTATAGGGCTAGTGGCTAGAGTATATTGGTATCACGACTACATACAGTAAATATAATATAACACTGACTTGTCCTGTAAAGGAATTTGACTAAACACGTTGATCCTTTTTGTCTTTTAAGCATTAGTTGTCAGTCAGATTGAAATGTAGGCGCTCTGCCTCTGCAACAATGTAGCCCTCATATATACTCTAAGATGTAGCCCACCACAACAAAAAGCAACAATGTATCTTTTTGCTGCGGAGTTAAGCCTTCCTCGTAAAACAGTCTCACGCACAGGTGAGACCTCACTTTGCCATACGATGCGCTGTGAACTTGTTGTATATCTAGTATTTTCGGCGAGCAGGCTACACCGTCGTACTAGAGTAGATTCTGATTACCGTATGTCAAAGGTTTCAGCTCAACTCATAGCCCCACTGCCCCAGCCCCCAGATGTGTTTTTTTTAGTCGGACTCGTACCTGTGGCTTCTGAGCACAGCACAGTCTAGTCTACGCAAGACTTTGATGATGCGTTTACGTTTTACACCCCACTCCCACATAAAGAGTAGCCTACAAGTGAAAGAAATGCATAAAATAATAAGTCAAAGTTACCTGTGGGGTTTATTTCCCGGGTTATTTGGTCGCAACAAAGTTGACTGTTGACATCAAGGGGGCCGCTCATAGGTGCAGTACTCTGCTGCCCGCTCAATTCTGCATCCCAAACATCGCGCCACGCCGCCACCGCCCACTCCCATGATGCTTCTGTCTTCCTGCCGAAAATAGCCGATCTACAAGCAATGCAGCATAGAGTTCTATGATAGAGTTCTACAAGTTGAAGTTGTGTAACTCTATCATAGAACTCTATGCTATAATACAAACGAGCTCAGCTTGCGTGACTTTGGAAACATGCATGATATCCTTTCTTTCCGCCAGTGTAAATTGGAAACATTGTAACAAACTGACAGACACTGCAGAAAACACTGCCTATCTATTACCTTCTCTGCTTTACTGCACATACTTTGTGGTTGTGTTGCGTCATTTAGTGATATGCAGAATGAGAAACAGTGAGACTCAGGTCGTAACTTCTCTTCAGCAGTCTAACATCATTGGTTGTGTAATATCTAATATTGTATAATAATATTATAATGTGTAATGGATAGTCTACAATCCAAAGTAAGTACATTTACTCAAGGCTACTGTACTTAAGTATAATTTTGAGGTATTTTTTTTTAACTTTCACTGGAGTATTTCCAGTTTTCACTACTTTTATTTCTACTCCACTACATCTCAGAACTTCAGAAGCAAATATTATACTCAACTAAGTTACTTTGTTGATTTAGATTATTATACAAACCATACATCAACCACTCTCAAAGGGCACCTACGGGCGGCTATTCGAAACTGGCCCCTGTAAAATCTTATCCCACCCCCCACCCAACATTTTTTCCCCTCACTGTATGTTGCTTTTCCCTTATTTTACCTCCTTTATGATGAATTCCTGATCTGTTCTTTGGCTAAATAGAAGTGTATATTTGTTCATCTATAAATGTTTTGATGAATTGAACAAGGTGGACCCTCTTGTAAACAAGTGTAATGCTTTATTGGGTCGTCCACTCACAGTTAACAGTTTTTGTATTGCGTTGTGCTTGACTGTAATTCTGCAAACTGTTAATAAATACTTCAATCAATCAATCAATCAATCAGCCCCATACTATGAACCCTTTGGCCATTTGAAAGTAGCCGATATAAGTTCACAAAATATTTTTTAGACTTAGACATTTTATTCATTTGAAAACTTGTGAAATGTGACATTTACATAATGAGTTCTTTCTACTTTTGGTACCGATACTTTTACAAGTAGGCTACTTTTACTCAAGTACATTTTGAATTCCAGCCTTTTACTTGTAACATTTTGAGTACTTTTCCAACCACTGACAAAGTACATTGTAGAATAGCAGAAGTGGTGAACATGTCATGTGACTTCAGTAATAATCAGGTGTAAAGATGTTAATTAAAACTGACTGAATAGTTATTAGGCAATTATAGGCTACTAGGCTATACATATTGGATTTTGTATTTGAAGGGATCATGGATTATAGCAAATAGTACTGTAAATGAGTTTAAGTATTGCTTTTAAATCGCCCTAGGTGGACTGCATTTGATTGATTGATTGATTGATTGAAAAATGTATTAACAGTTTGCAGAATTACAGTACATTTCAAGCACAAACTCAATACAAAGGCTGTTAACTGTGAGTGGATGACCCAATTAAGCATTACACTTGTTTCCAATAGGGTCCACAATGTTCAATTCATCAAAAACATTTAGAGACGTACAAATAGACACTTCTATATAGACAAAGGACAGAACAGGAATTCATCATAAAGGAGGTAAAAAGGGAAAAGAAACATATACAGTGAGGGAAAAAAAGGGGTGGGCGGTGGGGGGGATTCACGTTCAGCTCTGTTCATTTGTTTGTTTTTCTTGGAGGAGCTGCGTTGGTCCCCAAGTCGGCTCCGTGGCCGTACCTTGAGTTGGCTGTGTGGCCGTGACCATCTCTTGTGTTGTCCTTGTGTTGGCTCCCCAAGTCGGCTCAGTGGCCGTACCTTGAGTTGGCTGTGTGGCCGTGACCGTCTCTTGTGTTGTCCTTACGTTGGGTCCCCAAGTCGGCTCAGTGGCCATACCTTGAGTTGGCTGTGTGGCCGCGACCGTCTCTTTTGTTGTCCTTGCGTCCGTGTTTGAGGGATTCCGATTTTACAGGGGCCAGTTTCGAATTGCAGCCGTCCGTAGGTGCCCTTTGAGAGCGGTTTTGAAGGAGTCAAGGGATTCGCATGTCTTAATGACTGTTGGTAGGGCGTTCCACATTTTGGTGGCATAGGAGCGAAAAGAATGTAGTCCCTTGTTTGTGCCGAATCTGGGTTGTACATGGTTCGTTGCACTCCCTCTGGTGTTGTGGGTGTGGACTTCGTTAACATTAAGGAAGTATCTAGACAGGTACATGGGTATCTTGGTGGTGTATCGAATCTTGTGGACCAGACCCATTGCAAGATGCTGTACTCTGTCGTCGACCCTAAGCCATTCCAGCCTGTCGAAGTGGGCAGGGGTGAGGTGGGTTCGGGGGGCGAGGTCAAGTAGGAGCCTGACCAGTTTGTTTTGGGAAGTCTGGAATGATGGGAAGTCATTAATGAGTTTAAAAGTAGGCTAACCCATGGACTATGATGAATTCCTGTTCTGTTCTTTGACTATATAGAAGTGTCTATTTGTACGTCTCTAAATGTTTTGATGAATTGAACATGGTGGACCCTCTTGTAAACAAGTGTAATGCTTAATTGGGTCGTCCACTCACAGTTAACAGCCTTTGTATTGAGTTTGTGCTTGAAATGTACTGTAATTCTGCAAACTGTTAATAAATATTTCAATCAATCAATCAGACTGGGGGATTATTTGTAACAATTTTAGGCAAAAAGTAAGTGAAAATCAGTCAAAGTGACTGACTTTCACTTACTTTCACTAACTTTTGACACCCATGCAGGCCATCTCAGATTTCTCACAGTAGTAGACTGCATGGGAAGTGCATGTGTGAGTCCTTGGTCACCCACTGTGCTTAGTGTTTTCATAGGCCCTGGCCATTGTTGCTCCATGCATGACTCCCCTTTTCATGGTGGGAAAACGTCTCTCTGATCCATCGTCTGAAAATGAAGGCCCTATGAGGTCACTGAACAAAAATGATGGGAGGCAGACGAGCCCACCAGTGTTCTTCGGTGGAAATAGGATGTGGGCCTGGCTCATTGCGTCATAGCAGACCATGTGCTTTGTTCCTGTAACCGTAACGTAGCACCTTATGATGTCACTATGGGGTGACACTGAGTCACTGACGTCACCAGGTCAAAATAGTTCAGTCATAGCTCATAGTTCTTCTTCTGGTATACCAGTATGCAGACATATTTGCAAACAAACAGCTTACATTCACAATAAAGCGTGTGTGTGTGTGTGTGTGTGTGTGTGTGTGTGTGTGTGTGTGTGTGTGTGTGTGTGTGTGTGTGTGCGTGTGCGCGTGCGTGTGCACGTAAAACCTGGCATGACCCACACAATGTTCTCATTTGTTTTCCTGGATTTTCCTCTTTCCAGACATACAATATGATCCATCAGGTGCAAAAACATTGGTCCTGGTTTATAATTATATGACTGTAAATCCTGGAGAGAATGACTTTACCACTAGAATTACAGTATTTGAATTTCCGACCACAGTGTACAGTATTGAATTGCAGTCTGACAAAATTCAAACAATGATTTAGTTATTTATGTTATGAGGCATACTTCCCTAGACTAGCACAGTGGCTCTGAAAGGGGGGTCCAGGGACACCCAGAGGTCCTTGAGCGTGTTCCACGATTCCCAAACAAAATGAAGAACAATTTCATCACTAGCCTATTATCATTTTGAGACTCTCTTCACTGTTATCTCCCCACCTACACAGTTAGTTGAATTCTTTACTTTACCAAATAGCCTAATAATTACTCCACTTCCATCTAGTAATATATTAAAAAAATAGAGAGCGCTTCACCATTTCATGATGCATTATTTGTCCTTCTTTCCAGGAAAGATGTCAAACTCCACTTTATGAAAAGGGACAATAAACTCATTGTAGGACATTCAATCCCCTTTGGACCAAAGCCCCTTGGACAAAGCTATCAGATTGGTAAGACGTAAACTCCTTAATTTGCTATTTTCTAAACCTATGTCTACAGGATTTTACCTAATAGCTTTGGAAGCTTAGCTATAATAGAGTATATACTAGGGTTTAAGTTACAGTATTATTGTAGCCTGGTTAATAAACCAGACCGAATCAGCCGTTGGCAAAAAAAAGTTGCCTACCAGCGGATTACGGTCTGGCGAGGCTCAGTAGCACGCCTCTTTCCTACAGCAGAGAACAGGTCGGACCAATCGGGACACGGTATGCAATATAGGCGGGCTTTGGTACAGTGACGTTCAATGCTTGAGACTTTTGACTGACAGTAGCTCTGACCAATTGCGTCAAAGAGAAAATGTTCCCCGGGAAATGAAATCCAAGTGGAGCCAGCCCAGACTGATATACCGCGACAGTGTTGTGTGATATTAGTCTGGTTTATTAGCCAGGCTAGTATTATTGTGCATAGATTTGGTCAGATAAAGCTACTCTGGGCATAGTGATTATGAGCCTGTTTTGTCTTCACAAGTGAAGTCCTGATGAAAGCCCACAATAAACAAAATCGACTAAAACAATACCGGTCCAGTTGACACCATAAAGTTCATTCTATACTGTATAGTATACTGTTATATCTTGTTGTACTATGGAGAGAAAAAGATGATTTATTTTAAAGTTTTACCAACTTGTGTTGTATACTATACTTACTATAAATACACTATATATTGTCTAAAAGGCAACATTTAATCATCAGACACACTGAATTATATTAGGATAATTCATAAAACATTACACATGTGATATGACTGCTGTGGAGAATCAGATGTATATTAGACATGAAATAGTCGTGTGTCATTCAGTCCTCACACATAATGATGATAGGGATGGTGTTTGGGTGACTTCCAGATCAGGATCGTCCTCATCTGTTTTCCACTGCTCTTGATGCTCCATGCGTCCGTCCGTGGCGCTACATTACTTCTGCCTGCAAATGTTCAACAAGCCTTGGGGCGACTGTGGCTCAGGAGGTAGAGCAGGTCGTCCAATGATCCATGGGTCGGCGGTTCGAATCCCGGCTCCTCCTGTCTACATGTCGAAGTGTCCTTGGGCAAGACACTGAACCCCAAATTGCTCCTGATGTGCTGGTTGGTACCTTGCATGGCTTCCACCGCAATCGGTGTATGAATGTGTGTGTGAATGGGTGAATGTAATGCACAATCTATGTAAAGCGCCTTGGATAAAGGCGCTATATAAATGCACCATTTACCATTTATTTACCTTACCCCTTGGGTATTATAGCTCTACACCTGATTCCTGAGGTGTCAGTAAAAAAAATGAGGAAAACCATCCGGAGTGAGCGGATGTCTTCCGCCTCAATCCTAACATCCCTTACGGGTTAAAACACATCTGTGCAGCAGGATTGTAAAGATTGCGTAGCACCTTTCAATAACATTATTTAGCATGATGGTTAGTTCTAAATTATGCCATGAAATCTGACAGTTCTTAAACTTATACAGTAATTAAACTAAAGTTTTTAACAAACCTGGAGAAGATCAGTGGAGAGTGAGGCAAAGACAACCGGACTATCGTGGGCCCAGCTGAAGAAAACTGCCCAAAACAGAGTCTGATGGCGGGGTGTGATTGCGGCCCTATGCTCCACCTATAGGAGCCTACAGGAATAAGTCAAGTCAAACTTAGTAGTAACTAGAAATGCACTCTGTCAAGTAGGCCATGTATGGCCTACTTGTGCGCAAGCAGAGCACGCCACCACTGGCATCACTGCTGCCTGGTACAACTGCTGGTCTAAATCCTCTGTAAATCCTCTCTACTTTGAGTGCTACTAACTAATGTCTAATGCAACTTCTGTTCTAATTAAATCCTTTAGACCCGTTATTGACCTTATAGGCTTATACCAACCTTGAAACGTACCTTAGTTACCTCACCAAGAATGGTGGTCCCGGTGGTCCCGTATTGGCTGTTGATGGTGTCGTAACCAAATAATGCTGGTCCCTGATTGGGCACCGACATACAGTACATACCCAGCCTATCGCAGTACTTGCGCGCTCTGCTTGCGCTCTGCTTGCGCTCTGCTTGCGCAAGTAAATATCAAATATTTAACCCATGTTTTATACTGCTATTGGGTCCATTCCCCCGGTATAGTTCCCTATAAGAAATTTAGAATTACGACTGTAAGACATGCAAATCACATTATCTCTCCAAAAGAAAACATTTCCATATTGTACAAGTACTGATAACAGCCTTTACAGGCCCTCGTAATTTATTAATCACGTTTTCAATATTATTGCTGCTGAGGATAATTCATTCACATCTGAGGAGAAGCTTTGTGTTGCCACGGTGATCGCATGTCGCAGGGAGACAAAATCCTTAAATCTGTGTAGGTGCCTAGGTGGGATCTTTTGTGTCTTCCTTCAGGTGTGAAGGTGGCAACATGTCTGAAATGGGCCAAACACTCTGGGTTTCCTGCTTTAACACTCCACATGGTGACTCATTTGGCCATGACTGTATGTATGTTTATGTGTGCACAGTGGTGGAAAAGGTACTCACATGTTTTACTGAAGTAAAAGTATCAATACTGCAATATACAAATACTCTGTTACAAGTAAAAGACCGGACGGAATTCAAAAGCTACTTGAGTAAAAGTACTATTGGCATCAAAATGTACCAAAAGTAGAAAGTACTCATTTTGCAGAATGTCCCATTTCAGGTTTTCAAATGTATAAAAATATACTCCATTAGAGTACAAATACCTCAAAATTCTGGCAGCGATTGTGTTAAGTACAGTACTTAAGTAAATGTACTTACATACGTTAGTGGCTTTGCATGAACTCTTTGCCATAGTGGAACGGTGGACAGCAGGCCAACGCGAGCACCCACTGGAGCCGCCTTTGAATGGCCACACGCTCATGTTGAATGGCCACACGCTCATGTTATTGCAGGATCATCAATCTCCCTTAACGTGTGTATATGAAATGAATATGCGTCTTGAAAGATGGCACCTTCGAGACAGTATACACTTGGAGCCTCAAATCCCACTTCCGCACTCACATGCGTGCCGAACACACACGCACGCACGCACGCACGCACGCACGCACGCACGCACGCACGCACGCACGCACGCACGCACGCGCAGATTACTAACATCCAGATGTGCACTCAAAACCACCCAGTGTGGTGGTTGATGGCGAGTTCCGGGTCAGTAAGAATGACCTAGTATGACCAAAACGAGGCTTCCTCTCAAGTTGTTGGACATTACTTCAATCTGACTTATGGAAGTGAAGTGCCGAAGTCTTAAGGCATGTCTACTACTCTGTCAAGAATAATGTTTCTCTTCCATATCAAGCATGAATCCTGCGGAGACAGCAGCCAAAATGTGGATGGGGATGAGATTTCCCTCATAATGTACTGTACACACACAGGCAGAAACATAAAAAACATGCATCCCTATTCTGCGGTGAACATCCAATAAAAATAAATCTACAAGCTCACATAATTGTGGCACATCCTGAGCTTGTATATCTGCTATCTTCTGCAGAGAGATTTGGTGTATACAGTAGTATATATATAGGCCTAGTTTAATTAACATGCACTGACTAGGCAATTGAGCAGGCACATTCACTCAATTAATTTAAGAATGAATTCCTCAGATGTTATGTATCGATTATTCAGAATCTGAGCTCATCTTTTTACAATTATTAACCCAACTGGTCTGCAACAGTACGGGAAAAACAAACTCATTATTGACTTTAGTCACACCTGACAAAGTCTGCCTGCTTACGTAGACTATTTGGCTACATTATAACCATGAATGCATTAGTAATAGTAAGTGGGTGACTCAACCCAGGGGAATGGCCGGATCCTGGGAGACCGTTTCCAATTCTCAGGACTCTATACACCCCCTCACAATCCAGAGTATGGACTTAACAGTGAGAGTAACCGTGAAGAATAAGAACACATCCTTGCAGATCCATTATTGTTCCATTTGGACCCTACATTAACTTTTATAAACACGCACAGGTTACAACAGGCCTAAATGTGTTAACTAACATGTAGATTTATTATCAGCTTTAGTTTCATAAATCCATATCAAGCCTACAATGTATAACCAATTGAGTTTGTTACTTGTACTAAGGATACATTAAGCTCACGTCACCAGGCTTTCCAATTCCACCACACAGTGTATAGAACAGAACACCCATGGCATTATGATTTATGCATTTAGACTCATGACATGTATTTCTAGAAAGCAACGTGTGTTGTTTGGAGATGAGAAAGAGGTAGGATGTGTCTTGACTCTTAAGTTTATTTTTTTTCCAAATTTGTCATTTGAAATATTTGTCTCTGCATTGGATCTTACCTATACCTGAAAGGATATCAATTTAATCTTTTCTGCCTGATCTTCTCTATACCTAAAACGATATAAATTTCAATTAAACTCAGCTGAGAGTGTCCATTTTTGTCCTTTGAGAGCTAAACTAACAATCAGGAGTTTGCTGTGTAGTGTTGCCAAATGTTGATGCCATCGCCTAGGGAACCAAGCAAAGCCAGTGAGCATTTCTGGGAAAAGAAGAGTTGAGTTCAAACTGAGTGCCGGGGAGCCAGTCACCCAAACTTTGAGAGGACCTGTGATGTCATGCCGTACTTTTTATTTGTGTTTTTTCTATTCATTTGGTCATTAATGTCCACAAAATAAGAAGCTTGCTCTGCCGGAAACATTGCGAAATAAAGTTTTGTTTAGACCTACCACACCATAGACAACATGGCAACATTTTCCAAATTTCATTATGCTGTAAGTAGCATGTGACATGTCAAACTAGGGGGTTTTCATGCTTCTGAATCCATTCCAAGCATTAGTTTTGCACAAAAAACACTCCTTGGTCTACAAAACGGCCATAGCCGTCATCACAAATGTGATGAGGTCAGCACATTTTGGCACATTTGGGCAATGGCTATGGCCGAAATTAGTCCAAGGAGTGTTTTCCGTGCAAAGCTAATGCTTGGAATGGATTCAGAATCATGAAAAACCCCTAGTTTGACATGTCACATCATGCTACTTAAAGCATAATGAAATTTGGAAAATGTTGCCTTATAATATAGGTTGTCTCTGGTGTGGTATACAAAAATTATGTTTCAGGCAGAGCAGGCCTCTCATTCTGTGGACCTTAATGACCAAATGAATAGAAAAAACACAAATAAAAAGTACAGCATGACATCAAAGGTTAAACTCTATTTCCTGAGCTTTTGGGCCTGTGGCCCCTCGACTATAATGTCAGGGAGAAATGAAGGGTGTACATGAGCTCATACACACGTCTGAGGTCCTCCTATCTCACCCTTGATCATACATCCTAAATCCTGTCAATATATATATAGTTTATTATGTGGATATTTTATATAATATATATCCATTCGTCCCATAACCTCTGTGAAATTAAGCCAGTTGGTATAAAATGAACTAATTTTATACTGTAATGGCTGACACAATTTGTATGTATTAGAGGAGTTTGATGAGCGAAAGAAGAAGTGAATGAATCGAAACGTTAGTCATTTTGCCAGCTGCTTTATCAATAAGAAAGGCTTAAATGTCGCTCAAGTGTCCTCTCCTTCACAATTCTTATGTAATCATGTAGGCCTGTTGGCTGTATTATACTTCAGAAGACATTTGAGCTGTTGTGTAAATAAGGTAAATGCAGATTACTTGTAGTTTAATTCCGATTTGGTACCACATTCACATCTTTAGACATGTATCCCTTTATGTCCTGCATGAAGAATATAGTCTAATCATCTTTCAATGAATCTCACCATGTTCTATCTCCCCCTGCAATATTAAAATAAATCACAGAAAATAGCTATTATGGTTTATTTTTAACTAACAACTATATTGTAGTACATTTATTTTAAGATGTATTTTTGGTTGCATCAATGTATAGTTCCTGTTCTTTCTTTCTTTCTTTCTTTCTTTCTTTCTTTCTTTCTTTCTTTCTTTCTTTGATGAATGGCTGTAATCTGTAATGTCTTATACTTGTATCTTATAACATATTTGACACTTTGCCTTTTTGGCAGCTTCTACATTACATATAGATTTGTCAAAAATTTTATTAACTTGCTTCGCAATAAATAAATGAAAACATGAACTTTCTAAACAAACATCTGTAATGAAATGTGTACTTTTTTTTTTTTTTACCGTAGGCTATTTCTAATGGTTTGATATGAGAAGAATCTATGCTGCTATTTATCTTCTCTGTCACTCACCATGGGACTATGCCGTCACCCTCTATAAAAATCAAAGGAAATCCTAAAATATCTCTGCCGTGCTCCCTAATTACCCCTCTGTACTATTCTGGACCAGGTTCACTTACTGATGCACCTGACTTGTAATTGTTCTGAATGCCAAGTTGACCCTAATGTTTAGCATACCTCAAGAGTATATGGCATACATGAGTTATGAGTTTATAATAATAATGGAGATAACGGATGAAATATCTGTCTAATTCTAAACACACTGTCAGTCCCTATACACCAAGAGCTTGGCGCGTCAGTTTTAGAACTGATAAATCCCAAACCCATATTTGGACTTTCAGATTCTTTCATGATTATGGCGAGGCAGAGAGTTTAGACGTCTCACCGTAAATCAGACCTTGTACCAAGAACTAATGGTGCAGCAATTCAGTCCATAAGGGATATAGACACAATTCTGTCAATATGCTTTTGGTGTTATTGTGTGCATTAGGTTTTTAGTCTTTTGCCTCGTTGCATTCCTGTGCACCTTGTGCATGCCATAGGTGACATGTCTTGCGTTGAGCGTGCATGAGGTAATGAGAACGACAAAGTTAAGGATCCTAAGCTAAGGTCAGAGGTCATTGTGTGTGGCTGGTGTCATCTAAACAGGCCGTGGCCACCGTAGTCCGTAATAGTATCATGGGAAAGCGAGGCGAGGTCACCATCTTTAAGACTCAGGGCCCCCCCGACAACCATAAATCTTGTAATACTGGTATGTAAACAGATTTCATTGCTAACCACCTGTGACATTTGTTTATCAGCAGGTGCAATGGTTATGGTTAAGCGGATAATCAATTGGTTATCAGGTTCTTTGCTGCCTTGGTACAATTTTGATTGTTGATTTAAGTACAAATCAGCAATATAAAATTCACTCACTCACATGCTCCCCAGAATGAATATAATACAATAAAATAAACTATTTAGCAATTATTCAAAATAAAAAGTATACTTACTATTATTCATGCAGATACAATTCTTATTGGTGCAATTCTTATTGGTTCAGCTAAGCCTTTCTATCAATCAGTTTCATATACAAATGTCACAGATGTTCAACTCGTCCCGATGAAACTAAGAGTTACTTTAAACATCCTGGAGCTTCTTGCGATATGTCATACCCGGACTTCTCTGACGATGCCGTCATGTTTTTTTTACCCCGGGTGAGTGACAAGGGGACCCACATCCACATAAGGAAGAGGATTCTGGAGGGTCTGAGCAGGGATGTAGGCTACGTGTCACACGCCCTGGCTCAGCTAACACTGAAGCTCTATACAGCAAGACATTTTCACTGTTTGTTTATATGTATTTATTTAATTATTCTAACCAAGAAATATAAACATATATAATATTAAATATAGACAGAATCAAGTCTCAAATGTCCAGGTATAGAGCTCATTGCAAGATATTTTAAACCTCTGGGTGCAAATTGCATTTATACCTCACTCTCACTGACAAGAAAAATCATATATTATGTTTTTATTACAGACACAAAGTCCTAGTGTAAACAGAGCCGTTGTGTCATGACATCGCCATTCCTAGCTTCTGCTACATTTAGAAAACTCATGCCCTCACCGTTGCCTAATGTGTGGTGGGCGTGTGACCATACTAAGTAGGACGCTCCTTCCCAGCATGTGGCGTGAGGTTGCACTGGACCAGGACACCTGTGGCTCAACACTGACTGACTGAGGGGTGAGACGGGAGCTTGACCCTGCATGGTGGCCCAAATGAGTGAGCGTATGGGCGGAGGGAGCAGAAATATTTAACCAGTTATGAGCTCTGCATACTCAAATGAGCTTGTGGATCTGCTTTTGCTGTATATTTTTTTAAAGGAAAAAATATTGTAGCTTGTTATTATTCTTTCACTTTTTCGCAAGATAATATGCCATATTGGGGTTAATATAGTGAATGATACAAAATGTAAATGGTGGTGGCATATATTTAGGACTAATAGAGAGAGACAGAGAGAGAGAGACATGAGAGATAGAGAGAAAGATTGAGAGAGTGCTGCTCAGGAACACAAAGACCTCAAATACTGTAGGTGTCATGCAAGAAACATCTCTTATCAAGTAAGGCATCAAGGGAAGATTGTGTATGTTTTATAATAAATCCTTTTAAAACATAAAAACAAAGCTTGTAAACATGTGCTTGTCATTTCAATGTTTTAATTGGGTTACTCATATAGTCATATTTTCATAATTTAGAATTTGAAGATGGTGTGTTATATTGTGTGTTCAAACCTTCTAAGGTTAAGGTTCAAACAAGTGTTAAATGATAGTATTAGTATATAGCCTAATCATTATACAGACTTCAGGAGGGTGTTTTTGGTATAGGCTACTGCAACAAACACTATATGTTTGTTCAATAAGGGGTGTCTCTCCATCTAAACACTAACAGAACACATTGATATTCAGGGTGGGATACCATGCAATTTCATCCAAGCAGGAGAGTAAACTCACACAGGAAACAATTCCAATGAAGTGATGAAACTAAATAAATGAGCAGTCAAATTTGGAACTGCAACACTATAAAATTTAAGCTTAAAAATGTAGTTCCTCCTGATTAGATGAAATTGGTTAAATGTCCTATTTTCTGATTAAGTATAGGCTGAGAATATTGTCAATGTTTTAATGTCAAAGTAGGATATACTTTATTCATTATATAGGCCTATTTTAAAAGCTAGCCTATACTGAATTATAACATTGCAGAAAATACCTGAATCACTTTTTTGATTTCCACCCCCCCATAAATGCTGGCTTTGAGCCTACTGACGCATGCAGACAACTTTTTAAAACATTGTAGGGATGATCAATTATTGAGCATGACGCCATCGTGCGCAGTTCCTTTTCACACTTTGATTCGGGTGAAAAGGGTGTTTTCTCTGACGTCATGTGTAGCGTGTGCACGTTTAGTTTTGTGGAACTAATTAAAACAAATGCTAATTCCCGAGTGCGCGCGTAAGGAACCAGGGAGACTCGATAATGGTCAGTGGAGTCGTAAATTTGTCGAAATTTTGGCGCTATGGTTGAGAGGCAGCAGCTAGCCACTATACTGCTTGTGTCAGATGAAAGGGTACATGTCATGCATCGAGTGCCGAGTTCAAATTAACGAAATATTTTAAAGTGATATTTCAAATCTATAATAAATGGCTAAAAGCATTGTGCTATATCTCATATACAAAACAAAAACGAATAGGTCTACATCATTAGGCCTATAATAAAATATTGAATGCATTCCTTATGGCAAATGATAGACATATAAGCTCAAAATCGCAGAGCAATTAACCTATACTTGGATGCAGTTTGAAGGTGGAGTGTCCTCCATCAGAGCGGAGGTGCTGTCATCATGACTGGCCTGGGCCTATCCTATCCCGACCAGCGGCTTGAGGGGTGACCTCAACAGCTAATGAAAGCACGTCATCAATGGTAAGAAGAACAGCACATATAAAAGAGGAGAACTTGGGATGTCCACTTACTTATCAGAACTGATAGACTAGAAGCAATATAGACAATAGGCCTATAACATATACCAAATCGGACTATAGCTGCATTTTGTTATACCAATCCACACTGCATTATTATTTTTGAGTTACCCTTTGAGTTACCCTTCAAAATCAACGGTAAGATTGGATTTCTTAAAATATAAAACGCTATATAATTGTGAGCCATTTTAGACTTGATTGGCCATACTGTTTTTGACAGATGTTCTGCATTTAATGAATGTTTTGTTTATATCTCATGCATCAATCATGATTATGATTATATGGTTTTCATGTTTTAACATTTCACAGATCATCATCATGTTCATCGGACGTTTGAACGGTTTATTCCTTTCTCTCTGCATTCTTCACTTGTCTATGCTCTCCGATGGGCGACCCCTAAGGTAATTTCCCTTATAAATGTATTATACCGCCCTTGACTCCTTCAAAACCGCTCTCAAAGGGCACTTACGGACGGCTGCAATTCGAAACTGGCCCCCGTAAAATCGGAATTACCCCCACGCCTTTGTTTTCCCCCTCACTGTATATGTTTCTTTTCCCTTTTTACCTCCTTTATGATGAATTCCTGTTCTGTTCTGTTTTTTGGCTATATAGAAGTGTCTATTTGTATAGTCTCTAAATGTTTTGATGAATTGAACAAGGTGGATCCTCTTGTAAACAAGCAGTGTAATGCTTTATTGGGTCGTCCACTCACAGTTAACAGTCTTTGTATTGAGTTGTGCTTGAAATGTACTGTAATTCTGCAAACTGTTAATAAATATTTCAATCAATCAATCAATCAAAACAAATGGTTCCACTTAAGTTCACATCCATATCTGGCCTACAGTTTTTTTTCAAAACTTGAGCCTAAAGTTCATTCTATTTTCAATCCTTAAAATTAAGGCTAAAATATGCCAGCTTGGTTCACTTCATCACATTAACATCATATTGTTATCTTATTTCCAATTTTAGGAAACGGTCAGTGACTGAGGTTCAACTCATGCACAACCAAGGGATGCACAAGCACGTGCATGAGCGCCAGGACTGGCTCAACAAGAGACTCCAGAACATCCACGCCGTCACATCATCCCGCGGTAACGCAGAGCGCGCGGCGGCCCCGGACAAGACCCACCGCGAGCGGAGGCTACTTCCCGGGGAGGACGCTCACCACCACGATTTGAAGGACTTAACACCGGAGGAAATGGAATTCGCTTTGAGCTTTTTGGAGAGGCTCCTCGACTCAAAGAATTGAGAATGATCTTTGGATTATTTATCCTGCTATAATGCCATTATGCTTGAATTTTTTCATGCGTAAAGTCCAAGGTGCTTGACAAAAGTTCAGCCTGGTTGCACATCATGCATTCTAGCCCCTTCTTATTTTTTTTAATAATTTTTGTATTTTTTTTCTATATGTATCTGACCGAATCTTAACTTTTTGTACTATTATTTATTTATTTTTTAGAGCTTTTAGACATCGTGAAAATAGGTAAGATTTCCGATCGAAGGGTGAAGGCTCCTAAAAGCCTCCACTATTTAAATGCTTGAAGCACTTTTATTTATTTACCAGTTGATGAAGCTATACAATTTACAATTTTGGCATTTATAGCAGACCAGAGGGTGTGCGAAAATGCGACATCATAGGCTATCTAAATGGCATGATGTGCGAAATCTTATACGAGTGCATATTTATTACAAAAGTAATAAGGACCAAAAATATTTTAATTGATAATGTCAGTGTCAGCAGTCACTCAGCAGGTGCTTTGCCTTTTTCATATTTGCTAAATTGTTGCCAACGCAGAACGCACCATAGACTAAACGTGTCCGTTTTTCGACTGTATGCTATACAGTAGTAGGTCTGAGTGTGTTTGAACCCCTTGTCAAAATTTGCTCTTGTATAGTCATGTTTGCAAACTTTGCATTATTGCATACACTGGCTGGCACTGATAGAGAACACTTAAATTGCGAGATAGGCCTAATTATATATGCACTTATTGAACCTAGAAGTTTAGAACTAGGCTATATTTTTATATTGAGTATATGGTACTTTTATATAGACAATCATTGGCCTGAAAAGATTGACCATTAAACGTTTTTTAAAACCTTTGTTCTGCTCATTCAGAGATTTATTGTAACGTCTTTATCTGAGTGACTGAGTCCATTAAAGGCAGTGGTTCTCAAACCTTTGACATGAGTGACAGCATGAATCAATTAAGGATCCCCAAATCAGGCTTAGGCATAGCCTAGCCTATACGCTTGCAGCTCTGGTCCATAATAACGTGTGTTATAGCTCTTGAGTCTTGGCCTGCATGCATGCATGGACGGTGGACCCCATCTGGAAATTAAGTATTTTGTGTCTGGATGAGGGACCCCACCACATAAGATCATATAGGCTACCCACAAGATTTATGTTGTTAAAAAAATGAATAATAATAATAATAATAAAAACGTTTTGATATTTTTAAGATAAAGCAGTTCACACGAACAGGTGTTGTTGTGCAGCTTGTAGATCAACTATCAAATAGCTGATGAAAGTATATAGTAGATGATATAGCCAGCCTACACATTTTGCTTTGAGAACCACTGCGTTAACGTGTTTGAAGCTGAAGGGACCACCTCCACCACCAGTCGCTTATATTCCAATGCCGCTGTGAGTACCAGATCTTCCACACCGCTTCCAGTGCGTACAGTCCATACTCTATGGTACAGTCACTCCTAAATGGCATCATTTGTAATGATTGGCCACAAGTTACAACCAGAACCCGCCCCTCTGCGGTTAACTCCGAATGTAGCAAATCTCGCGATGTGTTCAGTGTTGCCATGTCCGCTTATTATAAGGGACTTTGGACTTGTTTTTCGTTTACTAGTACTTGTAACCAAACCAGTGTTTGATTTTCAAATCATTATCAAGTAAAGTACCCCCGACATTCCTAATATATATTTTATGTCAGGGCAGGCCCAGGGACCTAGCCTGGAAACCAAACAAATGCCACAGGGAAAAAGAAAATCTCTGCATGGGACATTGATTGATTGATTGATTGATTGAAGTATTTATTAACAGTTTGCAGAATTACAGTACATGATTTCAAATAGCCTACACTTGTTTACAAGAGGGTTCACCATTTTCAATTCATCATAACATTTAGAGACTACTACAAATATACACTTCTATATAGTCAAAAACAGGAAATCATCATAGAGGAGGTAAAAAGGGAAAAAGAATATATATATATATATATACAGTGAGGGGAAAAGGGGTGGGTGGGAGATTCAGAATTTACGGGGGCCAGTTTTGAATTGCAGCCGTCCGTTGAGAGCGGTTTTGAAGGAGTCTAGGGATTCGCATGTCTTAATGACTGTTGGTAGGGCGTTCCACATTTTGGTAATGGTGGCATATAGGAGAACATCTGCAGACTGCAGAAAACCTGGCAACACAGGATGTGTTCCATCATGAAGTCAGCTTTCAAACCAAAACAAAGGAGCAGCTGGTCGCTCCGTGTGTGAGCTACAAGTTACTCTGGAAAATACCAACAGTTTAGTGGATCCTCGCTGTAAACAAGCTGCATTATCCAAGTGCTTCTTTACCGCTAGTTTACCGGATAACGTTTACATATCAGCATGTGAGCAGGAAAGAGGTAAAAAAAACCACACACACACAACCGGTTTATGTTCTTTGTTGTGTAGCCAATGCAGCCATGCTAGCTATATTTAGCTAATATTACTAGCTCACGGATACTGGGTGAGTAGGTCAGTTAATCATTTATCATTTGAGTGTTGTGTTGTTTATGTATGTACTGTATGTATTAAATTGCGACTACGGGGCTGTCGAAATAAAATTTAAAAAAAAATGCCTACCGTAATGCCTACAAGCAAATGTGGCTAGGTTTTGGATCTAAACGGAGATATTATTAGCAAGTTGGATTCACTCAAAAGTCAAACCCCCATTATTTTTCTCTGGAATGGTTCTCTAACTTCTCTTGGTGGTCAAATGTATTTGTCAGAGGAATGGGTTTGCTCTGCGACCAGAACTAGGTTTTACCGTAAGTTGGAAACATGGATGGACGGGTGTATTTATTTGACTATAGGGAAATTGCTTTCTCACTAGTAAGTAAGTAAGTAATTACGCCTTCCCGCTCATGTCCCCGTCTGTAGGCCTAATTTAGTGTGATTGATTGATTGAATACTTTATTGACAGTTGGCCAAAAAAACAGTACGATTAGGCCTATACATAGACGGTCCTGTGTGTCAGTGACTGACTTGTGTATAAAATCAGATGTCCATGTTTGAGCCTGAATATGTAGGCTATACTGCAGTAGTGTCTGCTATAGGCAATTTAGGCATGGACACTAATTTATCACAACAACTAATGCTTTATGGACTGGTACTACGGTATATAGAGCGGCCATGACACACAGCCATCTGCTTCCTAATCCCATTCATGATCTATTTACGTCCCATACGATAATGATTTAGCCTTGAAAACATCAGGATATTTCACCTGACAGAAATCATGTATCATCGTGGGTGGTGTAGCACATACTCAAATCAAGCTGAAATTATGAGATATATTATTTCAGGGGGAAAAAGCGACTGTCCGCACACGATACGTTTTCTTCCCGTTTTCTCTTTATTTCAACCAAACAACTGCTCCCCATATATGCATTATTTCCCCATCTTTCCATTGAAAGAAAATGGGCAATGCATGGTAGGCTAATCACATTACACCGTTAAACTTTAAATTCATATAGCTTATCTCTGTATTTCTCTGGAGGGTATGGTGTTTTGTAAATTACCCGTGGATAGCCAATGTCCAAGGGGTGGAGGATAATAATATATATTTTATTTTGTATTTAGATCCTTGTTAATGTCTGTCAGTCTGGCTATTTACTTTAGCCTATATGGCTGTATTACCACATATTGTGTAATGGTGTCCTCTAGTGTCACAAATGCGACATTGCTTTCATTTGCTCTCGCCGGGACACGAATGTGTTTAATAATGTAATGATTATTTAAAACATTTGGATATATTGTTGCAAAGTGATACAATGATACAATGTCATACATGGAATGGTCAGTGTTGTGTTGACTCACCCGTTTATAATGGATATTGGACATTGTGTGCCACATGCCAACATAACCAATTAAATTGACGCTATAGGTCCATTTGGTTGCATTTGTACAATGTCCGAGTTAAATGATCACTCCGGATTTTACTGTGTGTTTACTGTGTATGCGGACCCGGGTTTGAGAGGAACCGGGACAGTTGAGAAGGTGAAGGTCGGATAGTTCTTCGGATAGACTAGGCGGCAGCTCCGTCCGACCGTGCGTGCGTGGCGTGCGCGTACGTGCATGCCTGTCTAGTCTAATATATTCCACTCCGTGGCTGTATTGGGTCTAGTCGAGCACGCGGCCATTCATATTTTCTCGCCCCCGTCGTGAGATGATTCGCGTGGTGTTGTGCGCGCCGTCTCTTTCGTTCTGTCGCCTCTACTGAGAGAGAGACACCGTCTGTCAACATCCTCACCTCTTTCCTTTCGGTGGATGGATGCGGTGTTTTTTTATGGTTTTTTTTTAACCGCATCGTGTGAGTCAAGTCAAGTGCCTGGGTTAGGTATAGTGTGTGATGTGTGAGTGAAATAATGCTGAAGTTGGAAAGTAATGAGCGAGGATGCTGAACGTGCTGGCAAGCCTGCTTTGTTCGGAGGAGCAGCAGCCCTTTGTGCCGCTGTCATCGCGCAGCTCATCCCGTGCTGCTTTGTCTTTAGTTTGCCCGGTGATACTGATACCACCGACTGGTAGGTGCACGACTCTGCGCTCTGTGGATGTGTTCTCTGATAATAACGATGGAAATACCGTACTAATGCTAGTATTGTTCTTGTTATCATCATCTCGCTTCCATCACCATTTTGCAGTACCTAATTGAATGTATTATATAATTACATTAACTGAATTGAATTGTAATAATTTTGCCATTTGAATGTCCTTTTTATTTTGGATCCTTTTCGCTGGATTTAAGCCCAGACATTTGCACTTTACCAGCTTCTCCTCTTTGCTCATCAGTGTAGCAGTGTGTCAGCAGCCCTAAATAATAGATGGGACCTCTTCCTTAAGTAACAGGGCTTTCACCCTATGCTTTTTATAGACTTCAAGTACACACCACCACCACTCTTTGTCTGACTTTTTGTGTGACCTAGATGGCGTGGCAGACTCTAAACAAAATCATCTTTGCTCTAGGCCTTTATTTGTATTTTTTGACTTACGGTGAGGATAGGGCCATTGACCTATTTAAGCGAAGGGGGAAAAACCTGATATCGAGGGGAGTGGTGTTTGCTTGGTGGTGGTGGGGGTATTACCTGCACGAAATGTCAAACGAGCTGCCAATATTTCGGTCTGTTCTATAATTCTGAAAAACCTTGGCGCTGTGAATTTGCATTGCTGTGTGAAAGATGAGAGGAGCTGCCTTAAGAGAAATATTGCCTCCTCAGTTCCTTTGTTCCTCTCATCCCTGCTGGCCTGGCAGGCAGCTAGAGGAGGCTGATCTAGCCAATGACTGGCTGGCTGGCTGGCTGGCTGGAAGGAAGGAAGATGTGCATTGGTTTTTATGATTCCATTTTCCACCACATTGGCAGATTTTGCACCACAGTCCTCTCAATGCAGATAAAACATAACTGTACTGTGTAGTCTGTGTTGTTTTTACATTATGTGAACATTACACACACACACACACACACACACACACACACACACAACCACAATATTTGAATGTGGCACATAATGGACTAGAACTGGCTAACATATTTATATGAAATACCTAGTATGTGGTGGAGTCTTGTTCCACATACATACAGTAATTGTAGTTGTCCAATGTAGGCTAAGGCGCATGTCGTTTACCGTATGCCTGACCGTAGTTAACCTGATGTGTGTGTGTGCCCAGCTGTTACAGTATCATGACCCCAGCTTTCAAGGACATAACCTGAGTATGCAGCTTGTGATCATGCTGCTACATTAGCAAATACACAAACACGCTCTCATTTCATTTATATATTTAAATAATCGGAATCTGTATGCTGCTAACATTAATTGCAAGCTTTTTTCCAACAGAACAATATACGGTATTATACTGTGTAATAACCAGTAAGACGCCCTGAGGGCTAGAAGCGGCGAAGTCGCGTGCACGCATCCGCCTGGGTGACGGCAGACTGCTGGGCGACTTGGCGAGCGCTCGTGCTTTGGCATGGAGGGGTCAGATCAACATATGGAATGAGTTCTGTACTGGCCAGTGGCCATATATGGAGCGTGTCTTGAGTGTACAGGGTTTGATCAGTGTTTGATGAGGTCAGTTCAACATATGTCAGAACAGGTCAGCTCCATATATGGAGATCTAAGGGTGGTAGCAGTGGCAGTGTCTTGAGTGTACAGGGTTTGATGAGGGCCCAGGTAATGGTGGGCCTTAATTTTCGGGCCTGTTGAGAACTCTAGTTTTTGCCAGGCACAGCTGCACTAATATCTTTGGGTCAAAAGGGAGACCTCGAAGAGGAAGGACGGGTAGGGAGGGATCAACATATGGTATGTCAGAACAGGTGAGCTCCATATATGGAGATGGAGGCGTGATGTCACGAGGTGTGACTATATATGGAGGCGTGATGTCATGAGGCGTGACCATATATGGAGGCATGATGTCACGAGGCGTGACCATATATGGAGGTGTGACGTGACACACGGAAATGTGTTCATTCATAGAAAAGGCGACCTACTGTCAGTCGGTCACAATAATAACGAAACATTAACAGTATTACGTGTACTCTTTACATGTTTAGTTGACTTGTACTCGTTTTATTTGGTTTTTGGTTACTGTATTTTTTAATCCAGGCAGTGTAGTCTGGTGTGTGTCCAACCAACAAGACATATCACCACCAGTTCAAGATGGAGCCATGCAATTAAAACCAGGATGTTCAGTGGAGCTGGGGTCAAAAGTAAATCCATGACCTTGAATTAGAAGGGCTTAGAAAGTTTTAGGTGTTGGTGGACAAGGACATGCCAGATGTTGAAGTCATTGTGGACTTCCTTGTTGATGGGCTAAGTCTTGTCAAATGTTCTGTGGCCTTGCCACATCCTCTGCAAGCTGCGAAGCTGTCTGTCAGTCAACCAATCAGATCTGTAAATCATTAATCCTGCCAAGCAAGTATCCACACTTTCCAGTTTCCACAGAAGTACGTTTCTCATTACAAGCTTTTGAAACTCTGCCAAAACATACATAACCTAATAATAATTGAACTGGCATCTCACATAAGACTAAGATTTATAATTCAGCAGTGAGCACTACGCCGTCCATTATGGATGTTATTGAGTTAGTGCCAGTTTAATTTGCTGAGCAAAAATGATCCATCAATGTATATGTACCAGTCAATGAGGCTGTACCACACATGTATTAATTTGTTTTATTATTTGGTAGTGTAGCCAAGCCATCAGAAATACAAGCATTGACACAAGCATGATGATGAAAAATAAGTTTGTTCTGTGTTGCGGTTGAAACCATCATCCATATCGTCGATGTCGGGAGGAAACAAACTCCATTTTTTTTAGGGGTTTCTTCATAAATCAATGCTATCGAACACCCTTTACGTCTGAGTGTTGGTTAATACATTGGATCCTAAGGATCCATATATACTCGTCCTATAAATTCATTACGCGGGCGCTCACGACGAGTAGGCTCGTTTTAACCGTTTGACCGCCAGGATTAATTAATCTATCTATCGCGCATTGGGTTTTATCGCGCACAACCCATATTTTGAAGAGCCAAATATCCGTAACCGGATGTTACAATGACAAAATGCTGTGTGTGGTGTCTTGACCGGTTGTTCTCTCGTTCTGTGGTGAAGAAACGACACCAGAAACGACATTCATTGCGCCGATTTGGAGATACAGGCCATTGAAAGCAGCACATAGAGTGCAAGTCGATGCGCGCGCATCTTCAAAATGGCCGTGGCCACTGTCCACTTGACTGTTATGCTAATGAGCGGCAGCTAACAATTCGATCGGATCAAAACATGGATTAAAGATAAAGAATATAAATCCTGGAAAATTAGGCTACGGTTCTGGCGGGCTACACGACTAATTTAATCCTACGGTTACTACAGTTCTGGCGGGCTCCTTATTAAGGTGTTTGATACCGCTATAAGAAAGCCCTGCTGTGTTTCATCTTTGGAATCGCTCCACTTGCTAAGACCTCGCCAGCACTGCTTCTGTTTCTCCACAGCCATAAGCTTCTATATTAGCCTTTGACGCTCTTTTCCCGGAAATTACGGCGCTTTCTGTGGTTTTGAACAAATCGCCGATGTTCGGAGGTCATTTGTGATTATCCGGTGATCGCTATTGGAACATTGGCGTTTTCTAGAGCAAGGATTGGCCTATTTTAGCTCACTAGCATTAACGCTAATAATTTAGCATCCAAGATGGAACCCAAAACCGGACGTGCATCATACTAAAACAGATTCTGATCCAGTGACACCCAAGCACCACCACTTTCATCCACCAGGTGGCACTCAATGTGTTCAAAGTATTAAAAAGCACTTCAGACAAAACCCTCTTAACTCCATTGGACCCTCAAACTGTCTTCTAAACGCAGCTAACTCCACCACCTCTCTCCCTCTCATGCAAGCAATTGACAATATATAAAGTCAAAGTCACAATACCTTAAAGATATATATTTTTGGCGTTTTTGCCTTTATTGATATGGTACAGTAATGTGACAGGAAAGGGGAAGAGAAATGGGGGAAGACATGCGGCAAAGGCCAACGGGCTCGGGACTCGAACCCGCGACACGATGTCAGGCTTACCGGCCTAGGTGTCTGGACCGCTCAGCCGCAGCCCTGACCTCAATACCAACTCTTATGAGGCAGTATTGCTTTCTTTGTTATAAAAATACCAGGTTTTCTTAATTTCCAGAAAAATGTATACATTTCCTGAAAAATGAACATTTTGGAGTTAGGTGGTTTCTTCCCGACGTCAGAGATATACTACATGGCATAGACCGTATACTCCATGCAGTGCTTCAAGGTCACAGTGCATACACAACAACACACCAACTGTCCCTCCATCCTGTAGTGCTTGTCCCTTTTTTCTGTGATGTAATGGTGCTTTAAAAAACGTATACAATCTACAAAGCCAAGCCATATTTGTACATTTCAATTTTTTTTATTGATGGGATAATCGATACTTTCAGCCCTATATCTTGGATATTATGACCGCTAAACTGAAGACCAGGGACAATGTCCTTGTGGCTCAACCAGTTACTGCAACAATTAGTCACCATGTCCTGGCAGGATTTCAGTGCAGGTGCTCGCCCTTCTTCGTGCTCTCCCTTTCTTGCCTCTCACCACTGATGTCTAAATCATAGGCCTGGCACAATTATTACATGTAACTCGCCTAATCACAATTATTTGAGATAATCACAATTATTTTTGCATAATCGATTAATCGTCAATCGTTTCCATGTTGGAAATGTTCCATACATTTAAAAAAAAAAAGAAGAGAGAAAATAAATCAGAAATGGTAGAGCTACAAGACTACAACACATCACTTTGTCTTGTAAGCTTGTAGATCAAGTATTTCCGCTATTTTGTAAATCTGTTGGACGAAACGATCATTCAAAATTATTAAATGTGTCCGTTATTTCTTTTTATATTTAACTTGATGTCTGCCCTGTGCTATTTGTGATTACAAAGCCTAAAAGGCAAACCGAAATACAAATTCTAACATTCCAATGTTCAATGCAAAAAACCCACAATTAAATCATTATTTATTTAATCGTCAACTTAAGTTTGTAATTGTGACAGCCAGGCCTACTAAATTATCAACATTATTAGACTCACTTGTATGCTTTTACCTGTCAGTCAACAGAATAGAATGTAGTGTATATGGAGCAAAAAATAAACGGGTCAACTAAAGCCTTCTTCCTAAGCATTCAACTCAACTCCTTTCCTTTGATTCACATGGATACACACACTAATGGATGGTGGTGTGCGTGTGTTCCAACTGCTGCAGTGGGGCGGCTGGCTGGCTGGCTGACTTTTGTACTGCAGTCCTCTCAGCTCCACCATGGTTCGCATGAGTTGACTGCAGACTTTCTCTCCACGGTCCAGCACGCAAAAAAGTGCTGAGCACGATGTGTTTGCGTATTTATGGGTGTGCATGCAATGCACCTAGTCCAACCCTTTTTAATATAAAGGATCATTATTTATTCAGCATTTGAGCCACGAACCACCATTTGATGAGATTTTGCCTCTCAGACCCAAGACTTACATTATTTTTTTGTCGTTGGATAAGATTTTGTCCACAATTCCATGCTGTATTGATGTTGGTACTACTTGGTACCATGGAAGGGATAACAGGCAAACTAATTGTTTGCCACGGGGCAGCAGTGGCTCAGGGGTAGAGTGGCCGGATGGGAACCGCAAGGTTCCCCCAGAGTTAGTGTCGAAGTGTCCTTGAGCAAGACTCTGATGAGCAGGTTGCATGGTTTCCGCCGCCATCAGTGTATGAATGTGTGTGTGAATGTAATGCACATGTAATGCACATCTATGTAAAGTGCCTTGGATAAAGGTACTATATAAATGCACCATTTATTTACCATTTGTAGACTTCTTGTAAATTACATAATGCAAATTATTATTTAACAATAATTTAACTGTATTCAAAGGTTAAAGCTCTATAAGGGTACATTTGGTTACCAACTGTCTGTCATCAAGGACGCACTGGTTGATGAAGACCACTGGTTGATGAAGACCGCTGACCTAGTCCACTACATCTAGCTATGTTCTTCCCAGTGCATCATGTTGCCCTGTCGCACAAATGTCACAATCTCACTTTGATTGGTCATGCTGTCCGACCCGTTTACTGGTCAATTAAATGTGTGTGGTCTTATTCTCTGTCCCAACAGTGAACAGAAGTGTGGTCTGTCAGTGTTGGACTGTGAGCAACGGCGCCGGCTCGGCGCTATGAGTATGTACGGTGCTGGCGGAGGAGGAGGGGCGGAGCATTACCGGGAGCAGCGGCGGCGCTCCAGCGATCGATCCCGGGACTCCTCCCATGAGAGGGGAGAGGGCCAGCTCACCCCCTGCATCAGGAATGTCACTTCCCCCACGCGGCAATACGGTAAGGAGGCAAGAAAGACAGGGGAGGTGAAAAGGAGGAAAATAGAGAGAGAGAGAGATGGGTGTCAAGAATAGGTTTGGGGGAGGGGAAAGGAACTGGTTGGAATAACGTGTTCCTTCCACGCACTACGTCCAACCAGGGAAACTCCCCCCTGTCAGGTGTAAAGGAGCAACTTGGACACTCAGGCATGAAGGAAGCATGAGTTCAAGTCCGTTGCTCTCCCCATGTCCCCCATATATGGGGACTAGGTTGGCGGAGGGTGTGTAGAGCCCAGGATCACATTAGATAATTGACACGTTGAAAAATGGGTTACAAAATCGTGGGATAAAAAAATTATAATTTAAAAAAAAAAAGAATAGGTTTGGGGGAACTGATATCTATCACATTTGGAACCGCTCATATATGGACTTCACGTCATCTGCTACACTATTACAATGGTGGTTCTCAAACTTTTTAATTTCAAGGACCATCATAACCCTTACGGGCCCATTTGGCTCCATTTGTACACTCTCAGAGTTCCAGAGCTGTATAAAGGGTCCATTTGGAACCCATTTATAGGAGTCATTGAAGGGAATCTGTCTAATATTATAGGATTTATTTAAAAAAAATAAAAAATTCTGAGCTTTCTGTTCCCAGACAGCGTTTTTGGTGAAAACAAGCTATATTGAACTGCCAATAACTAAAGAACGGAACATCGCAGTGACACACGTTTTCTCCCCGATGAAAGTCTAGAGTAGAGGTCTTCACGGGTCCAATTTGAAGGACCCGCACCATAAAAGAACCGGAGATAAAGGAGTCGACCTCCGAAAAACCCGCTGCTATTATTAGAATTCTGTCTCGGAGCCCGAAAAGCACCGAGGTTGTCGGAACCGCCTATGATAATGAATATGAGAACCGTTACCTGCACAAAACCCGAGTACCCGAAATTACCGTATGCGGTGCCCAGGACGTCTGTGGACTTTTTTTTTTACAAAAATAACATTGGGCACCCTGGGTCACTATTTTGAAAGTGTTGTGTGGGCACACAAAGCGTTAAGAGTTCTACAACTCTTAGAATTGTAGGGCTATATCTTGCCACCCCTTAACCCTTATCCCTAAACTAATTTGCCATTTTTTACTATTTAAAAAAAAACTTTTACAATAGTTAAAATTGCCGATCTACAAGCTCACAATGTCTCGATGTAGTTCGGCTAGTTGAACTATTTTAAAATGTTTTTCAAAATAGTAAAAAATGGCAAATACGTTTTAGGTATAAGAGATAAGGGGTGGTGCAAGATGGAGTCCGTAGTATATTATATTAACTTCTTTCTTACCTGAACGTAGTCCGCTGTTGGTGGCGGTGCTGCAGCGCCGCTACATGCTCATTAACGTGAATGACACGCCACGTAAATCCCAGTCAATCATTGCGGTGTGGATGCAGTTTGTAAATGAAAAAAAAAAAAAGAATCCACGTGTGTGTGTAATCTTTCTTCTTACAGAAAGAAGGTACGATGTCCGCACACCGTTCTTAAGCTCCCAGTAGTATTTTATTTAGGATTCAACGTTTCGATCAGGAATCCTATCTTTCTTCTTATCTTTCAATTATGCTGGACGCATGTGTCTGAATGTAATATACTATACTGTATGTCGTAACAGTCTAATTGCAATTATTTGAGATAATCGCAGTTACTAATCCTTTCCATGTTGAAAAAGCTGAAATAGCAGATCTACAAGCTTACAATGCGTCACCTCGTAACGCATTGTAAGCTTGTAGATCAGCTATTTTATTATTTATAAAGATAATGAATATTAATTTCTTTGTATATTTCAGTTATTTGTCATATCTGCCCTGTGCATTTTTGCAAACAGAAATGTATTCTTTATTCATCAGTTCCAACGTTCAATAGCAAAAACACAATTAAATCATTAATCGCAATTATTTGTGAGACAATTAATCGTCAACTTAAATGTGTAATCGTGACAGCCCTGCATATACATGTGCACATCTTGTCTGACCACATACATGCTTGTGGTGGTGTCATTTCACATCTAAACTCTTCCTTCACATCTAGATCGCGAACGTGGCGACGGAGGTTCTTCATCCAGATCGTCCAGTCCCCGTCCTCCAAGGGTGTCCCTGCCCTGTTCCCCGATGGGTGGAGCCATGATGGTCGGGGGACACTTTGCTCGACCCCTGGGCGCTCCCGGGTGTGACCCCCACGCTAAGGTGCTGGGCCACGGGGCCTGTGACATGATCTACGTGTACGACCTCGGCACCAAAGAGGGGTCTCCTCGTGGTGTGTTGCGGACTGGAGAGAGGGTGACGCTCATTGTGGACAACACACGATTTGTGGTGGACCCCGCCATCTTCACAGCTCAGCCCAACACTATGCTAGGCCGGTAAGGACTTGGATAGCAGAGCTATATCGGTGGTGTAGTGTCTATTATTATGAGGAGGAATGAGGAATGTTTTACCAAAATGTTTAAGCTTTGTTTTAGACTATCTTCTTTTGTTGTAGATTTTAGGGTTTTCGATGCGACATTGTCATTGATCTCTGTTTTCTGGTATATTATTATAGCACTTCCTGTTTTGAAGTACTTAATTATTAAATGAGTCGAGGCAAGAGTTTTATTAGATTTTGAATATAAAATTTAAAACAACAGTCCATAATAATAAAATAATGGATTTTAATTTTATAGCGCTTTTCTATGTGCATACTCAAAGCGCTTTACAATGGTTCATTCATTCATACATCGCGGGTATGAATCCAGTCCATGTTGAACTGAAGATAACTAAAGCCCATACCATCAATTATCACACTAAAGGCAAGGCAATTCAAAGAGCTACATAAGGCATAAAAATACATTTCAAGTCATAAGAAGGCAATTCTGGACGGTTTTACATATTATGCGCACACTATGGACAATGGATCAATCATATATGAGAGGCTATTGGTACTCGTATGGTTCCCTAAATTCATTTTGTGTGTGTTTGCAGAATGTTTGGTTCTGGTCGGGACTACAACTTCACTCGGCCCAACGAGAAGGGAGAGTTTGAGGTGGCAGATGGCATCAGCAGCACTGTCTTCAGAGCCATCCTGGTAAGATCTGCTCCAATACTGTTCTCAGAGAGACCAGGGTCCCACTCCTTCTCTTGTACCTACTATAATAATAGTAGGTACAAATTGGGGGTACATAATAATGTACCCCCAATTTGATATGGTTTAGACCACGGTCCCCCTTTTGATGCATGCAGGACAATCCTGAAATTCTTCTATTAATCTTCCGGTGTGCATCTTTCGATGTGCAAAGTCATTGTACATGAAATTGTGCTGTACAAACAGTCATAAATGGTTTTGTGATATATCGATGTAGATAAAAATAATTGACACTTAAAAGTTTTGTTCAGAAGCACTCATCATCGCAGTAAAATCTATTCCCAGAGGGAGAGGAGCGGCTATGGGTACAACACTCCACCAGGGAAGGAATGAGGCGATAAAATATGAATATAGAAGTGATTCAATGATGATGACCTAGTCGACAGATAAGCAATGGGCATGAAGAGTACACATTGTGTACTATAAAAGTACTCCTCAGTAGGGATGCACCGAAAGGGAAATTCTTGGCCGAAACCGAATGCCGAATATAGGAAACAGTTGGCCGAATACCGAATATCCGAATATGATTAATATTATATATCTTTTTTCCTACCATTGCTTTCATGGCCGTACCTTAAAGCTACCTGATTTATGGCAAAATAAAAGGTTATGGCAAAACTTAACTTAAATAATAATCACAATTATGGGTCCACATAAAACATTTATTCAGCTCTTTTGAATGCATTAATTGCATACACTATTCGGTGATATCTTTTCTGCCTATTCGAGCCGAAACTGAATAGGCCGAAAATGCATTTTTAGCCATTTTCTGCCGAATATGTTCTGCGGCCGAATATTCGGTGCATCACTACTCCTCAGGTATTTTTCTTCTATTCACAGCAGATGCTCTAGGCCTACACTTGGTTCCTATTTCCTAACTATCAATCATTTAGCTGCAGCGCCCCCCCAAGGACCCATGGGGGTGTCCCCCAGACCATGTTGAGAGAACCAGTGCTATACAATATGCCCTTTTTTATGTATCTCACTTCACCTGAGAGCCATCCTGGGTGGCATGCACACCATTTCGATTCCACCGCCCTCTCCCACTGCGTCTGTTGCCGCATCACGACGCTGATGGCACAGAGCCATGTTTTATTTATGTAGAGGGTATTCTGAGGAGGGAGAGCGTTTTTTTTCGTCGCTGCACTCCCAACAGGTTTGGTGGTCAAGGGCAACTTGGCAGTGGTTTTGTATGATGAGGAATCGGGTGTTCCTCTACACTGCACAATACAAGTCCTCCCAGTGGAGCCTCCTCACTGGCAGGTGAGAAGAAGCAGCAGGCTAGGGTTATCAGTATCACAATGATTACATAATCGTCTAATTGCAATTGTTTGAGATAATCACAATTATGTTTGTCATAATCGTTTCCATGTCGAAACATTTTCATACGTAAAAAAGCAGAAATAGCAGATCTACACGCTTACCGCATTGTGGTCTAGTAGATCAGCTATTTCCACTATTTTTTTAAAGTGTAAAATGTATAAAATGCCTGTAATTTCTTGATATATTCAGTTATTTGTAAATTTTTGGTCCTGACCTGAAAATGTAGACGACATGTTCGCCACCTAGTCGACTCTAATAGAAGAGTTTTGAGGGGGCAGAAAACAACTTCCGGTTGTCCCCATTCGTTGTCCCCATTCAATAGAAGACAAGTCTATGTAGAAGAGCCGCCATTGGCCTGGCCCCATGAAGTGAACAGAGTTTGCGTAACTCTGGCTCTGGTCGACTCCAGGCAGGGTTGCCAAGTCCGCTTATTTCCAGCAAAACTTGGGATTGTTTTTTTTTTCCACAGTTGCTTGCCTGGTTTTTGGAGGTTGGTTAGCTTATTTCTGTCACGACAGTTGTCAACACTGGCAACCATATTACTCTGCTTGCAAGTGGCAACAACCTCGTGATTGGCTGTCTGTCTGAGACAGTGAAGACACTCGCGGCTTGACGGGGAAGACACGTTAGCAATGTTAGAACGTCACTCAATATAGTTCACACCAAAACGCGGCTGCATACACGTTACTAAAATAATAATCATACTAATATGGGGGGGTGGAGAGAACGCAACAGAGACGGCGCACAACGGAAACAGCGCATGCAAACGGCCGCGAAGCTCAAGGTTGTGACACACAAACATACACGTTAATAAAACAATAATCATACTAATATGGGGGGACAACACAACGGAGACAGCGCTTCTTTCACCTGACCATTATATCACGTGATTAATTCTTGTTTGTGTGATAATTAATTGTGGGGTTTTTTCAATACCACTCCTAGATAGCTGGAATTACTACTACATTGGGGGTGAAAAAGGGGGAACATTTGAAGCGGGGGATTTATTTTTCACAGGCACACTGTGTGGGTACAGTCGGCTCCGTTCCTGGGATTATGACATGTGGTCATGTTGCCGCGCACGTAATGTGTGCACTCTACCGCGGTATTGTTGCACATGGCAGACGCCCAGGAATTGGCTGCTAATGCCATGCAACGCGCCAGCACCTGCTCCCCCTTCTCCCTCCTGTTGTCGTCACGTCTGTTCCTTCTGTCCTTCATGGTATGGTTACAATACAGCTAGGCCTTTCACAATTAGCAATCATCGCCTAATCACAATTATTTGAGATGGAAAAAATAATAATCAAAAATAGCAATAATCACAACACGTCACTCTGTGTTGTATTATTGTATATGTTACGTATAAGCTACGTCTTATTTGTCATATCTGCCCTGTGCAATTTGTGATTACGACAACAAATACAAATTGTAACACTCAAATGTCCAATGCAAAAAAAGAAAAACCCACACAATTAAATCGTTAATCACAATTATTTGTGTGACAATTATCGTCGACTCAGCCCTATGTATGGGTAAGATTTGTGTGTGTATATGTTGTCAGGTCTGACATCTATCGGTGTGATTTTAATATTGATGCTGGGTCAGTTGTTGTCTGGAGCTCTGAGTAGTGTGATCTGAGGTTTGGAGAGGCTGACAGCCCTTCTAATTGGACTCTTGATGCAGGGGTGTAGTGTGATTCACCACAGGGCTGAATGATGCTTTCAGTTCAGTCAGGCTGTGACTATTGCTTGTTGTCCTAGTCATTATTCTATCGATTACTCTTTTTTTTTTAAATTAATCCAATAATCAAGACAAGTAGCACATCTTTTTTTATATATATATATATTTTTGATATATTTATGATCAAGAACTTCAAGAAGAGAACATCAGGGGAGCGTGCAGTGTTAATGGTGTGAAAATTGACCCGTAAGGGTTGCTGTGCAGAGGCGGAGGAAGTGACGTTGGCTTTAGCTTTCATCACCATTCACTCTCCACCTCTCCTCCTCCTCCTCTCCACTGCTCTCTCTCTCGCTCGCACGTGCGCACACACATACACACACACACGCAGACTTTCTCTCTTATTTGGTGCCTGTATGTGAGCAGAGCAGCTTCAATAATGGCGTATTGTTTGTTCTCCCTCTGTGCCTGCATGTGCGCGTGACCGGCTGTGTGTGTGTGTACGTGTGTGTGTGTGTGTGTATATATGTGCATGTGTGTGACTGTGTGCCTGCTATTGCAATGGCAGGATTACTACAAGTCGGGGATAATCCGCTGCCCTGATGGCGTTTCTATTCCCGAGCTGAGGGAGGCATGTGACTACCTCTGCATCTCCTTCAACTACAGCACCATCAAGTGCAGAGATCTCAGTGAGTACCGCTGTATAGTATCCATGCTGCTGCTGTTTTATCTGTTCATATGGTCGTGGTGGGTGTGGAGAAACCTGTGCTAGTCATGCTGAATTGCGACGCGTTGTGAGCTTGTAGATTTGTCTCTCTCTCTCTGGTGAGCGACACAGTTGTCGTCTCATGGCAATAATGGCGAGTGTGGACTGTGGACACGCACTTGAGCGCCGTCCGCCGCTAGAGATGGACTCATCATGTGATTGACCTGTCATGTTGCTGTGTAGTCCCCCCCCCCCACGTGAAGCTAAGAATAGCTTCAGTCCGCGTGACCAAACAAACCGACCCGGCGATGTAGTCATGTAGAGTAGACACAGCTGGCTGTTTGCGCTGATATTGTTTGCGTGTCGTTGCGTTCGCCACAGCAGCGGCAGTGTTGCGTTTCATGTAAACATAATTCTGTCAGTGGGTTACAGGTGTGTAGTGGTCTGTGTGTGCGTGTGGGAGGCTGTCTTGGCTAGCTACTAGCTGCTGTGTGTGTGTTATGTGTGTGTTATGTGTGCGCTGAGCTCTAAGTAGGTCATGAATCATGATTAGCTGTGAGATCTGATTCTTGCTACAGTATGTGGTAGCAGACGCAGCCCATAAACACGCTACAGCTACTAGTTCTCATTCTTGTCCTTTTTTCTAAGTACTCTTCCTTTGTGCTGTCCTAATTTGGTAAACTGCATTGTTTTTGAGTCAAGAGGGACGGAATGTGACACAGGTTCTTTTGTTCCCATTATATAACTGCCAAGTGTCAACAAAATGACATACATTTTCATGCATTTTCTCCTAAAGAATTAGCAGTAATAGGAGAGCCACAGGCTCACAATGAGTTGCACTTGCACAGTTTTGAGCTTGTAGATCTGCTAATTTCCACATTTCCTTTTATGTAAGCTATTAGATATAGCAGTCATATCCTTCTTATTTAAGTTATTTGTGAAATCTGCCCTGTGCAACTTTTTTGTGCAGTTTACAACACCTAAATAGCCAAAAAGTAATCTGATGTTTATTGATACTGTATGTTCCAATATTCAATGCCAAAAGCCTAACAAAATCGTCAATTCATGAATCATGATTGTGACGGCCCTAACAGCGAGCACACGCTGCCATGTGTTGTGAGCTTGTAGATCTGCTATTTTCAGTTATTAGTTATTTTAAGTATTTAAATGTAGAGTATTTGAAGTGGTCAAACCAGCAATAGAATACATATTCAGATGCATCTTCCATGGTCTCGGATATTTCATAAAAGGTTAAAGCTCAAAGCCTCAATCTGTGATTTATTCAACTGCTCGGTTGTATGTAGCAGCAACATAGGTTTTTGGTATGATACCGTCACTGTCCATACTTTGTTTAATTTATTTTAGAGCTTTAGAGTCGTGACAACATCACAGATTGGAGCATGCCCTAAATGGACTTGCTCCACCCTACATGTCCAGCCTAATAAAAGCATACATCCCCCCACGACCTCTACGCTCCCAAGTACTGGAAAACTCACAGTCACATACCACAATAAAATAACGGTTTGGGGGGCAGAGCATTCACACATCGTGCCCCCTGTCTCTGGAATGCTCTCCCACAAACAGATAGAGATAGAGATGCCAACTCACTAGACATTTTTAAATCTAGACTTAAAACCCATCTTTTCTCCCTGTATTATGGTTCCCCCTAGTTTCACTGAAATCTCTATATTCACCGTGCTCTGCCCCGTGGTTTCAAAACCCTATATGCTATTTTAATAGATTTTCTGAACGCATTTTAACTGTGTCCTAACGTATGGTACTTATGTCATCCATGTGTATTGACACATCGTATTATGCTTGTTATTGTGTTATTGTGCTATTGTATTTTCTGATTTTTGCTGTGTATTGTTGTGAAGTGCACAGAGACCCCTTGGGGTGATTTTTTGCATTAAAAAAAAAAAAGAAACTGTCATGAGATTTGATGTAGCTTTCATTCCATGCACCCTCCTCCAGGCGCCCTGATGCACGAGCTGTCTAACGATGGCGCCCGTGGTCAGTTCGAGTGCTATCTGGAGGACATGGTGCTGCCTCTCATGGTGGCCAGCGCCCAGAGCGGAGAGAGGGAGTGTCATGTGGTGGTGCTGACCGACGACGACGTGGTCGACTGGGACGAGGAGTACCCGCCCCAGATGGGCGAGGAGTATTCGCAGAGTGAGCCATTATTTTTATTACGCTTCGAATAATACTCATTATTATTACCCGACCGTACTATTTCTTATAACCCTTATACCGTACCCTTACCCTAATGGAAACAAGCCATAGCAGACCTTGTATTGAACTGTAAGGCTACGTTCCTGTGCTTTTTTCTGCAAACTGTTTATAAAGTAATCAATCTATGGAGGTATATGCACCTAAACGCTGGGCTCTCAACAGTCACGCGATTAATTTAGAGCCAAATCAAAAGCAGTTGAGTTGCTTATAAGTTGTAAAAATAAGTGCAGACAAATTGATTTGGCTCTATAGTTAACGTGATTCATAAAAAAGACAAAGACGTCGAGTCATTGGCGTTCTAAATTAACAACAGTTGTACAATACGCCTAATGAAAAGCTCTGTAGACGTTAGTAGTTTTTATTTTCTATTACGTTACTAGCCTGGGGGAAGTGAACGAGCCTTGCATCATCATCATCCCCTGCTGGCTGTGGTGGAGCTGCGGGGAGAGCGGGCACGGCTTTCCGCATGGCTCACAAACGCGATGTGCCTAGATTAGTTGTGGACTCGTGTAGGCATATTGATTTTGCGATGTTTTTTAAATGTGGACGTGGTGCAAAACTGCACTGGTACAAGTTGCAACAACCTTTGCAGCCAGGGAACTATAGCATCGCATTTATTGCACTTGCGTGCTCAGCCTCAGAGTAATTTCCCTCTCTGTTAACCACACTTTGAAGATCTCTTCGACATACTGTCTCAGTCCCACTCGCTCCGTGTTTTGATGTAGCCAAAACACTGGAGGTATGATTCATTCTAACGACGGGACCGGGATGGGCCGTCTATCACATAGTCTTTTCTTAGAATTGTACGGAATGATTTAGAGTTATTAACATTTAAAGATGTTCCATGTCTTAATGCAGCAGAGTGCAAGGCAGGAGAGACATCGTTCCCATGTTATTACAGTCTGACCTGAACTGCTTTCCTCTTACCTGGAATAGGAACTGACGTTGCAACATCCCATGCTAATGACTTCCTCTGAATAATCTATAAATCCAAGAGCCCATATTTGTTTTATAACCTTGTGGCGAATTACGGCAATATGGAAGTGGAACCACTTTGCTGGGCTGATGCACCTCTGACTGTGCCCTTTTGTACTGTCAGAGGTGCAGAATTAAGGGGATACACTAAGTGTGTGTGTGTGTGTGTGTGTGTGTGTGTGTGTGTGTGTGTGTGTGTGTGTGTGTGTGTGTGTGTGTGTGTGTGTGTGTGTGTGTGTGTGTGTGTGTGTGTGTGTGTGTGTGTGTGTGTGTGTGTGTGTGTGTGTGTGTGTGTGTGTGTGTGTGTGTGTGTGTGTGTGTGTGTGTGTGTGTGTGTGTGTGTGTGTCACTACAGTATCTCTATATAAATGATCTGTCTTGAGGCTATGCATGTGACATCATCATCACACCTGGAGGTTATGCGTGAATGCCTAGTACTGAGTGGTAAAAAACTACTTTCTGGCCTTGACAGTCCATACATCTAAACAGAAAAGTCCTATCTGATTGCATTAAACAATGTTAAACTCACTTTGCCTCTCACTTTATGCATGCGCGCGCATACCCTCTATACATAGTGTTTATGTATTGTATAATATTATAATAGTATGCGGTATCGTCGAGTACTCTAATTGAAGTAGATGTTCAATATTGCTGGTGTTTTGTATTTCATGTTTTCTCACGTTCTTCGTGTCCTTGGTCGTCAACAGTTATCTACAGCACCAAGCTGTACCGCTTCTTCAAGTACATCGAGAACAGAGATGTGGCCAAGTCAGTGCTGAAGGACAGAGGACTGAAAAAGATCCGGCTGGGGATAGAAGGTATGGATAAGCTTGCAATAACATAATTTATACACAATATATTTTTATGAAATGTATTTAAAGCAGCAAGTGTCAGCCATTGATTTAAGGATTCTCAGTTGCCCTGTTTGTGCGTACAACAATGCCCCCCGCCAACCTCCGGCAGCCAGAAAACATGATCGGGATTGGACTACAGCGAAAATGACCGATCCCCAAACGGGTATGGACTAGTTTATATAGCTAACTTTATTTGACCTTTTGACCTCTGCCCTCGCCCACAGGCTACCCCACCTACAAGGAGAAGGTGAAGCGGCGTCCGGGAAGCCGCCCGGAAGTCATCTACAACTACGTGCAGCGTCCGTTCATCCGCATGTCCTGGGAGAAGGAGGAAGGGAAGAGCCGCCACGTGGACTTCCAGTGCGTCAAGTCCAAGTCCACCACCAACCTGGCCGCTGCTGCCGCGGACATACCTCAGGACCAGCTGGTGGACATGCACCCTCCGGGACAGGTGGACGAGCTGGACACGCTGCCCGGACACCAGCCGCCCCAACAACAACAGAGTCCCAACAACGACAACAGCCACCAGCCGGCAGCAGCGCAGGCGCCGCAAGACGTTATCGTCGGCCCCCAGCAGCAACAGCCCCAACAGGCTCACGACGGCGTCAATCATCAGGCCCAGCAGGGGCATCATGATGGCGTCATCGTCAGCCATGAACAGCTGCAACAGGGGCACGTCGACAACGCCAGCCACCTCCAACTCCAACCTCCGCCGCAGGGTCAGGTCGACCCGAGCCCCGCCCCCGGCCAGCCCTCACACAGTCAGGTCCACAGCAATCAGCAGCTAGAACACGGCAGCAGCCTCAATCAGCCCAGCAACAACAACAACTCCTCTGTTCAGTCCAGACACCAACATGAGCCACCAGACCCCGACACACCATCACCAGACTCACCATCACCTTCTGCATGAGACTGGCTGTCTGTCTCCCCCTCCTCTCCTCTCCCTGCACCTGTACCTGTTTACCCCCACGCCAGTGGTGGAAAAAGTACTCCCAAGTAAAAGTATCAATACTGCAACATTATAGAACTTCTCTGTTACAATAAAAAATCTGGAATTCAAAATTTACAAAAGTATTGGTGTCAAAATGTACTTAAAGTACTAAAAGTAAAAGTACTCATTATGCAGACTGTGCCATTTCAAGTTTTCAATTGTATAAAAATCTTTTGAAAATAGCAGATCTAAAAGCTCACAATGTGAGGCATTGTGAGTAAAAGTACAAATACCTCAACTTAAGTAAGTACAGTACTTGAGTAAATTGCTTGGTTACTTTCCACCACCGCAACATTCTAAACTCTATACAGCTTGTGGCTTATAACCACGGCCCGCTTCTGTGGCCAACGCGGAAGTTCCTCTTGCCTACAACAGCTGTGGACTAGACCCAAGATAAGATCAAATAAAATGTAACTATGGACTAGACCGTGACGGAGGCCTGCCATCTCAAGCTACGTGAGGCACCACCGACCGAGCTAAAGCGAGTGAGTTGCCGTGTCGAACGTTGCGAAGTTCGCTTAGCCGACTCTGGGCCGTTGGAGTTGCGACCCAATAGGCACAGAATAGTACATCATGTTCTGGCGAGAGCGCTTTCCCCCCCGACTACCACTCAAAGTGGCTACTGGCCAGTGGCCAATCACAGCGCGTGGTATAGAGCAGTGGTTTTCAACCTTTTTTCATATCAAGGCCCATTATTTTTTTAAGCATTTGAGCCACGGACCAACATTTGAGATTTATCCTTTCAGACCCCAAACTTTGAATCTGTTGTTATTAGATAAGATTTTGTCCACATTTCCATGCTGTATATTGATGTGGTACCATTAGGAGAGATAACAGGCAAACGTTGATCAAAATAGCAATTATTCTACATTCTCTTTGTGTAGACTTCTTGTAAATTAAGTAATTTGATGTTTAACAATAATTTAACTCTTGCATTTGGTTTCATTTTTACGATCTCAAGAGTTAAAGATCTATAAGGGTCCATTTGGTTACCAACTCATCATTTAGTTGGGGACCACCTGGATGTTGGAACCCCCTGAAGGACCACTGCTGGTCCTGCTGGGGTCCTGCTGGTCCCCGGCCCACTGCTGGTCCCCCGGCCCACTGCTGGTCCCCCGGCCCACTGCTGGTCCCCGGCCCACTGCTGGTCCCCGGCCCACTGCTGGTCCCCCGGCCCACTGCTGGTCCCCCGGCCCACTGCTGGTCCCCGGCCCACTGCTGGTCCCCCGGCCCACTGCTGGTCCCCCGGCCCACTGCTGGTCCCCGGCCCACTGCTGGTCCCCCGGCCCACTGCTGGTCCCCCGGCCCACTGCTGGTCCCCCGGCCCACTGCTGGTCCCCCGGCCCACTGCTGGTCCCCCGGCCCACTGCTGGTCCCCGGCCCACTGCTGGTCCCCCGGCCCACTGCTGGTCCCCCGGCCCACTGCTGGTCCCCCGGCCCACTGCTGGTCCCCCGGCCCACTGCTGGTCCCCGGCCCACTGCTGGTCCCCGGGCCCACTGCTGGTCCCCCGGCCCACTGCACTGCTGGTCCCCCGGCCCACTGCACTGCTGGTACCCCGGCCCACTGCTGGTCCCCCGGCCCACTGCTGGTACCCCGGCCCACTGCTGGTCCCCCGGCCCACTGCTGGTCCCCGGCCCACTGCTGGTCCCCCGGCCCACTGCTGGTCCCCCGGCCCACTGCTGGTCCCCGGCCCACTGCTGGTCCCCCGGCCCACTGCTGGTCCCCCGGCCCACTGCTGGTCCCCCGGCCCACTGCTGGTCCCTCAGCCCGCTGGTTGAAAACCACTGGTATAGACTTTGGAATGTCGCTGCACCCCGCCCACAGTCGCCACCTCTCTGTTCTCCTAGAGCCCGGGAACTCGCCTCTTCCTCATGAGAGGCAGAATGCCACTTTGCCTTTTTCTTGCACCTCTGCTGCAGCCTTTACAGTCTACAGCCTCAAAAAAAGAAAAGAGAGAGAAAAAGATTGAAATTGAAATACTGGCGAATTGTCACCAGTAGGTTGGAAAACAACCACTCGTTGTTTTCAACAGCCAAGGATGTTTAAAAGCACACGCAGTAGTAAAACACTAGGCCGACCATGGTTCTATTCTCTGTGCTCATGGATATGATTTTTGTATTATCTTTTTATTTTATTTTACCCAACCAAAGGAGATTTAACCACATGAACCCTGACGTTCCTATTATGAGTGTCATCATAATAGGCATTCTGCAAAAACAGGTCTAAGAGCTCACTGACACATTTGCGCCGTAGCAACGTGAGCTTGTAGATCTGGTATCCGAAGCGATTCGGTGCAGAGTGGAAACAATTAGGGGACCCAAGTATAGACACCTGGGGGAACCCCGGGCAATGGAATGTAAAAGGGTTTAAGTGGTTAATTTTATTATTTTGTACTTGATCACAGATACAATGTACTGTACATTATACTGTATGAAGGTAAAGTGTGTGTGCGTGTGTGTGTGTGTGACTGTGTGTGTGTGACTGTCTCTGCAGCCGCGCAAGCGTGGCTGCAGATGGGGAAAGTGAATTTAATTATTTTTGAAGAAACAAGTTGGATTTGAAGATTCACTTTCACAGTGTTTGTGAAGGCCGTGACACATGGATGAAATATGAAGCTTTAGGCAGTATTGATAGCCATTGACTTTGGCTTTTTTTTTTGCTCCGTTTCTGTTGTTTAAACTCACACGGTTATCTACATTGATTCTACCCCCTCCTTCCGAGGGCGAGATTTCCTCTTCTGAATAATTTGCTTTGTCTCATCTTCAGTCCCAATGTACTGTATGTTCAGCTACGTGCCACGTTTGGTTTTCACCTTCTCCTTCTTGTGCCTCAGACGGTTGACCCATTTAGACCTGAGACCACAATCTACAAAATGTCTTCTAAAATCCTGACACTTTTCTGGGGAAAAAACGTATCGGTGATGCTCAAACGTTTTCATGTCAAGGACCCCCAGAATTATATGCATTTGGCCACCGACCACCATCTGAAAATGTTTTGTAACAGGCAGGGACACCCCAGAAGCAAAGATTTGAGTTAGAAATGTGAAAGAATAATCTATTCGATTTGCACACGTTTTCACGATTTTTCAAAAAATAGCAGATGTACAAACTCATAGCTTGTGTATCTGCTATTTTTCCAATAGCTAAAGTATAAGATAATAGTTAAAAGCTTAAGTGACACAGATGTGTTCCAGGTCTCAATGGGTTGACCTGGTGTGAGAATGTTCACAAGTTCACGTGTTTACCATACCACTGCACGCTGAGGTGCCTCCTGTTGTGTGACCACGCAATCGGAACAGACGATGATAAAAAGGTTTTGTAATAAATATTATTCACAACACATTCCTCACTGATTACTGTTTTGTTATGCCCGTCGAACCTAATAATGATTGTAAGGCAATGTTAAACCGGTTGCTGCCGGTATAGGGATGAGAATCCCACGAGGATTGTTAAATTGCATATATTATCCTGATGGCTGGGTGGTTTTTTATGACCCAGTTGTTTGAATGACGCAGCTGTAATTGCCTGGCCTACAGTCAGTCGGTTGGCTTACAATGCTGCGATACCTCTCTCACACCGTCCAATGCAAACGGTTCGCTTCTTCTGCTGCAGCCAGATGGCAACATAGTGTAAAAATATCTTGAGGTGCACCGATAGGCTGCGTGGATGGATTCGTCCATGTCGGGTGGAAACCTCCATATGTCTACTTTTACAATGGCAAAGAATTGCAGATCTACAAGCTTAGTGAGACGAAGTAGGGCATTCATTTATTAACCCATTTAGGCCTGACCTTGAAATTTAAAAAATATCTTCTAAATCCTCCAGTTTTTTTAAATAAATATTTTCACGATTTTTCAAAAATAGCAGACCTACAAGCTCGTAGCGCGCCACTCGGTGGCGTGCTATGAGCTTGTAGATCTGCTATTTTTCAATAGCTAAATTATAACAATGTTTAAAACACCAAAAGGGGTTCCCACCCAAAATGGGTTAAACAAAAAAAGTTCAAATGCGGTGATGAGAGGTTTCTGCGAGATGTAAAGCAATGGCAGGGATAAGCACCGGTTCTTGACATAACACATGCAAGTGAAAGCAAGGTCTTACAGAACACGATGCAATGCACTGTATCTGAGAATCCACCGTTTTCACCACATCCCAGAAATTCGTTTTTCTTCTCCAATGTAAAAGCCGACATTCTCCTAAAAATTTTAAAACAAATTAAATGCTGTATTTATGAACGAATGTATTTACAGAGAATATACATTTGAGAATCTAATGTTTTCTTCGCATGCGTATTTTAATTGTATTAATTTATATTTTAGGTAACACTTCTGCAGTCAGTCAACATAAACAAAAGGCAGAATGATTTACTTACGTCACTGACAATAACATGTATTTACGTGATGGATAAATAAATGTAATATTTATTGTTAACCCATTTCAACTTGTCACCTGATATACCCCACCCTTGTGTTATCTTCAAATTGGTGGCAGTTGGGTAATTGTTCAAAGCTCTGATAGTCAAGCTCGTGGAAACTGGTCAACTCAATGTGATACTGACATTATTATTATTATTTTTAATTATTATTTGTTTTACCCTTTTTCCTCCCCAATGTAGTCGCCATGCCAATTAATTCCTACCCACACACATTTGTGTGTTGTAACTATACCAGTGTTGGGCAATATTACGTAGGAGAGTAATATGTTACTTATTACTCCTTAGAAAAAGTAATTTTTCATTACTTATTACTTGGAATCAAGACTAACATGCCCCCCCCCCCCCCCCCCCCCCCCTGCAAAAAAGGGATGTACAATCTGTTTAGTCAGCTTCTTTTAGAACTGAATCCAATTGTTTTGAATAATAATATTAAGAAGAAAAGTCACCAATGAGCCAAAAAGGCAAAAAAAAATCTCTCTCGGCCGTTTAAATGAAATGTTTTCAAGCCAACAAAACAAAAAAGTAATATGTAATATGTGCTATTTTTACAAAGTAAATGGGTATAATATTACTGTTTTGGCAGAGTAATACCTTACTTTACTCGTTACTGGGAAAAGTAATAACATTACAGTAATATATTACTAGTAACTAGTTACTGCCCAGCGGCCCAACACTGGTCACTACTGTTGTATCTTACTGACTGGCCTGCCAGTGTGCAGCCCCCACCAGGAGGACTTAGAATCCATTGTGCTACTCTTCCTATGTCAGCAGGGCCATATTAGTCCCTCCCTGCTGACAGGTGCTGCCCCGGACACAGGCCAATTGAGTTCGTATAGATAATCGCTTGACAAAGCCAGATGCGCCACGGTGGATTCGAACCCACAACCTCTGTGGTGGTGGGCTGGTACTTTTACCACTGTGCCACCCGAGCGCCTGCTACTGACATAATACTGACCATGATACTGACCATAATACTGACATAATACTGACATAATACTGACCATGATACTGACCATGATACTGACATAATACTGACATACTACTGACCATGATACTGACATTATACTGACCATGATACTGACATAATACTGACCATCATACTGACAATACTGACCATCATACTGACACAATACTGACCATAATACTGACATAATACTGACCATGATACATCATACTGACATAATACTGACCATCATACTGACATAATATTGACCATGATACTGACCAGTGACCACCATACTGACAATACTGACCATAATACTGACATAATACTGACCATCATACTGACAATACTGACCATCATACTGACATAATACTGACCATCATACTGACATAATACTGACCATCATACTGACCATCATACTGACATAATACTTACCATCATACTGACATAATACTGACATAATACTGACCATCATACTGACATAATACTGACCATGATACTGACCATCATACTGACATAATACTGACCATCATACTGACATAATACTGACCATGATGCTGACATAATACTGACCACGATACTTACATAATACTGACCATGATAGTGGCATGTGTACTGTCCATGTTACTGACATGTGTACTGTCCATGTTACTGACATGTGTACTGTCCATGTTACTGACATGATAATGATGTCAGTGTCATGCCACAGGGGCCTCATGTGACAGGGCCCGACATCCATATACAATTCTGCTTATAAATTATAATAGTAGTAACAGGCTTTTCTTTTTCTCTCCCTGGGAAGTAGGCTTAGGCTAATAAATTATGTAAAATTCACACTCATGTGAAGTCATTTAGTGCCCAAAACAAACACTAAGGATCATAGAATTGGCTGGCAAACCATTTATGTCATAAGTGCTCTAAACACACATTAAAAACCCCACAGATTTGGCTGCCAAGCCTGCCATATGATGTAATCTTCAAAAGCCATGCATTGGAGGGGCTAAAATCACATGCTAATACATTTTAATTGGGTGTGGGGAGCGGGAAGGGACCTGGAAATTGGAAAAAGTTGAGAAACGCTATAGTAAAGGAAGAGTTGGCGGGGGGTTGGCGAAAGGGCCTTTCTGTGTGGAGTTTGCATGTTCTCCCCGTGTCCCCTAGGGTAGGTACCCTCACAAAAAACATGCAGTAATCCTGGTCTCTAAACTGCCTCCCCCTGGCCAGCCGGGGCGCCTGATGGAGGGGAAAAGAACTGGTTGGAATAACGTGTTCCTTCCGCGCGCTACGTCCAACCAGGGAAACTCCCCCCCGCCAGGTGTAAAGGAGCAACTTGGACACTCAGGCATGAAGGAAGCATGAGTTCAAGTCCATTGCTCTCCCCATGTCCCCCATATATGGGGACTAGGCTGGCGGAGGGTGTGTAGAGCCCAGGATCACATTAGATAATTGACACAGGGGTGAAAAATGGGTTACAAAATCGTGGGATAAAAAATATATTTAAAAAAAAGTAAAGGAAGAGTCAGAACTGAAAATGACAGAAACAAATAATTTTATTTTAAAAATATTTCACTGCTGATACATACAATACACTCATCATACTCATATATATTTGCATAAAGTATACTCTTAACATGATAATATTTAAAGATTTGATACATTATTGTCAGGTGGGGAGGGGTATATCAACAAGGGGGCCACTGTATTGTAGTGTGTAGTGTAAAAACATTGAAACAGAAAACCACTATAACAGAGTAGACACAGTAACCTCACAAGCCACCTGTATTAGGATGTCACTGCTGTCGGGTGGACTGGACATCTTATATGTCCAAAACCGTTACTTTTCGGAAATTCAAATCCAAAAATAGCAGATGTACTACTATCTCAAAACGTGTGTTGAGTTGGGGGTCGGCGGGCCAAATACATATCATTTTTGGGGTCCTTGACATGAAAAGGTTTGAGCACCACTCATATAGAAACAGTTTATTTTTTCTTCAGAAAACTGTTAGGATTTAAGAAGAGATTTGTAGAATCTGGTCTCAGGTCTTAACCCATTTTGGGCGGGCACCCCTTTTGGTGTTAGCATTATGTTATGCTTTAGCTATTGAAAAATAGCAGATCTACAAGCTCATAGCGCGCCACCGAGTGGCGCACTACGAGCTTGTAGGTCTGCTATTTTTGAAAACTCGAAGAACGACTGACATAGAAACAGCTTTTTCCGAAAACTGTCAGGATGTAGAAGACATTTTTAGAATCTGATCTCAGGTCAGAATGGGTTAATGGGTTAAGTAATGACATTGATGCACGGGATGTGCTGAAACCGTGTTAGAAGCATAGACATGTTTGTATCAAGAGTCAAGAAACCCCAAATTGATACTGTTTGGTATCCTAGACTCCCACAAGTTCACAAGGCGTCCTGATGCAACACGTTGTGAGCATGCAGGCTGACAATTTTCGAATAGTCGGAAAATAAAATAGGGGCCATTTTACTGCATGGAGACCCCCCCCCCTCTCCCTCAAAGACCACTGGGGGTCCCCGGCCGCCACTTTGAGAACCACTGGCCTCGAGACAATAGGCCAGTACAGTTTCAATACAGTTTTGAGGGAACTGGTATGACCATAGAGTGGGCTGCTTTAAAAGGATGCCTTTCTTGTCCTGCTATGAGTTTCTGCCATTAGCACCATTTGGCATCCACTACCAAACAACCTATTTTTTTTATTAGCAGGGACACACAATGGCCGCAGAAGGGACCCGTGACGTGACACCAACTGAAAAAAGTGCTCTTAAAAAAGGTCTTACCCCTGGGATTCATGAGATTCATCCCTAAATCTAAAATCTCACAGGCTCCTTCCCACTTTGCCTGTCTGCTCTAGAGTGCTGGCGAGGTTGAGAGATAGGTTGTGTTGAAGATATTAAGTAGGCCTATCTAGGAAAACAGACAATGAAAACAAGAGCTCCGTTCAGATACTCTCAAGTGTCACTGACTATCTGACCCTGTGTTGTTGTCATGAGATGCAATACAAACAAACTATGTTAGATCTACTCCCATTTCAAAGAATGGATCTTTTGGGTTAACATTGCCTTGATTTCTGCCCCTCTGCTTCTAGACCCGTGTTCCAACCCATACTCCAATCTGGACTAGAAAGACAGTTTGCACTAAACCCGCAAACAAGGGTTTGATAAGTGCCCAATCTGCAGATTTTTAAATCAAATTAACTCTAAGGCCTCACTCACACGGTCGCAACAGATTGATGTATGCTTGTTGTATGAGACGTATTGACTGATGCAAGCTCACAATGCATTTCCAATGGGAGTCACATGGTTTGACACAACATTTGTGTTGTATGAGGGGGAGGGGGGCAGTCGAAACACAGCCGAAAGCCGTACAACACAAATGTTGTGTCAAACCATGTGACTTCCATTGGAAATGCATTGGGGCAAGATGTAAACAAACCCTTTCATACATCTAGCATGCATCAATGTTGTATGCTAGATGCGAAGGTGTGAGTCGCCCCTAGGGCACAGTCACACATACACATCAGAAACAGACGTGCCCCATTCTTTCCCTGTTATGCAGTGATGGAAAGTAACTAAGTAGATTAGATTAGTACTGTACTTAAGTAACATTTTGAGGTATAAAAGTATTTCCAACACTTTTACTTCTACTCCACTACATCTCAGATCCAAATATTGTACTTTTGACTCCACTACATTTATTTGAAAACTTGAGTTACTAGTTACTTTGTAGATTTTGATTATTATTACAAAACATACAGTTGAGTACCCACTTCAGCCAGTTTCGTCTATTTTCAAAATATCTTTATACATTTGAAAACCTGAAATGGCACAGTCTGCATAATGAGTACTTTTACTTGTAACAGAGCATCTTTATATTGCAGTATTGATATTTTTACTTAAGTAAAGAATGTGAGTATTTTTTTTATATATTTTCCACCACCGTCAGTGGGACAACCACTCCAGGGCAAGTCAAGCGAACTACACACCGACAAATTGATTTTCTCGGCGTACGTTCATTGGCCACTCCCGTTCAAGACGTGTACTGTATGTGTGACCGTAACCTTATATATATCTCCAAGTTCTCACGTTGCGAGGAGAAATTGTGTGAGGCAATATTCCCTTAGACCCACAAACCCCCCCAGCAGAGCAAAACGAGAATCAGTTTAACCCATTTTGGGCGGGAACCCCTTTTGGTGTTAGCATTATGTTATGCTTTAGCTATTGAAAAATAGCAGATCTACAAGCTCATAGCGCGCCACCGAGTGGCGCGCTACGAGCTTGTAGGTCTGCTATTTTTGAAAAATCGAAGAACGACTGACATAGAAACATAGCTTTTTCAGAAAACTGTCAGGATGTAGAAGACATTTTTAGAATCTGATCTCAGGTCAGAATCAGTTTAAAAGGCATGTACAGATGAGACTCCTTTTGGGCAGTTGGGCTGCCAAAGATGGCACGTTTCTTTACAGGTCCTGTCTCCTTTTCTCAGGCCTTTTATACCACATCTGATATATTTTTTTAAAAGCCATTGAAAACGTCTCACTGGCTCAGGGCCTGCCTTTGAAAACGTCTCACTGGCTCAGGGCCTGCCTTCGCAAGAAGTGCTGATCCTGTATCAGCACTACTTTCCAACTAAACGAGTTCATCAGCACTCCTAGTTTAGCACCGCTATTTTCACCGACTCTATAGTCAGCAAATAAACGAGTACGTTGAACGTGGGCCAGCAGGACCGTTCTCTGGGTTTTCATGGAGTACGATGAGCAGGATTGCACTAATAAGCTGAGGTGGACATATCGTGAGCCCCGCCCACACCCCCTTTCACCACCACCGTTGTAGTATAGGGGGTTAAATGGCAATTGTTTTGCTAATAGCTGGAGGCACACTTTCGCTTGTGTGCATTTCCCCATTTAGAGATTAGTTGGATAATATGGCCATTTTTGGGGAGCGCAACACAGGCATACCTATTTGTGTGAAACAATGTTTTGTCGTCTATACAGGGTTTCCTTTAATATACAGTACAGTGAGCGTTCTGACAGGGGCCGCGGTTGGTAGGACACTGATGTCGACTGGTCTCCCCTATGCCCAACTCCACACCCCGGTCCACCTTCCACAGCCCGCCCGCCCGCCCTCTCTCCGGCACATTCTAGCAAGTAAGCGACACAATTCCCAAAACTGTCCACACTGCAAAATCCTGAATGTCACTCCGACTCCATTTTACACCCATTTTACAGATTTGAGAGTGCAGGAAATGGAACCTCGGAGAGCTGTGAGTTGGCTGGCGTGGAGTCGGGTAGGGGGTCGGTTGGTTGGCTGGTTGGTTGGTTGGTTGTAGGTTGGCATGGCCTGACAGAGCTCAGAGTCACTGATAGATAAGAGTTAAGTCACAGAGGATTTCCGGTGGCTGCCACGATTCGACAACAGCTATCGTCCTCGTTCATTCACGGCCACCGCCAAAGTAACAAGTGACAGACAGTTTCAGGCCTGCTCGTATGACTCCGGGCGTCTCACCGTGACAATGTCACACGGTCGACGAAGAGGACCTCATTACGTATACTATACGCGGCCAAGAGTTCGGAAATTAATAACAGCAAGGTGGCACGCGTAGTAGTAGTAGTGCAACCCGACAGAACTCCTTCCTTCAGTGGCTCCGGTCTTACGGAGGAGTCAATATTCTCTATGGTTCCCGGATCTCACAAAGGCCAGGGGAGGTCACTGAAGTCCACGGGGCCCCCGAGGCCGGCGTCGGCCTCCAACAGAGACATGATGACAGCCATGGCCGCCTCGTCGTTACTGGGACTGCTGGAGCCAGGCTCGTCCATGATGTCTATGCTCAGGTGGGAGTTGTCGCCTAGAATACACGATGTGAAACAGAGGAGAGAAAAACGTATTCATTGACGCTGCTCAATCAATTTAACCCATATTGGGCGGGAACCCCTTTTGGTGTTAGCATTATGTTATGCTTTAGCTATTGAAAAATAGCAGATCTACAAGCTCATAGCGCGCCACCGAGTGGCGCGCTACGAGCTTGTAGGTCTGCTATTTTTGAAAAATCGAAGAACGACTGACATAGAAACATAGCTTTTTCAGAAAACTGTCAGGATGTAGAAGACATTTTTAGAATCTGATCTCAGGTCAAAATGGGTTAAATACAGTATACATTGAATGGTCTCTATCCACACAGAATAACTCTTCCTACTTCCAGGACACTTCCCTGCTTCCTTCACATGTTTGGCTCTGTTCCATTTAGTGTGCAGTGGTTCTCAAACCTTTTAATTTCAAGGACCCCCATAAGTGGGCCACTAGGGATATTAAAAGCAAATTTATACATTACAAAATTATACATAGATTCTACTATACCCCTGTGAAACTGTTTAGGATGGGCTTGGTGGAAGACAAACAGTGTTGGAAATGTAAAATGGTACATTTTTACATGCTTTTTGGGAATGTCCTGTGGTTATACCATTCTGGAAAGAGGTACTGGGGAAACTTGGAGAATGGATGGGGCTAATACTACCAGAATGCCCAAGGTTATGTCTCTTGGGAGATCGCACAGTGCTGCCACAGGGGGTCACCAAGGCACAACATGAATTAGTGACTGCAGGTCTTATTACTGCAGCCAGGTTGATATTGAGAAACTGAAAGAGCTCTGCTACGCCAGAGATCACAGACTGGACCCAACTTATGACGGAAACTGCATCCTTCGAATACTCAATTGCCAGGAGGACCAATGTCAAAGGGAAGTTCCATGAAATATGGGACTACTTTTATTTGTATATTAAAGGATGGTTGCATTAACAATTTGTAATTGGTAATACATTACAGATGATATAATCACTATTGTCAACAACAGAATGTGGAGGGGTGTTTTGTTTTTTTGACTGCTAGTTGTGTTTTGTTTTTTGTTTGTTTTTCTTGTCTCTTTCTTTTGTGTAAGTCATGTGTATTTTGTATGCTTTATTGTAAAATCAATAAAAAACTTTGATGACAAAAAAAAGGACCCCCATAAGCCTGAGATTGTACAAACAGAACCAAAGTTCTTTCCAAAATGGCGTGTGTGCATAGAGCCCATTGCATTTGAATTATATGACAATGGGTCTTGGGGTGTCCTGCATGTGTGCGTGCGTGCGTGTGCACGTGTCATACTCACTCATAATAGACTGGTTGGAGTATGGGTATCCTATTGAATCAGGACCAGGGATGATCCCTGGTCCTGACGGTAGCTCAGGTGTTCCTCCATTTTGAATCTACAGACAGAGATACACACACAGCTCAGTTTCCACTGGACAGAGACAGAGGCACGCCATATAGAACAGCTCAGTTTCCACTGGCCAGAGACAGAGGCACGCCATATAGAACAGCTCAGTTTCCACTGGACAGAGACAGAGGCACGCCATATAGAACAGCTCAGTTTCCACTGGACAGAGACAGAGGCACGCCATATAGAACAGCTCAGTTTCCACTGGACAGAGACAGAGGCACGCCATATAGAACAGCTCAGTTTCCACTGGACAGAGACAGAGGCACGCCATATAGAACAGCTCAGTTTCCACTGGACAGAGACAGAGGCACGCCATATAGAACAGCTCAGTTTCCACTGGACAGAGACAGAGGCACGCCATATAGAACAGCTCCGTTTCCACTGGACAGAGACAGAGGCACGCCATATAGAACAGCTCCGTTTCCACTGGACAGAGACGGAGGCACGCCATATAGAACAGCTCAGTTTCCACTGGACAGAGACAGAGGCACGCCATATAGAACAGCTCAGTTTCCACTGGACAGAGACGGAGGCACGCCATATAGAACAGCTCCGTTTCCACTGGACAGAGACGGAGGCACGCCATATAGAACAGCTCCGTTTCCACTGGACAGAGACAGAGGCACGCCATATAGAACAGCTCAGTTTCCACTGGAGACAGAGACACGCCATATAGAACAGCTCAGTTTCCACTGGACAGAGACAGAGACACGCCATATAGAACAGCTCAGTTTCCACTGGACAGAGACAGAGACACGCCATATAGAACAGCTCAGTTTCCACTGGAGACAGAGACACGCCATATAGAACAGCTCAGTTTCCACTGGACAGAGACAGAGACACGCCATATAGAACAGCTCAGTTTCCACTGGACAGAGACAGAGACACGCCATATAGAACAGCTCAGTTTCCACTGGACAGAGACAGAGACACGCCATATAGAACAGCTCCGTTTCCACTGGAGACAGAGGCACGCCAGATACTGTATGTACGCAGCTCAAATAATGTTGCTCTTATTGAACAAGGAGGTCTGTACAGCGTAGTACATGATGCAGATGAGTGGTAAGTTCTTATTTGCACTATACCATAACTAACCCTATCCTCATTAAAGTAAATCTGTGCTGACCTAACTCTGTAAATTTGTTTTTAATTTTTATCTTTGCAGAAGATGTGTAAACTCCAAACAAAGTCCAAAATACAGTACAAATGTTTATTCTAATATAAAATAAAATGTATTTTGATAATAGCAAACAATTAAAACATAGTTATTACTCAATACATCTACTTTACGTTTCATCATTTGTTTCCTAAGTGCCCGAAATAGGGACGCCAAGCTGAAAGTGGTTAATCAGCACAGTGGTTAACGACCCTGTTTTGAAACCAGACTCTTCCCATGTTGCTCACGTGCGTTCCCTGTCTACAGGAACGAGAGCGTGCACAGATCGGGTGTCAACCACACACACAATGACCTCGCTCGCCCGTTGGGACGTCATCGCACACACACACACACACACACACACACACACACACACACACACTGACACTGTGCGTGACAGACACAGCGGTGTCACATGACACAAACAGCTACTGTAGAACACCGCCCCACCTTTCCACGAAAACGTGGAGAGGTGCCCTCTAGGCCAGGTATAGGCTGTGTGTGTGTGTGTGTGTGTGTGTGTGTGTGTGTGTGTGTGTGTGTGTGTGTGTGTGTGTGTGTGTGTGTGTGTGTGTGTGCGCGCGCTACCTTCTTGCCCCCAGGGGAGCAGGTATCAGGGGGAGGTGTGCTGGTGATATTCAGAGGACTGGAGCCACAGCTGGAAGGAGACGAGCCTCGGATCCTGTGTATGAGAGAGAAAAAAATAGGGCTGCAGCTCATCTTTTTTTTATTATAACTGATTAATCTGTCAATTATTTTTCTGATGATTCAATGAAGCTACAGTATAATAAGGTAATAAAGTACTATATGTTATATGGAGGAGACGTGGTCTACTCTACACCCTCCCCAACTGAAAAATAGCAAAAAGAAAAATTGTTGTTTGGGTTTCAATGATGCAATAGAATGACTCTTGGGAAACTAAAGTACAGTCATTTGCTAAACCTTTAAGAAGCAAAGGCACTGGAGACTGATGGTTAATCTTCCCATAGACAGCCCATTCATCCAAACAGAAAAGTCCTATTTAATTGTATTAAATAACGTCAAACTCACCAACATTGCAGCTGTACGAAAAGCTTGAATTATCGTCTTACTATCTGCAAAGTGTTTGTTTCATAAAAATCCACCGTAGACATGTTATGATAGATACTTCCTGTCAAGAAATTCCTTGCAGATGATAATAAGATGATAAGTGTCAGAGTTTGGAAGCACTCGTTATCAGTAAAGCAACCTCCTGCTGCCTCCTGCATTATGTGCAAATTCAAAACAGGTGGTACACATGGGCTGTTGAGTGATAGTCAACAAGCACTTCCAAACTTCAACACTTAGAAAAAAAATCATCTGCAAGGAATTTCTTGCCAGGGAGTATCTCATAACATGTCTACAGTGGATTTTTATTAAACAAACACATTGCAGATAGAAAGAGGATAATTCAAGCTTTCCGTACAGCTGCAATGTTGGTGAGTTTGACGTTATTGAATACAATTAGATAGGACTGTTCTGTTTGGATGAATGGGCTGTCTATGGGAAGATGCACCTAGGTAGCACCTTGCTGGCAAGATGGCAGCTGTGTGCATATCATCAATAGCTAACTGGTAGGAGATTGGTCCGTTACTATCACATGTGGAAGAACTACCTACCTCTGTATTTCCATCACTTCATCAGCGATCATACGTCCGATCTTTCCGGCTCCTGCTCTCGTGCCTCCTGGGATTCCTGGCACCGTCTGCAGCGCCCGCCTTCCACCGCCTGCCAACCAAGGAACACAGCATGAACAACAAAGACCGACCAATATGAATACCTGCCAACCAATAGGAACACGGCATGAACAACAAATACCGACCAATAGGAACACAGCATGAACAACAAGACCAACATCACTTAACATCCCCGGTGTCCCTCACATTTTCAATAACTTTCAAAACCTTTTTTCCCCCAGGGAAAATAGCATCTCCACAATCTCACAACATGAGCTAAGGTAGTTATAACGAAACCCTGTTGACCTCAGTCAGGATACATCACTGAGGATACGTCCCAGGTGCGTCCATGCGATGTATTATAGTTATTCTATTTATAGTGACTCATAGGAATAGACTATGTGACAACCGGGTATAGTCTGGTGACCATCGGAGAGACGGGTGACAGCCGGAATGTAGACGGCACCCGGGTGAGCAGTATGGGTTAGCACCCCAGCCTGTGTCCTCCGTGAGGAGGAAGCCCAATAAACCTCGGTGAGGCCTTTAGGAGGGCCATTATAATCCACCACTCCTGAATGAAGTGCCTGGTGCTGGGAGTCTGGTGCAACGCACAGGTCCTGGGCCTGGTGAGAGCAGGAGTGGACCTGGTGAGACATAGGCCCGGACAGGAGTCAGTCAACCCACAGAGCCTACTCTGCCGGGACTCCCAGTCCCGGCAGAGTAGTTCCGGAGCAACGGATTGTGTGGCCTTGCTCATTCCCTGATGGACTGATGGAGGGTATAGCTACTGGGACGTAAATCGGGATTTGATCAACCCCGGCTGGGTCGCCTGAGTGAGGGGTATGATGTTGGTAGACCCGAAACCCCATTGACCTCAGGATACATCACTGAGGATACGTCCCAGGTGCATCCATGCAATGTATTTTTAGTTATAGGGGATATGCATTGGGACATTAAATTTGTCAGAAATTGAAATAAAGTAATGGTCACACAAAAAAAACTAAAAAACAGAAGAAACAGAAGAAAGTACATTAGAAAGGATGGAAGAAGCTTCTGTCTCCTCGGGGTGCGAGCAAGGGCTGGATGCAGGCCGGGCTTGTGACAATTAATGTTAGATATCTGCTGTATATTATGAGTCATGTCTCCTGCTGTTCCCTGCCTTGCCTTGTACTGTCTGAGAAATTCTGTATTTTTGAAGTTTGTCAAGCTGTTTTTCTGTTTTTCTTTGGATTTCTTTTATTGTCTCAGTTTTTGTTATGTATTTTTGTTTTCTTGCATTCACATTTATGTTTGATTTCTGTTTCATTGTTCATGTTTCATTTTTTAAAATAAAAACAAAGTTCAAAAAAGAAAAAGAAAGGATGGAAGAATGGAATGGAAAAGTGACCAAAACATTCTGGTAAGAGTGTAAATATAAAAGTTAGTATTTTACCCTCTGAGGTGAGAGCACTGTCCATACTCTGTGGAGAGGCTGCAGACTGAGGGTAGTCTGACCCTTCCATCAGCGGACACCTGGAGAGCACAAATATACAACATTATGGTTAGGGTGAGCACCATTATGGTCCATCAGCGGACACCTGGAGAGCACAAATATACAACAATAGGTCATCATTATGGTTAGGGTGAGCACCATTATGGTCCATCAGCGGACACCTGGAGAGCACAAATATACAACAATAGGTCATCATTATGGTTAGGGTGAGCACCATTATGGTCCATCAGCGGACACCTGGAGAGCACACATATACAACAATAGGTCATCATTATGGTTAGGGTGAGCACCATTATGGTCCATCAGCGGACACCTGGAGAGCACACATATACAACAATAGGTCATCATTATGGTTAGGGTTAGCACCATTATGGTCCATCAGCGGACACCTGGAGAGCACAAATATACAACATTATGGTTAGGGTTAGCACCAAAATAATCCCAAAATTGCATCTCATTGACTTCCTTTGTACAATTAATTAAACAGCTTAGTGTTTGAAGATCTGGATCCGGACCTGGACTTCTTCCTACCTTCTTGATCCAGATCCGCGGATCCGGACCGGGACTTCTTCCTACCTTCTTCCAGAGGAAATGCCTACATCTACAGGAAGTTTAGATTTTTCTTTGAAACTAATCCTGCAGGTGTTGTTGTGGTATTATGGGAGTCTTTTTTGCTGAGCCTGGGAGTCAATGGTCGCTGAGGGGGCGCTTGTTTTACAGGTTAGGTTTCTGGTGGGTTGTCAATATATTGTAGACTTTTCTTCAAGGTCTGAGGTACAAGCCGGTTAGGTTTCTGGTTGATTATATGTTGTCAGGATCAACTCTGTCTGCATTTGTTTATGTGCTTAAAAGAGTGACTGAGAGCTGTTTTGTCATACAATGGAAGTCAATGAGACTATATTTCTGGATACATTTCAAATCAACTGCGCAACGCTACATGTCGCTAATTGGACTAGATACATCATGACAAGGTAAGCACAAAGTTGTTGATCTATGCACAGGTAACAGAATGCCTATCTTTGTCAGTACAGGGTATGCATTGTGCTCTACATGATTATGTTTTGGGAGTTGTCTCTTCCTGTGACCTGTCTGTCTTCCATATCCTTCTGGGAATTGTAGTCCACCCTCTCAAAAAGCATCTCAACATGTATTGTCTGGGGACTCTGACTAGCACACTGTACTTACACTTAGTTTAAGAGAAGAACTAGCATGTGTTACTTACGACACTACAGTGTTGGTGGAGACGATGTACTCCACCTCCTTGGTCCACGGGTTCATGAAGCTGAACCAGCGGCTTCTCAGCGTGATGAACGAACCGTCTTTGATCTTGAACTTGTAACAGTTGGTGTTGATCTTCTCTCTCATCTGAAGGACTGTATGCAAAACACAAATAACAGACAATTTGAGGTACTTTTACTTTACTGGAGTTTTCCAATTTCCAATAATTTTACTTCTACATACAGTAACTACGTCTCGGATCCAAATATTTCACTTTTATTCAACTAGACCTACCCCCCCCCCCCCCCCAAAAAAACAAATAATCATATATTTGAACTGGGGACCCCCCACCCTGATAACTATAAGCACTTAGGATGTAGGGGTCAAGCCATTACATATTGATTTACTTGGTTCCACAGATCTACACGCAGATCTACAAGCTCCCAACGCTTTGCGTTGCATGGTGTTGTGAGCTTGCAGATCGGCTATTTTCACACACAATTCCACTTATATTTGACAATTTGGCCAATGTTTGACCAGTTTTAGAGTATTATTATACTTGTATATTATTATGAAAAATCTTAGATATTAAAAAAGGTATTAAAAGTCCTTAAATAGTCACGTTACTGTCATCTGGGGACTGGGGACCCCCCCAAAATCATGTGGGGACCCCCCTGGGGTTGGGGTTAGGGTTACTAAAATGGTAAATGGTGCATTTATATAGCGCCTTTATCCAAGGCACTTTACATAGATTGTGCATTACATTCACCCATTCACACACACACACATTCATACAACGATGGCGGCGGAATCCATGCAAGGCACCAACCAGCACATCAGGAGCAATTAGTGTCTTCAGTGTCTTGCTCAAGGACACTTCGACACTAACTCTGGGGGAGCCCGGGTTCGAACTGGCAACCTTACGGTTACAATCCGGCCACTCTACCCCTCAGCCACTGCTGCCCACTAACAAATTGAACTGATAGGTAAAAAAAGTTCATAAATACAACCTTCCCAGCAGTATGTATGAAGTAGTATGAAGTCTATGAACAGTATCTACCTTGTCTGTGGCACTCTGCTAGGTGAAGTATGAACAGTATCTACCTTGTCTGTGGCACTCTGCTAGGTGAAGTATGAACAGTATCTACCTTGTCTGTGGCACTCTGCTAGGTGATAGAATGTAAGAAGTATGAACAGTATCTACCTTGTCTGTGGCACTCTGCTAGGTGATAGAATGTAAGATGTATGAACAGTATCTACCTTGTCTATGGCACTCTGCTAGGTGATAGAATGTAAGAAGTATGAACAGTATCTACCTTGTCTATGGCACTCTGCTAGGTGATAGAATGTAAGAAGTATGAACAGTATCTACCTTGTCTATGGCACTCTGCTAGGTGATAGAATGTAAGAAGTATGAACAGTATCTACCTTGTCTATGGCACTCTGCTAGGTGACCGATGTCGTCCTGGTGGAAATACTCGTAGAAGGAGGTGCCCAGCAGCTCCTGGGGCAGGTAGGCTAGGATGGCTGTGGCTCTGGACAGAGAACGCACGTGCTGAGTGAGCCTAGGGCTGCCTGTCACCATTACAACATTTGTCAAGTCGTCGATTAATTGTCACGCAAATTATTGCCATTGACAATTTAACCCATTTTGGGCGGGAACCCCTTTTGGTGTTAGCATTATGTTGTGCTTTAGCTATTGAAATAGCAGATCTACAAGCTCATAGCGCGGCACCGAGTGCCGCGCTATGAGCTTGTAGGTCTGCTATTTTTGAAAAATCGAAGAACCACTGACATAGAAACACAGCTTTTTCAGAAATCTGATCTCAGGTCAAAATGGGTTAATTGGCTTTTTGGCATTGTAATTTAATTTCCGTTTGCCTAAGTCTTGTAATAAAAAAAATACGCGGGGCAGATGTGACAAATAACTTCATGATCAGATGTGTCACAACAAGCCGTCCTATTTAGTCCCGATCGCCCTAATGAAACACTAAACGGGATTATGATTTAATTCATGTCCACATTCAAGTACAACTATCAGAGGATAGTAATGTAACCCGGGTAAAAAGGTGATATAACGATATATAAATAGCAGCCAGTGAGTGACTGTCTGCCAGTTAACGGCTGTCTCGTCTCGGTATGATTAACCCATTCTGGGCGGGAACCCCTTTTGGTGTTAGCATTATGTTATGCTTTAGCTATTGAAAAATAGCAGATCTACAAGCTCATAGCGCGCCACCGAGTGGCGCGCTACGAGCTTGTAGGTCTGCTATTTTTTGAAAAATCGAAGAACGACTGACATAGAAACATAGCTTTTTCAGAAAACTGTCAGGATGTAGAAGACATTTTTAGAATCTGATCTCAGGTCAAAATGGGTTAATGCACGACGAACTGTCAGCCGGTCCGCGGTACCAGAAAAGCTTGGGAACGCCTGCTTCTACACCACGACTGTGCAACATCCTCACCTCTGGTCCACAAAGACGAACTTCCCGTCTATGGCGTGTCGCGAGACGTACTCCGTGGGCTTGACCCTGATGTCCGCCAGGCTGGGCTGTGGTACGATGTGGGGGTGCAGCCTGCCGATGGCCACCAGGCAGCTCAGGTTACAGCCCTCGTTGTCGGGTTCGTTGTCGTCGTCCAGGCCCATCTTCGTCGGAGGCCAGCTCTTCAGGTAGCCCGTACTGTGGATGGTGCAGAAGCTCTTTCGATCCGCTGAGGAGAGTCGGGGACGTATGTGTTTAGTTGGGGAGAGTGTGTGAAACAGATAGGAGGGTGGAATTATAATTACCAATGGGACAGGAGACAGTGGAAGGCCATCCCACACTGTGGGTGGTGGAGAAATAAGGGTGGGAAGGGGAGGTGGGTGCTGATGAGGGAAGACAAGGAGACAAGAATAATTCGGGTGAGTAATATATTTATAGAAGCCATGCTAGGATAGGATAGGGCCGCTGGGGAGGGTGTAGGTGGCACAGTGGAAAGGAAAGGAAAGAAAAGAGTTGTGAGTCAAATGTAGATATGATTGTTTTCTGGGAGGTAAGAATCTAGTTGAATCCAGAAACCATCTCAAGGGGTGGTTGTGCCTCAACCAGTTGGTGCACTGTCCACAATTCATCACTGTCAGGCAGACATTCATTATTAATGCCCTATTTTATACTTCATTGCATGACTGTGTAAAAAAGAAATGGCCTATCTACAAGTTCACAATCGTGTACTTTCTTTTCTTCCGAGGAGTATTTGAAATTCCAGACACAAAATTGACAGTGTCGGTTGACTGATTTGAAAAATATGAGTGAATTGTTGTCCTTGGCCTGCTGAATGTAAAGTATGCACAAGAAATATGACACCAATCAGCCTAGTAGTATGTGAAATTAGCTGTGGACATCATGCACCCACACCGGAGATTAATAAAAGTATGTTTGTCAAAACATCAGACTAGTATTTCTGATCTGATTAGAGTTGACAATAGCATGATTGAAAGAGGAAATGTTTTGTTAAGACCTCATTCCCTTGTAAAAAAGAACAGTTGGCTGGGAATGTTTAAGTCATGGAACTAGACACCTGGGCTCCGGACATACCTGTAAAGCGGAATGGAATTCCTAGCTGCATTTCAAAGCGTGAGGCAATGCATTGTTCTCTGTGCACTCTATTTGTTGTATGTTGACTAGATTTCATGCTTACTCTGCTTATTCGGATTTTGCATCTAGTCGTTGCAAAATTCCCTAAAAGATTGTACTGTGATTCTACATGGTGTCCTTGAGCAAGACACTTAATTGCTCTCAATGAGCAGGTTGCCTTGCATTGTTTCGTCTGCTGTTAGTGTGTGAACGCTTTGGATAAAAGTGCTATACAAATTCACCAGTTACTATTTATTTCAAATACTGCATCAGACCATTCATTCGTTTAATCATTCAGGAGTCAAGCATAGAAGTGCTCCAATTTGAGATCTGGGGCTCCATCTTGCCATTATTTGCCATTTTTTACTATTTCGAAAATCATTTTAAAATAGCTCACCGAGCCGATATACATCTACTACATGTTGTGAACTTGTAGATCAGCTATTTGAACTATTTTAAAAGGTTTTTAAAATAGTAAAAAATGGCAAATAAGTTTAGGGTTAAGGGGTGGCGCAAGATATAGCCCCTAGTGTTCAATGTTGTGTTCAGTGTGCAATCAAAACTCAAAAGCACAAGTTAATGCTTGGAAAATCAAGTAATATATGTGACTACCGGTATCAATGAAATATTCTGTTATACAGCCTGATGTGAATTGACATTATAGTTGCAACTTGGTGTAGACTAATGCCTCTAGTTTATTAAACATTCTATAATTTATCCTCCTCCTTGTGGTGATTTGGACATTGTGTTGTCTGTCTGCCGCTTTTTTCTGTAAATGCAACCCTGCGCACATATACCAGTTTTGGGCGGGAACCCCTTTTGGTGTTTTAACTGTTATACTTTAGCTATTGAAAAATAGCAGATCTACAAGCTCATAGAGCGCCACCGAGTGGCGCGCTACGAGCTTGTAGGTCTGCTATTTTTGAAAAATCGAAGAACGACTGACATAGAAACATAGCTTTTTCAGAAAACTGTCAGGATGTAGAAGACATTTTTAGAATCTGATCTCAGGTCAAAATGGGTTAAAGTTATATAATATATTACGCAATATATGATCCATAAGTTTATTGTTATTTTTATACTAGATGTGTGCGGTTAACTAAACTAAAGTCAAATGAACACAACAGTGTCTAAAGTGGCCTACTTCCTTGGTCGTGAAATGCTCCTATGCTAACTGAACTGTGATTCCTGGCTCATGCGAGTGCATGTTGCACTCGAGGAACAAAGTGGAAGGAAAAAGATTCTGTATGAAATCACAGTCACAAAACAGATGGTGTGAAGATGCAAAGCAGCACAAAATGGAGAGAATGGAGTTTTTTTCCCTCAAGAATTTCTTGAAGCCATTTCTAACGCACACGCTCACCTCCTGAAAACAAGTGTTGTATGTGCTATACTAAGAGTTAATGTGTATAATGTAACTCGGCCTCGACTCCCGAGGCTGCAGCAGCTAATAAAAACACAATTTGGTGAAGAAATTTGTTTTGTTGAGAACAAAAAAAAAATCATCACATTTTCATTGCTGCTGCTGCTACACATTGACAACAGAAGAAAGGGAACTGTTTTGAGATGTCAATTTGCGGTTATATTTGTGCCACCAGCTGTTTTGAGGAAGGAGGAGAGACCCCCACACCGCCACTTGCTGGTTCAATAACTTTATTTGAAAGAGTCATTTCGGCCTTTCGGCCTTCTTCAGGCATCATGCCACATCATGCCACCAGCTGTATAAAATGTGACTAAATTTGACTGAGGGACTGCCGTTGGATTTTTTTGAATTTTCATTTTTTCATGTCATATGAAAGCAGGGAATCATAGCTTCAAATTGACATATTGGTTGTTCAGTTTGACCCATCAGTTTTGGAGATATGGCTTATAGAGTAATGTCTTGCAGAAAACAGCAAGTTGAGAAAACGGGCTTGAAAGGTTCACTTCTGTGGTCCCTAACATTACACCTAGCTACATGTTTGGGCATTTATTTCATATTTACATGTCGATTTCAGCTCTGACACTTATTTCAGACATGCTCTAGTATGTGTAGAGTCTGCCTGTGCTATTAACTCATTAAAAAAAAAAAAAAGAAAGCTGTAATTTGCGTGATGGCAGTCTCTTAGTCAAATCTGGTCACACATAGGAGATTGTATCCCGCCAAATTCTAGATACTAAAGTCTGACTGGGCTGGGTTGAAACTGGAAACATTAGAGAGTAGTAGAGGCTTGCAAGACCACAGAGTCAGAGAACGGCTGGTGAAACGGCCTTTCACTTCCCTTTTAAACTCTTGACACTGATAAGGGTAACTCTTTACTCCAGACTAACTTCTGCAACAGCCTCGTCCCATAACTATGGTGCTGATTTCATTGGTTACAATGGTTAGTTACAGTACGTCCCATAACTATGGTGCTGATTTCATTGGATAGTGTCGCTTGCGAAACTCAGACATTCAGTAACAGTGGAGGAGAGAAGGGGGGGAGGCTGACGAGTCCCACCCAGACCGTTTCACAACTCTGCTGCCCCGATGTTAACTGTGTTATCAGAACATTGTTTCTGATAGCCTTTTAGGTGAAAGATACTAGGCCTTGCCGTTGCTCAATATTCCATTTCATATTTAAAATATTCAGGGGAAGAAATATGTTTAGAAATAACATTTACGTTATCGGCTCAACATAATTATGTAATTATTACATTATAATTATATTATATATAATTTGCTTTCACTGTCACGTACCATGTGTAGTTTCTAAATAGATTATAACCGATTCAGATTCCCTCAGCCCTATGTTCCCTCAGTTTAGGGCTTAGCGGGAGCCCTTATTCAGCCCTACTTTGACTATGCTTGCACCTTCTCAAACATCTCTGTCACTAAAGACCAAGCTACGAACCTCCCAAAACAAACTCATTTGACTACTCCTCGGTCTGTGGCCCATGACCCATCTTGTTGCAACCCATTTTGATAGTCTAGGGTGGCTCCGGGTAGAAAACAGAGTTAAGCAATTGAAATTGTGACTGACATTTAAAATTGTAAATGCAGCTTTGCCCTCTATGCCCTCTGTACCCGCATACCTGACAAACTACCTCAAAAAAGTGAGCAACTCTCACAGCCACATATACAGGAGGAAGCGAGAACAACGATCTGGTACCACCCACTTTCAAAACAAACATGGGCAAATTCTCCTTCTACAGCACTGCCACCCAAGTGTGGAATGCCCTGACTCCATCCCTCAAAGAATGCAAATCCCTGGTGTCCTTTAAAACAGGCCTGAAAATCCACCTTTCAGCATGCCAAAGGGAGAGGAAATGATTACCCCCCCCCCCCCCCGTCTAGTGACTACCCCACCTCATTATAACCCCCTTCTTTGTTCCCCAACCTGTACATATTTGTTATTTTTACCTTTTATGATGATTTGAATTTTGTTGTTATTTTTCATGATTATGAATTGAATACCCAGGACCTGAATGGAAACAAGACCACAAGGACTTTTTTCAGTGATCCCTTTGGAAGACTCTGTACTGATTACATTTCTGTTTGACTGTACCCTGTACTGATTATATTTCTGCCAATAAAGTATTCAATCAAGCAATCAATCAGTTTATGGGTTACGGTTAGGTTAGTGCCTTGAGGAAACACAGGGCTGAGTGAACATACGTGTCGTGTATGTATACGTTCTCACGGATTCCCACCTTATTGGTGTGCAACTCGGTCAACGGCGAGGTCATCACAGCTCATTCCCGCTTCTGCCGGTGCACCTACCGGTGCACCTACCGGTATCTTGTTTTAATATTATCAGAAACTAGTTTTGTTGTTGTGCTACAGCTACAGTATATACTGGTAGATAAAATAGAGATCGATAGAGAACTGATATGGTCATTTGGATCTGCGTTGATCAGCCAATGCAACTAGAAAGTACAGTTCCTGAAGAAACAGTGTGGGTTCACTGTGATATGGAGTTCCACGCGGCTCCATATTCGTACAGATATTCAGTCAGATAAGCATGAACAAATCCATGATTTCATGCAGACTCAGACAATGCAAACGCATGAGTACGGGCAGTACAGGGGGAGTCTTGGAGGCGTGGGTATGGCAGAAGGTGGTTGGTAAAAAAAGCAACAACAATAAGATATGTACCTTTCTTCTTGGAACACGTGGAGGGGAACTCCTTGTCCTCGACTTTGACAGAGGGCCTGTTGCACTTCATCCTGCAGAAGAACGACCGTCTGGCTCCAGAACAGAGTCTGGATGGACCCGGGGTGATGTCCGTCTTCACCGGCAGACCAGCTGGAGGAGATGTACATTTACAGACAGTCAAAGTCTATTCTATCGTATTTTATCAATTACCTTTTTGATTATATTACTATCAAAGCATAATTTCTTGCATTGTGAGCTACAAATGCTGGGATTGACAATTCGTCATTGATGCAGCTAATTTAGAGGCCAATTGACCCATTTTGGGTGGGAACCCCTTTTGGTGTTAGCATTATGTTATGCTTTAGCTATTGAAAAATAGCAGATCTACAAGCTCATAGCGCGCCACCGAGTGGCGCGCTACGAGCTTGTAGGTCTGCTATTTTTGAAAAATCGAAGAACGACTGACATAGAAACATAGCTTTTTCAGAAAACTATCAGGATGTAGAAGACATCTTTAGAATCTGAGCTCAGGTCAAAATGAGTTAAAACAGGCCCCTTTTCCATTGGGGTTGAACTGGTTCGGTTATTTTTTCCCGTCTAACATTGAACCAGTTCAGAGTATTTCCACTGAAAATGAATTGGTTCATAACCCTAATAGTTGGTTCGAAACTGAAACCCCCAAGAATGGCTGCCGGTTCCGTGAAAGCACCAATGTTTCATGAATCTAGAACGGAACCAGTTCTAGAACCCAAAGTTCTTTTGGTGGAAAAGGGCCAGAGTGGCGTAGGAGTTACACTGTGCAGCATGTTTCAATGCATGGTGCTTCAAAATGAAATCTATAAAAACATTTTCCATGTGTGTATGTGTTGTGTGTATGCTTACTTTTAGCGTCTATGAGCCTCTCGCGTGGGGCTGTGTCGGAGGAAGACAGCTGCTCTTTGACCTTTGCAATGTCCTTAGGATGAAGGTAGTCAAACAGACTCTGGCCTATAAGGTCATTCTGGGGAGGGTGACAGACGACAAAAACAAGAGGAAGAATCATAATCAGCTTTATTAAGAAAGGGAGGAAGAGGGTAAGGGGGGGTAATGAGATCACAAACATCAACCTCGTAGGATCTCTCTTAGCTTACTGTTGTTTACAAGCTTGTTTCAAGAGAGAGAAGGGGGGGGGGGGGGGGGTTAAGAGAAATTATGAAATTATGATATAAGGAGGAAACATTGTTGAGAAGAGCTTGATGAAGCAAACTTATTTCCAACAATAATTGTGTGGGTGTGGTGATAATTACCTGGCTGTAATTGAGAATTTTGTAGACCGACTCTGAGACAAAAAGGATCTTCCCGCGATCACATCCAACCACAAACAGGAAACCGTCAGCAGCCTACAGTAAACCACAGTAAATGCAGTAGTTAATAAATAAATTAACGATGCTTTCATTAAAACCCACTACAAGGATTACAAGATTGACATGTTGTTACATTGTTTTGCTGTGAAAATGTCTAATGAGTCTAACTGATATTAAAACCCATTTTGGGCGGGAACCCCTTTTTGGTGTTAGCATTATGTTATGCTTTAGCTATTGAAAAATAGCAGATCTCTTGTAGGTCTGCTATTTTTGAAAAATCGAAGAACGACTGACATAGAAACATAGCTTTTTTTAGAAAACTGTCAGGATGTAGAAGACATTTTTAGAATCTGATCTCAGGTCAAAACGGGTTAATAGATCATTATATATTATTTTGCATTATACATATTATGGCCTTTTTATTTTCATAAAATGACAGCATTGTTATAGCGATTACACAGTGGCGACATTCTGAAGCAGTGCAGACAGGCCACACACAGCCGTCGGCTAAGGAAACACGAAACTGAAAACATTTATGAACTACTGTAGAAAAAGGGAAATCTCCGCCAGGAGGCACATCATCATACCTCCTCCTGTCAGGACTCTGAATCATGTGATGACAAATTGACAATGGGGGATGGATATAATAAACCACTGTCAAAGTGTCATGACATCATTGTGGTGTAAGTAACCATATCTGCCAACTGTCAACACTCCAGATTTGTGCGGGAGTCTCCCTAGTTTTCCTCAAAGACCATTATGGGGATTTTGTTTAAAAGAGGCGTCCGTTTCCAGCGCTAGTTTATCCGCCCCTCTATGCCAAGAAAAGTAGTTTGTAATTGCCCCCGATTTTATGCACATTGAATGTGTAACCAACCCTGCCTACTGCCTAGTGACCCAAGTTTGAGAACAAATGTTCTAAATTTCAATTGTCTAATTCTAAAAACATCCTATCCGCTATATATATATATATATATATATATATACACACACACACACACACACACACACACACACACACACACACACACACACACACACACACACACACACGTGTGTATGGATGTAGGATGTACATTTTAGATGTTGACTTTTGATCACTTTTTTGGTAAATATCTTGTTTTAATATCGTGAACTATGAATTTAAGTCGAATTAAAATGTATTTTGCTTTCACGTCCTTGTAATTATTCAATGAATCTATAGTGTAGGGGTTATATATATGTTTTTGTGGCTTTCGCCTTTATTTTATATTTTTTATGGAGGGATAGACAGTAGGCTGACAGGAAATGGGGAGAGAGATGGGGGGGGTGACATGCAGTAAAAGCCGCCGGGATCGGGAAGCGAACCCACGGCACACTGCCAGACTTGGATTACCGGCCAAGGTGCCTGGACCGCTGAGCCACGGCCCAGGCCGGTTATATTAATTCTTGAGTGCCAATACAATATTCCTCTATATAAACTCCTTCCCAGTGGATCATGCATATTGAACTCACTCTTAGTATCAGATGCTTCAGCTCATCGTCTGAAAGGAAGGAAGGCTTATAGTTGGCCTCTGTGTATGGGTTGGCTGCACCTGAGGACCAAACAAACATTTATAACATTTATAACTTATAGTTGGCCTCTGTGTATGGGTTGGCTGCACCTGAGGACCAAACAAACATTTTGCTCAATGGCTATTTTTCACATTCTGGTTCAGTTCAACTGAAAGGATAGGACACAGATCTTTAACACCCCGAACGCCCGGGGTTATTTAATCCATTAAATCATAGCATATTAGCACCCAGCGATTTATAGCAGCAGAGCACATTTAGCGACGGACCGGATGCTATCCCGGATGTAGCTGAAGTAGCTAGATTTAGCCAAAACACTCTTGAGGCGATCGACAACAACGGGAGGTATGATTAATTCTATCGCGACTAGTGACGGGACCGCGGTGGGCCGTCTAACACATAATCTTTTCTTAGAATTGGACGGAATGATTTAGATCAAGAGTTATTCACGTTTTCACGTCAAGATTTTCCATCTCGTCGGCTAAACAGGGGCGGAACATTTTCGATGACGTCCCACTGTTGCGCAACATCGAATGTTGCCCAACAGACGCTCCCAGCCTGTGGCCGGAGAACTCCGTCCTGTGCGCTCAGGGTGTATAATGTACTTTAAGTTAAGTCGGCTGCAAAGCAAGAATTCTAGTCAAATTAACTGGATAGTTAAAACACATTTCCTGCCGGCATGTTTTCGGGCACCTCAGTAGGCCTTGCCACGCGAAAACAACAAACTACAAATCGCGGGTCCTGTGACCGGCCATCTTAAACCGGAAGTAAGAGCCGCATCCTGTCCGTCGGTCAATCGGGTCCCAAACTAGCATGCAAGTTGATAATATGCTAACCGGAGCGAAGCGCTAGCCTTTTATTGCCATCCTAGGATCATACTTTATCTCATTTCACCAAATCTGAGGATTAATTCCGAGATATACTCCACTGAAGATCGCGGCCATTATGGGACTCTATGGAGATCGGATGACCGTTTTTCAACTGTTTTTGTTTCAAGATGGATGCCATTTCAGGCCATAGGCGGCTGCCGCAAGAGGCCTGCCGTAAACGGGTGTAAACCCGTCTATTTACGGGCGTGGCGTTCAAGAGATAACCTTTGTAACCCGTCTGGAGACGGGTATGGCGGGAAATGTGTTCTTTCAAAAACACGCCACGAACGGTAGTGAATAACAAAGACTCTGTAATGTACAATCATGTCAAGACTGTGGTGTACTCGTTGTTTTTTTTTGTTTTTTCGTCTGTGCATTGTAATGTCCGTATTGTGGTACTTGTTTGGTTGTTTTCCTATGTTGTGTTGAAAAAAGAAAAGTGTGGTTCTATATACATTGAATTGTGATTGAACAGTTGTGAAAATTCAGAGCCTCAATAAAAATACATTGAAAGAAAAAGAAAAAAAAACACGCCACAGCAGTTATTCATTCTAGTCAGTCTTTTAGAGGTGTAATGAGTTTTTCCCTCGGTCGTATATATCCACCCACCCCTAGTCTACGGGCCCCTGCTGACCTCTGAGCGTCTTCATGTGCTGGACAGCCATGCGCAGGACGGTCAGCTTGTCCAGCTTGCGGGACATGGCGTTGCAGGTTGGCACCAGGGAAGCCAGCTCGTCGATGAAGCTGTTCATCTTGTCCCGACGTCGCTTCTCGATCTGACTGTGGGCCTCTCTGTCAAATAAAACGACATATTGAGGTTTAGCAGGAGGATGATGATCATATAATAGAACATGAGTTCTGAGGCTATGACGGTGATGAAAGAGGGTTTTATTTTGTGTCTCACTCATACAGTTAGAAGCAGCGAAATGTGTGGCGTGTTCCGCAAACCAGCTGTGGAAGGGTTGCGTTGTGGCCCTGGGATTTTGGATATCTCCGGAGATAAGATCTGAGACTAATCCTTTCTTAGGCCTCAACAAAGTCCACAAAATCTTCTTTGCACTTATCATAATCAAAAACCCTGATTAAGGACTGGTAGTGAAGCCTAGAACTGATGATGTTGGCATTTTACTTGGGTGGGTATAAAGAGAACATCTTTGCTGTTGTGTAATGAGCATAAAACGTATTTCTTCATACGAATACATTTGGTAAACACCCATTGCAATTGAAGGACATACAGTAGTATAGCAATAACTTTGGACTGGACTGAATAGCACCATCTGCTGGCTCTACTGTTAAAAAGCAAGCGTATGTTAGACCTTGCACCAAGGCTATGCCTTTGCTTATTATATTGATCTTTGATTGATTGATTGAAGTATTTATTAACAGTTTGCAGAATTACAGTACATTTCAAGCACAAACTCAATACAAAGACTGTTAACTGTGAGTGGACGACCCAATTAAGCATTACACTTGTTTACAAGAGGGTCCACCTTGTTCAATTCATCAAAACATTTAGAGACGTACAAATAGACACAGTCAAAGAACCGAACAGGAATTCATCATAAAGGAGGTAAAAAGGGAAAAGAAACATATACAGTGAGGGGAAAAAGGGGTGAGGGGGATTCATATTTTACGGGGGCCAGTTTCGAAACTTTTCCAGAGCTCCTGGAATTTGTTGAGTTGATTTTAAACAAACGGCCATCGGCTGATATCCTTGCGCTAACATGATATTTCATTTCTGCGATTCCAAGCCATGATTTTAGCGCAAGCCAGGAAGAGCTGGCTTTGAAGAACGATTTGACGCAACACACCGAACGCTGGACCTCATCCCACATCAGCACTCGTTTGTCAAATATATTATATGTTTTGTCTCACACCGATTCTTCAACAGATGTACAGAGGTCAATGTACTCATTTAAAGTAGGTTGAAACCTCACCATTATTTAAAAGTTCAACATTCTTAACATCACTCAACATTGGTGAATTTTAAGTTCACCCCTTCTTTAACAGGATCTCCTCACTGGTCAACAAAAACACCTTGAAGACCTTAACAGGAGCCCTCGTACAAGGTTTCTTCGACTATGCATGCACCTCTTGGTACCACAGCACCTCAAAGGCCCTTAACACAAGGCTCCAGACTTCCCAAAACAAACTGGTCAGGCTCCTGCTTGGCCTCACCGCCCGAACCCACCTTACCCCTGCCCACTTTGACAGGCTGGAATGGCTTAGGGTCGACGACAGAGTACAGCATCTTGCAATGGGTCTGGTCCACAAGATTCGATACACCACCAAGATACCCATGTACCTGTCTAAATACTTCCTTAATGTTAACGAAGTCCACACCCACAACACCAGAGGGAGTGCAACAAACCATGTACAACCCAGATTCGGCAAAAACAAGGGACTAAATTATTTTCGCTCCTATGCCACCAAAATGTGGAACACCAACAGTCATTAAGACATGCAAATCCCTTGACTCCTTCAAAACCGCTCTCAAAGGGCACCTACGGATGGCTGCAATTCGAAACTGGCCCCCGTACATTCGGAATCCCCCCCCCACCTTTTCCCCTCACTGTATATGTTTCTTTTCCCTTTTTACCTCCTTTATGATTAATTCCTGTTGAATTGAACAAGGTGGACCCTCTTGTAAAGAAGTGTAATGCTTTATTGGGTCATCCACTCACAGTTAACAGTCTTTGTATTGAGTTGTACTGTAATTCTGCAAACTGTTAATAAATATTTCAATCAATCAATCAAACTGTGTGCATTAAGTCAATTTCATTCATCCTTTTCATGTTGTCATCCACTCAACTTCCATCTACCCATTTATAGCCATTTATTATGTTGATAATACACCCACACCAACAGTTTAAATACTTTAAAGTGGCAGCACACGCAATATCAGGAGATACACGTAATTAAAAAAACACTGTTCATCTTTTGATTACACATTCCAATGACTCTTTTACTCACATTTGCACTGGAACAAAGTACATGTCTCAAATCCTCTTAGGTGCAGCTGGATTTTGATAACTATCTTAATATTCATGCCTAGGCGACTCAAACAAATGAATGGCTATAGTGGATAACCAGACAGCTCTTTCAACGCAGATTAAAAAGATTCGAAGATACTCTGTGGGTGGCTACCCTTTTTTCCTTTCTGCTAACTTGTTATGTAAATGTACAGTATTTGTGTATAGAAACATGTTTGTAAACCTAGCACACACGGCACGCCCTCCCCGCCACTCAGCACAGCAGTCATATTTAATCATACTGTAGCTGCAGGACACAAAAAAGGCTTGGCCACGTAATATTAACCCATTTTGACCTGAGATCAGATTCTAAAAATGTCTTCTACATCCTGACAGTTTTCTGAAAAAAGCTATGTTTCTATGTCAGTCGTTCTTCGATTTTTCAAAAATAGCAGACCTACAAGCTCGTAGCGCGCCACTCGGTGGCGCGCTATGAGCTTGTAGATCTGCTATTTTTCAATAGCTAAAGCATAACATAATGCTAACACCAAAAGGGGTTCCCGCCCAAAATGGGTTAAATCATACTGTAGCTCAGGACACAAAAGGCTTGGCCACGTAATATTAAAAAGCTAAACAAAACAACACGAACAAATACAAAATGGTTCCTACAATGTAAATGAAAAGAAGCAATAAACTACTCTGTCGGAAAGCAAGGTGAGCTGCTGCCTGGGATCCTTGGAAAAGGACAAATGTTCTCAATTATCCATCGCGTACAGTAGCGTACATGTCAGTCGGCATCAGCAAGGTGCCAAGAAATTGCTGCCGTTCCAAGAGTTCAGCCTGTCCTTCGTAAATGTAAAAAACACATCCTTCTCTCTATCGTAAAGTAAACCTCGGTTGGTGAGGCTATACCTTCAGACTACCTACTACAGTAGGCTAGACTGACGGGCATGAAAGAGGGGGTCCTTTACACAGACAAGAATACGCGTTTGTGATTAGCCATCAGCCATGCTCTCACAGCAGCAGCTTTGAGCCACATAGTAGTACCGGTAGTCTGATCTGTAGACTAGTCCCCTGTATAAAGTTTCTTGTTATTAGCATTCACAAAGCTCTCTCTGTCTCTAATCAGACAGAGTGACATTTAATTCATTCAGAGGAGATTAGCGAGAGGCTATGTGTGAGTCTGTGTGTGCTGGGCATACTGTGTGTGTGTGTTTGTACGATGCAGAAGAAGTGTGTAAAGAGAGGTGGACAGGGACGGGGACAGAGAGGTGGACAGGGACAGAGAGAGAGAATGGTACGGGAAGAGGTTTGATACTGTGTGTTTGTATGATGCAGAAGCAGTGTGTAAAGAGAGGTGGACAGGGACGGGGACAGGGACAGGGACAGAGAGAGAATGGTACGGGAAGAGGTTTGATACTGTGTGTTTGTATGATGCAGAAGCAGTGTGTAAAGAGAGGTGGACAGGGACGGGGACGGGGACAGGGACAGAGAGAGAATGGTACGGGAAGAGGTTTGATACTGTGTGTTTGTATGATGCAGAAGCAGTGTGTAGAGAGAGGTGGACAGGGACGGGGACAGGGACAGAGAGAGAATGGTACGGGAAGAGGTTTGATACCTGGCATTCTTTATGCGTCCTTGTTGGTCACTGAAAAGAAACAAACGAGAGGTTACCGAGTGCATTCTAAAAAATAAGACAAATCAGAAGAAGAGATAAAATCTGGCATTATCAGGCCCAGACATTGGCAGCATACATATGGGTCAGAATAGATTTTAATAGGCCGTTCTGTGGGAATTGGAGCCACGGCAAATGGGGGGAAAAAAACACACTGTCCTAAAACCAGCCCTATTTGTTGAATAAACAAAACACGGCTTATGCAACCATGTAATGTCTTTGGTCTACACCCAACTGTGGTCATCGTCACCAGTGACGCAAATGACAGTGTCTGAACTTCTCGCTCACATGATTAAGTAGGGAATACCCATGGTATATTAATAAAACCTGGGAATACATTTCTTACCAAGAAAGTTGGGGTACAACCATTATAAGGCAAAATGTCCTAAATTTAATTATGCTTTAAGTAGCATGTGACGTGTAAAACTAGGGGTTTTTCATCATTCTGAATCCATTCCAAGCATTAGTTTTGCACGAAAAACACTCCTTGGGCTAAAAATGGTCATAGCCGTCATCACAAATGTGATGAAGTCAGGACATTTGGGCATATTTGGGCAAGTGGCTATGGCCAAACTAGGGTGTCTATGGCCAAACTAGGGGTCAAACTAGGGGGTTTTCATGATTCTGAATCCATTCCAAGCATTCGTTTTGCACGAAAAACACTCCTTGGGCTTAAAAAGGCCATAGACGTCATCACAAATGTGATGAGGTCAGTACATTTGGGCACATTTGGGCAAGTGTCTATGGCCGTTTTTAGCCCAAGGAGTGTTTTTCGTGCAAAACAAATGCTTGGAATGGATTCAGAATGATGAAACCCCCCTAGTTTGACACGTCACATGCTATTTAAAGCATAATGAAATGTAGAACATTTTGCAATATATTGGCTGCTGATGGTACCCCAACTTTCAGCAGCTGTCAAAAATTCCCCTATGGGTGGTTGAATATAAACCAATGTGGGATATGTTAGTAGACACCTTTACAAACACATTGGTGAAGAAAATTCTTGGTAAGAAATGTATTCCCAGATTTGACTGGTAATACTGATAATATTCCCGGACTACAAGGGGAAACAACAACTAATCCAAAATTCATGCTGCTCTGTCTAATTTCGGATAAAAAAGGGGGTTTAGGACTATGGCAAGTCTATCTTAAAAACGTGTGCTTATATTATCTTTTCTTTCCCCCAAATGTTACAGTAAGTAACAAGGGATCCCATGCGCTCAAGCCTTATTTTGTGCAATCTGTTACTATGACTCTGGAACAAACAGGCCTGGCCAGGTTTAGATGACAACGGTCTCTGAAGAAAACGGAAAAATCAGTTTAGACGACAACATAGTTTTTGGGGGTTGAAACCGCAAGAAAGTGAAACCCCCTTCCAGTCCAGAGTGGAAATCTTTGAAAAATCTCCACCTCCCGTCTCCATGTAAACATGCAAATTTGAGGGGAAACGGCAAAACATGTGACGTCATGTCACGGCTCACGCCGATGTAAAGAGACGCCATGTGCGTCTGAGGGTGATTCCCCAAGTTCCTCCCATCAAATCTGCTCTAGCGACTAGAATTGAGATGAAGTCAAAGTCATACGATTTGTCACACACGTTACCGCAGTGAAATTTGTTCTCCGCATTTGACCCATCTCTTGGAGCGGTGAGCCGCAGCCAAGGAGCGGTGAGCTGCAGCGTGCGCCGCGCTCGGGAATCATTTGATTAGAAGATTTGACCCCCAATCCAACCCTTTGATGCTGAGTGCCAAGCAGGGAGGCATTGGGTCCCATTTTTACAGTCTTTGGTATGACCCGGCCGGGGATCGAACCCCGACCTCCCAGTTTCAGGGCGGACACTCTAACCACAAGGCCACTGTCTGGTAGATGAGAAGATAGTGTATATAGGAGATCAAGGACAGCGCAGAGAATCCACATGTGGTTTCCCTGCAGACTTGACTTGGTGGCCCGCTTACCTTCCCAGTTTATCCTTATCTGGGTCCATGTCGCTATTGTGGATTACAAAAAAGGGATACAACTGAAAACACGTCTAAAATGTCTAACATGTCTAGAGACTTAAGAGATTGCAATTATGTGGTTCCGTTGCTATTTAATGTAAAACAAAATTAACAATTGAAATAAAATCATTTATTATGAAGAAGTTTCCATACTTACTCGAATTGGAAACCGTCGATCCTGCAAAGACAAAATACAGTTAATGTGCTGATCAGCTTCTTGTTTTCGCATTATTGGCCAATTTAATCATTTATAAACTCCAAAGAGTGTTGAATAATGTACAAACACCTGCGATGTTATATTGATTACAACGATTGATCACTTTTAACCCATTTTGGGCGGGAACCCCTATGCTATTGAAAAATAGCCGATCTACAAGCTCATAGCGCGCCACCGAGTGGCGCGCTACGAGCTTGTAGGTCTGCTATTTTTGAAAAGTCGTTAAAATGTGCCTCAAATCTTTCAGAAAATTGTCATGATTTTATTTCGACGTCAGGCCTGAATGGGTTAAAGTACAGTGGTTATGTGTATTCTTAAAATGGTATCCAATGAGACTGTCTTTGCGTTTTTACAAATTTAAGCCATAGATGCATGCAGAGGTCAATTTGCTGGGGGGTGGGGGGAAAATTAATTGATGACACTGAGATCAGATTCTAAAAATGTCTTCTACATCCTGACAGTTTTCTGAAAAAGCTATGTTTCTATGTCAGTCGTTCTTCGATTTTTCAAAAATAGCAGACCTACAAGCTCGTAGCGCGCCACTCGGTGGCGCGCTATGAGCTTGTAGATCTGCTATTTTTCAATAGCTAAAGCATAACATAATGCTAACACCAAAAGGGGTTAAGTTGTTAAAAATAAATCCCCACCCCCTCTGTTTTTCACACAAATCACACAAATAAAAAAAGTCAAACAGAAATTTGTATTCCATTCATTGGAACATTTAATTCCAATGTTCGATGCCAAAAAACACAATTAAATCGTTAGCAATTATTTGTGTCAAAATTAATCTTCAACTTAAATTTGTAATCGTGACAGCCATGTGTGTGTGCATGTGTACGACTGTGTAGTCGTACACATGCGTGTGTGTGTGTGTGTGTGTGTGTGTGTCCGCACTGGTAGTCTGTGGTGCTCCCCTTCCTCTTGCGCGTGTAGTCCATGCCCGGCGTGCTGATGGAGCTGGAGATGATGTCGGTGGAGCCGGGGGACATGAAGTCAGTCATCGTAGATGAGATGTCCATCCTTTGGTCTGCCATCAGATCATCTGTGACACACACAACAGGCCTGTCACAGTTATTACATAACCGTCTAATCGCAATTATTTTGTCATAATCGTCATAATCGTTTCCACGTTGAAACGGGATGCACACGTAGATCCGACACACCATGCGGAAACAACGGTCGGACATGCGGTCGGACATGCGCTGCTCCCGTGCTTGTGGTTAGGGTTAGGTTAGGGTTTGAGGTGGGTTGTCGGTCTAGTATGTCGGAACTAAAGCAAAAAACTGTACCCGTTGAAACAATAACATTTTCATACATTAAAATTAAATAACGTGATGCGTTGTAAGCTTGTATATCATCTATTTCCGCTTTTTACTAAGTATAAAAATAATGAATATGTCAGTAATTTCTTTGTATATTTCAGTTATCTGCCCTGTGCAGTATATGACTACCAGGCAAACAGAAATGTATTCTTTATTCATCAGTTCCAATGTCCAATGCCAAAAACACAATTAAAACGCTAATAGCTATTATTTGTGTGATAATTAATCGTCAACTTAAATTTGTAATCATGGCTGGGGGGCGGCTGGCGTAGCCATCTCCCTTCCGGGCACCATAGGCTGGTAATCCCAGCCTGCTGCGTGTCATCCCCCCATCTCTCTCCCCATTTGTCAACTTACTGTAAATCTATCAATGAAAAACAAAAAGTGTAATCGTGACAGCCCTAGTCATTCACTCACTGAACGTACCGCCTGGCATTGACTTACTGCAGGGGTTGGAATGGAATGAGCGGGACTGGAGGTATAGTCTTATGTCTCACTATATGTCTGTAGTGTACTGGGGACTATGTTGTCTAGTCTCAATGTAGTGTACTGGGGACTATGTTGTCTAGTCTCAATGTAGTGCACTGGGGACTACTGTTGTCTAGTCTCAATGTAGTGTACTGGGGACTATGTTGTCTAGTCTCAATGTAGTGCACTGGGGACTACTGTTGTCTAGTCTCAATGTAGTGCACTGGGGACTACTGTTGTCTAGTATCTAAACACAATGTAGTGTACAGTGGGGACTACTGTTGTCTAGTATCTAAACACAATGTAGTGTACAGTGGGGACTACTGTTGTCTAGTCTCTAAACACAATGTAGTGTACTACTGTTGTCTAGTCTCTAAACACAATGTAGTGTACAGTGGGGACTACTGTTGTCTAGTCTCTAAACACAATGTAGTGTACTACTGTTGTCTAGTCTCTAAACACAATGTAGTGTACAGTGGGGACTACTGTTGTCTAGTCTCTAAACACAATGTAGTGTACAGTGGGGACTACTGTTGTCTAGTCTCTAAACACAATGTAGTGTACAGTGGGGACTACTGTTGTCTAGTCTCTAAACACAATGTAGTGTACTACTGTTGTCTAGTCACAATGTAACACTAGACCATGTAACACAATGTAGAGTACTGGGGAGAAGAAAAAGAGGAATCCCAACCTAATGTCAGAGTACGTGTTTTTTCACACTCACCACAGATGTTCATCACAGCATCTGTATTAAAATCATCTCCTTCCATCCACTCTAGAGCCCACAACTGCGGATCACAAAGAGATGGTTATAAAACAATTGTCAAAACCATGAAATAATAATATTAGGATGAATGCAAATTGGTTAAATAATTTACTGTGTATTTTATTTTATTTCCAATGAAATAAATACATCAAAGCCAAGAAGGAAACACACACACACACATGGCGAAACCTCATGCAATGTAGGTCAAATGTGGATTCCAAACGGCGAGGGAGTGAAAACAGGAAGGAAACTTTTGTTTCAGTCACGGTGCCTATAGAAATATGACATAGCTTTTGTCAAAAGAAATAGGCCAGCCATATGATAGCGGGATTGTGAAGATATCTTGTGTGTTCCAATTCCCTTATTTCAGCCCACAAAAAGTAACGCAAGTGACTCGTGATATTTTCCCAACTGAATTTGACCCAATTTCATGTCGGCCGAACCACTTTCAGAGATGCTGACAAGGAATATAAGACGGTACTGCAGGCTTGCCTGAAGACACTTTGTGTTTGGAGACTATGGATTTGTAGCAAAAGTATTAGGTTAGTTTATCACAGAGGACGGTGGAGCAAGTAGTTAAGTACATATAACACATTCCGAGGGCCACTGTGGTAATGGTTTCAGTGATTGGCAGAGGAGATTGGAGGAGTGGTGTGGAGATTGGGGACACACCTGGGCCTCATTCCTCATTCAACCAGCTAGCATAAAACCCTGAAAAGAACATTGCTCCACTTTCTTCTTTTGCCATCAATCACCCCCATGTGCTGAACCCTTACTTTTTGTTGCAAGCCCTTTTTCCTGTTTGCTGTGTCTGTCTGTACTCTGTAAGTTGTGTTCCATATATCTTTATGCTTTGTGCTTAAGATGGCTTTAATACTGTGTGTTTAAAGTAAAAACAATGGCAGCTTTGAGTTTGTAGGGGTATGGTGCCATTTCTTTTAGTCCCCCGTTTCATGTTTAGTTAGAGGGTTTAGATTATTATTTTTGTTTGGGTTGGTGTAGTTTAGTTATATTCTTTTTTGAGTGGTGCTAGCCACTCTCTGTGTGCATGTGCGTGCGTGCGTGCGTGCACAATGTGACGTCATTTGAGGTTCGGGGGGGCGGGTATCGTCCTAAAGTCGGCTCTTTCTGACTTGCCGAAATCATTTCGGCACCACAGCGGTAAAATAGGAGTATGAATCGGCCCTTACACTTCCTCACACATCAAATTACATATTTTCATTTACACGCCATACATAAACGTTATGACACAACTATGCTTAACCTGTTAGCAACTTACTATTAGTGGGCCCACCAATGGGTGTCACTCGTTGACAAGAACATATTTCTGAAATCTTTCTGCGAGGGACACTGTATAAATTAGCCCTTAGTCTCTGGATGGGGGGAGGGGGGCGGGGTACAAATATGGAACTGTTTGACTGAACTGCCTGTCTGAATTAATCTGCAAAAAGGAATAAAACAAAGTAAAACTAGAAGGTTGAGCTACCTGGCTAGGAAACGGAAACAGGCCCTGTGGTCTGGCCTGGTATCTTTTGGATCAGTCTGACCTGATCCACTGCCGTTTGCTTTCAGGCTGGTTTGATCACGTTCCATCCAGTTTGAACTGTCTTGCCCTGGTAGGATTTGGTCCCAGAGTCACCTGTGCGTTTAGTTTACCTGTAGAGAGGGAAGAGAGAGGACAGATCGGAGAGCAATTAGGACCCTGATGGAAAAGTATGGAGAAGGTGTATTGCCTTTTATGTATACTTCACATTTCTAGGTATGGTAATGACAGTACATTTTTTTTGTAAACAACTTTCTCATTTCATTGTGCTTTTTAAAGGCCTTCTTGTACAACAAAACTATTGGAATTATCCCGAATAGCAATACAAAAGGACTGAAGTGGCTCGGTACATGCGTGGTCATCAGCGAATCAGAAGGTCCTCCGTTCGATACGCCGGTCAGTGGAAGTGACCCTGAGCAAGTCTCTTAACTATACTTCAGCTCTATTTTATTTGGTGTTGTGCTGCAAAAATATCGTGTGACCCGCTGAGCTCGTAATGTTTTTTCTTTGACATCTCACTGAGCACTGAGCCCACTTTCAACCTGCTGTCTAAAATAGACGTCTCTGCTGTTTGCTATTCCTTCAAACCTAACTTTGCCTTCACCCTCCTGAAAGACATTTTCTTGGGGTCTAAGTAAGGTTGCCCAAGTATACGGTCACACTGAACTTTGATTCTGAATTCTGCCCATGCTTTTCAATGGGAATGGAGCAGTTGAGCAGCTTTCCATGTGTTGTGGACACTTTGCATGTATGCGTTGTATGCACCAGGGCGCCTCCAATTGAGAAGATCACACCTGTGTGAAGTGAGCGGTGGAACTACACTGTAATTACTTGCGCAAGCAGAGCACGCAAGTACTGTGGTCGGCTGCGTATGTATGGTATGTATGTATGTAGGCGTGTCCTCGTGGTCCCTTATTGGTTGTTGACGTAACTAAGATAGGTTTCAAGTTGGGAGGGCAGTACTTGCGCGCTCTGCTTGCGCACAAGTAGGCCATTTATGGCCTACTTTGTGTGCATGGCGCAAGTTGGCATCTCGATAGAGTGCATTTCTAGTTGTAATACTATACTAATGTACTGGTACTGTACTCAGTGTGAAGCTCAACAGCAACACTTACAGTAGGCCCAGCCCCAGACTGACATACACTCATGCTGAAAAAGGCTACTTTTTCTTACACTAAAAACTCAGCTTCCCATCATGCAGCTGTGCAGTGTGAAGCTGTGAACCTGTTGGTACCCAAAACAGACATAGGGACACATGTTAGAGATGGTGTGCCCACTGCTCAAAAAGTCTATTTGAAGCAGAAAAATGCTTGAGACAGTTGCTGCTTCCCCCTCTCTCCAAGACGTCGAAGATGGACCGTCCTGGCAATGTCAAGACAGAAGGCGCTCTGTTTTTTTTTTGGCTGCTCTGGCTGCACAAAACATGTGGCCGTGCACAACCTGAGTTTCTCAGCCTGCAGCCATAGTTTGGTGTGACCGTACCCTAAATAGGGATCCCCTCGTAATTCTGACGGCGCATTAGTCCAACAACGTGGCTTTGCGTGCAGTCAGGGTTAGGGACAGGGTAATAATGGGGCAAGTCGGACCAACGCTGGAATAATGCACCATTGGAATAATGACGCTGACATAAAATAGCCTTCCTGGCCTGGGCGGCTGGGCGGCTGGCTGGTAATTCAGCCTGAGAGCGTGTTGCAGGTTCGAGTCCCAATCCCGATGACCTTTGTCACCCCCCCATCTCTCTCTCTCTCCATTTCCTGTCAGTCTACTGTTCATCTATCAAGCCCCCCCAAAATATGTAAAAAAAAAAGATTTGCGCCAAGACATAAAAATAAAGCTTCATGTACAATACCTGTACTGTAATTGGTTTGTTTTTGTTTAGAAGGTGGTGAACAAATTGTAGCTTTAAGTTATATATTCAACGAGGTCATAAATAATGACCTATTTGACAGAGCATGGTCTACTCTGGACTATGTGCATGACAACAATGTAATTATTTCACTCAACAACGTGTTACAACATCCTCATGTCTTCTGCTTTCACTTTTTTACTTTGTTTTTCTTTTATGTCACTTATTGTTTTGTTTTTTTACATGCTCTTGTTCAGCACTTTGGTTTGTCTTGGGTCAATGTAAATGTGCTATACAAAATTACAAATAGATTTGATTTGATGTCCTTTCATTCAGAGGCAGGCAAGGCTGCCATGAATTTATGCATGTGAGAAAGGTTTTAATAGGATTGTAAAAGTTCAACTATTCCCTTCCAGCTTGTAAAACAAATAAAGAAATACCTTGCAACTATTTGTTTTTATCTAGTAGAAGAGGCTGAACAACTGATCACTGCAATATATTTTCACAGTCATTATTTGGCCGATGCTACCATCATCCAGCATCCCTCTTTCGGAAACATCTTATTATTCTTTTTCTTGTAGATGATAGAGCTACGTAATTGTCAAGTGATTTAACCTTCTGATAATTGTTTTACTTTAATTAACTGAGTAGGGTTAAAGCACCCTTGGTTTCCTACTTAAGTGCTGACATTTTCACCATTGAGCTAATAGAGCTGGCCTGCTTGCGCAGGGGATAAATTTAATCTTGACCATCAGGACAAAGTTTGTGTCATATCCTGTGTCTAGGTGAGACACAGGATGAGACCTTTGATACGATCTACGTGTCTCAATAAAAGTGGCCAGGGAGACCAAATATAACCACCCCAATTGTACTGTATAAGTCATACAGATTGGACAAAATTAATACATTTTATTTATATATGGTTACGGGGCTTGACATTAACTCATTGAAGGCCAGATTTGACTGCTTTTTCACTTATTTTTAAAGGGGCTTAAATTGATAACATTATAATCATGACTTAAGACAAATCTTACAACTCTCGTTGTAAAAAAATGTGATAAGCAATTTTGCTGCAGGGATCCCCTGGAACCTCCCCAAGGACCCCTAAGGGTCCCCAGACCCCATTTGAGAACCTCTGGCCTACGGTGTCAGTACACCCAGAAACTGAGAACCATTAAAAACATTTTTTTTCCCATGCCAATGAATGACCTGCTTTTAACATACCATAATGAGAGCTCGGTTTCCCAAATGCCAATTGTCATTAACACTTTAATAAAGACACTGCCTGACAGGTATCCAAACCTTGTTAAAACAGGTACCAAACAGTGGCGGATACAGAAGATGCCTATGACTGCGCCTCGAATAATCTCCCTGCAGTGTGTTTTTTAGATATTATAATGGCCGGTGGATGACGTCAATATGACAATTGAGCATTTGAGACGAATAACCAATTTATTCTGACCCCTCCTCCGGAAAGGACTTTTTGTCCTGACCACTTATCCATGATTTATACATTATGGATCATTAGTATATGGACTATGGACTAATGGTTATTCGTCTTGCCACTGTCTCTGATTGTCTTTAATTCAAAGCAATTACCTCAATATAGAAAGTGAAGAAGTTGAAGTATAGAAAGTAGACAAAAGTACAGAGATGGCCATGGAAATGGTAACCATTATACACGTGACTATTAAAGTAATTTTGTGAATTACAAATTGCTCCATTTACGCCTCTCAGCTTTGTAGTTTGTACAAAGGGTTGAGGAAACCGTAACATGCTTCTTTCAAAACCACTTCACGAGTTCACGTTGCTTGAAAAAAAGTGTTTTAATCCATTTTGACCTGAGATCAGATTCTGAAAATGTCCTCTACATCCTGACAGTTTTCTGAAAAAGCTATGTTTCTATGTCAGTCGTTCTTCGATTTTTCAAAAATAGCAGACCTACAAGCTCGTAGCGCGCCACTCGGTGGCGCGCTATGAGCTTGTAGATCTGCTATTTTTCAATAGCTAAAGCATAACATAATGCTAACACCAAAAGGGGTTCCCGCCCAAATTGGGTTAAAACACAGCTTTAAGAACAGTGTGTTCTTTTCTTCGTTGTGTCTACTGGACTAGTATGCATTTAGTATTTATGGTAATATTATTGACCACTCATTTTGTATGTCCGTGGCAAACATTTTGTTTGAGGTAAATGTCCATCACAAGCCTGCATGTTGATGAGTTGACCCCTTCTCCGGACAAGTGACTTGTGTGCCTGGACAAGTGAATGGGAAATGTACTTGTCCGAAGGACTGTTGCCTCAAAAAGTTAATGTCAAGCCCTGGGATACATAGTGAGGCTTTAAGGGAGAGCTGAGAAGACCATTGCTTTTATTAAATTAAATCAAGTTTTCATTGCTCAAAGAGTTTTTCAGAGTGAATGGCTGATTGTTTCCCTCATTAAATAATGCCTGAGGAAGGTCCCTAGTGACCGAAACGTTGCTTCATTAAATAAGACAATACTCTTGTGCCGAGCAGATACACAGTGTGCGGGTGTACCTTATTGCTTTCATTGATGTCCACTGCCCTACGCACCTGTGCATACGCCTGATTGCTAGGTGTGCGATAGTTTTCTCCTACAGTCATTAAATAAGTGACAGGTTGGTAACACAGCATGTGGCCATGCATCAAGTCATATCCAATAAAGAGTGTGTTCTACTACTTTTGTCAGTCATAATGGGTCAATAAATTACACACCGCACCAATGATTCACCATGCAACTCCTTGCAATAAAACGGTTGCGAGTAGTTTCATGTAGTTGCATGAAATCATTGTCCCCAATGGCAGTTGCAATGTCCTTAAAACTGTTCCGTTGCAAGGAGATGCATTGGTGCGGTTTGGGCCTTAAGGCTAAAAACAGGATTTATTCTTGATCATTTTAGGTTTTCATTTGATTTTATTCAAACAAAAGCTTATTTCCCGTCAGTGTGTGTGTTGGTTGGTTGGTTGGTCACCCCAGGCAAGCCCCCATATATGTCATCAATGTCATCAATATTGGCCATGCAGCAACTCTACATCTGACCTCAAACCTCAAACCCTTAGATCTCCATATATGGATATATGACAGAACCTGTTCTGACATTCCATATGTTGATCCTTCCCCATCCATCCTTCCTCTTCGATGTCTCCCTTTTGACTTATACCTGTCCATTCAAACTCTAGACGGGCCTGCCCCAAAGTTATTAGTACAGCCGCGCCCGACTAGAGTTCTCAACAGGCCCGAAAATGAAGGCCCGGTCCTACTGGGCCCTCATCAAATCCTGTACACTCAAGAGAATGTCCCCGCTACCACCCTTAGATCTCCATATATGTACAGTAGGCTACTGTATGGAGCTGACCTGTTCTGACATTCCATATGTTGATCTGACCTCATACCTCAAACCCTGTACACTCAAGACATACATGCTCCTTATATGGCCAGTACAGAATTCATTCCATGTTGATCTGATCCCCCATGCCAAAGCGCCAGCGCTCGCCCAGCAGTCTGCTGTCAACGAGGCGTTTGCATGGCATGCACGTGACCTCGCCCTTGGTCGCTTCTCGCCCTCAGTCATGACCCACACTTCATGACCATATAGGTGAGAGTAGGAACAAAGATTGCTCGGTAGACAGAGAGCTTTGCCTTCTGGCTCGGCTCTCTTTTCGTCACAACAGTGCGGTATACAGCGACTACAATACCACCACCCCTGCCGCTCCGATTCTCCGGCTGATCTTCTCCGTCCTCTCCTCACTCGTGAACAAGACACAGAGATAGTTAAACTCCTTCACCTGGGTCTCATTCTATACACATTCCTGCATGGCATACATTTCAAAAATGTGTTTTCAGTGTCATCTGACTATGCTGTAACATGCAGCATGTCACATACAGTATGACCCCCTTTCAATTTACAATTTACAATTTAGGCATTTAGCAGACGCTCTTAATCCAGAGCGACTTACATTAGGCAAGAACAAAAGTATGGGAATACATCACATATATAAAATGCATTTATCAAGAAACATGCGTAAGCTAAGAACGTAACTAGAACATATCTATATAATGACACTATACATATTAAATATACATATATACTATACTATGCTATACATATGTACTATGATGTGCTATGACTACATACAATGCAATTATTGTGCTGTCTACATGACATGCTATAAGTCTGTTTCAAATGCTATCTAAGTCTAAAAAGTGCTATCTAAGGGGGTAGGATAAGTGCTATGGGCCATGATGGAGTCTGAAAAGGTGGGTCTTCAGACTACGGCGGAAGATTGGGAGTGATGCTGCAGTTCTGATTGCAACGGGGAGTGCATTCCACAGTTTTGGGGCCAGAAGGGAGAAGAGTTTGGGACGTGTGGAGCGTTGTCCACACGTTGTCCACACGTCCCAAACTCTCCTTTCCACCAAAGGACTACCCCCTTTCCACCTCCAAGAACTATACCGGTTCCCATTGGGAACCGGTATAGTTCTTTTTGGTTCTCAGTCCATGAGCCAGAGCTCCAAAATTGGTGGAAAAAACTAGACCTATATTAAATTGTTTATTGGATAAATACAAGTAGGAGATGGAGCTCAATAACCTAGCCTTAAACGTAAGCCTTCCTGGGGAAATGAAAGGCATTCCGGAGCCAGAAACTCCTTTTGAATCACTGAATCTTTCAAAGGAGTTCTCCCTATAGGATTCCATAAAATACAATATTTGAGGTGGGTTAACGTTTGATCTGTAATGAGAAACCCGGACGGACAGACAGGCGTGTTGACAAATCCTACATTCATTGTGAAGAATTGGGTTGCGGAGCAGTAGGTTAGGAAAGGCTCAGCAAACTGTTTTACTGGGACAAAGCTCTGGGCTAGAAGGGGAAAACACAGTGTCATGACTAAACACTGAATGGACCTGGTGCAAGGGAGGAGGAAACTGGGTCAGGCAGTCTCTCTGGTGTCACACCAGCCAGGCTCATTTCCATCCGCCACCATGCAGGGCTAGTCTACTTCTACTATCGTCACTTAGCGAGCAATCAACCAGACAATTAGCAGCAATATACACTTATAGGGCTCCTGGCTGTCACGATTACAAATTTAAGTTGACTATTAATTGTCATGCAAATAATTGCGATTAACGACTTAATTGTGTTTTTTTTTGCATTGATCATTGGAAGGTTACAATTTGTATTTCTGTTTGCCTTTTAGGTTTCGTAATCAAAAATTGCACAGGGCAGATATGACAATTAACTTAAATATACAAAGAAATCACTGACTTTTTTTAAAATATTTTTTCTTAATGTACAAAATAGCGGAAATAGTTGATCTACAAGCTTATAAAAACAACACATGTTGTAAGCTTGTAGATGTGCTATTTTTGACGGAGCAGAGACGACAGACTGCTCCCCAAGTAGAGCAACGATGGCCGTCTGCTCCCGAGACTACGCCCCCACCCTAACCTTGGGTTCCTCACCCCGTTCCACATTCATCTCATCACGTTTCAATAAACCGTTAAGCGTAAGTAGAGGTGTAGTCTCTTACTATAGTGAATTCGACTTCCGTCACTCAGTCAGCAATCAACCAGACAATTTGCAGCAACATACTCCTCTTCATTGCTTTGTATTTTACGCCCACTCAGTATGTCAGTAGCCAGCCATCTCTCTACCAGCTGGCTTATCGGGTTGGCCAGTGATCCAATCAATGAAGTAGGCATATGCATTCAGCAAGTTCAACCACCCACTTAGTCTTCCACAACATCACAAACAACTCGTACTCGGACAGTAGGCAGTCATATAATCGGTCATTCTGTGAATCATTTAATACAACCACCCAGTGAGTTAATCAATAAAATATCAAATAGGCTCATTAGAAATCATCACTTGGTCAATGGACTGGGAGACAAGGAAACTCATTACATTCCTCTCTCACACCCACAATGTTAATTCACCCATTGGCTCATGTCCGTTGTCATTCCTCATCAGGGAAACGTCCCATTACGATGTCGGCGTCACCGTTCTGGCATTTCAAGTTCATTGTTAAAGCAAGGGCACAGCTCATCAAGGCTAAACAAAACGTAACTAATAAATCAACCGACCCTCATAGATCAAGATCTTGGAAACACTGGACCCCTGCCTGCCACCTTGACTCCCTCCCTGGCAATGACATCATCGCAGTCACTGTTGCCAAAGGGCCTCCCTGTGAGAGCTGTGGACCTTTTCACAGAGCACCATTGTTGATGTTGGTGCTTCTTAGTGAACTTGAAGCAAGAGGATCATTATCATAGGCTAGTAATTATGCCAAGTGGTTATAACATAGCCATTACTTGAATTAAAGACCACATACAATGGAAAATTGCTTAAATTCTACCCTAAGAATAAGATCCAAGCATACATGACCAAAACTAAAATCAGGCCTGTAAAGAAATATTCACTCTAGTCTATACAAAACAAATTTCCCCTTCTTCCCTGTAAATACTCTGCAGAGGGTAATTGATTCAAGCTGGACTTCATATTCTGTAGCCTGCACTTAATATAATTAAGGGACCAAGCAGTCCCGAAGGTACTTGGTCCCTTATTGTTTTTGTCTGTTTGTTTTCCTTCTTCCGCCAAAAATGGCAGTTCTGGCTGAACCGTGCAGGAATATGGTAGAGGGCCATGCAAAACGGTGAGGATGCGAAGCCCACGACCATTGGCCAAAGGGTGGCGCTATAGCACTCAATTGAAAATGCAAACTTTGACCACTCATAGCTCATGAACCGTTTGACCGTCGGCAATACAACTTTGATACACATATGCGTCTCCTCATGCCAAACAAGTAACGTGTTCTTATTTTTGACCTCTGACCCTTAAATCACCCGCCATTTTGAATTATATGAAAAACAGTTAAAATCTATCTCCTCCCAGGATCTTTGATCAAAATGCACGAAAACTTCTACACGTGAACTTTGGACCTATACGGACAAAAAAAAGTACATTATTTTTTAAGTGAAAAATGAAGTTTTTATGAGCCAATGAAAATTGCTGTATTGTGAAAATTATTCTTCTGCCCCTAATACATGCAGCGTCATATGCTTTTGAAACTTTACAGTATATATGGTAGAGGGTCATGCCAAATAGCACTGAAACCAGTCTTACTCCAATTGGCCAAAGGGGGGCGCTATAGCAAAAAATGAAACCTTTGAACAGACATAACTCATGCCTCGTTTGGCCAAAAGTCATGGCACTTTTTTTTTTTTTTTTTTTTTAATGTTTTTTTTGCGGCTTTCGCCATTATTTGATATTTTTTATAGAGGGACAGACAGTAGGCTGACAGGAAATGAGGGAGAGAGATGGGGGAGTGACATGCGGTAAAGGCCGTCGGGATCGGGAGTCGAACCCACGGCACACTGCCAGGCTCGAGCTACCGGTCTGGGTGCCTGGACCGCTGAGCCACGGCCCAGGCCGTCATGGCACTTGTTTCCACATGTTCCTTGACTCATGGGGAACACATCTGTGACTTTGACCAGTAAGCTCCCCCCTCAGATTTTCCGCCCTTTTGATCAGGTATAAGCAAAAATGCTTATACCTGATTTTCTGCCTGGATTTTTTAGCAATTTGTGTCAAACGTTCTACACACAATCTATGAACCATTATCTGAAATCCCAGTTGAGGAGAAGTTTGTACCTGAAAACATGAACAGGGAACACACTGTAGCAATGGACAATGATCCCAAAAACCAGGACACACATAATTGTTATCAAAAACACTGAATGACTTTGCCTTTTGCTGTTTACAATGTAATAAGTGATTGTGTCCAGATAGCTCAGTCATTAGAGCTCTTGCCTTTGGAACACAAGGTCATGGGTTCAAGTCTGGGCACCGCCAACTCAGCATATGAGTCTTCAAGAACCCTTCCCCCCACAATTAAAACCGACCCGTCACAATGACATGGTCTTCCATGTTTCTATTGCTTATTGTGCATATTGTTCTTATTGCTTATTGCCTTCCGGCTTGGTCCCGCCTTATCGCTACTTGCAGCTATATTATTTGACTTATATTCATTAAGATGCTCAAGGTGCTGTGCTGGAAGCTATAGCTAACATACTGTACACTGTTTCGTGAAGGTAATCCAATAAAGGGCAATTGGAGAACAGACATTTTTGTTGTGTTTACCATTGTGTTTACCATTAGTAGTAAATGGTGATTATGGAATTGCGATGGTGACAACGCCAACCAATTCCAGTTAAATTACTAGTAGTGGTACAACTTACATACATTAAATATTATAATACTTTATAGGCAACACCAACACACAGATGCTGATTTCGTTCATCAAAGACTTTGACAAACAGTTTGTTTTGTTCACTATCTTATGTTCTCTATAGGCCATCAACAACCAAACTCACAATAATTTCACATGAAGTGCCATCAATCCTGCAGCATTCTAGACATCCAACACTAAACTAGTATCCTTGAAGTTTATTTCATTTATATCCTGCATCACCAAGAATATGGTGGTGCAATCACCATATTCTTGGTGGTGCAATCTCACTGTAAAATATATAATGGAGCAGAGATTGACAACCAACTGAAATATTCATAATAATCTGCATCAATTAACCTTATAGTTTGGGTCAACTGTTCTCTTACACCACATCTATCTATGCCACGTCTGTGTGTAGGTGTGTACGTCTGTAATCCTGCACGTAACTCGAGAACCGTTTGCCCCACCAACTTCAAATTTGACACACGTTCCACACCGCCACAGGGAGTGCTATGCTCGGTGTGCAATCTCCTGAACTGTACTATTTAAATATATGCTGTTTAAATTGAAACAAATGTTGAACGTTACCTGCTAATGTACCTTGGTGAGACATTTTACATTTTGGCAGCCAAACAAGCAATACCTTCGTCTTATCATATCTCCAGATTCCCAACAACACGTTTTATCAGCACTGGCTTCGTGGCAAGTGACTAATACATGCTGATAAGCACTAGTGCTGTAGTTGGGTACTATGGGGTTAACAACAATAACAACAATAGCTCAAGTCTTGCGTTAAAATGAATATATTTCTTAGTGTGGAAAAAGGCCGTTTTCCCACACTGTTTAAGAATAATCTGATGTTAAAAGTAAATACATTTATTTTTGTTTAAAATAAAAACGCATGCTGTGCTTGTTCTAGAACTATGAAGAGATAAAACATTTCACATAATAACAAAAACTAACCAATAGTCTAACTATAGGTTAACTGTTTGCAATTAAGCATAATGTAAACAAACCTACAGTAGCCTAGACTACACTAAACGGATACTGACTTCTGACTTGGTTGTTGGGTGAATGTGTCCACATTCTGTCAAAAATGATGCCACATTATTATCACTGTATGACAAGATTGTAAGTGACTGATGATGTTACATGTATGATCATTTACAATGATATATTACACTTCATAGCATGATGATGGCTATACTGTACGACATCGTTTATACATTGTTTTGAATAAATTATGATCATACGAGACAATACTGTATTGGGCTGTGACACAATGTACTTACTATACAGTACGACACATTGCTGCGTACTCTATTGACACACACACACACACACACACACACACACACACACACACACACACACAGACACACACACACACACACACACACACACACACACACACACACACACACACACACACACACAACCATGGGCTAAAAACACTAGCTGTTCTTCAGTTCTGCATGTTGCATTACACATGCAATTATTGCAATACATTACAAGAATTGCTCTTATAAACACTGAAAGCTCGAACCGGTTTGTTGTTTCTCGTGTACGAGCCGGGGATGAGGTGGTGGATGTTGTTGTTGTTGTCTTGTCTGATAGAGAGATCGTGTGCCACTGCCAGCCATCCCATCCAGGCCTGTTTACAACATAGCCCACAGTGCTGGCATTGGTAATAATGGTAACAAGCCATCCTCCTGCTCAACTGGACGTTATTCGTTCGAGCCGAGGCGAGCCCACATAATGCACGCGCGTCCTTCCACATGCACTGCACACTCTTGTGTAATACACATCGCTACTACAGCTACAGTCCCGAATGTGGTCGTTTTAAAGACACCTTTTACCCGTGGTGGGACACAATTTAGCGCAGTTATTGCTCAGGTTTAGTAGTTTAGCCTTTTGCCTGCTATATAACGCAAGCTGTCAAGAAAATGGACTTGGCCAGCTCTCGCTAAATGTCCCTCCTCCTTGCTCTAGAAAACCACACTGACATGACCACAGCAGCACAGCACAGGCACGGGGAAAACATCGACGCTCCCCCGACCCACCGTGGACCAATTCTATATGATCTAACGGAGTCAACCATATCTGCGTTAAACCAGCATAATGGATATAAGGCATTGTGTTCGTTCTATACTCACGGTTGATGGGGTCTATCGCCTCTATCCATTGAACCTCGTTGTGGGGTAGAAATGTAATGTAATAGCAACCACACAAACGTGTCATAAACGCTTTTCAATCGGTGACCCAGTTTCTCTTCATCGTCATGCCTGTCGCACCACTAACCTAGTTTTTCGGCCAATGGCGCTCGGGGAAGAGACGTAGGCGCGTCCCTGGCCAATCGGAAAGCGGTTCGGCAAGGAGAATTGTGACAGGCGCACGCGTCGGCCAACGAGAACCAGGGTGGAACAGGAATGCAAAGGCTAATTGTGCGTTGGTGTGTGTCACTGGGGCGTGTGTGTGACGTGTTTATGTATTATGTGTGTATGCGGGTGCCCCCCAACCACCCCCCCCCTCCCGCCCCGCGCGTGTTAGAACAGTGCACATGACTTTGTAGGCCATCAGGATTATGGCCCTTGGCCTATAGCTTAAAGTCTCTAACCATCCAATTGAGTTGGAACTTGGACTTCTACTGACCCTTGGTCTAATAGCTTTATACAATAATGGGGAAAATGTGTGAAAAGTATAGTTTTAGATCTTTTTCAGATTTAAAGGATTTTTTGAGGGAGTTAAGTCCTGTTGAAAGTATATACAGACATGCAGACAGACAGACACAGGAGTACAAGCGTGATGCACAGAACATGACATCAGACACGTACACATCAGGATTCAGGAGTAGGCCCATTCTGCACCATTATATGCAGGTGCATATAATAAATATCCGAATAGGATAGCTGGGCACCAAGGAAGAGCGGGCACCGCAATGTTAAATTGGCATTTTTTTCTCAAATGTTAAAAAATCTAATATTTGGAAAATATTAAACTAGGCAATATATAAAGTAAAGTATACATGATTAGAGCATATAGGCTGCTTAAAACGTCCGACAATATAAATCTCTAATATTTCTATACAATTGCTACGAATTTCTACAAAATCTGCATATTCAGTCATTTTGGGGCATATACACTTGCCCCAAAATTAGCAATGTGTGGCAGCTAAAAATTCTCACCACTAGCTTTCTTCACAGATGTGTTCATAAAGGTGTCTACAATCACATAATTGTTCCAACTGAACTCATGGGAAGCTTTGTGACAGCTGCTGAAAGATGCGGTAGGCTACCATTATCAACCAATATAAGGCTAAAATTTCCAAATTTCATTATAGAGGGTATGCGCATGCTTAAAGTGAATGGCACATCGAGTGGCAAATCGAGTGGCAAAGCAACATGCAAAGTGAGTTTAACATTGTTTAACGTTGTTTAATGCAATCAGATAGGACTTTTCTGTTTGGATGCAGGGGTTGTCAAGGCCAGAAAGTAGTTTTTTTTGCCACTCAGTAGACATTGCTGCATAACTTCCGGGTTTGATGATGATGTCACACGCATACCTCTATACTTTATGTAGCATGTGACGTGTCAAACTAGGGGGTTTTCATGATTCTGAATCCATTGCAAGCATTAGTATTGCACAAAAAACACTCATTCGCCTAAAAATGCCCATAGCCATCATCACAAATGTGATGAGGTCAGCACATTTGGACACATCAGGGCAAGTGGCTATGGCCGAATTTAGCCCAAGGAGTATTTTCGTGTAAAACTAATGCTTGGAATGGATTCAGCATCATGAAAACCCCCTAGTTGACATGTCACATGCTACTTACAGCATAATGAAATGTTGCCTTATATTGGTTGTTAATGGTACCCCAACGTTCAGCAGCTGTCACAAAGTTTCCAAAGGGAGTTGGGTTGGAACACATTTATATGTTATAATAGACACCTTATGAACACATTTGTGAAGAAAGCTAGTGGTAAGCATTTTTTTTGCAGATTTGCCACTAGAAGGATAAATTAAGTCTGATATGTAACATGCATGTTTAGCCTACTTTACATTGATTAGTAATGATTAGCCTACATAATTTAGATTTTATGTAGAGACACATGTAGACATATAGGCCTACTCATAATTAACTGTACAGATATTCTAATGGATATCTTATGATCCTTGATTGATGACTATTGCTATGAAGGCTATGTATTACCATGTGTTGTTCTTGCTTACTGTAAATCGCATAAATTATTTGTAAATTGTAATTAGGCCTACTTAAGACCATTTTCTAATATTTTACTTTCAACATTTTGTACAAAATAGGTGCCCACACGCGTCAGTCCCTACTCTCTATAGTGCCCACCCCCCTATGCTGTATCCTCAGAATGTACAGAATGTACTCTGTGACCTTTTACCGTCAAGAGACTAAGAGAGCCGCCCGCCTGGCGCCGCTTCGATTTTGCTGCGCATATATTCGTGCTGTTGCGGTACTGGTGCTTAGAGTGGCCAAAAAGCAAGACTCGCTCGCTGATTGATTGATTTATTTATTAACAGTTTGCAGAATTACAGTACATTTCAAGTACAACTCAATACTGTAGGCTAGTCTGTACACCCCCCCCTCCCAACAAGACACAAAACATTCACGTACCATATCAGAATCATTATAGAAATTAAAGGGACATACTGATGATTCTGTTCAAAATAGATCATTCTGATATTATATTTAATTGTATTTAGGTGTGTGACTGTGAGTGTATACGCTGGTGAAATAATCAAATAATCAGTAGTATTATAAGTATTTATTTCCTCGTATATTTGGTACATTTTCTTTTCTCAAGTTTAGAACAGGTTCTCAACCTGTGGACAGTAGATCAGGAGTGGACCCCCAGGGGTCCCCGGGCGAGTTTTTTTTTGGGGGGGGTGGTCCACGGATACCGTCCACTTTGCACCTTTATTTATATAGCACATTTAAAAACAACACCGTTGTACCAAAAGTGCTTTACAGTAAAACAAGCTTCATTAAAAAAACATCAAACAACATGCACAGTGTCACATTAAACATCAAAACATCTCATACTGTGCTTGGAAATGCCAAGGTCCCTACACACCATGCGCGATATTCGGATTTTTAGCGGCGTTTCTCCATCGGTTTTCCGAAAAACGCGCCCAGTGTGCAACCACCTTAATTAAAGGTAAGTCTTGAGGCGTGAAGTGACAATAAGCACACTTAAGAACTAATACTGCAAAAAAGAAAAAGAAAAAAGAGTAAGGAAATTTAATTTACTGCGTCGACGTGTGTATGCGCGTGGCCGCGCGCACATCACATGACAACTCTTGCATTAAAAAACTAGCTTCACTCACATGTCATGTTCTGACAGCCCCCCGAACCCACCTCACCCCTGCCCACTTCGACAGGCTGGAATGGCTTAGGGTCGACGACAGAGTACAGCATCTTGCAATGGGTCTGGTCCACAAGATTCGATACACCACCAAGATACCCATGTACCTGTCTAGATACTTCCTTAATGTTAACGAAGTCCACACCCACAACACCAGAGGGAGTGCAACGAACCATGTACAACCCAGATTCGGCACAAACAAGGGACTAAATTCTTTTCGCTCCTATGCCACCAAAATGTGGAACGCCCTACCAACTGTCATTAAGACATGCGAATCCCTTGACTCCTTCAAAACCACTCTCAAAGGGCACCTACGGATGGCTGCAATTCGAAACTGGCCCCCGTAAAATCTGAATCCCCCCCCCGCCCCCCCCCCCTTCTTTCCCCTCACTGTATATATTTCTTTTCCCTTTTTACCTCCTTTTTGATGAATTCCTTTTTGATGAATTCCTGTTCTGTCTATAGAAGTGTCTATTTGTACGTCTCTAAATGTTTTGATGATTTGAACATGGTGGACCCTGTTGGAAACAAGTGTAATGCTTAATTGGGTCGTCCACTCACAGTTAACAGCCTTTGTATTGAGTTTGTGCTTGAAATGTACTGTAATTCTGCAAACTGTTAATACATTCTTCAATCAATCAATCAATGATGTGTGAACGAACGGTGAACCAAAGACTAGTGCGCTACATTTGTTCTGTCACTGGGTGGCAATGTTGTGTCGTCTTAAAAACCTGGAGCTATAGGCTGTGTGCGGACTTCTCCTTTTCCTTTTGTCCAGCACCAACGAGGGACTGGACGTGCGCAAGGCGCAAGCCACCTGTTTTTTTAAACGTCTTAAAAACCTCCCAGCTGTTTAAGTGCATAATATGCATATTTATTTATTTAATAGCCAGATTCGATTACTCACAATCACAAAGTTGCCCCAATAAAATATCCAATTTAAGTAAGTAGGCCTAATTAAGTAGGCTATACTTACTTATAACAAGTAGGCAAGTATAATAATAATAATAATAATAACAATAAACCATAAATAAATAAAAATAGATTATATGAGAAGATAATCTGTGGTTGCTGGCCTTGGGGATTGGGGAACATAAAACGATATGGAGCAGAGCTCCATTTCCATTAGTAGGCGCTAGGTCTACAAAAAAGTATTCAGAAAGTTTTAGATAACACTGAAATTATCTTTTGATGTAAATGCGATTTCCATACAGAGCTATGACGAGTCGACCCCGCAATAATCAGCATGCATTTGCAAGTTTATAGGCTACCCGCTACCGACTACCGTATGCTGTGTCAGTTGTGCACGCCCACAGAAGTAGGCGCAGGTGCCTGTTGAGAGAAAGCCATAGGACGGAGAAAGCGCGCAGAAGAGAAGAACGCGGAGTAGACGCGACGCGTTGGAGTCCAAAACCCACAGACAAACGTCAAGGAGACGCTGCTCTTTCTCTCTTTTGCTCGAGCGCTGTACAGTACAACTGTATGAATGCACAACAGGACAGACAACAACAACAAGTTACATTATCTGCCTCCAGCAAGCTGAATGAAGGATTTGGTGCTGGGATAATAACTCTCCAGAGGACTTGGATATCGTAAGTATGAACATGACTAGCTTGTTATTCTTGAGCGACGAAAAGTTTGTCTGCACATGCGAGTTGAGAATTTTAATGAATCATAGCGTACCCACCGAATTATTTTACCATGCCGTTTTACATATTGCCAGTAAAGTGTCAGTTAGATGTGGTGTCGTTGAACTGAAACAGAAAGTCATTGTCATACCAATTAATTTGCATATTCTACAGGTGCGCAGGGACCATAACAGATGAGATGAGCAGCTAGCTTACCTGTAATTTTCTGAATACCAACCTGTCTGAACTTGATTTAACGAAACAACAAAGTTGTACACCGTCCTAAAGCATGCCCATAACTTGCGCAGCCAGCTACTCCAGGACAGGTTGTTTATGTTTACTGGTGTAGTAGGCTATCGTATAGCTCCTTTCGGAACCCTACGTTAAAGTTTCTGACATTTTGATGACTTTATGTAGGGTTCCTTCTCACCGGATTCAAGCGACGTGGGACGCAATCTGACTTACCCTGACTTAGCCCTGTGCTGCGGTGTGGGTGTCACGCTGACATATTCCAAACGAAGCATATGGACGCTATAGGATACAACGAACCCTCTCACCCCCCCCCGAACGGCACAGAAGCCGTTAAGTATTTTTAATGTTTGTACGACCGTTTTGCCAGCTCTGAAATTCTCTCTTCGGTCCCTCCTTGTTGACATCTCGGTTGGCTAGCTGCGCCTACGAGGCGCGTAGGGAGGCGCTGCTAGCCAACCGAGATGCCGAGAGGCGGTACAATGGGATGTCAACAAGAGAGAATTTCAGAGCTGCCAAAACGGTCATACAAACATTAAAAATACTTAACGGCTTCTGTGCCGTTCGGGGGGGGGTGAGAGGGTTCGTTGTATCCTATAGCGTCCATATGCTTCGTTTGGAATATGTCAGCGTGACACCCACACCGCAGCACAGGGCTAAGTCAGGGTAAGTCAGATTGCGTCCCACGTCGCTTGAATCCGGTGAGACCGGACCCTACGTGGTAGGTCCAAAGGAGCTCAACCCGGGGGGTCCGGAGACGGGCTAGCTATCGTATAGACTGCGCACTTCTACTATTGTTTTTTTTATTCAGAATAACGAAAATTGTCTTGCATCATTCATGGACATGAATTGAACACAGTAGGATAATAGATGTGATTGCGTGACTCTCATCTTCTCTCCAGTTGTTGTTGTTATGTCAGCATGGTGCTGATAAACGTTGTAAAGCATCACTGAGCAAGCTGTGTTATTGCAAACCATCAATTTAAATTCTGACTGTTGGGGAGGGGGGAGGCTGCTGATGCTAATATCACTGCTGATGCTCATGTGTCTCACATCATTTGAATCATTTCATTCATTTTGTTCAAGAATAACACACACACACACACACACACACACACACACACACACACAAACATGAAAGGGCTGTGAATATGGGGTAAGTCTTTGTGGCTGCCGACTGAATTAAGGAACTCGGCCTGCCTTCAGATACAATGCGCTGAAGCCTCATCAATAGCTAATGTCGTCAAAAAGACACGACTGGAAAACATATCGAAATGAAAGTAGTTGCTGAACAATATTCTAAGGGATAAGGATAAGGACGATAGAGTTGGATTTGGAAAGTTGGTAAACACACACACACACACACACACACACACACACACACACACACACACACACACACACACACACACACTTTGAATTTGATTTAATCTATCCCTTAAGAAATGGTGTTTTTGTCTTCAGCCATATCAGTTCAGATGATAAATCTGTTTGAATGTTCCCTATAACAACATGGTAGTCATATAGGCTATGGTAATCTCCTGATTTTTGAAAGAGAAACGGGGAAGGATATGCAAGAGGAAGGCAGAAGAATAAGAGGGAGAGGGCGCAGGAAAGCCCAGAGCACAGAATAAAAAAGATTTACTATTAGTGTACAAGCAGAACCTTAATCCTCTGCTTGCTAACGGGGAGAGAGAGAGAGAGAGAAGAGACCAGAGCGGACGGAATGATTAGGAATGGAAGCATGCTGACTGAGTGAGATGACTGAAGTTTATTAAATATTGTTTGATATTACTTGTTATATTATTTAAGAGAAAGGGAGGAGAGGAAAAGAAAAATGTCAAAGTGGGATCTGGGTACTTGGGAAGTAATGTATTACTTCGAAGTATATATACAAAAATAATAGTCATAGAGGGGGGGAAGGGAAAGAAAGAGAAACCTACACAGATTCTCACTGCTGCTATATGTTTTTATGTTTTCTATCTAATTGTCCTGCAGAACTACAATGTACCGGTAGGCTAATTGAGTTAACACTCAGGACTGTATTCTGGGAAGTACAGAGAGATGCTGAGACTGTAGCTGTAGAAAGAATGAAGGGATGCTTGTGGAAATATCACATTAGGAGAGTGAGAGACAAAGGACAAGTTTGCAGGGTCAACTCATGTGCAATTTACTGTTTGCTGAGAGAGAGATGGAGTATACTGTAAGTCCAACTCTGACTATAAATATTGCCTGACATCTAATTTTTGTATCATCGATTTTCTAAGCTATACCTTGTTGCCACACATTTGTGATTTTGGCCCAGGGCCACTGAAGTGAATGAATGCTCCGAAAAGAGGATCCCTGCTGTTCTGATCCTTTGGGTCCTAGACAGACGAGGTAACTTAACCCATGTTGGGCGGGAACCACTTTTGGTGTTAGCATTATGTTATGCTTTAGCTATTGAAAAATAGCAGATCTACAAGCTCATAGCGCGCCACCGAGTGGCGCGCTACGAGCTTGTAGGTCTGCTATTTTTGAAAAATCGAAGAACGACTGACATTTTCAAACAGACATTTTTAGAATCTGATCTCAGGTCGAAATGGGTTAAGGCCTATTCATACTCCAGTTTTCGGTGACTGGAGTATGATGACCACCGAAAAGGTGGTCACCTCATCACCTATAAAACTGGCGTATGAATGAATAGGCCTTTAGACTATAATGAGGGATGAGTGAAACAGGTGGCGGAGGTGGAGGTGGAGGAGGAAAAGCCTGCCTCGGGAGAGAAACTCACATACTCTGGTTTGTCTGGAATGAGGCAGTGCCTTGAGGCTTGGGGAAGAGCAGAGCAGAGGGAGGTGGAGATGAAGACAGGAAGTGGTGAAATGGCAAATAATGCACAGGGAGAGAGAGAGAGGAAAGTGGACGAGAGGAAAGTGGAGTAAAACGCAATGTAAATCATTCGCTTTGTGGTTAACAGACAGGCAGAGCCACAGCAGACCGATACTCACTCTCGTCTACTTGCGTGTCCTTGCACCCCCTCAGCAGCCCTTGCGTTCTGAGGGAAACAGTGAGCGATTGTGAAACTGGTAGAATGACATTGTGCGTCAGGAGGAGCGGAGCCAACAATTAAACAGATATCACTATTGTTGTGTAGAGCCTCCTGCCTTCAGCATGACTAGCATCATGGTTTCATGTCTGGACAGTTTCAATTTTCTACAGTATGATTCACATTTTATTTGCTACTGTGTGTGTGTGTGTGTGTGTGTGTGTGTGTGTGTGTGTGTGTGTGTGTGTGTGTGTGTGTGTGTGTGTGTGTGTGTGTGTGTGTGTGTGTGTGTGTGTGTGTGTGTGTGTGTGTGTGTGTGTGTGTGTGTGTGTGTGTGTGTGTGTGTGTGTGTGTGTGTGTGTGTGTGTGTGTGTGTGTGTGTGTGTGTGTGCGTGCGCACGCAACAGAGCGCAAATGTACAGAGTTGCACCTGCAGTGCATTATTGTGTGTTGAGGCTGAAGACTGCTTATTTTAATGACATTAGTAGCAAGCAAGACCATTCTAACCTTCTTACTTCATTAGATACACAAGGGCCCACCCAAGCCTCTCTCTCTCTTCTCTCTGCCTCTCTGTCTCTCTTTCGGTCTGACTTTCTCTCGCTCTCTGTCTCTCAACTGGAATTGTCTCACACACAATGGATGGGTACTGGACTCCTGGATCGATTCTGAGACGGGAGTGTGAGCATTGCGGTAGATAGACGTATTTCTCCAGATTAGACCTGTCCTAAACAGTACCAAACAGAACAAAATGCAGAGTAAAGTAGAGCGGTGAGGGTGGGAAAGGAGGAACAGACTGGAGAACCTGTTGAACAGGAACGAGGAGCTATACAGATTTCAGAAGAGGTGGTAGTGGTGGGGGTTAAAGTGTGGTGAAAGAACACAGGGTTGGAGGAAGGAGAGAAGGACAGGCGTGGAGGTAGAGTGCCCTGGCAATGTGGGAAAACTGAACAGATTTCATGGAAGAGGCAGAGCGTAAACCAAGGGAGGGAAAGAATGGAGAGATTGTGTACTAGTTGGGAGATTCTGTCTGATGCAGTTCTTCAAACAGGGAGAACATAGAACCGGGGACAGGATGAGAGAGGATGAAAGGAGAGTCAGTACATTTATTATTTTGTGTGTAAACAGTGAGCAGCTCAGCTGTTTTGACAATTTCACTGTCGTCGTCGGAAACAAGACCTCAAGGACATTTGTTTTGGTGCTATGATCTGCTATCCCTTTTGGAATTAGTGTTTGACTGTTACTGTTTTTACATGTATGTCTAATAAACTATTCAATCAATCAATCATTGCCGACTACTTAGTTTATATCTAACAACGCTTGCACATATTTGCATGAATTTGGGCAATGGGTGTCTCCCTCTGCAGTCTGCATGGCTACAGATCTACACGTTGGTCCTCATTCACAAAGGAGAAATACGCAAGAGTGTAACGGAAGCTTAACGGAAGCGTAAACAGATGCGGGAAATTCCGTCCGATCACGCAACGTTGTTTTGCCGTGCAATTCAAAGAGCGGTGTGTACCACAGGTACGCAGGTGTATGTTGTGAGGTACGCAGGTGAATGCGAACGGGTGCCAAATGATCGGAAAATCAGCGGATAACTTAATTTGCATTGATCCACGCCCCATTTCACACCATAAAAGGCGTCAAGCATGACTCAGCAGACAGCAGTAAAAAAAACAAAAAAGAACTATAGGCCTTACAGCTCAAACGAAATAGAGGTCCTCCTGACGGAATGCAACAAAATAATGATATTTTCCAGTATAGTGGCTTCACAAATTAAAATAAAAATGATTGCTGGAAAGAAATTAGGCTATATTAGGAAATTAAAAGAAAATGATCTGACCATGTCAAGCGCCGGAGCGACGACCACCACCTGCAGTCTCTTTTTTTACATCCATATACCATTACATTTGTGCGTGATTCTTTATATTGTCTATAGCCTACCATTAAACTATATCAATCATTTTCCCAAGCTTACAAAACGGTGAACGCTGCTCCGCACCGCTGCAGCAATGTCAAGCTGACTTACGGTATAAAATGCAGCTTTTTTATTTATTTATTTAAGTTCGGGACCAAGGCAGCAAGCTAGCGTATACTTGGCAATTATATTATAAAGCCTTTTCTTTTCTATTAAACAATTGCTCACTATTGCTCACCTTTGCAGAGGTAAAACATATATCCGATATTTTTATCAGAGCTGCATTGATTCATGCGGGGAATAGATTAATATCATCTCACTGTCATCTGTCTGAATGCCATGTGGAGAATGGATTTGTTCTGATCATGGACACGTAGGCATAGGCCTATATATCTATTTAAAATTTCAACCATATACGGCGGGTAGCCTCCTCTTTGTCAGACCTAAGTGCAGGTTCATTTATGATGATGTCATATTAAAATGATTCGCGAATTTCGCGGGACATTTGGCACCAAACTTGATTGATCTCATCAATATAGTAGCCTACAGCCCAGCTATAAGTTCCCCATATTATAATTAATTAAGGTGCACTGGCTTAAAACTATGACTGGCCGAATTGCACGCTGATGCAATAATGTGGACTTCTATTTTGTTATAGGGCTAATTCATTTTCCAATGAATTCGTACAGTGCAGAATGCAGATAAGTGTATGTTCTTATTATAATTGTGAGTTTGTTTTTTAACATGCAGCGCGAGTCCGCGAGAGCCGATCTACAAGCTCACAACGCGTTGCACTGCGAGTAGAAAGCTGTCAAGTGCAGCGCAATCGCGCATGCTAGAAATATCCTAATAAATAAATAAAAAGGTGTCGGGTTTGCAGGGGCAGTTTCTGTATGGGACTCTAGGCTAACCTGCCTCTAGAATGCATGCATTTAGGCATCCAAGTGATACTTGGCTTTTATATAAGCTATCATTTTTTTATGTGCTGACCAATGTTTTGGACACATTCCTACATATTTTATCTGAGATTTGGGGACTTTTAATTGATTCAGAATGAAGACTAAAGCCTTCTGAATAAATCTACGCAAGCAGTACACGACCCTCTGAGCTGGCGCAGCTTTTAGCGGAGATTCCGACCATCCGACGTCACCGTCAAGTTCACGTTCAAGTTCATGAATTCCCACGTAATGTGGGAATCCACGTAAATGCCTGTCCGCTCACGCTCCGCTCACGTTACGTAACGGTATGAGCGTAAACGCCGTTGTGAATGAGGACCGTTGAGTGTTAATTTCACTGAAAATGTAGGAACAACAAGGCCAGAGGAGCTCTTGAGGCATTTCAAATATTTGATTTGGAATCCGTCAATCTGTGCATTGCGTTTTGTGTTGGTTTTGCGTCTACCCTCTTACGGCAAGAGTTTGCAGAGTGAGCTCTGCACTGTGCTGACGGGCATGTAGTGTACAGTGTTTATGTTTGTTTGTAGGGTTTGTGTTTCATGCAAGGAACTACTAGGGGATACAGCCTTCATAGAGGTATACCACATTTGACATGTTTTGCCGCTGTAGAGGTTCACCACCCCCTATCCTAGAATAAACAGAGATACATGGAATGCAGGAAGTGGCTTTTGGGAGCGCTTATAGAATGGCTTACTGGCCAGGTTCCTTTGGTCATTTTCTGCACGTTCTAGACATTGATGTCAGACACACACACACACACACACACACACACACACACACACACACACACACACACACACACACACACACACACACACACACACACACACACACAATACAGAGGTTGATATGCTGTATCAACCTCTGCTGAGTTAGGCCTGACTCACACCTTTACAACATACTGATGTATGCTTGTTCTATGAGATGTATAGCTGATGCAAGCTCGCAATGCATTTCCAATGGGAGTCACATGGTTTGACACAACATTTGTGTTGTATGAGGGGGAGGGGGGCAGTCAAAACACAGCCGAAAGCCATACAACAGCTTGTAGTCCAAAATGTTGTATCAAACCATGTGACTTCCATTGGAAATGCATTGGGGCGGCCATGACACTTACATCTTGCTTACATCTAGCATGCATCAATGTTGTATGCTAGATCGAAAGGTGTGAGTGAGGGCTTAAGGACACTACTTGCCTGTACCCCCAGTGTCCCCACCCAGTGCGATACCAAATCCCATAGTAGTTAAGAGGCTAATCTATGACATCATGGGTCTACTTACTGTATATGGGTTATGGGTATAAAGGGACACAGACAGACTTGCCCGATGCCTCACTCACATCACTCAAGTCTCCTCCGTATTCATGTGAGTGTGTGAATCACCTTTTTAGCAAAAGGCCGATGCACACCTCAAGGCTATTGACAGGTGAGTAGGGCAATAAAGCATACTTAAAAGGGTATCTTTGAAAAACAAAGAAGGGTCCCGCACACTGTCAGAAAACCTGCCAAAAATGTTGCTCTTTATTCAACGTTTCGGTCTATTCGACCTTCATCAGGACAGACAAATCTGTCCTGATGAAGGTCGAATAGACCCTTCCTTGTTTTTCAAAGATACCCGGCCTTTTAAGTGTGTGAATCACCAAAATGTTCATGACGTTTACCTGCACCTGCTCCCGAGAGACCCTCGAATCCACAGGAGCCTTGTGTAGCTGTAATGTTATACCGTAATATGATCTGTCTCTGCTCTGGTCATAGTGGTTTGAGTCTTTGACTTTGTGTAACCCTATTCAGCTGGCCCGGATGCTACCTGTGTATGCACCTCACTGAAGGATGCTACCTGTGTATGCACCTCACTGAAGGATGCTACCTGTGTATGCACCTCACTGAAGGATGCTACCTGTGTATGCACCTCACTGAAGGATGCTACCTGTGTATGCACCTCACTGAAGGATGCTACCTGTGTATGCACCTCACTGAAGGATGCTACCTGTGTATGCACCTCACTGAAGGATGCTACCTGTGTATGCACCTCACTGAAGGATGCTACCTGTGTATGCACCTCACTGAAGGATGCTACCTGTGTATGCACCTCACTGAAGGATGCTACCTGTGTATGCACCTCACTGAAGGATGCTACCTGTGTATGCACCTCACTGAAGGCTACACATTCTGTTTTGCAGTGGTGGAAAGTCATTATTTAGTACATTTACTCAAGTACTGCACTTTTTTCTTTTCTTTTTTTTCTTTTTTTTTTTTTTTTTACAATTTTGAGGTATGTTTTACTTTACTGGAGTATTTCCAGTTTTCAGTACTTTTACTTCTACTCCACTGCATTTCAGAGGCAAATATTATACTTTTACTCCACTACAATTATTTGATAACTGTAGTTACTAGTTTGAAGATTTTGATTGTTTTTACAAAACATACATTAACCACTTCAGCCATATGTATATACCGTTTTGACCATTTGAATATAGACAATGTACAAGTTCACAATTTTGAGTTAAGTAGAGTGAGTCAAGTTCACAATTGTGAGCTTGTAGATCTGCTATTTTCTAAATTTGTTTTAGACATTTGAAAACGTGTGAAACGGGACATTCTACATATTGAGTGCTTTCTACTTTTGGTACTTTAAGTATATTTTGATACCAATACTTATGTACTTTTACTCAAGTAAAGGTAATGCAGGGATCCATCCCTGCAGTTTTCCTGTTTCCTGTTGCGGCCCATCATGGTTACTGTTTTTCATCTTCTAATTGTCCTCACTGGCCATACATTTATTAGTAAACTATCAGCTGTTGACAAACCCATTCTGGGCGGGAACCCCTTTTGGTGTTAGCATTATGTTATGCTTTAGCTATTGAAAAATATCTACAAGCTCATAGCGCACCACCGAGTGGCGCGCTACGAGCTTTTAGGTCTGCTATTTTTGAAAAATCGAAGAACGACTGACATAGAAACATAGCTTTTTCAGAAAACTGTCAGGATGTAGAATACAATTTTAGAATCTGATCTCAGGTCAAAATGGGTTAACTGTTGTAACTGAGCTTCAGCAAGTTAACAAACGAACGCATGTCCGTGCACACGCAGATGTAGCAGAGTGGCTCAGAGCCTCTGCCTGAGCCTCTCTGTTGTTGGATGTTGGACTTTCATGCGGAAGACCCGAGTTCGAATCCCGGGCCTTACATTGGTGCCGTGACCCGGATCGGGTTTCCCCGTGGGAGGAGGGGGGTGAGTGTAGCAGAGTGGCTCAGAGCCTCAAAAGTCTAATATCTCCCCCCGGTCCATAGGGATATCCCTTTGGTCTAGTGGTTAAGATGTTGGACTTTCACGCGGGAGACTCAGAGTTCGAATCCCGGGCGTTACACAGACTATATGAAACAAGGATCCTGCGTGTGTTATGCAACAGCTGTCACACAAGTTGCAGGTGCATCCACATGTACTGTACACACGGTCACACACAAACACACACACACACACACACACACACACACACACACACACACACACACACACACACACACACATGTGCAGCTGTACCGTTGACAGGCGTGTATGCCTGTTCGTGTCAATGCAGCAATACATGCCGCAATACATATATACATGCCGCTTTGTCCCCGTCACCTTAAGTACAAACACAACGTGTAACTTTAAAGGGGCACTTCACCCCTTTTGCAACCAGATCTTATTTTAATGGTGGTTTAATGGTTGGGAGACGAGAAACTCTTTCCTGGGGTTTTTATATGGGTCATATGTGTTTTTAGATGTTTTTGTATTTCCAAGTGTCCATGATGTCATGGACTGGACATGGACACTGTGCTCACTTACTTCCTGGACTACATGTTGTCTCAGTAAGACAAGCCCTCCCCATATCCACAAGGAGGAGCAGTGCACCAAAGCATTATGGGAATTATAGTCCAGGAAGGAAGTGAGCCCAGTGGACACTTTGAAATACTAAAATATCTACAAACACAAATTACCCAGGAAAGTGTTTCTTGTCTCCCAAACATCATTAAAATAAGATCTGGTTGTCTCCCAAACATCTGGTTGCAAAAGGTGAAGTGTGCCCTTTAAGAACGAAAGCACTAACTGATTGGCTAACTCATTAATCACAGTGGTTTCCATGGGCTCTTTTTGCTTAACCCATTCAGGCCTGACGTCGAAATTTAAAAAAAAAAGTTTTCTAAATCATGACAATTTTCGGAAAGATTTGAGGCACATTTTAACGATTTTTCAAAAATAGCAGACCTACAAGTTCATAGCGCGCCACTCGGTGGCGCGCTATGAGCTTGTAGATCTGCTATTTTTCAATAGCTAAATTATAACAATGTTTAAAACACCAAAAGGGGTTCCCGCCCCAAAATGGGTTAATGGTTAATGTGGTTAAACGCTAACGTGACATGGATGCGTTCCAGGTCTCAATGGATTAATGCTAACTGACTGGCCTGCTCCAGCTGTCATGAGGCGGTCCGCATCTTTCATATGGACAGTAAGCCGTGTTGACATGTTGTTTTACAGTGGTGACTTGCTGACACTGGTCTTTGCATCTGGCGCTTGGCATTTCAATGCCTCTGAGGCTTCTGTATGTCGTGGCTTCAGAAAGAGTCCACTCAGGCTTATTATGTGAACACCTCAGACAGTTTTTAAGTTGCTTGATTCAGTATTTAGATATTGATATTCGTTTTATTTGCCCCGCCCCCTTCCTATGCAAACCCATTGTTAACCATGATAGATTCATTGAAAACACCTGTCCTTTTTTCTGGTGACTTATATTGTCCTCCTAATATGTGAGGTGCCTGTGTTTTTTTATTTTTTTATTTACTAGTCTCTTCCTGCTTCGTCGTCCTCCTTATTCTTTAAAAAAAGGAGACATTTTTAAAAATAAATGAAAACAGTAAATGAAAAAACACAGGCATCTCACGTATTAGGACAATATCAGTCACCAGAAAAAGGACAGGTGTTTTCGAAGAATCTATCATGGTTAAAATGAATATCAAATATCTAAATAGAATCAAACTTAAAAACTTAAAACTGTGAAGTGTGAACGGGTGTTCACATAAGCCTGAGTAAATTACCAAACGTTTTTTTTATAAAAGTGAAATATCCCTTTAAATAATGTCGGTTGACGGTTGCTCAAGGCGTTCGTTCATGCTGTAGTCAAACGTTTGTAATATTCTTCAATTACATATGCTCAGGGAGTGACTTGAGCTGCGTGAAGTTGAATACCGGTGTGTTTGTTAACCCACAATATATCTTGAATCCCCTAAAGCCAGGGAGCTGTACAGGAGAGAGGCAGGGAGTCTGCACTTGAAATGTCACAGTGAACTGGGTGGTACTGGGTAGTAACCCAGTAGGCCAGTACCACCCACTAACTACACTCCTCCTAGCTAAGAACCTCTTACTCTTAGACCTGCATGATAATCATACAATATGCTAGTTTTATTGCTACTTTTATGGTATTTTTCATTGTTTTTTTTTAATAGGGTGTTTTTAGGAGGCTTTCTTGGGCAAGAACTGGAGAAAGTGGAAAGTCCCTGTGCTTTCTATTTCCCAATTCATGTAATGGAAGACAAGTGAAGGAAGAATGCCTGGGTATAATGTATGATGTATCCATTAACCCATTTTGGGCGTATTAGCATTATGTTATGCTTTAGCTATTGAAAAATAGCAGATCTACAAGCTCATAGCGCGCCACCGAGTGGCGCGCTACGAGCTTGTAGGTCTGCTCTTTTTGAAAAATCGAAGAACGACTGACATAGAAACATAGCTTTTTCAGAAAACTGTCAGGATGTAGAAGACATTTTTAGAATCTGATCTCAGGTCAAACTGGGTTAAGAACCTTGCATCATGCACAGTGCTCATTGTTTCTGGCCTAGAAATCAACCAGATGTCTTTTCATGGGTATCGTTTTAACCAACAAACTGTGAGGGGTGAAACTCGTTCTGCGAATACTGTTGGACAACATGGCATGTTGTAGTACCCACAAGCAGATCAAGCTACAGTATGTCATGATTACTTTAGATGGTAAATGTACTCTTACAGTTAATGCATATTATCATGCACGTGTGTGACAAGGCAATTTTTGATCTCAAAGCATACTCTCTCTCTCTCTCTCTCTCTCTCCTTCTACAAAGTTGTTCTCAAAGCATCCTCTCTCTCTCTCTCTCTCTCTCTCTCTCTCTCTCTCTCTCTCTCTCTCTTAGACTTCGCTAACTAATGTGCCGTTGGTAGTGAGCCAGCGTGTTGAGGTGGAAAGGCTAAATATAGGACTGAGTGATATGCAAATCAACCTGTTGAGTTCAACCAGTACACCAATGTCCAGCAGAGACCCCCCCCCCCCCCCCCCCTGTTTATTTTGTGTCCCCAATGGATTCTGAGATTGACCTCACAATAAGTAGTGAGAGAAAGAAAGGCAGAGGGAAAGAAAGTACAAATTATTTTAAAGCTAAAGGTGTCTGAGAGGACGGAAACATTTCAACATCTTAAATGTCGTTTGCTCCATCACGTTGATGTTAATTGGTGGAGATTCCCGTGTTTCCTGTTGGCTTGTTGGCTGTAGTGATGCAAGCAGCACACCCACACAAACTTGGATTTACGCTGCCTGACAGGAGGCCCTGGGGGGTTTAGGGCTGGCCTCATGCTGATGACACTAATCTAAACTGGCTATGGCAAATGAGGAGCAATGGTAGACTCACACGTGTGTGTGTGTGTGTGTGTGTGTGTGTGTGTGTGTGTGTGTGTGTGTGTGTGTGTGTGTGTGTGTGTGTGTGTGTGTGTGTGTGTGTGTGTGTGTGTGTGTGTGTGTGTGTGTGTGTGTGTGTGTGTGTGTGTGTGTGTGTGTGTGTGTGTGTGTGTGTGTGTGTGTGTGTGTGTGTGTGTGTAGGTGTTAATGTTTAACCCTTCTTCTCATGGTTAACAGGTTCACATGCATTCTGGCATTTCCTTTTCTCAGAGGCGCAGCCCTCTAATTGTCCTTGTAAAAGTTCCAGTGATTCTGGTTTCTGAAAGCAAAGGATTTCCACGTTGCCAAACAAACACACCTTTGTTAGTAGTAAATGTTTGACTTTCTCACAATATTAAACATGACCTGGTCCTGACCACCTGTTTTCTGATTAACCAATATCAACTGAGTTTAGTGCCCCTGTTTTAGGCCAAACATAAAAAAAGACGACTCTACATCCCACAATGGATTGCATCTTGAGCATTTAGTGGCGGCCCTGGATGGGGAACAGAGTGGCATTCCGAGGCACCGCCATTTGGAATGCCGGTGTGTAACCCACTGGATGATGACATTGTATGGCGCTCTGTGAACATTAATTCTAAGGATGATTGATAATGTCTAGAAATGCAATAAGCTACGTATGCTATGAGTCTGTATAATTGTAAACAGACATAAAAGTATGTTTTGCACTGTGTGTGTGTGTGTGTGTGTGTGCGTGTGTGCGTGTGTGCGTGCGTGCGTCCGCCCGTCCGCCCGTCCGCCCGTCCGTCCGTGTACAGCTAATCTCCGGCACCGTTAACCCAGTCGATGCCAAACTTTGCACACGCACTCCCTACATGCCAACGATGAACCTCTGCCCCAAATTTTCCAGAACGGCCTGTAATAGCGCCACCAGGAGTCTTTTGTTGTAAAACACATATTTTGTCCAAAAATCCTACAAATCGTTACACAGTATCTCTATAGTCATGTGCTCAACACAGATCTGTCCGATATTTCATGTTCCATCCTGATTGGCTAACATTGGCTTTCAAAGTTTACACTAGGATTGTCCCGTTTTGAACAAAAAGCCTCAAATCATGAACGCAGCATACACTTTACGTGAAATCTTTCACAGACGTTCCTACTAGGCTGAGGAATATATCCCACCCTTTTCACCTTGGCCTGTTATAGCACCACCAACAGGTGGATTTTTGCTAAACACATTTTTGGAACAAAATGTCTCAAATCATCCAATTGCCATCCAAGGCAAGAAGAAATGGCACCCTTTTCACATTTATTTATTTGGCGCCACCAGCGCCACCAGGAGGCCACAACCTGACCTGCCCTGGTGGCGACCTGTGCCCCAAGGGACACTTTTTCCAGTTCACAATGGGTCACAATTCAGAATATAACTTTAGACCACACTCAGTAGAGTGTTGGAAAGTGTCATTATTTGAACCCTTGTGTCACTAGTATTTTGTGCAAATATGGCACGCATTTTCATAAATGGTGGCCAGTATAAGATCCATGTTCAAAGACAACAGCCTTTATAGCTCTTTTTCAATCTCTGTTGTTGTGACAGCCACGATTAGTCAACGGCAACAAGAAAGAGAAGACATGAGCTCACAGCCCGTTTATCGCTCCTGTGACCTTGGACAGTTTAGTCTAGATCTATACACAAGTGGTCTCTATTAATGAAATACGAGAGGCAGCCAGGGCACCATCAAGAGAAACACTAGAGCTGTTTTTTTGTTGAAAATGAATAGCAGACAGATCTGTTTTGTGCAACTCGCTGCCAGGGCCACAGTTTAGATGAGCAAAACATCAAAACCACACACTTGTGCGCTTATGCTGTTGAATTTAACTGTACAGTTCATACTGAGTGCTCTGACTGATTATCTCCCATGTCTCCACCCTCTTCTGATTACAGTAAGTCGGTCTGATGATGAATAATGTCATTAGCTACAGCATGGTTGTGATAATGGTGCTGAGGCTAAGTGTTGTCAGGCAACAAGCTCTCGGTCAGTGTAAGCTTGGATCAGATCGGCTCAGCTCAGCTGTCTGTTTGTTTCCCAGTCTGTTTGTTTTTACAGCAGTTTTAGGTGTCCTTTCCCTTTTCTGCTCTGTAATGTACTGTATGTACAATTATTATTGATTGATTGATTGAAACCTTTATTTATTCTCGAAAGAGCAATTGAGGTTCTCCCTCATTTTCAATGCTGACGAGATTACATACAACAATTTAAGACATACAGGTATAAAACACAAATCAAATCATGTAAGGCATAGAGACATATTATACAGACAGTGAGACAAAACACAAGTTAAAACAGTTACATATTGAGGTAGGGAGGTTCAAAAGCAGGTTATTAAATTGACCTTAAGATATTGGGGTATTCATTTTCAATGTTTGCTGTAAAGTGTTCCATGTGGTGGGGGCATCGAAGCAAAAAGCTGATTTTCCTAGTTCAGATTGTACGGATGGGATCTCTAGTTTAAGACATTCACTTGAATTGCTAATTGGGTAGAGTCAGCTGTACAATAGATAATGGTGTCATCAGCATATAAGTGGGATTGGCAATCTTTTAGTGTGGAAACTATGTCATTTATGTATGACATACATGTTTTTATTCTCTATAAATACATGAGGGAAGGAAATGAGAATGTGTCCTGACTCCTGTTCCACCACATCCTACTGCCCATAAATCTATAGGGCTATATCTTGCGCCACACCTTAACCCTCATCCTTATTAACTTATTTGCCATGTTTTACTATTTAAAAAAACCTTTTAACCCATTTTGACCTGAGATCAGATTCTAAAAACGTCTTCTACATCCAGACAGTTTTCTGAAAAAGCTATGTTTCTGTCAGTCATTCTTCGATTTTTCAAAAATAGCAGATCTACAAGCTCGTAGCGCGCCATACGAGCTTGTAGATCTGCAAAAAATGGCAAAGTGGCGCAAGATGGAGCCCATAGTCTCTGAAACGGTATCATGATACTGTACTGTAGCCTAACGCTTGCGGTGCTGGTTGTGGTTGTATTGTCACTCAGTCAGAGGTTGTTTGTCTAGGTTCCCTGTGACTATTTGATATCACCAGTGTGCTAGGCCAAGCACCATGGTGTTGGTACAATCTAGACTCGCGTAGCCATACTAATATCATATCACTGCGTGGATATTAGTCTCGTCCCTCTCAGTGTTAGGATTTCTTCCAAGGGGCAGTTAAAACGGACTCTATTGGTTAGACCTACAACCAATCAGAGCAGCGCAGCCCGCTTGACTGGGAGCTCTGGGGCTCCCAGGCCGTCACCATGAAAGTTTTGCCCTGTGCATCTCAGTGGGGACACAGGGGGCGTGGTGGTGACCAGGGTTTAGTGCATCTCAGTGGGGACACAGGGGGCCTGGTGGTGACCAGGGTTTAGTGCATCTCAGTGGGGACACAGGGGGCCTGGTGGTGACCAGGGTTTAGTGCATCTCAGTGGGGACACAGGGGGCCTGGTGGTGACCAGGGTTTAGTGCATCTCAGTGGGGACACAGGGGGCCTGGTGACCAGGGTTTAGTGCATCTCAGTGGGGACACAGGGGGCCTGGTGGTGACCAGGGTTTAGTGCATCTCAGTGGGGACACAGGGGGCCTGGTGGTGACCAGGGTTTAGTGCATCTCAGTGGGGACACAGGGGGCCTGGTGACCAGGGTTTAGTGCATCTCAGTGGGGACACAGGGGGCCTGGTGACCAGGGTTTAGTGCATCTCAGTGGGGACACAGGGGGCCTGGTGACCGGGGTTTAGTGCATCTCAGTGGGGACACAGGGGGCCTGGTGACCGGGGTTTAGTGCATCTCAGTGGGGACACAGGGGGCCTGGTGACCAGGGTTTAGTGCATCTCAGTGGGGACACAGGGGGCCTGGTGACCGGGGTGTAGTGCATCTCAGTGGGGACACAGGGGGCCTGGTGACCGGGGTGTAGTGCATCTCAGTGGGGACACAGGGGGCCTGGTGACCGGAGGAGATCGAATAGATCGTATATGCATAGTTTCATATAGATATTCCACTGTTAGACGCATGTTAGTGTCTTAGCTTGCTTATGATTCTTGATGACTATTTCTATGTATTTGATGTATTACCATGTGTTGTTCTTGCTTACTGTAAATCGCTCTGGATTAAGAGTGTCTGCTAAATGCGGCAAAGTGCCTAAATTGTAAAAGGAACAAATCTCTTGCAATGTCCCGGCCCATAGTTGCATACTGGGCCCTGGTTGGTTATAGCCTGGTCCGAGATGAATCTGGTTGGTCTAAGGGCCGATTCATACTCCTATTTTACCGCTGTTTCGGCGCTGTAGTGCCGAAATGATTTAGGCTCGTCAGAAATTTTCAGTAGCACCGAAGAGCCGACTTTAGGACGGTACCCGCCCCCCCGAACCTAAAATGACGTCACATTGTAGGCTCTACAGAGCCGAACCGACTTTTATTCGGCTCTAAAATATGAATAGTATAGTATGAATCGGCCCTTACGCTACTTCGGGTCTGAGAACTCCTCCCAGGACTTTGCAAAGGCAGGTTAAGGCTGGCTACACGAGGCTATAGGTACAATCACAGAATGAATGTGGCAGCCGTGTGGTCAACTAGGCTGTTAGGCCTGTTACCTAAATGTTCATTGCTGAAAGTCTGAACTGACCTGGCCGGCCCGACCAGAGGACAAAGAAACAGAACAAAGCATTGCTAAACACAGTAGAACTGAACCAAAAATGATCAAGAAGACATGTGCAGTAATGGAATAGGATCATGGAGCATACTGTACAACACAGTACACACGCAGATTAGACACACAGACCGACATGCGGAAACAACGGTCGGACATGCGGTCGAACATGTGCTGCTCCCGTGCTTGCGGTTTAGGGTTAGGTTAGGGTTTGAGGTATAGGTTGTCGGTCTAATGATAGTCGGACCAATAGTATGTCTAAACTAAAGCCTGTACCCTACTGTATAGTATATGCATACAGTTGGGTGCCACCGATATTGTCCCTTATCATTTGACCCATTTAGGCCTGACCTCAACATTTAAAAAAAATCTTCTAAATCCTCCAGTTTTCTGAAATAAATATTTTCACGATTTTTCAAAAATAGCAGACCTACAAGCTCGTAGCGCGCCACTCGGTGGCGCGCTATGAGCTTGTAGATCTGCTATTTTTCAATAGCTAAATTATAACATAATGTTTAAAACACCAAAAGGGGTTCCCGCCCAAAATGGGTTAACTGTCCTTTTGCGCAGATCACGCAAACCTCAGCAAAAAGAAAAGGACAATATCGATGGCATCCAACTGTACTTATATGCATCCCATTTTGAAAGTATTTGTCTGGGACCCCAATCTCATGTGTGAATCCCCACTGTTAATTTCTCTCTTCTCTCTGTTGTCACAGACAACTACTTGTTGTGAAAGCCTAGTAAGGCTCCATTTGGTTCCTAATCCTAGCTATCAATCCTTTTAGCTGGGAGGCCTACTGGCACCGCCTCAAGGAGGACCCCCTGGGGGGTCCCTAGGACCCCACGGTGAGAACCACTGCGGTGTGAAACCAGGAGCAGGGCAAACTAGTGCAGCTGGCGGGCGCGACGTACTGTAGTGTATCAGCACACCCACAGCAGTCCTGCAGGCAGAAGCCACGCTTCATAGAATACACAATAAGCAGGGCCAAACGGCAGGAAAGATAATCTAACTAATGTTATAGCTTACAGACTCAGCTCTAAGATGATGCTTTTTATAGCATCTCTGTGTACGCATGCATCTAATATTTTGCGTGTGCACTTGTGCAGAGTTTGGAAAAGAACAAAGCTCACTTGCAGCGAAATAATCCGACTCCAGGAATAACGGAGGTCAAATTGAGTCACAAATAAAACTAAAAAAACCGAAATGATAAGTCTTAGCACTCAAGGCCTTCTTCTCACTGCAGAGCATTTTCTGTCTCGCTATAATGTATTTTTGGAAAAGAAAGTTTTGGATACGAGGCAGAGCTAGAGAGTACAATGAATTAAGTTTATTAAAGGAGAATTCCATGCTAGAAGGCTTTCTTACCTTTCTTTGTAGTCGTTACGTCCCCACCAAAGAGGTCCAGGGTTTTTTTTGTGCAAAAACTCCTTATTGGCTATTTCCCCTACCATAAGCCCTCAATGAATTGCATTGAATTGAATGGGAATTGAATGGGGCTATGGGGTGTTGTGCTAATTCGCTTATTTCCATCGAAATAAGTAGTAAAGTGTGCTGCTTGGGATATTATTTACATTATGAAGAGAGGATATATACAAAAAAATAATAATTTTGAGCTATGGAAATAAGCGAATTAGCACAACACCCCATAGCCCCATTCAATGCAATTCATTTAGGGCTTATGGTAGGGGAAATAGCCAATAAGGAGCTTTTGCACAAAATAACACCTGGACCTCTTTGGTGGGGATGCAACGACTACAAATAAAGGTAAGAAAGCCTTTTAGTATGGAATTCTCCTTTAAGCTGGACCTTCATGTGCCGGGTCGTGAGTCATGACCGGGCGCTGTCAGGAAAGGGCCAGTGATAAAGAACAGTGTTGGATGTCCGTAATGTACTCGGGTCCCGGCAGGCTATGATGTGAATGTGATGGCCCTGATGGCTCTAATCGTGAAGCTGATAGCAGCCCTGGCACTCAACCTCTGTGCAGCTAAATAGATCCAGCTTCTGGGTGGCGGTCCATGCACACACACACACACGCACGCACACACTAACACACACACACACGCATACCCAGTCTGACTACTGTACCACTGCTCCGTCTCCTATACTGTCCCTCCACACGTGCGGAGTCGATCCAGGCAGGAGAGGATAGGAGGTGCAGGGCTGAACTGAACCAGCGGCCGCATTGTTCACTTTGGGCCTGTGTGCTATTCTCACACACGTGGGGTAGATGGAAAAGATCTTTTCATAATGATTGTTTGCATGCATGAAGACAATAAGAACCGATGCTTGGTTTAGTTTCTCTCACACAGTGGTATTGTGTGTGTGTGTGTGTGTGTGTGTGTGTGTGTGTGTGTGTGTGTGTGTGTGTGTGTGTGTGTGTGTGTGTGTGTGTGTGTGTGTGTGTGTGTGTGTGTGTGTGTGTGTGTGTGTGTGTGTGTGTGTGTGTGTGTGTGTGTGTGTGTGTGTGTGTGTGTGTGTGTGTGTGTGTGTGTGTGTGTGTGTGTGTGTGTGTGTGTGTGTGTGTGTGTGTGTGTGTGTGTGTGTGTGTGTGTGTGTGTGTGTGTGTGTGTGTGTGTGTGTGTGTGTGTGCGTGCGTGCGTGCGTGCGTGCGTGCGTGCGTGCGTGCGTGCGTGCGTGCGTGCGTGCGTGCGTGCGTGCGTGCGTGCGTGCGTGCGTGCGTGCGTGCGTGCGTGCGTGCGTGCGTGCGTGCGTGCGTGCGTGCGTGCGTGCGTGCGTGCGTGCGTGCGTGCGTGCGTGCGTGCGTGCGTGCGTGCGTGCGTGCGTGCGTGCGTGCGTGCGTGCGTGCGTGCGTGCGTGCGTGCGTGCGTGCGTGCGTGCGTGCGCTGGATATGGTGTAATAATTGTGGTGGTGTATTGTGTGACGCAAGTAAGGACAAACAAGCCGCTGTGTGAACATGGTCAATGGTGTGGCAGCATCTCCAATAAGTATAATGTGTGTCTGTTTATATTGTATGTGGAGTGAACCTTTGCACCACACTGACATTACTCTGTGTTCTCTTTGTGTTGGCTCAAGTCGTGTTGTGTCTATTTTATTCCAAACACTGGCGATTGTGGGAATATGTTTATGACTTTGCTTTTTCAAATTCCAGGTTTTGTAGCTTTAACCTCCACAGTTTTCTGTTCTCCCCCACACAAATACACAGAGCTGCCATTCCGTTTGATTCCAGCGTTATACAGTAGACTTCGGCGAGACTTTAGATTATGTGTTTTTGACGTTGTGATACTTGAATTGAAAGCTGAACCGTCAATGCTTTTTTTCCCTCTCTTTCTCATGGACAGACATTGTTCTGAAATCTGCTGTTTGCTGCTTTCTAACAATTGGTCTTGCTAGCCATCGCGATAGTGTTGATTTCTCTTTCTAAAGAAATGTGCATTGGCTGCAGGGTGCTGGATTTGAGGGTCTTTAGTTAGCTTATAGGTAGCTTATCCCACTCACAGCAGGGGGCAGGGAGCAGCAGGTATTGTGTGTGTGTGTGTGGGGTTTGGAAAAGGGGGGGGGGGGGGGGTTGGAAAAAGAGAAGAGGCACCTCTCACAGTGTGCAGAAGTGAACCCTTACATTAATTGTTGTCAACCAACAAACTGCTATTGTAGCCGGCCGAGGCGAACCCGGGACCTACAATATATGTATCTGAGGTAACCAGAGAACTCGCCGGTTTTCCGACTCGCCGTGGTTTAGTGCATTTTGGCTTTACTTCACCTTTATTTAAATTGCATTGAATTGAGAGAGAGAGAGAGAGAGAGAGGGGATAGTTGTTTACACTAGATGAAGTAGGAATGCTAAAGTTTAAACACACACAAAGTACCGAAACAATGTCATTCATTAGTAAACAATATCCTGAGATATCATTGGTACTATCATTGGTATTCACATACTTAAATTTTTATCATTATCTAGCTGACCATTTGATTGCACAAAATAATTTGATCACTTTGGAAATGAACTATAACAGCTGTGGGTTTGACATATACTATACTGATGAAGACAGCATGTTAGCATAACGATGAAGACATTGAAACTTGTCGCTGCGGCGAGTTGGTAAACCGGCGAGTTCTCCGGTATTCGTATCCGAGAGGCACATACGTTACCAGTCGGCTAAAGAGCCAGGCCCGATAGGCAAGCAGCAACGCAGCACCCTATAGAGCGCCGCAGTCCCGCCCCCTTTCATGACGACGCCAGGCCCAGGAAATGAATCCCAGTGCATTTTTCCCATAGACATTTCACAAAGTATTTATTTAAAGACCTTTTAAGCGTCGTACGAAGCCAGCTCGAGTCGTGACAAATCATGACAACAAACACAATATATTGGACCAAACAAATAATTACAAAGAAGAAAAACAACAAAAAAAGATGTTTCTTTTCTACTTTCCAATTCTTTGTTTGGCCCAAAACATATTGTCATGATTTGTCACGACAAGAGTTGGCTTTGTCCGTGGCGTAAACGTCTTTAAATAAATACTTTCTGAAAAGTCTATGAGGAAAATGAACGGGGATTTCTTTTCCGGGTCTTTCGAGGGGGCGGGACTGCGACTCTCTATAGCCTACACTATATCAATCAGGAAACCAGTGACAACCAATGACGATTTCATATTAGCTAAAAAAGTACTCCGAAAATGCTCGCACAATTCAGAAGGAGGAATTACTAGCCTACCGGTATTCATTACTTTGACAATGTTTGGAGCTCTACAAGCTCACAACACACCGTGAGGTGCTAGCCCCTCCTATATACAGGTTTAATGTTTGTTTTTAGTTAAACAAACATTAAACAACATTTTGACAATGAAGGGAAATTTTCGTCATCTTGTCCCTAACAAACATTAAATGCCATTGACAATAACTTAGAATGTAATGTTTGTTTTGTCCATACATCACCATTACATCACCTAATCATAGCAACATGAGTTAGACTTTAATATATTAGCGCCACTCACTTCACACGGGTGTGATTTTTAGCTTGTAGATAGGCTAGCTTCACCATTATTTGCACAACATTATTGTCATACGTCAAAGTAGGGTATTCATTTACAAAACAAACGTTTAAATATGGGGACACAAGGTTTCTGCCCGACAACATATTGCTTGCATACCGTATGAGAGGAACAAACAATAATCTGGATAAGAGTCCACACAGTCCCTCGAAATCACGATTTCACAAATGTTGCTTTGTATAACTAACATTGTATAAACAAAAGACACTGTGCATGAAGTTAACAAAGGTTTTCTCTTGACAACAGTGATAGATGATATCCAATGCGGTTTCTGCTCCTCTCAGGGATTTATTTTCTTAGCTGAATATAGCAAATAAACAGCTGCATGCCTGTCGGTGTTTTAGAGAAATGTAGGTGAAAAATAGGAATGTTAGAAATTCTGGTGGTAACCGCCCAGTGTTGGCAGCTAGTTGTAGACATTTGGGATTTTTTTTTGCATGCCATCATGTTTGGTGGGGCAGTCAGGGCATTTAGGGCATTGCCCCCAGGTTCAAATACTGGGCGAGGCAGGTAGGACATAAAAGTTATGTATTGCAGCTTTGAAACAAGGAGTTGTTGTGCGGCATACTTTAAGCTCCATGAAGTCATGTCATCACTCTGTGGACGTTGTTTGAAAGAAACAGGTTACAGGTTATAGTGACAAACTCGTTTTACTGCCGTGGATGTCTCCTTGCTGGGAGAAAGAAATAGTTGTCATGGTTCTTTGTGAATCGCAATTATTTTGTCATCTGTCATAATCGTTTCCGACAAAGTCATTGCGATTATCTCAAATAATTACAATTAATTGTGATAACCCTACACACAGAACCTAGACCTTTTACACAATTCTTGTTTGCTTGCTCACACACACACACACACACACACACACACACACTCTCACACACACACAGGCCTTTTTGTCCTGGTACTGCTGAACAGAGTCAGGCTGTCGTATAGTTCCTGAATGGTACCATCATCACCTCTGTCTCAACAAGCGCCATATTGGACACGCTGAAAATGAACAATATGATATAGATTCATACACACAGCTGTGCACACACTTTTAATTAAGCTGTGGTGGAGAGAAGTACTCGCATGTTTTACTTAAAGTAAAGTAAGTAAAGTAAAAGTATCAATACGGCAATGTAGAAAGACAGTCAAATGTATCAAAAGTATTGTAATTTGGTATCAGAAATGTACTTAAAGTACCAAAAGTATTCAGTAGGCTATGCAGAATGTCCCATTTAATTGAAAGTTTTCATACAGTATGTATAAACGTCTTTTGAAAATAGGAGATTTACAAGTTTTTGAGCTTGTAGATCGGCTATTTTCAAATGACCGAAATATATAGGGCTGATGTGGTTAGTGTATGTAATAATAATCAAAATCTAGTCTACAAACTAGTAACTACAGTTTTCAAATAATTGTAGTGTAGTAAGAAGTACAATATTTAGTAGTACAAATTCCTCAAATTGTACTTAAGTACAGTACTTAAGTACTGTACGTAAGTAATAACCATCAAGAGTTATTTAGTTTTAAGTTTTAAGATTTTCGATCTCGTCGGCTAAAATGGGGGGGGAACATTTTCGATGACGTCCCACCGGAAAATAACATTGAATGTTGCGCAACAGACACTCCCAGCCTGTGGAGCGATGCGATCGGTTTTGATATCAATTATCTCCTTCCTTTTGATCAATCTCCGTCCTGAGCGCTGGGCGTTACTAATTGATAGGGCGGAGAACTCCGTCCTTGCCGCTCAGGGTGTTAACATTGGTCCGGTTGCTATGGCAATGCCCCACCGCTCCAGCTATGGGATTGAAAATATAATCGCTGTGTAAAGCAGTTGAAAGGAGGATTTTCAAACGTCCATAAATCGTAATCCAGGAGAGCTGTCCTAGTGTCCTTGATCTGGATCTTCTGCCATCCAAATTTCGGATTTAATTTGTGCCTTTGTACCGCGACGCTCCCGCCATGTAAACGCTTCTGACGAACAGTAAACAGTGTGTGCTTGTGCCAATGATACTATAGTGTGTGTAGTGACTAGTGAGTGTGTGTGGGGGGCGGGGGGGCGGGCAAACTCTGACTCTTAAAGTGAACGCGTATGGTGGCACCTGGAACTGGGATTTATGCTAACAGCTAGCCGCAATGAAAGAGTTAAGAGGGTGGTCTCGTGTAAGAATACTCTCAAGCTTACAAACTTACACAATTTAGAATTACAAGAAGAATATTGGCCTACTCATTATCGGAGCACAACAGCGAATGTAGAAACAAGAGAAGCAAATCAATCAATCGGTCAAACAAATGTTACACACTTATTAACTTTGCTGTGAGGTGGAAACCTCGTATGTCCAAAACTGTTACTTTTCAGAAAATTATGGAATGATTCTCTGTTATTATTTAGTTACATGCTCTTGTCAGATATACCTTTCATTGGTTCAATAAAACCCACATGTTTTATGGATATTTCACAAATATTTCACTTTGAAAATGTTTGGAGCTCTACAAGCTCACAACACACCGTGATGCAACCTGTTGTTAGCTTGTAGATAGGCTAGCTTCACTATATTTGCACGACCTTGTCATACGTCAAAGCGAGGAATTAATAAAAATAAACTAAAAACGAAATCTGCCCGACAACGTAAACATAATACGTACAAATATGAATGCAATGAGTAACAGATAAGCCCTATAAGAACTTTGACTGATTAACATTAACCCATTCTGGGCGGGAACCCCTTTTGGTGTTAGCATTATGTTATGCTTTAGCTATTGAAAAATAGCAGATCTACAAGCTCATAGCGCGCCACCGAGTGGCGCGCTACGAGCTTGTAGGTCTGCTATTTTTGAAAAATCAAAGAACGACTGACAGAAACATAGCTTTTTCAGAAAACTGTCAGGATGTAGACATTTTTCATCAACAGACTCAAGGTTCACATTTTTGAGCCAGACTTGCAAAGGCTGGTTCTAGGCAAGTCCTAAGACCATCCTTTCATCAGGTGGGAAAACATGGGAACCTGTGCCAACAAAACAACCTCTAGACTAGCCTTTGTATCGAATGACAGCAGGGCAGAGAGCAGCTGGTTTGGTTCAGCCAAAGAGAAATAAACAAGATAAATTATGTAAGCGTAAAAAAGGCCACTTTCTCCTATGAAAGCAATCATGCAGGTGCTGCTCAGGCACTGGGTTGGCTGCTCAAGTGTGCATGTAACCCTCACACACAGTCCATGCATATGGATGACTAACACAGGGGTGGCCATCTTTGACAATGGAGAGGGCCACTATATTTCCACACGCACTTCAGAGGGCCACATTGCATATTACTGTCATAGCAAAAATTGCCGATCTACAAGCTCAAAACGCGTTGCGAGACGTGTTTTGAGCTTGTATATCAGCTATTTTTGCTCTCTTTGAATTGAAATTCCGAATAATCTTTTTGGTATTTTTAGGTACTAGTAATTCTCTTAAAACAATAATATATCAATGTTCGGATATTAACCTGCGGGCCACATTAAGTGATGGTGATGGTATGAATAGAGACGGCACCGGATTTCTCCTCTCATCCACTTGCATTAAGTTGCTCAAAAGCGCATGAGGCGATTTCACTCCTCCTTCCGGGTAGGAACAGAGTGCATTCTGGGAAGAATTGGGCCAAATCGTGAACGCGCTGTGCCGTTGACTATCATTGCACGCGTTCACGTATGAAACAGCGCTCACGTGTCATCATGAACATGCGCAATGATAGTCAACGGACCAAAATTGGCCCAGTACTGCAATACCAAATTCGGCCACTATGTCCATTTCGCCTCAGGGTTTCCTCCGGGTGCCGTCTCTATTCATATATACTCTAAGTGTGGGCCGCATATGGCCCCTGGGCCGCCAGTTGCCCATTGTATCGACTAACGGGCACACGCACGCACACAATTTGCATACGGCATAGGCAATGGAACATACACCAGATTCGCACACAGATGCACCGGCGTAATAACAACTGCAGTTAAATATGCATTTAGTCTGTTTGTTGCAGATTCCCACTGTTATACTTGGCCTTGCTGGCGAGTTCTCGTCGTGAGATTGGAGTTAATGTGGATGAGCATGAGGCTGCTCTATAGGGTGCCTGTTTGCCCGCCCGCCCGAGCAGCGGTAGATTACATCACAGCGCTTGATGTCAGTGCTGGTTTTCTATTGGTCTGTAAAGTCAGGATGACAGATGAACGAGCGCCGCGGAGGACACATGACAGAAAAGGGACGAGTGCTGGCAACTGGAGGGTGATGGGAACACGAAGGCAAAAACCTCAGTGTTAACCCATTTTGGGTGGGAACCCCTTTTGGTGTTTTTTTTGTGTTTTTTTTACCTTTCAAATGAATTCTTTTTTTTTTCCATAATATTTATTTTATTTGGAAAAAGCAGTACAATAACAGCATTTCTATGCATACATTAGGACACAAGTGCAGTTCCCAAGGATTTTTTTTCACCCCTCTTCCTTCCCTCCCTCCCCCCTCCAAGTGACTCCATCTCCAGTGTCTCTGTAACATCCTTGCTTTCTTCAGGACTACATATGGCATCAGGTCAACACTTAACAGGGGCCCCTTTTGGTGTTTTAAACATTATGTTATAATTTAGCTATTGAAAAATATCAGATCTACAAGCTCATAGCGCGCCACCGAGTGGCGCGCTATGAGCTTGTAGGTCTGCTATTTTTGAAAAATCGTGAAAATATTTATTTCAGAAAACTGGAGGATTTTGTAGAGAGGCTGGGGAATTGGGAATTGGCTATACTAAATTGGGACTTGAAGGGGAGAAAATGTTTTTCTTTTGTCTTGAAGGGGCATGTTTTGCACAATGACAGTCTTTTCATTATGTCTGCCCACGATCTCTGTGATTCATACAGTAGGCTACGTTTGTTTACCTCAGTCACTGATACTAAAATCTGATATTTTATTTTTATTTTTTCTATGAACCTGTGACTTGACACCCATACTGTTATAAAACGAAAATAAAAAGATTTTGAAAAGAAAGAAAACTGGAGGATTTAGAAGATTTCTTTTTTAAATTTCGAGGTCAGGCCTAAATGGGTTAATATAACTCAGAGAGGGTGTGCAAATGTAACCAAATGGTGACGCGTGTGAACGTGTCCAATCTCAGGGTTATAAACTGATAAATGAACAGTGATGGGGTCACATAGCTGGAAGCATCAGGGAGATGGAAGACTAGCCAGAGGCCGCGATGACGGGGACAAGTAGGATGACAGAGATGACACGCAAAGAAGAACAATCTGGCTCTAAGGCACACATGTCCCAAACACTGGGTCGGGACCCGTTTCTATGGGTCACGACGAGTAAGCATCTCTTTATCTTTTTTGTTTAGATCTGCTATTTTCACTAGCTTGGGTCCCAGTCAAATGGGTCTTGGACTAAAATGTTTGGGAACCACTGCTCTAGTGAGATGACCTTTTCTCTTTTTTTCTTTCCCTTTTTACTGATTTATAAGTTTATTCATTAGTCAATGAATGTTTTTTTTTTTGTCTCCGCTGTTTCGATGTTGTCTTTGTAGTCGACATGACTGCATCACTGTGGTGTCCACATCAAAAAATATAGTATATATTAGTGTTTTAGTCGAGTCCACATACACCTACAGCGAGTCCAAGTCAAGACCAAGTCAAAGGGGGGGCGAATGCGAGTCGGGACCGACGGGAGGCGAGACAGAGTCGACAGAGACCAGTTTTTGTTATCTTTCTCTCACTGCAGAAAACACTGAGCAGGCAGGCAATACCTCAAATTGTACTTAAGTAGAGTACTTAGTAAATGTACTTAGTTACTTTCCATCACTGCCTACTAGACACATTATTCTGGCCTAACGAGTGGCCGGGGAGCTGGAGGTCAATACAGTGAAAATGTCACTTAACAATACAGCTGAGAGCTGATGGCACGTGTTGGAACCAATTAAATACATTATGTGACTGTCACTAAATACACAATACAGTGCAGTTACACGCTGCATTTGATTCTCAAGTAAACCTCTTGTTAATTCTCACACTGGAGCAAATCAATGTATACCCCAAAAGGGTCATTAGGATTATTACATTTCACAGTGGGATGTGTGAAAGATAACATCTTCAGATGTTATTACATAACGTATAGATAACTGCACAAATAAAAGTGTGTGTGTGTGTGCGTGTGCGTGTGCGTGTGCGTGCGTGTGCGTGCGTGCGTGCGCTTTGTTTAGCATTTCTTTCTGCATGGTCTACAATAAAGCATTCATGTGTGCCCACATGACTTGATAAGTCATCTGTTTTTATGTAATTGTAGCATACTTACTGAGCATCTCCAGAAGATAATATTACATTATGGAGAGGCCCTCACTCAGTTTTGCCAATACCTGCTTCTGCCTGACAGACTGCTGAGGGTCATGACTAAGTCATGGATTTAGTTATGTCATAAAAGCCTCTTTGTTTTCTAGTAATAAAAAACAAAAAATCCCCCTAAAACCTCCCAAAGCGTGCTTTCTTTTAGAAATACACCAAAAATGTGATGCATGTGATTACATTGATAAATCCTTAAGAAAAGCACAGCCACGCTAATAAGATGAATCATTATTGATTATTTATTGGTGTGTCTAGCATCGACACGCTAACCATTGCTTCATCTGTCATCACTCTAGGATGTGACTGTGTTCAGACTTGGCATGATGCTTGTGTGTCACCACCAGCCCTGAACAACTCTCATGTCCAAGGACGTTTCCCAAACTATCACTTATAGAAATCCTCATACATAACTTCATACTGTGTGATTCTCTCCATGTCATGATCAAATGAACTGTTTATTTGAACATGACATGGAGTTTGAATGATTGATTGATTTTTATTTGGTGATTTAAAAAAAAGAGCACAGAGGACTTTCCGACATTCAAGTTGGCATCACCGAGGATGAAAACACAAGAAAGCCTTTGGGCTTATTCCATTGTGGTCGTCAACAACAAAACAAAATAAACACTAAACAACATGACAAGACATCACAACAACAATACGTAACTACTGTATACAGACGGATATCAATACATACATGCATAAGAAAATCCCAGAGTGGGATACTGTAGCTAGCATTGGCAGGAACACCAGAACACCCGCCTCAAAATACAGTCGCCTCAGGCGTACAGTCGGCAGAACGGTAGAACGGTCTCTGCCTGGTATTCCTTTTTTTTGTGGCTTTCACCTTTATTTTATATATTTTATATATTTTATGGAGGGACAGACAGTAGGCTGACAGGAAATGGGGAGAGAGATGGGGGGGGAAAGACATGCGGTAAAGGCCGTCGGGATCGAACCCGCGGCACACTGCTGCCAGACTGGATTACCAGCCAAGGTGCCTGGACCACTGAGCCATGGCCCAGGCCCTGCCTGGTATTCCTATACTCAGTAAAACTATGACTAAAAAGAAGAACACCGTTTACCGGCCACTGCTACAGAGCTGACAATAAGGTTATATCTTCCCTTTTTCTGGAATCCTGCCTCAAAGCAGACCAGAGGTAGAAAACTGTCGTTCCCTGATGTCATCGCTAGGGGCACATGCATCAGTAAGCAGGAACTGGGGTTTCAATGAAGGACCGGAAAGTCTGGCGTGGCATTGTGAAATCCATGACCTCGACTGCGGTCGAGAAATGATGATGATGACTAAACGGTTACACCTAACCTTATTCCTATACTTAACCCATTCTGGGTGTTTTAACTAAGCATTATGTTATACTTTAGCTATTGAAAAATAGCAGATCTACAAGCTCATAGCGCGCCACCGAGTGGCGCGCTACGAGCTTGTAGGTCTGCTATTTTTTTTAAATCGTAAAAATGCGGCACAAATATTTGAATATATATTCTTTCAGAGCGAACGTTTTTTTAATTTCGACGTCAGGTCAAAATGGGTTAACCTCAGTAAAACTATGCCTAACCTTAAGCTTATTTTTGAACGGTGGGAACACTGTCTCCTATGAACAGCTATGTCTGTCCGGTGACCTACCTTCAGCTGGGTGACAGTACAGTACAGAGTACAGTATACAGTACGCGTACAGTACAGAGCACAGTAGAGTACAGTCCTTCAGCTGGGTGACATTACACTACAGTACAGAGTACAGTAAAGAGTACAGTACAGTATGCACACAGTACAGTACAGTATGACTACATACTCGTACAGTACAGAGTGCAGTACAGTATGAGTACAGTACAAAGGTACATACTCGTAGTGTACAGTACGAGTACAGTACGTGTAGAGTACAGTACGGGACAGCGCAGTACAGTACACTGAGCACCATAACTACAACACTAGCACAGTACAGTACGAGTACAGTAAAGAGCAGGGGTTCTCAACCCGTGGGTCGCGACCCCTCGGGGGGTCGCCAAATTATTATTATTTTTTTTTTGCAACTTATGGCTAGAAAATGGAAATGAAGAGTTTACATATAGTACACAGTACATGCATACACCTTCCCTAATGATTATATCTGGTATAGTTATGGTGTATTGTCTATATTATTAAGGTTATTGTAGAAGTCAATTTATATTGGGGGTCAGGAGGGGGCGGGGCGGGGGTCCCGAGACATTGCCAAAGTATTTTCGGGGGTCCCCGGCCAAAAACGTTGAGAACCCCTGGTAAAGAGCACAGTACAGTAACTAGTTCCACCGCTCAGTTCACACAGGTGCAATTTTTAACCTTATCGTCAGTAACACAAATACAAGAATATAAGAACCGCACCACCTATAGCGGTCGGCGTGAGGTCAGCGGGAAGAAATGAGGGCGAGCGTGCTGACCCTCGTTGCTGTCTTTTGTCTATCACTTTCCATTCTAACCGTTTATCAGAATCATTATTTCTTTTTTTTTTATGTTTTTTGTGGCTTTCGCCTTTATTTTATTTTTTTATGGAGGGACAGACAGTAGGCTGACAGGAAATGGGGAGAGAGATGGGGGGAAGACATGCAGTAAAGGCCGTCGGGATCGGGAGTCGAACCCGCGGCACACTACCAGACTGGATTACCAGCCAAGGTGCCTGGACCATTGAACCATGGCCCAGGCCCAGAATCATTATTTTCTACAAATCAAACCCTGGGCCCTGACCGGGCCAAATGAACGCTCATGGAAAAAGCAACATGTCAGCTAGAGTTTCTTTTTTCTGTGGATTAGAATGTGTAATTATTCAATTTGTGGCATCAAGACTTTGTCGGTTGTCTCAATATGTCCAATTTGTCTCTCCTCTTCACAGAACATTGAAAGGTCTCTGGTCTGATGCTGCCATCAATTGCCATGGAAACTGATGCCAGTCACATGTTGGAGGCAGCCCTGGAGCAGATGGATGACATTATAGCAGGTAATACTAAGAACAGGCCTCGAACCCAGATCCTTGACACAGTGTCGGTCCCTGAGCCTAATGCAAGGCAATCCCAGTAATGGATGTTTTTCAACAACACAGTTTTCTGTTGTTACTGTAAGCAGTATTCGTGTACAGCTATCACACTGTTTGTTGGTCCCAGGACCAAACAAGGGCAACCTAGTGGTGTGCATAGTTTTAAATGTTTAAAATCAAAAGGGACACAACCGGATCAACCCATTCACACACAAAAGCACAAAACATAATTTGTGAATTTACAATGCTTCTTTGAAGGAGAATACGGAGACCAAATGAAAACACCCCAAATAGGTGTGCAACTGTGCATTGTTGAGCCATGTGGCCTTATCAATGACCTTGGCCTTTGACCACCAGATTGCACCATATGTCAGATATCGAGTTGGATCTACTGTAATATTTGAAGTTTCATGGCCTAGTCTTATGATTCGATATCATCCTGGCCCCTTTTCCACCAAAATAACTTTGGTTCTAGAACGGCTTCCGTTCTTTATTTTTAATGATGGTTTATAACTACACGTAGGGATCCACCGAAAGGGAAATACTTGGCCGAAACCGAATACCGAATATAGGAAACAGTTGGCCGAAAACCGAATACCGAATATGATTAATATTATACATCTTTTTTCCTACCATTGCTGTCATGGCCGTACCTTAAAGCTACCTGATTTATGGCAAAAGAAATGGTTATGGCAAAACGTAACTTAAATAATAATCACTATTATGGGTCCATAAAACATTTATTCAGCTCTTTTGAATGCATTAATTGCATTGCACTATTCGGTGATATATTTTCTGCCTATTTGGGCCGAAACTGAGTAGGCCGAAAATGCATTTTTAGCCGGTTCAGGACAGTGAGTACTTAATGTTAATGCGCCACAGTTGTAGCGAAGCAGAACTAATCGAAGACATACATACTCCTCAATGTCTCCAAATGTCCATGTGTCACCTGGATCCTTTCCCTGGCACTTACGCACATTCACAGACACAAAAATGCATGTGCAAGAACGGAACCGGTTCACCCCCAGTGGAATAGGGGCCACAGAGTGTTGAGACATGATTTGATATCACACAGTGTATTGATCCATTGCAAGCAGCCTCAGTATAACCATGTTGCTGTTTCCAGAGACTAAACGTTTGGGAGATGCATGCATGTCTAATGTACTTTTCTTATGTTTCTACGCAGCTGTTTTGCTAACCTAGTACAAGAGTAATGAGAGGTCTAAACCTTTATGCGTGTACTTACATGAGTTCAAGTCCTGACAGTGATGACATGTAAGCATCATCACTGCATTGGGCTGAGGTTAAAGTGATGACATGGCGTGTGTGCGTGCGCACGTGTGTGTGTGTGTGTGTGTCTGTGTTAAATGACTGATTACCAATTTAGTGCCAAGTGTAGAACACAGAGTGTGTGTGCGTGCATGTGCGCGCGCACATGTCTGTGCTTGCTTCATGGGATCTTGCTTCCTGCTGGCAAGCGAAGACATTGCCAAGACGATTTAACTAACAGGGGGCAAATGCTTAATGTGGCCTGCCAATGAATGTGTGGGCCTGCCAGTGTGTGTGTGTGTGTGTGGGCCTGCCAGTGTGTGTGTGCGTGTATCCTTGGGCGAAAACAATGCCAGTTATCGAGTGAAAGTGAACAGCAGGCGGGAAACTCCAGAGAAATAAGACAGAAGATGCAGTAGTAAAACCAAGGCTTGCCTCATAAACAGTGACACGTTGATTTGATCACTCACACTCGAATGTCACCAGTGGTGTAAAGTAACTAAGTACATTTACTTAAGTACTGCACTTTAAATTGGAGGTATTTGTATACTTTACTTGAGTATTTCCAATATTTTTACTTCTACTCCACTACATCTCACTCAGAGGCAAATATTGTACTTTTACTCCACTACAATTATTTGAAAACTTTGTTTGTAGATTTTGATTATTATTACAAAACCACTTCAGCCCTAGAGACACATTTCGGGCCATTTGAAAATAGCCGATCTACAAGCTCACAATGCGTCACATCTGCTATTTTCAAAAACGTATACATTTGAAAACATGAAATGAGACATTCTCCACTCAAGTACATTTTGAATTCTGGACTTTCACTTGTAACAGAGTATTCCTACATTGCAGTATTGATACTTTTACTGAAGTGCAAAATATATATGTGAGTACTACTTCCACCACTGAATGTTACGTATAAAGCTGTCTTCTCTAAGGATCTGTCAGTTGCTGCTGCTGCTGACAAAAAAAGAAAAGGAAAGAAAACATGGCCTCATCAAGGTCACCGAATGCCTCTCAATGACCACAAATAGAACTGCATTAAAAATCCCATTAGTGATATGATCAGCCAATCATTAACAAGGAAATTAGAAGCCTTTATCTGCAGTGCTCTGACATGGCAGTCAGATTGCATTCCAGAATGAAGTGCATGGGTTCAACATGTTGTTATGTTATGAGAGCAACATCCAGAGCACTTTGCTGACTGGTAATGTCTTTGATGTAACAGTCTTTACTTGTATGGTTTAAAAAATGGTGCTGCCATCTAGTGGTTGCAGGCGGACCATCTCTGAGTAAGAGAAATCAGTTAACCCATTTTGAGTGGGAACCCCTTTTGGTGGTTACATACATTATGTTATAATTTAGCTATTGAAAAATAGCAGATCTACAAGCTCATAGCGCGTCACCGAGTGGCGTGCTATGAACTTGTAGGTCTGCTATTTTTTTTAAATCGTTAAAATGTGCCTCAAATCTTTCAGAAAATTGTCATGATTTAGAAAACATTTTTTTTTAATTTTGACGTCAGGCCTAAATAGGTTAAATGTGCAGCATAGCATACTGTCCGAGCATACCTACAGTATTTACATGCACCGTGACCTCGACAGTGCAGGGCCAATAACCCATTTAGACCTGAGCAAAGATTTGAGTTAAAAACGTTCGCTCTGAAAGAATATATATTCAAACATTTGCGCCACATTTTCACAATTTTTCAAAAATAGCAGACCTACAAGCTCGTAGCGTGCCACTCGGTGGCGCGCTATGAGCTTGTAGATCTGCTATTTTTCAATAGCTAAATTATAACAATGTTTAAAACGCCAAAAGGGGTTCCCGCCCAAAATGGGATAAGGCAGTCACGGAAGGAGGTGGGGGTCAGTATCATACTGACCTGACGAAGATCTACTAAGATGGAAACGTTGTCGTTTGTTCAATAAAGTAATTGTTTACCAAAAGAATGGTGTGCGGGCCCCACCCCCCCTCCAGCATAGCATTCTGTACCAGAATAGAGAGTATGCGCATGCTTAAAGTGAATGGCACATCGAGTGGCAAATCGAGTGGCAAAGCAACAGGCAAAGTGAGTTTAACATTGTTTAATGTTGTTTAATGCAATCAGAAAGGACTTTTCTGTGTGGATGTATGGGCTGTCGAGGCCAGAAAGTAGTTTTTTGCCACTCAGTAGGCGTTCCTGCATAACTTCCTGGTTTGATGATGATGTCACGCGCATACCCATATTCTGTATTTGTGGTAATTTCAGTGGAAACTAATTGCATCTATTTGAATGAATATGAATATTTAAGTTTTTCCTCCTCTTACCTTTAGAATCTAAAGAACGCATTATGAAAGTAATTGTCTGTTTTTTTTCTCGTTTTCTTTCTTTTCGTGAGGAAATTAAATATACTGTATAGGAGTCTCTTTGAGATAGTTAGACAGGGTTGATTAGCAGTGGTACAGTAGTTTGTAGTTAGACAGTGTTAATAGTAGTAGTTTGTAGTTAGACAGGGTTAAGTAGTTAAGCCTTTCCTCTCCTGGCCTCCATGGGCACCTAGGGCTGGTCTTCAATGATGGGAGGAGAGTGTGTGTGTGTGTGTGTGTGTGTGTGTGTGTGTGTGTGTGTGTGTGTGTGTGTGTGTGTGTGTGTGTGTGTGTGTGTGTGTGTGTGTGTGTGTGTGTGTGTGTGTGTGTGTGTGTGTGTGTGTGTGTGTGTGTGTGTGTGTGTGTGTGTGTGTGTGTGTGTGTGTGTGCATATATCCACTTGCGTCCATATACAGTAACAGTACATACACAATCATGGGTTACTGCTACAGTAAACATGACAGACATGTGACAATGAATTCTCCAATTGGCTTCAGGATAACTCTCTGGCTGTGTTGTGCAGCTGTGCAGGCCTCTTGGCTGACAGGCAGTAAGTTACAAGCAGCAAGATTCCAGAGAGGAGGGAAATATCACATGTTGTTTACATCATGTGCTCTTTTTCATGTACATGAAGGGTTTGTTTTGTAAGGCTATTTGGCAGTGCAATGGCTAACTTCATCTAGTAACTAGTCAACCACCACACACGCGCACACACGCACGTCGCACGCACACACAGTGTGTGTGCGCACACATGCATTTTTGTGTCTGTGAATGTGCGTAAGTGCCAGGGAAAGGATCCAGGTGACACATGGACATTTGGAGACACTGAGGAGGATGTATGTCTTCGATTAGTTCTGCTTCTCTACAACTGCGACGCATTAACATTAAGTACTCACTGTCCTGAAAATGTACTTTACACTTACAGCTGGAATAGGAGCCTCTTTGCCAATTCTACTGTAAATTGTGCATATGGCAGGTAATGTTTTATGCTGTAAGAGCTGACCTTTTTTTCAGACATTTAACTACCTAGGCTAGAACCTATGTAGTGTCCCAAACGCAGTTTATTTTAATGCACGCACGCCCAGAATTGGGATGCTAGGGTTCAAGTGGTTTCTTGCATAAGACCATTGAGCATGCTCTCAATGGTCTTCCCTGATTAAATAAAGGTAATAAAACAGTGGTTAAGTAATCTCTCCTTTCTTCTCCTCCGCCTCTCCTGTGGGCTCTCTCTCTCTCTCGCTCTCTCGCTCTCTCGCTCTCTCTCTCTCTCTCTCTCTCTCTCTCTCTCTCTCTCTCTCTCTCTCTCTCTCTCTCTCTCTCTCCCCTCAGGCTCCAAGGCAGCGGCAGCAGAGTTTAATGGCCTGTACGAGCTGGGTTCTCCGGTGAGCACCGGTCCACTGCAGGTGCTGCAGCTGGCCGAGGAGCTGAAGCTGGCCTTGGACCTGCACAGCGGTCAGGACGCCAGAGGCAGCCTCAGGTCACAGCTACCCACGGAGACGGCCAACGCTCTCATAGACTGGCTGCTAAGCGGAACCGTGAGTACTACATACTATAGGCTACTAGTAGTGTGTACGGCAGTGGTTTCCCCCCCAAACCTTTTTAGCTCAAGAACCCGTTTTGCCTGGGATCCAAACTAGTGAAATAAATATCTACAATTTCTGCTATTTTCACTACCTTCTTTGTTTTCTAATTTATGGAATTTCTTAGATTTGTCTTTGATTTCTTTATGAAACTACTGACTTATTCCTGAAAATCTTTGCTTTTTTGGGAATGTTTTTATTTTTTATGTTTTGAAATAATTAAAAACTAAAACTAAAGGGACCCATACCGCGTTGCGACGCGTTGGAACCAGTGGCGTATACGGTATGGACCACTATTAGGTTGGATCGCTGAAACGTGAAGAGAGAGTCGATTACGGTGATCACTTGCTCAACTGCTCAATAGAAACATAGATGGCGTGCCTCAATGTTATTTTGTCCAATGACCCAACCTGAGAAATGTGTAAAACAAACACAGTACATGCTGTTTCACAACATGCTTTAACAGAAGTAGCCTAGCTCCAGATTCCTTTTTCTGGGGGCGACTGACTGGCTGCGTGTAGCAAAAGCTAGAGAGACGACACAATATAATGCACACTATGTAAAATGATGTCCGGCGTATGGCGTAAGGATCTTAAATTCAAAGCGCAATCGTTCACAGAATCACTTCTGAAACAGTGATTGATGCATATACGGAGCATGTTCGTTCGTGGTTCCTTATTGTCACTTCCATCTTCCGGGGCGACTGTGGCTCAAGAGGTAGAGCAGGTCGTCCAATGATCCATGGGTCGGCGGTTCGAATCCCGGCTCCTCCTGTCTACATGTCGAAGTGTCTTTGGGCAAGACACTGAACCCCAAATTGCTCCCGATGTGCTGGTTGTTACCTTGCATGGCTTCTGCCTCAATCGGTGTATGAATGTGTGTGTGAATGGGTGAATGTAATGCACAATCTATGTAAAGCGCCTTGGATAAAGGCGCTATATAAATGCACCATTTACCATTTTCCATAATAGAAACTGCATTCATCATGGGGGCAAAATATCATTCTCCCCAGTGCAACAACATACGTGTAAAAACAACAGACGAGATGTCATTAAAAGATCATTAACAGTAAAAACTAAAAAGTCATTAGAAATGTTAATTGCTTGGCCTCCTGCAGCCACACCAGGCACAGTCGGCAATGCAATAGACTTTCTGTATCGCTAGACTCAACATGCTTTAGAAGTGGAGTGGCTCGTATTTGGCGCCGGGTAAATGATCAGGCACAAGACATTAAACACTTACTAAGAGCAGCAGCTGTGAGGAGTCACAGAGATGTTTTCAGTGTGGAATATTTTTGTTTATAGTGAGTGGAGTTTTCTTTCACCCCACCCCCTTTTTTTCCCCAAGGTCAGTTATTCATAACAAATTAGCTCAGAGAGGCTGGATTGATCCCTTCATTCAGCAGCTGTGAGGACAGAACCAAAAGATGTGCGAGTGAGTGGCGCTGTTGGGTCTTTGCAGTGTTGATTTTGACCGCAATTTTTTTCTTTTGTATAAAATTTAATTTAGTTTTAGACTTTTAGTCATCTGAAATGACGAAATAAGATATCACGATATTAAAATGTATTTTGGCAATATATGGCGTCGTACACTTTTACATACTGAAAATAACCGAACTACAAGCTCACAACGCGCCACAGTGAGCTTGTAGATCTACTATTTTCAGAGACCAGAGTACAAACTAAAATGACTGAAAAAAGTAGTAGAGTGTAAACGAGGACAGACTGGGTGAGGTGAAGAGTGAGAGGTGAAGAGGAGAGGAATTTCGCTGGACTCCTAGACAGCAACTATTCCTGGAGCTGTGATGGGGTCGTCTTGACGCGTCTCTGTGAGGTCGAACTCAGACAGGGCTTTCTTGGTCCGTGTCCCAGTAGTCTGAGACAAGTAAGGGAGTAGCCAGCACACAAATCAATGTCCTTTTCACATCGGTTTTTTATTTACCTCTCACGCACAGAGACAACGACCACGTTTCAACTTAACCAGTCTTCCTCAGCGTTGTCATGACGTTGTTGAGCCGTGCACCCTGGAGTGTTACGAGACTTCTGCTTTGCAGTAATTTATCCCAGTCTAAGACAAGCTAGCCTGGCATGGCCAGACTGATATCACTGCGTAGCTTTTTTTGTCTTTTTTCCTGTAGCAGATTCGTCTGGTTTCCAGGCTAAGACAAGCTAGCTTATTCATATCTTCCTTCCTTCCTTCCTTCCTTCCTAATTCATGACTTTAACATATTGTGTGTAGTCGGATAAGTATGAATTAATAAAACTGGGTCTTGGGTGATAGTACAGTATTATTGCTGAATTCTGTCTGGAGGGAGGGAGGGAGGGAAGGGAGGGAGGGAGGGAAGGAAGGAAGGGGACATGCAGAGAGGGTCTGGGATGTGGTCCAGTAAGTAAGTGTTCCACTGAGACACTTAACTATTACAACTCAGATCAACATCCGGGGCTTAACTCTCCCTCTCTCTCTCTCTCTCTCTCTCTCTCTCTCTCTCTCTCGCTCTATATGTCCATTACACCCTATGTCTCTCTTTTCTCTGTGACTCACAACTTCTATCACTCGCTCTCCCTCCCCTGTTTACTATTGGTGTTTCTCTCTCTCTCTCTCTCTCTCTCTCTCTCTCTCTCTCTCTCTCTCTCTCTCTCTCTCTCTCTCTCTCTCTCTCTCTCCTCCTACTATACCTGTTTGTCTCTCTTCCATGCAGGTATTTCTTTTTTAATTCTCCTGCACCTCTCTAGCTCCACTCTCTGCTCACAGCCTGTTTATTATTATTATTGACGTATTGTACGATATTTTGTCCACCTCAAGCTCAGGATTAAACTATATTGGAGTATCAAGGTACGTTCAATTGTATATACTGGTAGCACAATTGAATCCTTTTGCAATGTATTTATGTATTGGTCTGGAAGTGGCTGCTGATGTGAAATCTTTAACGTCCATAATAGTTGGAGTTATTGTAATGACTGAATTAGATTGACTGCATATTGACAGTTTTCCCACATGTTGAGACTTTTGTATACCTCTTTCAGTGCATGATACACAAAGTATTTACTGTACAGGCATATTTAATGGGACATTCTGCATAATGAGTACTTTTACTTTTGGTACTTTAAGTACATTTTAATGACAACACTTTTGTACTTTTACTCCAAGTACATTCTGAATTCCGGACTTTTACTTAATTGTTGAGTATTTCTACATTGCAGTATTTAATACTTTTACTTAAAAATAAACAAATGTGAGTACTTTTTCCACCACTGGAGGTCTCACATGTTGCACACAGCTAACCTCCCAGAACCCTGTTCTCTCTCTCTCTCTCTCTCTCTCTCTCTCTCTCCCTCTCCCTCTCCCTCTCCCTCTCTCTCTCTCTCTCTCTCTGTCTCTCTCTCTGTCCCTCTCCCTCTCCCTCCCTCCCCCTCTCCCTCTCTCTCTCTCTGTCTCTCTCTCTCTGTCTCTCTCTCTCTCTCTCTCTCTCTCTCTCTCTCTCTCTCTCTCTCTCTCTCCTGTCCTTCCCGTCCCCCCCAACGTCTTGCTCCTAATGTTCTCCTTTCTGCACTGTTTATTTCCACATGGGGCATTAGGCTACACTACAACATCTTCATCTTTCATTCATGTGGATACGTTCTGACATTTGACCTCGTTACATAACACTGTATACTGTGATGGAGAGGATGGAGCACACACACACACACACACACACACACACACACACCCACACACTTTCATAAAACGTTGTGATGTCATAAATACGTTTTAACTTCGTCCCACTTCTTCTTTGGTACGTCTTACTGTATGTTCTCCTTAAACTGTATTTCACTTCTCTACACTAGTCAAATCCTTGACTCTTGAGAGTGAGAATCAATGTGTGAGTTACAGATAGATTCATTAACACTGAGGATTTTAGCACGCACGCACGCACGCACGCACGCACGCGCGCACACGCACACGCACAGACCCATGATGTGCATGAACCGTACAGCTGTCCTGGCTGTCTGTAGTAACAGCGCAGACATATACTGTAGCTCTCCCAACACAAACATGGACTGAGGCACTGTGACCTCCTTTTTGTTTTGTTTGTTCAAATTCTACATTTCTTGGATTCAGAATCGTAAAAAACCCCTAGTTTGACCCCTCACATACTACTTAAAGCAGAATAAAAAGAAAGTATATTTTTGCCTGCATAAGGTTTAAGGGTACCCCAACTTTCAGCAGCTGTCAAAAATGCCCCTATAGGGGAACTGAATTTCAATCTTTGAAATGTGTTAGTAGACACCTTTACAAACACATTGGTGAAGAAATGTCTTTGTAAGAAATGTATTCCCAGATTTTATTAATATCCCCTGCCTAATATATATATATTTTATATGTACTGTAGCAAAATAAGTTTTTTTGAGTGGTGCAACCACTCCAAGGAACAGCTTTGTCCCTATGTCCTAACCTATGTCCTAACCTATGTGACTATGTGACTATGTCCGTTTAGAGTACCAATAGGGGGTGCTGTTGCACCACTCGCTTCAGACTGGTCTGATTCTTTACTTGAATTTTACTTTAAATTTTTGAAAAATGAGTGGGTATGTATCTGCTTTCTGCAGCTCCTCTTTGATGCGTGCGTGCGTGCGTGCGCGCACACACACACACACACACACACACACACACACACACACACACACACACACACACACACACACACACACACACACACACACGCCACCCACCACTGACTTTGAGAAGCAACATCAAAGATACATGCAATTAGTCAGTGCCTGTTACTCTGGGATTACACATACACACACACACGCACGCGCCCACACGCACACACTCATACAGATGCACGTGCACATGCATGCATACGTTCCGCGCACACACAGGAAATGTGATAACTGTGTTATAGGCAGGAAGTCGGGAGAGCCTTTGAGCAGTGCTCGTTAACGTTGACCTGAGGGCTTTGCCTCTTCATCCTTGTCTGTGTCTCTCTGTGTCCAATTTAAGGTTTTAGACCAATGATCTGGACATTATTCTACCCAGAAGAAGAATACAGACCATGTATGCCCGCGGCAATATGGGGAAATAAGACACATGTGCGTGCGTGCGTGCGTGCGTGCGTGCGTGAATATTGTTCAAGCTTTGCAGCTGTCAGTGGTGGAAAGAGTACTCACATTTTTTTACTTAAGTAAAAGTATCAATACTGCAATATTGAAATATTGTACTTGAGTAAAAGCACAAAAGTATTGGCATCAAAATGTACTCGAAGTACCAAAAGTAAAATTACTCATTATGCAGAATGTCCCATTTCAAGTGTAATAAAAAAATGTATAAAAAAGTATTTTGAAAATAGCAGATCTACAAATCTGCCACAAAACTCACACCCACAGCCACAAAACTAGACAATGATCTGGTGCCACCCACTTACAAAACAAATATGGGTAAATTGAAAATTCACCTTCCGCAGCACTGCTATTCAGGTGTGGAATGCCCTCCCCCTTCCCTTAAAACGAGCAAATCACTGGCCTCCTTTAAAACAGACCTACATTTTCACCTGTCAGCAGGTCAGAGGGAGAGGAGGTGACCAATTACTGTTTTAGATTATTGTTCATGACTATGTGTGTGAGTGCATGGGACCCGAATGGAAACAAAAATGTGACGCATTGTGAGCTTGTAGATCTGCTATTTTCAAATGGCCGCAATGTACATATAGGGCTGAAGTGGTGACGAGTGGATATGCTTTGTAGTAATAATCAAAATCTTTTTGTAATCTAATTGTAGCCGCTTAACAAATAAATGTAGTGGAGTAAAAAGTACAATATTTGCCTAAATACTCCAGTTGAGTAAAACAAAATGTTTTACTTGAGTACAGTACTTAAGTAAATGTAACTTTCCACCACTGGCAGCTGTTCCAGGCTGAGCCAGTGCCAGGTGCTGGTTTCCACTTAAGACTCAATCCACATGGTTGAGGGTAGAATGGACAATTACACTCTACTCTATAGACAAGGGGCTCTATTTTCGTCTAAGCTAAACCCCTTATCCCTAAACTACTTTGCCTTTTTACATGTTTTTTTGTTGTTGTGGCTTTCGCCTTTATTTTATATTTTTATGGAGGGACAGACAGTAGGCTGACAGGAAATGGGGAGAGAGATGGGGGGGGAAGACATGCAGTAAAGGCCGTCGGGATCGGGAGTCGAACCCGCGGCACACTGCCAGACTGGATTACCAGCCAAGGTACCTGGACCATTGAGCCATGGCCCAGGCCACTACTTTGCCTTTTTGAATAGTTAAAATAGCCAATCTACATCGACATGTTGTGAGCAGGCTATTTTAACTATTCAAAGATGTTTTTCAAAATAGTAAAAAGGCAGAGTAGTTTAGGGATAAGGGGTTTAGCATGGACGAAAATAGAGCCCAAGGTTTTCAGCCTTGCTCTCTAGGCAGGGTGGCGCCATTGCTCCTTTTTGCTGGGGTTGTGCAGATAACTCCTGTGTCTAAACCTCCAGGGCATCGGCGGTTCCCAATGTGGTATCTGGGGACCCCCGCGATTCCTTGAGGGGGGTCCCCAGGCAAAAAAATTTAACAGGGACAATACAAAAAACAATGGGCAGTATTATGCGTGTCTTAAGTACCAGGTCTTATGTTAAGTAAGACCTAAGGTCTTATGCCTCCAGGTCTTAAGTTAAGTAATAAGACCTGGTACTTAAGACACGCATAATACTGCAAAGTGTCAAGTTGTAAAAACAAGAAACCGTTGCGCTGTACATAGGGTTTATACTAGCCACGGCTAATTTGCAACCCCAGTGCCTGGTTTAGGCCTTTCTATACAATTTTTAACTACCTATACTAAAAACAATTGTGTACAAAAAATACAATACCCATTACATTGATCTATAAAACAAAAGTAGACATAATCACTCAGGTAACCAGTCAGACACTATACATGCGAACACAGTTGATTTGATTTCAACCATAGTTTGAGTCCTCTGTAGAAAACATTACCATCCGTTTCTAGTTTTAGACCCGTAGACAAGGAGGTCCAAAGGTTTGCCCCCTTTTACTGAGAAGGCAGACTGTCCTTTACTGAGAAGGAAGACTGTCCTTTACTGAGAACACAGACTGTCCTTCACTGAGAAGGAAGACTGTCCTTTACTGAGAAGGATGACTGTCCTTTACTGAGAAGGAAGACTGTCCTTTACTGAGAAGGATGACTGTCCTTTACTGAGAAGGATGACTGTCCTTTACTGAGAAGGCAGACTGTCCTTTACTGAGAAGGTAGACTGTCCTTCACTGAGAAGGCAGACTGTCCTTCACTGAGAAGGCAGACTGTCCTTTACTGAGAAGGAAGACTGTCCTTTACTGAGAAGGTAGACTGTCCTTCACTGAGAAGGCAGACTGTCCTTCACTGAGAAGGCAGACTGTCCTTCACTGAGAAGACAGACTGTCCTTTACTGAGAAGGAAGACTGTCCTTTACTGAGAAGGAAGACTGTCCTTCACTGAGAAGGCAGACTGTCCTTCACTGAGAAGGCAGACTGTCCTTCACTGAGAAGACAGACTGTCCTTTACTGAGAAGGAAGACTGTCCTTTACTGAGAAGGAAGACTGTCCTTTACTGAGAAGGTAGACTGTCCTTCACTGAGAAGGCAGACTGTCCTTCACTGAGAAGGCAGACTGTCCTTTACTGAGAAGGCAGACTGTCCTTTACTGAGAAGGCAGACTGTCCTTTACTGAGAAGGTAGACTGTCCTTTACTGAGAAGGCAGACTGTCCTTCACTGAGAAGGCAGACTGTCCTTTACTGAGAAGGCAGACTGTCCTTTACTGAGAAGGCAGACTGTCCTTTACTGAGAAGGTAGACTGTCCTTTACTGAGAAGGTAGACTGTACTTTACTGAGGAGGTAGACTGTCCTTCACTGAGAAGGCAGACTGTCCTTTACTGAGAAGGCAGACTGTCCTTTACTGAGAAGGCAGACTGTCCTTTACTGAGAAGGTAGACTGTCCTTTACTGAGAAGGCAGACTGTCCTTCACTGAGAAGGCAGACTGTCCTTTACTGAGAAGGCAGACTGTCCTTTACTGAGAAGGCAGACTGTCCTTTACTGAGAAGGTAGACTGTCCTTTACTGAGAAGGTAGACTGTACTTTACTGAGGAGGTAGACTGTCCTTAACTGAGAAGGCAGACTGTCCTTTACTGAGAAGGTAGACTGTCCTTAACTGAGAAGACAGACTGTCCTTTACTGAGAAGGCAGACTGTCCTTTACTGAGGAGGCAGACTGTCCTTTACTGAGGAGGTAGACTGTACTTTACTGAGGAGGTAGACTGTCCTTCACTGAGAAGGCAGACTGTCCTTTACTGAGAAGGCAGACTGTCCTTTACTGAGAAGGCAGACTGTCCTTTACTGAGAAGGTAGACTGTCCTTTACTGAGAAGGCAGACTGTCCTTCACTGAGAAGGCAGACTGTCCTTTACTGAGAAGGCAGACTGTCCTTTACTGAGAAGGCAGACTGTCCTTTACTGAGAAGGTAGACTGTCCTTTACTGAGAAGGTAGACTGTACTTTACTGAGGAGGTAGACTGTCCTTTACTGAGGAGGCAGACTGTCCTTTACTGAGAAGGTAGACTGTCCTTTACTGAGGAGGCAGACTGTCCTTTACTGAGAAGGTAGACTGTCCGAAGGAATTGTTACACCTGGGAACAATACAGTTGCCACTTGTTGAGGCTCGTGTAGTTGCTCTACCGGAGCTCGGGAGACTATCAACCAGTCCAGAGAACAAAGGTGAAACATGACCATGTAAAGTAAACATTTAAAAACCATTTTCATGGTAGAAAGAAAACACAAAATTATCAAACTTAACTCTTTGGGTGCCAAGGGGTGGACACCAGTTTTGGTCCTGGGTGCCACTTTTCCCATTATAAATAAAAGAAAGAAAATGTAATTCTATTGTGCATGTAATGTCATAACCTGCACACCAGATTAGAGGAATTTTCAAAAAGGTTGTGTTTTTGAGTGGTGCAACCAGCTATGTGTGTGTCTGTGTCCCTGGGTCTGTGTCTGTGTCCCTGGCTGTGTCCGAGCACGGAAATAGCATTATAGCGTTTGTTCACCACCAAATGTCACTGTTGCACAGCCTAACACACAGACACACACAGGCCAGGGAGGAGGGCTAGTACAGTACAGTACAGTACAGTACAGTACAGTACAGTACAGTACAGTACAGTACAGTACAGTACAGTACAGTACAGTACAGTACAGTACAGCACCCACTCACTTCAGACGGGTCTGATTTAATTTAAATACCACAAAGGTGCCAACTCGTCGGTTTTTTGATCCATTATTTTTATAGCCTGTTTGTATATTGATGTTGTTGGTTTTAAGACTGTTTGAGAGGATTGTGACCATGTTGTAAGGCTGTATGATAGATGTGAGAAAATCATAGCATGCATGTACAGCTCAAGGCATGGTTCCGATAAAATACCCACGTAGCATCAAAACACAATCGAAGTAAAGTTAAAAATCAGGAATGATCAAAGGCCATAGAAAAGAGATGAGTCTTGAGAAGAGACATGAACACCTCAATGGACTGCAGGCACTTTTGATGTTAAAAGGCAGGCTGTTCCAGAGCGTGGGTGCTGCAACAGCAAAGGCATGATCTCCTCTGGATCTTTAGTTTAATTGAGGAACCAGTCAAAAGCAGCTGTTTGGCAGACCTCAACGGTCTGTACTGGCTGGAGTATAATCATCCAAAGGTTCAGATTCAGGGCAAGGGGGAAGAGTGATCAATCAAAGAAAACAAACAAATTCTCTGCATAAGTACATATGCAGATAATTTGTTTGTTTTCTTTGATTGATCACATCATTGGTACATACAGTACCTGAGATAAGATAAACAAAAACATATTTGCATAACAGGGTTTCTGAGACAGAATCATTTGAAATGGGGGTCCATGGCCCAATGAAATTGCATGTGGGGCTGTGCTATATGCTAATATGGAGCTGTAATGTCTACTTTTATTATTAACTGGACAGCCCAGAGAACAAACTACTAGTGTCCAGAACTAAACTTGACCACCTGTTCATCTTCTCTACTAAATTCTACGTAGACATGGACGACAGTATGTTAGTTATCCTCGTGGGCTTGCTAGCATAGCAGACGAAGAATTGTGTCACCTTTTGTGAAAACATTGGGTTGGCAACTTTCACCAATGTTCAGTATTGTTGCAGAATGTTCAGCTATTATGACATCCCCGAATAGGGACGCCAGGGTTAAAGTGATTATATACCTTTCCACTGACATGGTGTGCGTGCGTGCGTGCGTGCGTGCGTGCGTGCGTGCGTGCGTGCGTGCGCGCGCGCGCGTGCGTGCCCACTCGTGTGTGTACTGTGCAGGTGTGTGTCTGTATAAATGAACCTGTCGAGAGTTTGACAAATGATTGATTTTGTTATGGATAAGGGGCCTACAAGATACAGGAAATGGAATTGTGGGTAATGGGTTCCTACCTCCCAATGTTGAGAGAGAGAGATTGAGAGAGAGAGAGAGAGAGAGACATACAGTATGGTTGTTTTCTCTGGTATCTACTAGTAACTACTACACACAGTCATTTATAGTCTCAGGGCTTTCAGATAGAGATACAGAAAGATGGAGAAAGAAACAGACGGACAAAGAGAGAGACCTGGCTTCTGGTTTGTTTGCACCGACATTTCAGCCTGTTGCTGTTTTGTTCTCTGTGCCCAACAACAGTGTGTGTGTGTGTGTGTGTGTGTGCACGTGGACACAGGCTGAGATTCAGACACAAACGGATAACAAATAAAAAAGAACAGCAGCAGGACCCCCCTTCTCTCTCTCTCTCTCTCTCTCTCTCTCCTGTCTTTCTCTGGCCGGGGGTCTGACCATTTGGCTCGCAGTCAGACAGACAGACTGTCAGCAGCCAGCGAGAGACGAGGGACAAACAACAAAGGGGCAGTGAGCAAGAGAGAGAACATACAGGAGACGAGACAGGAAGGGAGTGACTGCAGGGGGAAAGAGGAGATGGGAAGACTAGATTGAGCAAGACAACGACTTGGAACAGGATGACTTTTAGTGAGAAGGACTAAAGTGGGACAGGGCAACTTGGAACAGAGTGTCTCCGGACAGAGAAACTTAGAAAGGAAAGACTTAGGAGTTAGAACAGAAAGACTTAGACTGAGTAGAACAATACAACTTACTAAATGACAGAGCGACATACACCAGAACAACTCGGGCCAGAACAACTCAGAACACAACCACTTAGCACTGAATGACTGGAGGGAGGGACAAAATAGAGCGAAGCAGGAGACAGCTGGGCAAGAGAAAAGAGAAGAGAAAGAGAGCGTGAGGGAGAAACAGAGAAGAGAGAGAAACAAGTGCTCGTGTGGAAGGAGTTAGAGAGAGAGAGAGACAGAGAGAGAGAGAGAGAGAGAGGGGCACAGAAGGGGAGTTAACCCAGTGAGAAGAAGGCAAGGATCTTAGGTCATAAAAACTCCTACAGTCACAGCTGAGAATAGCGCCGGGCGCTAACACACACACACATACACACACACACATACACACACACACACACACACACACACACTTTCATTCAGTCTCACAATTAAGTTTACTTGCTGTCCAACACTATTGCATGCTAGGATCATGGCATAGCGGTTTAGTTGTATTCTCTTGTAATTCCATCTGCGTGCTGTACTTAACACAGCACGTGCACACATACTGTATACACACACAGTGCAGCATCAGAGAGGGAGACACAAGACAGAAGAGAGAGGCAGGGTCAGAAATGGGCCGGTAGCATGGATTCTCCCATTGACATTTACAAGCACTTCTCCTGGCTTAAAAAGGTGAGACTTCTTTAGCTATTTTCTATTTCTTCTAACTTTTATTATGCTGCTTCTTCGTGTGCGTGTGCGTGTGCGTGTTCGTGTGTGTGTGTGCACGTGTGTTTATTGTGGGCCAGCAATGGTCATTATAGAGGTGAGTGGAATCTGTAGAAGGGATTAACATTGATGAAGATATTGCACAGATACAATTTGTTGATTTGTGGGCGTGTAGAATATAGTTTTGTGTTTGCGTTACTGTTAATTGCATTGTTATTAATGTGAAATGGCTTGTTACAGTCGTAAAAATTGGACAGATCCGTCTTGATCACTATAGACATAATGTTTATGTTTAGATAATGGGTAGGAGTGATAGAAAAGAAGTTTTGCAAAAATCGGCCTCCTGGTGGCGCTATAATAGGGCAATGTAAAAAGGGTGGCATTTCTTCCTCAACCTAGTGGTACTGTGCGTGCAGAGTTTCACTGCAATCGGATGATCCGTTCATGATTTGAGGCATTTTGTTCAAAATGAGCCACTGCTGCAAACTTTAGATGTGTTGATCACATGACTATTTTCTACAGATTTGCATGATTCTTTTTGGATGAAATCTGTAGTAGGAGTATAAAAAGATGTGATTTGCAAAAAATGGCCTCCTGGTGCCGATATAATTAAAAGGCTGATGTGAAAAATGCAGGTCAGAGGTTTTTCATTCGCCTCTAGGGAGTGTTCAACTGTGCATAAATTCCTTGGCCTATTGTGGGACTGTGCAAAGTTTCACAGCAATCGTTCATGTTTTGAGGCGTTTTGTTCAAAACTGAATACTCCTGAAAACTTTGGAAGACAGTCTTAGCCAATCAGGATGGAATATGAAAAATCAGACGGTTCCGCCTTGATCAAATGACTATAGAGATGCTGTGTAATGATTAGTTTTCTGTGTTTAACTTTAATCAGATAAGAGTCCTTATGACTTCAACACTGTTCCCTGCAGAGGGTGAGTGTTGTTGTCCAGCCCCTGTGTTATTTTCCGGGTTAAATGTTTTCTTATGTCGTTTCCCTTTAGTTTAAGAGCTGGGCTGTGTCTCCATCATCTGATTGCACATCATCTGAGTAAAACAAAGGTGATACTGTGTATGGTCAGGATTCAGAACTCTCTGCTGTTGTGAGGAAGGTGCAGTCTGCAAACAACTCACTTACATATAATAAATGAAATATGGGATTTTGAACGAAGAGCCTTTTGCCTTTTTCTCACAGTTTTGTTTATTCAAGATTTCAGGATATATAGTAAATCAAACAATGATGTACTTACAATATATGTGACACAGCCATACAGGACATACCAAAGGAAAATAATATGCCTACTTATAAATGTCATATAATCACTATAATACAAAAGAATAGGTACACACAAAAATATTAAAATGCTAGTATCAAAAATAAGAACTTGTATAGTCCTACACTTAAAATCTGTACAGCAATACATACTGTACAGTTTGCATCAGCCTTAAAAATGTGCTCTGCATGATCACTTAATTTGAAGAGGTTCATCTTTAAATCTACAAGACAGGTTCTGTCATGGATAAATCATTTGAACACGTGTGTGTGTGTGTGTGTGTGTGTGTGTGTGTGTGTGTGTGTGTGTGTGTGTGTGTGTGTGTGTGTGTGTGTGTGTGTGTGTGTGTGTGTGTGTGTGTGTGTGTGTGTGTGTGTGTGTGTGTGTGTGCGCGTGCGTGCGTGCGTGCGTGCGTGCGTGCGTGTCATGCATGACACACTCATAGGACTCCTAGCCTTGTGTGTTCTTTTGCTCCTGATCCGATTCCGATGATTTGATTTTGAGCATCTGCCGATACCGATTTTTCTCGATCCGATATTTATATTTTATAGAACACATTTATGCTTTATCACAATAGTACAATATCCCAGACAATATCCAGTCTAATATCATGATACGAATATAATATTGATACTAGGGTTGTCCCGATCACGTTTCTTTGGTTTCCGATCCGATTCCGATCATTTGAAAATGATGTGATCGGCCCCCGATCCGATCGGGACAACCCTAGTTTCTGCAAGCCATTTCATTATGTTGCGCCGTTGCGGTCAATTATTTTTTTCTCCTGGTCAATCATTTTCAAGATTTTTAAGCCAGGTCACTGGTTTAGAATAGTAGTTTTTGCTTTGTTTTCGGTCATTTGCAATCTCTGTGCTCTTTGACCACTTTGGAGACCTGATCTGAGGATTGAGGATTGATAGTGATAATCTCAGAAGTTCTTCAAAACAAATACCACCTGTAATGTAATCATGTCAAGACTGTGGTGTTTTTTTTTGTCTGTGCATTGTAATGTCCGTATTGTGGTTCTTGTTGTTTTCCTATGTTATGTTGAAAAAAGAAAAATGTGTGGTTCTATATACATTGAATTGTGATTGAACAGTTGTGAAATCTCAGAGCCTCAATAAAAATACATTGAAAAAAAACTAAAAACAAAACAAAAACCTCTTTCAGGACAAAGATACTGTCGGCCAGGGGACTACAGTCTTTAACCTGTGTGGAATGTGGAGATATATTTGCTGAGTATTGGTCGTGTGAGAAGAAGAATGTCTTTGATTTGTCCCTGGAGGCGGTGTTCAAAGGCATTAACTTACAGTTGGGTGCCACCGATATTGTCCCTTTATCATTTGACCCATTTAGGCCTGACCTCAAAATTTAAAAAAAATCCTTCTAAATCCTCCAGTTTTCTGAAATAAATATTTTCACGATTTTTCAAAAATAGCAGACCTACAAGCTCGTAGCGCGCCACTCGGTGGCGCGCTATGAGCTTGTAGATCTGCTATTTTTCAATAGCTAAATTATAACATAATGTTTAAAACACCAAAAGGGGTTCCCGCCCCAAAATGGGTTAACTGTCCTTTTGCGCAGATCACGCAAACCTCAGCAAAAAGAAAAGGACAATATCGATGGCCTCCAACTGTACTGTCGGCCAGGGGAGTCCTACAGTCTGTAACCTGTGTGGAATGTGGAGATATATTTGCTGAGTATTGGTCGTGTGAGAGAAGAAGAATGCCTTTGATTTGTCCCTGGAGGCGGTCGGTGTTCAAAGGCATTAACTTAAGATGGGCCTTGCAAGTTATGTTTGTTTTAGCTCCTACAAGACACGCATACCGCCATGTTTCTAAATCCAATCTTAAGGCGGTTCTAATTCAATTTCTGAGCACAGCATGTTTTCACAGTTTTGGGCAAAGTGAATTTGGGAAAGCCGGCTGCTGTTTGTGTGCTATTTATGCAGATGCAAGATCTAACATTAAATTCAAGTCAGTTGGCTCTATATAACAAACATACATAAAACATGGACTGACAACCGAGATTCAATTTCCAAGATACGGCTTTACCTCGTTTACCTGTTAGGAGGCAAAACAACACGGAGCCAGTGGCATAACGGCTTTATCTAGAACAGGATTATTTAAATGTTTCAAGCACACAGTTTTCTAAATGGCGAGAATAGGAGTTCCTTCCGCTATTTAGGTTTTAACCCATTTTGACCTGAGATCAGATTCTAAAAATGTCGTCTACATCCTGAAAAAGCTGATGTTTCTATGTCAGTGGTTCTTCGATTTTTCAAAAATAGCAGACCTACAAGCTCGTAGCGCGCCACTCGGTGGCGCGCTATGAGCTTGTAGATCTGCTATTTTTCAATAGCTAAAGCATAACATAATGCTAACACCAAAAGGGGTTCCTGCCCAAAATGGGTGAACCCATAGCATTCTTATTCTCTTGTGAACATCGGCAGAAAACAGCGGGGCTACAAAAGCTTTTAGATTGATTGCTGATGATATTTGGTGAAGAGTAACCTAACCACTCATAACATTTCAGTATAGAATTAGAAAGAAAGAGTTTCATGGTTTGCTTTTATACCGTTCACTCCATATCTTCCTCTTTTTTTTAATTCAAAGATTTCTTTGCATATTTAATGTATCGTGCTACAACGCGTACAGAAACATAATCATGTACTAGGAAGTTGTAAAACAATAGGCAGGGTGCATCTCTTCCTCTCCATGTTCTGCCTTCCAGCATGGTAGCTATAACCACACTGCTGGTGCACCGATTAAAAAACATGCGGGGAGTGCTTTTTATGGGACTTCTTCAACTCTATAACACTGAAAGCTTAATAGAAGGACTGGGATAGTGCATTAAGGGGATTTTTATTTTTCAAGGTCTTTAAAAGAGCAGGGCGTTGTTGCTTTTTTGCTGTGCTGTCATGCATTTTCAGACTCTTGAGTCATATTTGTCATCATGCGGTGTTCACGATCACCTCCCACCCAATCCCATGTAAATTAGCCTACTTTTCGCTGGGAAGGCTCATGAAACTAAATCTATAGCTTCATACAACGATAACTTCCCAGAAAATTGTCCACAAAAAACGAAAAGAACCAACTAGAATTGGCTTTAAATTGAAGTCATATCATGTACTGTACCACTGATGTGTTGAAAGAGTGAGAAAATTAACATTTATGTAACATTCATGTACGTGGGATGCTAAAAGAGAGAATGGTGTAATTAGGATAACAATCAAACAGGCAAATTACCGTGTCAAACAACAAATGGTCATTATTTCCTAGAGCAGTTGAAGTTGGTAATGAATCATTCATAAATTATTTGGTTAATTTGAATGGCAATTGTTTATGAATAAAATATGTTTTCTTTTGTTGTCAGAGACTAGTTTCCTTGAGTTACAAAGATGCACATGCCATGCAGCACTATGCTACTGTAGTTGACGTACAAACTAACTAGCAGGATATTGTTGCCTTAACTGTGACCGGAAGGCACCAAAAATGTCTTCAGGACCACAAATATGCATTACTTTAGTCAGAAACCAAAACAAGAAAGGTCTCAGTAATGCTGAGGTTTTGACTGTATTGCCAAAACAAAATATCTGTTTTTAGTCGTTAAATCAGTGTTTATTGGACAAGTCATGGGGAATTCTGTGGGCTGGGCAATCTTCTGACTTTTTTATTGGGGTTTCTTGTGACCCTACCATTAACATCCTATGGCAGGCAAAATTGTCAAAAATGTCAAACTTTCCTTATGCTTTAAGTAGCATGTGACATGTCAAACTAGGGGGTTTTCATGATTCTGAATCCATTCCAAGCATTAGTTTTGCACAAAAAACACTCATTGGGCTAAAAACGGCCACAGACGTCATGACAAATGTGATGAGGTCAGCACAAAATGTGACGAGGTCAGCACAAAATGTGATGCGGTCAGCACAGTGTGGCTATGGCTGTTTTTAGCCCAAGGAGTGTATTTTGTGCAAAACTAATGCTTGGAATGGATTCAGAATCATGAAGACCCCCTAGTTTGTCACATGCTACTTAAAGCAAAAGGAAAGTTTGAAATTTTTTACATTTTTGCCAGTCATAGGATGTTAATGGTAGGGTCACAAGAAACCCCAATACAAATTCAGAAGATTGCCCAGCCCACAGAATTCCCCATGACTTGTCCAATAAACACTGATTTTTTGTTTTGGCAAACATGTAGGATGTTAATGGTAGGGTCACAAGAAACCCCAATAAAACAAATTGCCCAATAGTGACAGCCGGTCAGCAAGTGGATTCATGAATATATGTACATATAGACAATATTTTAGGCCATTAAAAAAGACCATATACCAAATTTCCCACCCGTCCACCTCGACTGCCGGACCATAATACACAGTAGCCTTCTAACATGTTCTAAACCAGGCAGAAGTCGGTGCTTTTTTCTAGTCTATTTTAATTAATGTTTGTCTTATTCATGCTCCCCCAAAAATCAACAGGTCCCCACTCGTGAGAGTTGTGACATCATGTGGCAGCCACAGTGGGCACCCCTCACTTCACAGAAGTGTGATTTATTTATATACAGTATATATACTTAACGAGAGGAGTCAGGTCTTTGTGCCTCTGTTCATAAGCTAGCCTCAGGAAGAGAAATAGTTGTACTGCTAGCTAGGGCTGCGCTTACACAAACACAAGCCCCTTCCCTACACTCATTACAGTGGAACTTATGACTCAGTGGGATATGGGTCATTGGTTACACATTGCAAATATACTATACAGTGGTATTTATGGCATGTCGTGCTGTATGAAGCTATATGCCGTTTAGCATGGCCGTCTTCATTAATCACTGACTGAATGCTTATACAATCCTCTCTGGTCGACTATCGCTGTGTCTAATTTCAGAATGAATGGATACGTTTGTTTCCTTGTGATATTTGAGGCATGCGTCTGACCTCAAACAAGAATTACAGTATGAACATCTGACCTCAAACAAGCGTAGTAGTGACAATCAATCCAAATATGGCTATACTGTAAGGGAGCGATCAGCTTCCTCTGTAGCTGACAGTACACTCATCTTCTCCACGACTCCACCTTCTGTTTCTTTCTCTTGTTTTCTCGTCCACTCTTTCTTCCATGCTGTGATGATCTCACACTCTGCTGGTTCTTTCTCTCTCTCCACTTCTGCTCCTGTTTAGTATGCAGTATGTTAATGTGTTTAATGTCTCCATATGGTCTTTGTCAGAGAACCCGAGTCGGTATGCATGCATCCTCCCTCCCTGCACTCGGTGAACTCTGCCAAAGATATGTGAAGGATACAATCATGATTAGGAATATGAGCTTTAGTCGATCTGATTTAGAGAGAGAGAGAGAAAGAGAAACCTTTTTTGACCTTTTTTTGAACATTTGCTGATTGTTGATGCCAAAGCGTTTTGTTGTAGAAGGTTTTCCAGTTACTCTCAGCATGTTCAACACAAATATTACTTTTTAAACCTACATGGACATCGCTAGTTCTTATCGTCATTCTTATCATCATATCGCTATAAACCTGCTCACACTAAAGTAAACAGGAAGACGAGGGACGGCCGTCTGTCGTTCCAATGTTTTTCTTTTTCAATGAATGGCACAAAATGACCATCATGTTGACTTACTGATGAGGAGTGAGATATTCATGACAAAATCTCATGCCATCTCACACAGTGGTCTTGTACAATATTGGTTCACGACTTATTTACTTAGTTTACTAGACCACTGTTTGCCAAACAGTGGGACCCATTTGTGGGTCACGGACCAATTTGTATGGGTCACGACTCGAGTAAATATATCCCATTTCCTTTTCTTACAAAAAATATGTATCGTATTGCTTTTCTTAGTAGAAGTAGTGAAAATAGCCGATCTGCAAGCTCGTAACACGAAGCAACGCGTTGTGTGCTTGTAGATATTTTCACTAGTTTGGGTCATGGGCTAAGACGTTTGGGAACCACTGTTTGACATAGACCATATTCACACGGCAGCTACTTTGCTCTTACGGTACTTCATGAGATAATTAATAAAATACAAATGCTAATACTAAATGGCCAATGTTTGAATATGGTTAATGCTAGAAACGCATTATAATTGAACTCTTCTCTTGTGTGTGTGTGTGTGTGTGTGTGTGTGTGTGTGTGTGTGTGTGTGTGTGTGTGTGTTTTGTTCAGGTGAGCCTGTGTTCTCCGATCAACAATGAGTCGTACCAGGAACGACTGCTCCGTCTAGAGGGGGACAAGGAATCTCTAGTGCTACAGGTCTGTACTCCTGGTGTGTGTGTGTGTGTGTGTGTGTGTGTGTGTGTGTGTGTGTGTGTGTGTGTGTGTGTGTGTGTGTGTGTGTGTGTGTGTGTGTGTGTGTGTGTGTGTGTGTGTGTGTGTGTGTGTGTGTGTGTGTGTGTGTGTGTGTGTGTGTGTGTGTGTGTGTGTGTGGGGCGCATCAGGTCTGCACTCCTGATGTGTGGCGTGTGCGTGCGTCAGGTGACTCTGTACTTCTGGTGTGTGTGTATCTGTGCATCTGCATCCTGGTGCTAGCTGGGACTGCTTAGGTCAACTTAGGTGAAACCTGCCATTTGTGCATGTGTGTCTGACTGGCGTCAGAATAACTTTATGCACTAAGGACAGTGGTGGGAAAAAGTACTCATGTTTTACTTAAGTAAAAGTATCAATACTGCAATATAGAAATGCTCTGTTACAAGTAAAAGACTGGAATTCAAAATGTACTTGAGTAAAAGTACAAAAGTATTGACATCATGATCAAAGTACCAAAAGTGAAAGTTGTGTAGAATGTCGCATTTCATATTCTAATGTATAAAAATCATTTGAAAATTGCCCATCTGCTATTTTCAAATGGCCGAAATGTATATCTCTGAAGTAGCTAACGTATGTTTTGTAATGGCTAATCACCCCCACTTTGAGAACCAATGTCTTAGAGAGGACTGATAGCACCTATAACCCATTTTGGGGCGGGAACCCCTTTTGGTGTTAGCATTATGTTATGCTTTAGCTATTGAATAGCAGATCTACAAGCTCATAGCGCGCCACCGAGTGGCGCGCTACGAGCTTGTAGGTCTGCTATTTTTTAAAAATCGACGACATAGAAACGACTGACATAGAAACATAGCTTTTTCAGAAAACTGTCAGGATGTAGAAGACATTTTTAGAATCTGATCCCAGGTCAAAATGGGATAATATACACTACAAACATATTTGACGGTGCATGGCATATACAGTCTAGCCAGCACTTGGGTTAATTCTTGTTCCCCCACAGCGAACGTGTCCAGACATTGTCACTCTCTCTGTAATGTGTGTTTACTGTCAGCAGCACTACCACGCCAGACGTGGAGATTATATGTCTGCTGCGTGCTAAAGCAATGTCAGTTTGCTGCGAGGCATTTTCCCCCTTGCTCCTACATCATTTTAATGGTCAGGGTCATGTAAGCTGTGATTTTTCTTTTTGCATTCATGTGTGGTGTGTGTGTAGTGTACAGTATCTTTTACTGTAATTGTAGTTTTCAAGCAGCTCCTCGGGCTCTGTCTTAGCTTGTCATGTGAGGCAAACCCTCATCAACATGCATGTGTGTTTGTTTTGTGATGTGGGGAACCTTGCGTGGGTGGGTTTTCATTATGCGTTCCTTTTTTGGGGGGGAACACAAAGTTAGAACCATAAACTCCACCCGCCTGGTATGTTGAAGTGTTACAAAACCCATTTTGGACCTCTAAATGGCTCTATCTCTATCTCTCTTGTACACTTGGCTACCTCCCCACACACATACACAAACACACACACATACACACACCTGCCTGTTGCACATTCCTCAGGCTCGCTTCCCGTTCCTGTCATTGGTTGATAGCCAAGGTGACTGGGGCTTGCGTTCTTTGACAGAGCATTTAATTGGCTGTCGACAGGTTCACCCATGGTGCTTTGCTTTGCTTTCCCTTTGACTGCTTCTCCTTCAGGGCAGTCAGAGTCATTCCGTGTGGCTGTCTCTCTCTTGTGCATGTGTGTGTGTGTGTGTGTGTGTGTTTGTACACATGCGTATGTGCACACTTGAGCACATACTGTATACGCTGAGTAACAGACTTCTCTATAATAGTGCAGGGAACTTTCACCTCCTGTGTGTGTGTGTGCGTGTGTGTGTGTGTGTGTGTGTGTGTGTGTGTGTGTGTGTGTGTGGCATAGGAGAGAAACATGGCAGAGGTAAGGGACTAATAAGCTTCAGAATACTGGGTCATTCTTTTAAACACCTAAAAGAAGACAAATTATGGTTACATTTGTTTGGTCCCAGTGTTACAAATGGATAAAGTAACGCTGCGGTCTTTCACGTTGTATAAACTACAAAGACAGTTCATTTTAAATAGGTCACTGGGATTGCGATAGTTGTGCGTTAGTTGTGAAGTTGCTTGGTACTGTATGAGCTATATTTAAACTTTATTAAATGACAGGCAAATATTGTGTATTCGACAGACTTACATGAGATATACTAGATTTAAATGTTGACTAGTTTCATTTGTCTGTTGACTGCTACTTCACTTATGGAGTATTGTTTAAGAAACATGGCTCTGTCCTATCTTAGGAACAATGGACACTGGCTTATTGGCTTTATTCATTTACTTTCTTTATAATCTGTATTTTAACAAAGCTAAAGCTAAAGCCAAAGCAAACATCAGTGTTTGAATAGACCAGACAGGGGGTCTCGCTCTGTGGTTTTGAAGTCGAGTCAGAGGAGATCCGGTTTCAGGGGCAAAATCTGTTCTCGGTGGGGAAGCTGAGGTGACAGTGAATGAGCCAGAGGTTTGTGTGTTGTGTGTTTGGACTGTTTGGCAGGAGTTGAGTGCGGCGTCGACGGGGAGATTACGGTAAATGTGGTAGAATGCTCTGCGTTCCTGAGTGAGAGATCTGCTGACTAATTGTGTCCTGTTTTGGTATTGCGGTAAAGGCATGTACAGTGCGAGTGAATACTGTGTGCCTTTGTGTTTGAAGCAGAGAAAGTCAGGAGGACAGCGATTGATGGGACAGACAGAAAGGTAGAGATGGATGCCTGCATGCACAGTACATGCAATTAAATCAAAGGCAATTTGCCTGTATGTATGTATGTATGTATGTGTGTGTCCAGTGCACTAGGCTGCGTGCGTGTGTGCGTGTTTGCCTGCCTGACACACAGGCCACATTTGTCAAACCATTGATGGGAGGCATGTCTAACTGTGGGTATAATTGAGGTTCCCAATTAGCTTTTGCTCCAGATCCACGAAATTAAGTTTAGTCATGTAACTGTTTGCAAAAGTTTGCAAAAGGAATGTGTGCGGGACGTGCAAGCACTAGCAAACGCATGTGTTTGACAATTTTCAGTATATTATACGGCATGTGTTTAATAATTTCCTTCCAGGAGTGCAGTGTGTGTCATTTGTCGTGGAATTCTGGATCAATCAATAAACGATGAGGCAATATTCTCAGGTGGTGATGTATGCTCTATTGTACTTCTCCCATAGTATCATGTTAGAGTCTAACATGATACCATGGGAGAAGTACAATAGCACTCAGGTGGTAAAGTAGTTCTGCCAAGAGCACAGGGCAGAAATCACAGTTATACTGTAGCTGCTCCAAGGACAAAGTAAACCATAACAAGATAGGCTATAACACAAACAACGGCCACTAGGCCACAGTGGAGACATCCAAGGCCCCACACAGCCACCAAATAGCACTATGTATTATATAAGTATCATACTGTAACTGTAAGTGATGCTAAGTAATATAAAGGTTAGATATAAGCGATCATATCATTTCTCCCTCACATTCATTCACAACATTGTTCCATTGACGGCTGGCGTTGGTTTAGCACAGTGGAATGTGCACGTGTCTTTCTACACGTTTCTGTTAATGCTAGTGGTGTTGTGTCACCTTGTAGGTGAGCGTTCTGACGGACCAGGTGGAGGCGCAGGGAGAAAAGATCAGAGATCTAGAGACCTCCCTGGAGGAAAATACTCGGAAGCTGCTCTCTACAGAGGAGATGCTGCAGCAGGTAAGACAGACACGCACACAAGCACACGCACACACACGCACACAAATGTACATGCACACACACACACACACACACACACACACACACACACACACACACACACACACACACACACACACACACACACACACACACACACACACACACACACAAATGTACATGAACACACACACACACACACACACACACACACACACACACACACACACACACACACACACACACACACACACACAAATGTACATGAACACACACATTCATGTACATGGACACACACATTCATGTACCTGCTGTACCTGCTGCTGTAGCACTAGCATTAGCCCTAAAAGATGCAAACCGTGTTATTACTACACTGTAAAATCTGGTGTCCGTTATGGATGCATTTTTACATTCTCAGAATTTAATGAACTCTCTAGAATTTACTGTTTTTCGTAAATGTACTTTTTGTTTAGTTTTTGTACAGAGCACTCAGCATTGACAAAGCCTTGAACCCCGGGCTGTGAGACAAGGGCATGTCAGTCTGCATCGTCACACACAGTCCATTACTGGGGTGCTGTTTGTCATTCATAACCCTATTGTCACACACAGTCCGTTACTGGGGTGCTGTTTGTCATTCATAATCCTATTGTCACACACAGTCCGTTACTGGGGTGCTGTTTGTCATTCATAATCCTATTGTCACACAGTCCATTACTGGGGTGCTGTTTGTCATTCATAATCCTATTGTCACACACAGTCCATTACTGGGGTGCTGTTTGTCATTCATAATCCTATTGTCACAGACACAGTCCATTACTGGGGTGCTGTTTGTCATTCATAATCCTATTGTCACAGACACAGTCCATTACTGGGGTGTTGTTTGTCATTCATAATCCTATTGTCACAGACACAGGTTCCCAACCTTTTCTGGGTCAAGGCCCACTTGAAAATCTTGAAACTGCACATGGCCCATTCAAGTGTTCAGAGCATGTTTATTTATTTTGTATTTTTGACAAATCATGACAACAAACACTATATTTTGGACAAAACAAATAATTACAAAGAAGAAAAACAACAAAAAAAGTGTTGTAACCTGCCGTTTTCTTCTTCTTTCTAATTATTTGTTCGGCCCGAAAAAAAGTGTTTGTTGTCATGATTTGTCACGACAAGAGTTGGCTTTGTACGAGGCTTAAAAGGTCTTTAAATAAATACTTTTTGAAATGTTTATGAGGAAAATGAACAGAAAATCATTTCCTGGGCCCTGGTAGGGGGCGGGACTGCGACGCTCTATAGGACTGCAGAACAGGACAGGACCAGACCATATGCACATGGCTCGCCGACACTTGGTGACATCTGTCACAGATCGGCTCCACTTCAGTATAGATCGGACCCACGTCATTATAGAGAGCATGTTTTTTTTACATTCTTTTATTTATCTGTATTTTTCATTACATTTGTATTACACCCTCCCTGGCAGAAGCAGAGCCTGTAGGTTATGGGGGATCGACGTCAAACTCCCGAAGGAAGTCACTGAGGTAGTTAAGCAACTCCACAGTTGCAAAGCTCTGGGGGTTGATGAGATTCATCCAGAAATGTTGAAGGTTCTGGCTGTTGAGGGGCTATCTTGGTTGACACGTCTTTTAACATTGCGTGGAAGTTTGGGACTGTGCCGAGGGAGTGACAAACCGTGGGTGGTGGTCCCACTTTTTAAGAAGGGCGATTACAGAGGTATCACATTACTCGGCCTCCCCGTGATGTTTACGCCAAGGTACTGGAAAGGAGGGTCCGGGCCGATAGTCGAACCTCAGTTTCAAGAGGAGCAATTTGGATTCCGTCCTGGCCGTGGAACAACTGACCAGATCTATACTCTTGTAGGGATCCTGGGAGTATGCATATCCGGTCTACATGTGTTTTGTGGATTTGGAGAAGGCGTATGACCGGGTCCCCCGGGAGGTTCTGTGGGAGGTGCTGCGGGAGTATGGGGTGATGGGGACCGTGTTGAGGGCAAAGCGAGAGCTGTGTCCGTGTGCTCGGGAGTAAGTCGGATTAGTTTCCGGTGCCCAGTGCCCACCAGTGGACCCTGGCCCACATAATCTAAGGGGCTAAACTGCTGGGCTGGTTACCAGAGGCAAATGGCTTCCGTTGTTGTGCTTGAAAAGATGTCAAAGATGAAGCAGAAGAGACAAATGTGAAGTTGACAGTACGGTACAGTAGAGTAGCAGCCTACAGCCAGGCCATTCTGAACAACAGAAGTTCCATTTGAACAATCGGCCCTCTGTTTAACCTTCTCTACGGCTTCTTTGTAGTTGGTGTTGTCACACTGAGGTTTAAAAGGTCAAACGCCCAACCTACATTACTCAGTGAGGCGTTGATATCTATTATCTATCAGTCAAACATCTCTCAGTTCAGGGCTGTTTAATCTGGAATGATCCACCTTTGCATCTTTGTTTGCATCTTTTGCAAATTTTGCATCTTTGTTAAATCCTGTATATATTTACACTGTGTTGCATTTGTATGTAATGTCCATTAACACAATCAGCGCCGGGATTTCTTTCAAAATAGCAGCTCGGTGTTCCGCGCAGATATGGCAGCTTTTACTCTGAAAGCCCCCCCTTTCGTTCCGTACAAAAACCGGGAGAAATAATGTTGCTTGCTTACCTTGCTATGATAAAGTCGCTCGATAATCCCTTGCGTTCATATTTTAAAACGAGAGGCATGTTGAAGTCAGAAATGAAGAGCTTAGTATATCCATCTGGTCAAAACCACGGAGAGCTCCCTAGATTAGGAGATACGAGGCTTTCTTTCTGAGCCGTAAACAGGGAAGTGAACGGCAGCATGCATGCGCGAACAGCAAGGAGTATGGTGCAGAAGGAGAGGTCAACCCCCAAAAAATGGGGAAAAAAATCAGAATATTTTTCTTTCGTTTGATATCAATGAAAATGCGCTAGGACGTGTGTACACGTCCTCGCAATCCATCGGTTGGATTAGCCAGGACGGCTCCACAGACGTCCTACGGTCTAAATGGGTTAATATGCACTGTCCCGTCAAATAAAAATAAAGTAAAGTTAGATTTCATTATCCATTAGTGTGTGTTGGTACACAATTACAGTGTTAACTCTGAAGGCTCATACATAGTCTGGATTTTCGGTGGTGAGGTGACCACCAATCCGGTGGTGAGCTGACCACCGGAGCTGAAATAACGTTGATCGGTGGTGAGTAAAAACAGAGAGAAGGGCTGGAGCGGTGGCGGTGGTTTGCTCTTCACCGCGGCTCGTGACGTCATGTTGTAGTTCGGTGGTCACCTAACCACCGAAAATCCAGACTATGTATGAGCCTTGAGTGTAGCAATAGAACCAAATAGACCCACAATCTTTTAAGAAGACGTCTCGTTGGGCATTAGAATAACTAGAACGGTGCCCGGCTGTAGAGCACCGAGTCGGTAACGATGGAAGTTGGAGATCCATGCCCCACCCGGCTATGCAATACCCGTTGTACCCGTGTCAGAGTACCCGTTCCACCCATCTGTCTGTGTCCCTTTTATGCCCATATATGGAGATTTCTGTATCTGACTCTCTGTGTCCCTTTATTCCTATATATGTTCTGTGTCAGGCATGCCCAAATATGGAGTGTTGTGATGTCAGCAGGCCAACTCCATATATGGAGCCTGGACAGGGGCCCTGTCCAGATCCCGGGCAGAGGCCTTTTATGGCGGTTCTGGACAACCGTGGGTCCGACCGGGCACTGCACTCCCTGTTGGGGTGTGGAACGCGTGTGTTGAATTGGAAGTCGGTGGGGCGAACGGTTCTCGAGTTACGTGGATTACAGCCGTACACACGTACGTACGTACGTACAGACAGAGACGTGGTGCATTAATAGATATGTCAGAATTGTGTTTCTTCATTAACAAAAAAACGTCTCTGTGTAACTGTCCCAGTGTAACCACAGTTGCCATTATTTTCTAAATGACTTTAGTTTGCAATTAGTTACAGCCCTCGTCTGTTGTGTCTCCACTACAATTCTCCATGACTCGTGATAGTAAGTCAGTGGGTTATATTGAATTCAGCTCGTGTGTGTGTGTGTGTGTGTGTGTGTGTGTGTGTGTGTGTGTGTGTGTGTGTGTGTGTGTGTGTGTGTGTGTGTGTGTGTGTGTGTGTGTGTGTGTGTGTGTGTGTGTGTGTGTGTGTGTGTGTGTGTGTGTGTGTGTGTGTGTGTGTGTGTGTGTGTGTGTGTGTGTGTGGCTGCGCGCGCATGGCCTCATTCCACAGTTAATAAGAGCTGGTCAAACAGCTAATGTGATATAGGATGGGTCAATGTTTAGTGATTAGTCTCTAACAATGGAGACTGAGGTGGAGTATGGAGATAACGTGTGTGTGTGTGTGTGTGTGTGTCTGAATAGATATCGCCATGGCCTCCTTTGACTAGTTATCACCTCCTAAAGTCTGTGCCAGTGAAATTAATCTCTTGATGAATACTATAGTCTGTGAGATAACAACGCATGCCATACCCTGTCATAGCATCTCTGTCTGTTCCTGTCATTCTGTCTCTGACTGTGAGACAGAGAATGGACAGCGACAGCCGTATCCATCCAGGCAGTCATATAACAGGTCTGTGTCTGTCCCACGAGACTACTTCTTGCTATGGGAAACACAATTAATTAATTATGTGTGTCCTTAGTCAGCACACAAACAGACACACACATGTTGTTCTCGTCGCGGAGGGATTCCTCCCGCCGCACTTGGAGAGAGTTCTCTTCAAAATAGGGATGTTGTCTTCATTCTGAGAATGATTGTATTCAGGTTACGTCTCTGTACAGTACACGGTAACGTAAATGCACAACATGTTTTCAGTTCAAGTTAGTCCTGAGGCGGGATTAGTAGCAATTCAATTCAAAATGTGTTTGAGGGAACGCTATAATGACATCAGGGCTGGAATTAGCAGAGGAAATTAAATGAAATGCAATTGGTTGGTTTGGTCAGGCTGGGAGTTTCTGCAAGGGGACTGAGGGAGATCAATGGCTCTGATAAATCCCTTCTGGTCATTATTAATTCTTGTGGCCGGTGGGGACATGTTTTATCCCTGCTTCTGGTCAGAGTGAAATGCACGCATTTCTTTTTGGTAAATGTAGTAGACTATCTGATGTATGTTTTTGTTTGATAGTATCACAATTTAAAAACATATGTTAACCCAATTAAACCTAGTGTCCCTATTTTGGGAAGTTTCAAAATTTGACAAATGTTCAGAATAGATGATAGATGATCTACATCAGGGGTGGGCAACTTTGACGATGGAGAGGGCCACTATATTTCCACACTCACTCCCTAGGGCCATATATTACTGTCGTAGCAAAAATAGCCGATCTACAAGCTCAAAACGCGTCGCAGCGCGACGCGTTTTGAGCTTGTAGATCGGCTATTTTTGCTATATTCGAATTGAAATCATGAATTTTTGCTATTTTTTAATTGGAATCCTGAGAATTAACATGTTTATGTCATTTCAAATGCCTTTAATTATACTTGTGTTGAGCATTGAGCTACTAATTTAGACACAGCGGGTCATGTTTTGCATGTCGTAGAATTGTAAACAGCTGAAACCAATAATATATCAGTATCCTGACATTAACCTGAGGGCCACATTAAGTGAAGGTGGGGGCCGCATGTGGCCCCCGGGCCGCCAGTTGCCCAGCCTTGATCTACATGCTCACAATCGGTCACATCACGGCCCGTTGTGAGCTTGTAGAACAACTATTTTTCACGATTTGTAGTACTGTATATACAGTATATAAGAAAATGTCTTGTTTGTTTACAAGTCGAACCCTGGGTTTGGTTCAAATACATAGTGATTTGGACACTTAAATTATTAAGACTACAGCTCAGTGACACCTCAGAGACCACTGTAACTTGTTTCATCGTGTGTTGTGGAATTATTTGGGTTGATTTGTTATAGCGTGTCCTTTGCTACCGTTTTTCACTAGCCGTGCATGACATTATTACACGTGGGAACATTTAAAACAATCTATATTGTACCTTTGTTTAATGTATAGTCACTGCCTTCTAGGGCATTAAGCAAGTAAGTTAAGTAAATCCACTAGTCGACCTTGTTGGTACTAGTTGACTAGTTGATAAGAAAAGAAAAATAAATTGTTTTTTTCCCCGATTTTGTAGGCCTCAAGATCAGGTAGATTATAGTTATAGTCAGTTATAGTCACCAATGTACTTGTGTGTGTGTGTGTGTGTGTGTGTGTGTGTGTGTGTGTGTGTGTGTGTGTGTGTGTGTGTGTGTGTGTGTGTGTGTGTGTGTGTGTGTGTGTGTGTGTGTGTGTGTGTGTGTGTGTGTGTGTGTGTGTGTGTGTGTGTGTGTGTGTGTGCGCGCGCGTCTGAATAGATATCGCCATGGCCTCCTTTGACTAGTTATCACCTCCTAAAGTAAGTCTGTGCCAGTGAAATTAATCTCTTGATGAATACTATAGTCTGTAAGATAACAACGCATGCCATACCCTGTCATAGCATCTCTGTCTGTTCCTGTCATTCTGTCTCTGACTGTGAGACAGAGAATGGACAGCGACAGGGGGGGATGGGGTGGGTGTCCTGGAGGATTGTTAGAAATATGCTAGCGATCCAGAGCTCGAAAAAGGAACCAGTGCTTTATGCTTTTCAGTTGGTTTCCCATGTTTATACCTCAGGCTCAATTTGCTGCAAAATCCACTCAGCTGGTGAGTTATGTAATAGAATCAGCAGAGGAAAGGAGGAATGTGAAAAAAGTGGGAATAGAATGCAGCTGACCGGAGCTGTAGCTCACCACAATTAATTATCCCACAAGATCTTACACGCTAATGTAGGTTTGTATGTGAGGAGCTCTGAATATGTTAGAGGGACACGGGCATAAGAGGCTGGCTTGTTGATTCATTGATGGATTTATTGATTGATTTTATTTGGTGACTTCTCTCTTTTTCCCCCTTTACATCAAATCTGTGTTGTTAACCAGAAAAAATGGTTTTCAGGTCAATACATTGCTTTGTCCATTGCACTTTACAATTCATGTTTTAGGAGGGAGAACATACAGTATGCGTTTTTTCATCTTCATCAGAAATTATAATTTCTCTCTCCGCCCCCAGCCAGTTGCCTTTCCCATGGATCATGGACCTAGAGGCTCAAATAGGGCTAGCACATCACACAACGTAAAGCCAGGCTTTGAAAAAAGCGGAAGTTGGATTAGTAGTTTGGACAAGGAAATGAAAGCAACCGCCCCGCGCACAGTCTTGTGAAAGAGACGTGCATGTTTAGCGTGAGTCAGTGGATAGAAATGTACACACCTTTTCATAGTCCAATAGCATATAGCGCTCCCCTTATCTCTGTTTATGCTCTATAGTTCTCTCTCTTTCTCTCTCTCTGTTGTTTTTGTTGTTTTTTCCTACCATTCCAGAGGGAGACAGAGGGATTTATTAATAGAGTCCCTAGCTAGCCTGTATGAGTATATATTTAGCCATGTGGGGTCCTGGCCCCAAGCCCAGTCCAGCCCTCCAGTGTGGGAAGAATACTGTGCCCAGTGGAGTGTCATACTGGCTGAGTGTCATACTGACTGCATTACACTACAGTAGCTGTGTTTTTGTGTGTACAACATACATGTTTATTCACGTGTGTCTCCCTGTCTTAATGTCTATGTGGACTCTGCGTGTGTGCGTCTGTCTGTGTATGTGTATACACTACAGTCATGTATGTAATGCATGCCTGCATTTGCGTTCCAGGAGCTGTTCAGCAGGACGTCGCTGGAGACTCAGAAGCTGGATTTGATGGACGAGGTTTCGTACCTCAAGCTGAAGCTGGTCGGCATGGATGAAGTGCACGCCAACACGCACAACCGGGACTCGTTGTCAGAGCAGAACAAAGCCGAGGTAAAGGAAACTAAATGTGTGCGTGCGTGCGTGCGTGCGTGCGTGTGTGTGTGTGCGTGTGCGTGTGTGCACCTATAAAGTTATGTTTTTCAACTCCTGCTACACGTTCAAAACCTGAGTGTTTACCTGACTTTTACAGACTTTTACTCAGTAACAAGCAAACTGCTATGCTCAGGAGATTACTACATTTATAGTACGTTATTGTAGACAATTAATGTAACTGTTATACTGTAGATGTGGGCAACCATTTTGTAATGGTTGTTATAATGATGTGCCCATAATAGAGATGCCAGGTGTCTCAGTCTGTCTGTGGGTTCTATAAATATTGAACCGATGAAAAGTATTAACAAGAGCTTCCGACAAATAACCACAAAGGATCTATGGGTTATTTGTTTTCTCCATTTCCTGATAGCTGTTTTGGACTCTGCCTGACAGCAGCACTATACGACACACTGACTGTACGTCAAACTTGTATCTGTCTGTATAATGTAAATTCTATACAGATGTCACTGCTGTAGACGAGCTATTCTTTTCCCCTCTGGCTTCTTACTCTAGTTTATGTTTGTGTTTATGTTTATTGAAGGATCCGCATTAGAGACACATGACTGAGCCTCTAGTCTTCCTGGGGTCCTGAATAAAACAAATACAATACAAATGTACAACTAAAAATACAATTTAAAATAAAAACAAAACAAAATAAAAACAAATACAAAGAACAAATTCACATTATAAACCAAAAGAACAAATTCGCAAATCACAGTTCACAGTTATGTACTTGGCAAATTCTATTCTAATTACTCTAGTAAGTACAGAATCATCAAAGCACCTATACTGTATATCATGATAGTCCTATGTAGACTTGTATTGTATACCACTTGAACCCTATTATATAGCATTCATATTCCGGGGGGAACATTAGCCAAAAATAGTAGATCTACAAGCTCACAATGTGCATTGTGAGCTTGTATAGGTGACGTGATTTGGTCTAGAGTAGACTCTAGACGGAAAAGGCGGTCCAAGTACAAGCCAACTCAGGTCCAGTTTACTAAGTCCAGAGGGTTTAACCCATTTTGGGCGGGAACCCCTTTTGGTGTTTTAAACATTATGTTATAATTTAGCTATTGAAAAATCGCAGACCTACAAGCTCGAAGCGCGCCACTTGGTGGCGCGCTTCGAGCTTGTAGGTCTGCGATTTTTGAAAAATCGAAGAACGACTGACATAGAAACGTAGCTTTTTCAGAAAACTGTCATGGTGTAGAAGACATTTTTTGAATCTGATCTCAGGTCAAAATGGGTTTTAACAGTCAGTTAGCAGAAATAAATGGATGACATTATAAAAGCAGGTATATCAGGTTGTACAGTAGTCTGTGGGTGATCTGCCGGTGGGTTTGTCGTTGAGCCAAAGGAAACAGTACCAACTTCCCCCAGTGAATAATTGTGGTCTCAGCTAGCCAGCACTTTAACCAAAATAGATGGCTTTCCCAGACACAGAAATGTGCAGACGTTAGATTCTTGGTGTATTTAACTTATGGGATTTTGTGAATTAAGAGCCTTTATGTGCCTGGTAATTTATTAACTTATCAATTGATGTAATCTGAAATACATGAGGAAAGGGTCCCCAGATGTTTTCATTGTGTGATGTCACCTGTTGTAGAGTACATGCCACTGGAGCAGTTTCCACGAGGGATGGAATGTGATTGTGAGAATGTGAGTTTGATGTTAGCCAGGGCTGTTCTGTTCTCAAGTCATTGGTCAACTCCAACATGTCATCAGGCCAGTGTAGAGGTGCCAGTTTAGCCTAATTCTATGGAATCAGGTCACTGCCGATATTCACAGTTGTTTTGCGGGAGACTCAAAAGCTTGATTTAAACTGTGTGCTTGTACTGCCAACAATTTGAAATGTAAAACATGAATTAACTATTCATTTTGCCTGGGACTATGCACATTAATTCGATGTAAATGTGCCAGAGTTGGGTAAGAGCTCATTTACATCTGTAGTCACACGCATACTGTACTGTAGGTCGGTCCGGCCGGGTGTTCAGTCTACAGTATGATGTCTGTCTATGACATACAGTATATGACTCCATACTTTCATTATGGTTTGGTTTCAGACCGCATGACCCCATGGATTGAGGATCAAATTCAAGCTACATATTTCAAAAACTATAAAATGTGAAGATATTATGCGCTGATTGGTCCAGCGGTTTGTGATATTAGACCTGGCCAAAACGAAGAAGAAAATCTAATAATCTCTCTCTTGCCTTCAGAGAAAAATCGTGAAAATTTGTGCAAATCTTTCAATATATATTCTTTCACAGCGAACGTTTTTAACACAAATCTTTGCGATATGGGAGGTCCCTGAAACAACATATTTTGAGATGGGGGGTCCACGGCCAATTACATATTGTTATATATTTTGGGGTCCTTGACATGAATTAAATAGTTTGAAAACCAGGTTTTTCAGAAAACTGTCATGATTTGGAAGACATTTTTTAGAATCTGTTCTCAGTCCTAAATGGGTTAAAGTTAAATAGTGCAGCTTTTAATGTGAAAAGTGAACAGAAGTCAGGCGGTCAAGGCAGTTGCGTTGAGCTTAAATCTCTTTGAACGTGATCCATGAGCAGCGATTGAGCGAACATGCCTGAATAATGAAATGTAAACATCAGAAGTCTCCCCAGACACCCGGTCAGACAGACAGCTGTCAGTGCTGTCATGTGTCAACAAGACCACCCTCGCCACCAGCATGTGTTGTTGGTGGGCACTGGGCTGATGTCATGCTGTTCTTGTAGTTGAATTGCTTATAGCCATTCAAGAAGTTGGTTGTTGGCATTGATTTTAGATGCATTATAGCAGGGGTTCTCAACCCGTGGGTCGCGACCCCTCGGGGGGTCGCCAAATTATTTTAGGGGGTCCCCAAATTATAAAAAAAAAAAAAAAAAAAAGATTTTTTATTTATTTCTATTTTCACGATTTTTCAAAAATAGCAGACCTACAAGCTCGTAGCGCGCTATGAGCTTGTAGATCTGCTATTTTTCAATAGCTAAATTATAACAATGCTTAAAACACCAAAAGGGGTTCCCGCCCAAAATGGTTTAAGGTTATTGTAGCAGTCAATTTATATTGGGGGTCGGGAGGGGGCGGGGCGGGGGTCCCGAGACATTGCCAAAGCATTTCCGGGGGTCCCCGGCCAAAAACGTTGAGAACCCCTGAACAAGACCACCCTCGCCACCAGCATGTGTTGTTGGTGGGCACTGAGCTGATGTCATGCTGTTCTTGTAGTTGAATCGCTTATAGCCATCCAAGAAGTTGGTTGTTGGCATTGATTTTAGATGCATTATAGAATACAGTATGTCTCTTCAAACAATTTAAAGCTGCTATAAGCAATAATATGTCCACATTTTTATTACCCTTTTTTTTTGTCATTGGTCGATTTGCCTGTCTACTTCCTGATTGGTTTAGTCATTGCGACCGGGTTTTTTCCGACCAATGACAAAGCTTCTAGGAACATCGGGGCGGCGGTGGCTCAGGCGTAGAGTGGTAACCGCAAGGTTGCCTGTTTGAACCCGGGCTTCCCCAGAGTTAGTGTTGAAGTGTCCTTGAGCAAGACACTGAACCCCAAACTGCTCCTGATGTGCTGGTTGGTGCCTTGCATGGTTTCCGCTGCCATCAGTGTATGAATGTGTGTGTGTGTGTGTGAATGGGTGAATTGATGAACAATCTAATCTATGTAAAGCGCCTTGGATAAGGGCGCTATATAAATGCACCATTTACCATCTTTGAATGCAGATTGTGGCCCCTAGATGTGTCACAGAGGCTAAATTTTTTTGGGAGCGTTCTACCCATTGCTGGCTGTCTGAATACCAAAAAAAAAAGGTCATTAAAGATTTGACATTATTGCTTAGTTATAGCAGCTTTAATGTAATATGATGAAATCGGAATTCCCCATTTGAACGAATTGGAGTTCTCTGTATAATGTTTATTTTCAACATATTGTCTTAAAATTGAGAGTGAGTGAATGTTGCTGCTAATCATGGGCACCTGTGTTATAAAAGTAATAATACACTCCTATTATTGTATTATATACAACTAAGGGTTTTAAGGCACTACTCTTCTATAGAGGATATGCACATGCATAAAGTGAGTGGCAAAGTGAGTTTAACGCAGTTTAACGTCGTTTTTTGCAATCAGATAGGACTTTTCTGTTTGGATGTATGGGCTGTCAAGACCAGAAAGTAGATTTTTTTTCCACTCAGTAGACGTTTCAGCATAACATCCGGGTATAATGATGATGTCATGCGCATACCCTCCATTCATGCTGTCACTGTCATGACGACACCATTGATAGCTATGATTATATAATCATGATATACTGTAACTTTTGTATGGCTTTTAGTGTATTATTGCTAAAAACACCCTGACATTTCATTCCGCTTGATTTAGGTAATAATGAAAGTGTCACCCCATTCGACCCGTACTGTTTCAGTAAGTCATTAGCACCTATTGTGATGTCCTGACGGAGGCGCGCCGTGTCCAGACCCGACTCAGCGCCGTCCGAGTTACGCCCCGATAGGCAGAGAATAGTATATTAGTAGCCCCTAGTTTCCATGCGCCGACAAGAGTTGGAAATGACACGTTCAGCAGGGGGAGTCCTTGACCAGGCTATGTTCAGCCAAGGGTGAGTATGCCAGTATGGCCATACTGGCCCTATTCAAAGGTGCTGATAACGGATGATTTCGCCGATTCAATGCAGAGAGAACGGTCGAATCCGCCCGCCATACTCTGTACTCGGGAGTCTGTTTATTTCAGTCAGGGTTGGTTGGTTTATATTCCTCCCATCATCGGTTTGTATTCACGTTAAAGGCCATTGCATCATGTTAGACACACAGTGGCATTTACATTCTTCTTACAACACAAATGGGGATACTTCCTTGTAATACTGTACACACACACACACACACACACACACACACACACACACACACACACACACACACACACACACTGTTGAGTCCACCGCTGTACAGCTGAGCAGTCTTTGCTTGTCTTCAGTAGTGTCTTTGTATTGCCGCTTTGTTCATTGTGACACCCAGCTGTTCCCCAGTGGCACCGCAAGACACTGTCTGGAACAGCTCTCGTGGTCAAGCCTGCGTGCGTGCGTGCGTGCGTGCGTGCGTGCGTGCGTGCGTGCGTGCGTGCGTGCGTGCGTGCGTGCGTGCGTGCGTGAAACTATCACAAGAGACGTAGCTCCAGGATTGTGATTTATAATTTAATAAAGAAGATGAAGCATTTTTGACATGTAGATGCCCACACTCTGATACACGCACGCACGCACGTACGCACGCACGCACGCACGCACGCACGCACGCACGCACGCACGCACGCACGCACGCACGCACACACGCACGCACGCACGCACATATGCACACACACACACACACACACACACACACACACACACACACACACACACACACACACACACACCACACAATGCACAGGATACTCACACAGTAAATATTGCAGGACGTAACTGTCAGTGTGACATCTGTGAGAAAAAGCCTAAACTGTGACTTAACTCTTCATGGATTATTGTATTTATCTGCTCACACAAGGGGCTCACAATTCACATAAAACCAATATAACAACATGCTTCTAATAAAGCAGCGGTTTTAGTGCAATATTTTTTGGATATCAAAAATATTGTTATGTTTCATAAGTACAGTGGACCACAATGGAAACAACAAGCCCCCTGGAGATATTTGTGTTATCCTTTTAGCATAACCTTTGATTGTACTACCTTTACTGTTAACAATTGCGTTAATAAAGTATTAAATCAATCAATCAAGCCCTAAATGTCATTGTGCAATAAGCCAATAACTACTGTAGACGAAATAGCCAATCTACAAGCTTTTTTTAAACATTTCATTTCCACCTGCCCAAAGTAGGGATGCCAAAGTTAGAGTTAAGCAATATTACACGAGAGGGTGTGGGTTAACGTGATTATTGCCACGACAGTGATGCGGTAAGGAACGAGACGAAGTCGAGTTCCGCAAGCATCACTGAAGTGGCAATAATAACGTTAAACCACACCCTCGAGTGTAATATTGCAATTATACAACAGTTACCCTTAAAACTAAGAAAATCGCTGAAAAAAAAATATATTTTTAATGACAGATGTAGTCACTACGACCACAAATGTCCCAAGAAACTAGCTAGCCTAGCCACCGAGTTTGCTAGCGCTCTGGGAAAACAGAGCAGCTGAATTCTTTGTTTTGATTAGGTGGTGAATAGTGCTGGTTTGATCCACGGCTAGAAGCCGTTTCAACCAATCAGATTGCTTCCTCGAAACGACCTGTGGTATAATAGTTAATAACTCACAGCTGTTGGCCCTAAAAGAGAGCTTAAAGGTGTTTTTTTTTCTTTTTCTTTTTTTTAATCCCAGACAAAATAAGCATATCGCCATTTCACACCTATTCTACTATAATCCCTACGCACAGATTCAAACCTTGACGTTACTACAGTAACATCAATCAAAAATAAATTCAGTCTAATTACCACGAGGGAAGGATCGAGACAGGAGGGTAGGTGGTCATTGGCTGTCATTGGACTGAAATGACCACCGTGAAATCTCACGTCGCCCACGGCCTCTCCAGTATAGTGTCCAGTAGAGTAAGCAATAATGTGAGCCAACTATATCCTTAAACCAACATTTACATAGCTGTACAGTGTTGCTGTAGTGAGAGAGAGGGGAGGTTGAGGTTTAGCTTATGGACAGATGTCTGGATGTCTTTCAGCCGTGTGTTCACAGTTCACACACGCATGAACACACATACTGTACAGCCCAGCGCACATCAGTCTCATATCAAGGCCAATCAAACACTTTAATCGTTTTGAGATGTGGTGGGTGGTACTTTTCGTCTCTCTAACCCAGGGGTTCTCAACGTTTTTGGCCGGGGACCCCCGAAAATGCTTTGGCAATGTCTCGGGACCCCCGCCTCCCCCACAATAACCTTAACCCATTTTGGGTGGGAACCCCTTTTGGTGTTTTAAGCATTATGTTATAATTTAGCTATTGAAAAATAGCAGATCTACAAGCTCATAGCGCGCCACCGAGTGGCGCGCTATGAGCTTGTAGGTCTGCTATTTTTTAAAAATCTTGAAAAAAAAAATGAAAAAAAATAAATTTGGGGACCCCCCAAACTAATTTGGCGACCCCCCGAGGGGTCGCGACCCACGGGTTGAGAACCCCTGCTCTAACCAACTCTTTATTTTTATCTTTCTGTTTTTGTCTATTTTCTCTTTTATGGTTCCCTCACTTTTTATTGCTCTCTATCAGTGGTTCCCAAACTTTTTAGCTTATGAGCCAAGAGAGAAATTAATTAAAAACAAATGTAGGAAACCAAAAATAAGGGGACCCATGAAAATGGGTCCCACCCCAGTGTTTGGGAAACGGTGCTCTACAATAGAGAGTATGCACATGCATGATCTCATCTAGACTGAGTGGCAAAACATTGAGCAGCATGGAGTGTTGGAGTTTGGAAGCGCTCGTTGGAAATCACTCAACCGTCCTGCGTAGCACCTGTTTCTAAATGTCACATAATGCAGGAGGCAGCAAAATGTTGTGTTATTGAAAAACAAAATAATCAAATGCAGGACATTTCTTGACAGAAAGTAGCTCATAACGTTTCTATGGTGGATTTTCATGAAACAAAAACTTTGCAGATAGAAAGAGGATAATTCAAGCTTTCCGTACAGCTGCAATGTTGGTGAGTTTAACATTGTTTAATGCAATCGGACAGGACTTTTCTGTTTGGATGAATGGGCTGGCAAGGCCAGAAAGTATTTTTTTGCCACTCAGTGGGTGTTCCCGCATAACTTCCAGGTACGATGATGTCACGCGCATACCCTCTATAGAGCGTCGCAGTCCCGCCCCCTTTCATGACGACGCCAGGCCCAGGAAACAATTCCCAATGCATTTTTCCCATAGACATTTCAAAACATATTTATTTAAAGACCTTATAAGTGTCGTACAAACCCAACTCGAGTTGTGACAAAATCATGACAACAAACACAATATTTTGGACCAAACAAATAATTACAAAGAAGAAAAACAACAAAAAAAATGTTGTAGTAACCTGCCGTTTTCTTCTTCTTTCTAATTATTAGTTCGGCCCGAAAAAATGTGTTTGTTGTCATGATTTGTCACGACAAGAGTTGGCTTTGTACGAGGCTTAAAAGGTCTTTAAATAAATACTTTTTGAAATGTCTATGAGGAAAATGAACGGAGAATCATTTCCTGGGCCCTGGTAGGGGGCGGGACTGCGACGCTCTATACATACAGTAACACACACACACGGTACGGTACTCTTTAGCGATGAATCCAACATGTCCGGTGTAGCGTAGCATAGTATGGTTTTGGTCATGCTGTGAATGATGGTAACTGATACCCTTCTGGTCAATCAACTGCATATTGTGTGTGTGTGTGTGTGTGTGTGTGTGTGTGTGTGTGTGTGTGTGTGTGTGTGCGTGTGCGCGTGTGTGTGTGTGTGTGTGTTATAGCCTGTGTGTGTGTGCTGTGGGTACAGTGTATGTTTGTGGTTAGTAACAGCTGCTAGGCTCCAGTGGGCAGACGAGAGGAATGGCAGACACCCATTCATAGCATTCCTCAGGGCCAAACACTTTCACCTCCAGAGATCACACCAACGCACACATACACGCACGCACGCATACACGCACGCACACACTGTCTGTGATGCGGTTGCCACAGTCTGTCTATATGTCTCTCCTCTTTATGTTGTTTTATATGTGCTTGTGAGTTCCACCATATTTTCCAGTGTTTTAATCAAATAATGTTGTAGTGTTTATTAAACAGTTAAACTTTTGTCTGGGGACAGGGACATCATGTCTATTAACTAAATTGTTGTCCCCAATTTGATTTTACTGCGGTCCATAAGGTCAGACTGATGATTAGGCATTCGGTATGCTAGGGTAAGCGGATATGGATTAAGAGCGTGCGTGCGTGTGCGTGCGTACATTTGCATATGTGTCTCTGTTTCTCACGCTATTCCAACAATGTGATCCAATAGAGATGTGATGCTATGTTCTGTGCTGTCTTGTGAGTTTGTTGTGGTACATTTTACCCCTTGAGCTCTATCTTATTCACTTTGTCGAACGACAGTGTCACATGGCAAAGATAGCCGATCTACAAACTCACAACGCCTTGCATGTTTTGCCTGTAACGACATGCCCAAAAACAGCCGGGATATGTTAAAAGTACAGTATGTGTCAATTGTAGCGATAATAGTGTTTTCTGTCCAGCTCTGTGTCAAGGATTCTCAGGATGCCTCTCTCGTTGAACCGTTTTTGGCTGTTGTGGCTACTTTCTGTTTGTGTATGTGTGTGGTAGTGTGTATGTGTGTGGTAGTGTGTATGCGTGTGGTAGTGTGTATGCGTGTGGTAGTGTGTATGTGTGTGGTAGTGTGTATGTGTGTGGTAGTGTGTATGTGTGTGGTAGTGTGCGTTTGTATGTGTTTCTTTGAAAGGTTGCCTAAGTAATGGCAGTCAGTAATCAAAAGATGGAAGCACACGTACACAAGTAATGTCTAGATGAACATATAAGTTAATGTATTGTATCTCCTCCTCTCTGCTCTTCTCTCCTGTGCTCTTATTCTCTAACCCCCCTCTACACTTCACCCTGTCCTCTCCTGATCAATAATGTCCTTTCTCCTCCACCCGCTGCATCTGCTCTTCGCTCTCTCTCCGTCTCCTCCATCTCTTTCCCGTCCTCCCATTTCTCCTCCCAGTGCGTGGTAAATTTGATCAGTGAGCTCCAGGAGCAGATGTGCAGGTTTCAGGAAGAGATCAGCACTCGCATTCAGGAGAAGCGTGCCCTGGAAGAGCGAGAGGACCACCAGCAGGAGGAGGACACGGGAGACAGCCATGCCCAAGATCAGAGTCCCAAAGTGGGCATGGTTGGCTCAGATCCCTGCCCCTCTGGTGGCAGTGGCCTGGAGGAATGCAGCGGAATGCACATTGGAGGAGGACAGAGTGTACATGTAGGCAGACATGACTGAGGATGAGCTCATCTTTCCCGTTGTTTCCTCCCTTCCTTTTCTCCTTTTTCCTAAATTCCTTCTAACCGTTTTGCACACCAGCCAACATCTGGACTTTTCCAACAAATCAAACTAACAAAGCTCTCTTGCAGTGAATGTCTGTTTTGCTGTCATACAGTGTACGAGGGGACGGAGTGGACTCTTTGTTTATGTTAGACCTGTTAGGCCTCTCTGAGTTTCCTTCCAAATACTTCAATACGCTGAGGTGCAACAGAGCTTATTACTTAGATTACAAATCTGGGTGGTGCAGGGGTGTAGTTCCTGCCCACCACCGTGGGGACTGGGTTTACTTTGGATCCTCCTCGGTACGTACTACGGAGTGGCCGGGCGTTCCGATTCCAATCGGCCGCGTTTGCAGTTGGGAAGCCGCCATTCTCTCTCTGTCTCTCTGTCAGCTCTACAGGTTGGTGGGGGTGGGGGTGGGGGTCTCGTGGGGGGGGTCTCAGAGCTTATTACTTAGATTACAAATCTGGGTGGTGCAGGGGTGTAGTTCCTGCCCACCACCGTGGGGACTGGGTTTACTTTGGATCCTCCTCGGTACGTACTACGGAGTGGCCGGGCGTTCCGATTCCAATCGGCCGCGTTTGCAGTTGGGAAGCCGCCATTCTCTCTCTGTCTCTCTGTCAGCTCTACAGGTTGGTGGGGGTGGGGGTGGGGGTCTCGTGGGGGGGGTCTCGTTTCAGGTCGAGACCCAAAAGAGAGATTAGACGTTTGCTGCATAGTGCATACTGTTACATGATGCATTTGTTGAATAGGAAGATGCGTTGGTTAGATTATATCCATAGCAAGTGCCATCGGGGCCCCCCACAGAACTAAAACGCTTATGATCTATCAATATACTTTTATATCTGTGAGTCTTAACTTACTTAGCTTATATAACATTGTGTGGTGAAGTGACTATGGACAGAGAAACCCACCAAATGCACATGGACACACACCTGGCTCACCCTGCTCCTCAGGTGCTGAAGGCATTTGGAAAACTCCCTCCAACCTATCGCTTTGGATTTGTTCTTTCTTTATGCATTACATGTTTATTTTATTGTTGATTTATAACATGTATGCATGGAAGTGGTCTCCCTATGCACGATGCACCCTAGCATCTCTATATCTGGACATGTCAAAATAGTCACGTATCCATCAGTCCACGTCCAGCTCGCAACACACATCAACGTCGTGAACGGCTATTTCTGGCAAAGAGATCTGGTGGAAACTGAATAAAAGGAGGTTACCGAGTACAGTATGTAGACCCTGAGGGACCCCACTGGGCAAGTGTATAGGTATAAGTGGTTAAAGAAGGCCTACATCATTGGAAAAGATGAATTATCCTCTCAAGTTCCCCAAAGCACACTTTTGAGAGATGTTTTTTCCACATTTTGTTGGACGCTGACAATAATACTGTTGGTTTTTCTTCTAAACGTTCATATATTTTCCAGGTGGATGCTCCCTCCCCCTCCCCCCAATACAACCTGGATGGCTTTTATTCCTTGCTTTGTGTTCTCAGGCTCATCCTGGTTGTTGATAACCGCACGGTGTGGTGTCTGTCTTCTTGTCTGTTTAAAGGGGATGGTCCTTCCACTGCATCCAAAGTGTAATGCCTGTGATATAACTCTCCTGTTCGGTCTTGGAAACCTTTCCTACCTCCCCTTTAACTGCACTGAATGTGGGTGTGTCATCGTTGAATGTCTAAAGTACACAGTGGTGGAAAGTAACTGAGTACATTTACTAAGTACAATTTTGCGGTACCTTTACTTTACTGTAGTGTTTCCAGTCTTCACAGTACTACTTGGCCTTCTGCTCCACTACAGTCTACAGTACATCTCAGAGGAGAATATTGTGCGTTTACTCCACTAGAATAATATGAAAACGTTAGTTACTAGTTACTTTGTAGATTTTGATTATTATTACAAAACATACATTTAACCACTTCAGCCCTATATACATTTCGGCCATTTGAAAATGGCAGATCTACAAGAGCTTGTAGATCCGCTATTTTTAAAAATATTTCTTTTTATATAAATTTTGAATTTGTGAAAATTCTGCACAATGAGTACTTTTTACTTTTGGTACTTTAAGTATATTTTGATGATTTGTACTTTTACTCAAGTACATTTTTCATTCAAGACTTTTACACTTTAACAGAGTATTTCTACATTGCAGATTTGCAGTATTTATACTTTTACTTAAGTAAAAAAATGTGCGTACTTTTTCCACCACTGACGTCTACCTCTCTATGGTGTGTGTGTGTGCCGCTGCCCTTCAGCAACGTAGAGGTGATTTCCTTGGCCATTCCTGAGCACTAGTGGAAATGTGTGCGTTCTTTCACAGAATTTCCATTTTCAGAGTTTCAGAATGAATGGGGGAGAAAGAGACTGGAGTGAACTGGAGTGAACTGGAGTGCATGCATGGTCAGATCTGTGACATTCAAACTGGTTTGTGTGGTTTGGTCTGAACTGACTGACGTGTGTGGTGTTGTTGTTTCTCCTTTGTGTGTATATAGGACTTACTGCAGGTCGTGAACCATCTGAAGAGTAAAGTGGGAGAGCTGGAGGGAGAGAAGAGCCAGTATGAGAGGAAGCTCAGAACCACCAAGGTACTGTACTACAGTATGGGACAAAAACTAAAGAAATGCGTACACTTGGGTTACATATTTACTAGTAAGACGTGCGAACGCGGGAAGCGAACGCATCTCATAAATTGCAATAACAACAATTAGAATAAATTACGTACTTTTTTAAGTTTTTTTTTAAGTTCTCTTTTTTATTTTAATTTTTTTAATGTTTTTTTTAAGTTCATATATAAGTTTGTGTGTGTGTTTTTTTTGTGTGTGATACAGCTGCGCCCTCTGGTGGCGGGCAGGTGGTGTTACAGCGTGACACACACACACACAGACAGACAGACATGTTCTGCTGGCTCTCATAGTTAGTGCTCACTGCGTTCGCAATTATATAACTTGTATACCAGGTTTGAATAGAGGGTATGCGCATATGCATAAAGTGAGTGCCAAAGTGAGTTTAACGTCGTTTAATGTCATTTAATGCAATCAGATCTGACATTTCTGTGTGGATGTATGGGTTGGGTTTTTTTTTTACCACTCAGTAGACGTTCCCGCGTAACTTTCAGGTATGATGATGTTGTGTGCGTAGCCTCTATAATTAACCCATTAACCCAAGCATTATGTTATGCTTTAGCTATTGAAAAATAGCAGATCTACAAGCTCATAGCGCGCCACCGAGTGGCGCGCTACGAGCTTGTAGGTCTGCTATTTTTGAAAAATCGAAGAACGACTGACACAGAAACATAGCTTTTTCAGAAAACTGTCAGGATGTAGAAGATGTAGAAGATCTCAGGTCAAAATGGGTTAAAAAAATAATTTAAAAATAACGCGTCAATTTTCCAACTTATCCATTTATGAATAGACACTTTTTGCAGAAAGAACAGAGGTCCAATTATACAATGATGAATTAATACACAAAGCCCTGAGAACTTGTTTCCATTAAGAGCTGCAGCCACTGCCACCCCAGTGACATATTCTGATGCCACCGGTTGGCAGAAGAATAACAGTTTCAACTTTATTTAGCTGTGTGAAGAATGTTTCAAACTAACATACCCTGTACCTTTCACACTTGCACTAATACAAGACTCGAGACTATATCTTGAATGTCTATCCCTTACCCCTTATCCATAAACTTATTTGCCTTTTTTTTACTACAGTATATTGAAAAACCTTTAAAAAAAAAGCTCAAATAGCCAATCTAAAAGCTCACAACTTGTCGATGCAGATCGGCTAGTTGAACAATTTTAAAATGTTTTTCAAAATAGTAAAAAATAAGACATGGCAAATAGGTTTAGGGATAAGGGGTGTGGGGTGGCGCAAGATAGGGCCCCATTTCTCTTTTGTCTGAGGCTGTTGGATTGACGGCACAAATTTTAGCTTGTTTCACTTGCTTCAGATCTGTTCACTTATGGATGTTACTTTTTTCCTTTGATAACACAGTTGCAATGCTAGTAGCTAAACTGAAGGTCGATTTGCCATTTCTTTATTTCTGCTTACAGTGCCCCCTTCCTGCTCTCTCTCTCTTTTTCTCTGTTTTTCTGTCTTCTTCTTGGACTGCTTTCCTCTTTCTTCCCTCTCTTTATCGCTTGCATTCACATTCACATTCTCCCTCCACTTCTTTTACTCACCTCCCCATCACTCCTGACACACACACACACACACACACACACACACACACACACGCACACACACACCCCCCACGTGTCCCTTCCCCATGTCCTCTCTCTCTTTCTTCTCATCCTGCTCTTGCCTCACGCTCTCTCCTTCCTGTATGTCCTTCCTCTCCTCGTCCCGCTCTCTATCTCGTGTCTGTCCTCATCGTCTCTCGCTTGTCTCCTTCTCACCTCTCTTTCTCTAACCTCTCTCTCCTCTCATTTCATCTGCATGGCTATCCTTCCTCTATGGTCTCTCTTTCTCTCCTCCTCTCTCATCTTACGTTCTCTCCTCCCAACTCTCATCTGTCTCATCTCTCTCTCTCTCTCTCTCCATCCTGACATCTCGTCGTGTTCTCTCTCTATAGCTCTCTATCTCTTACTCTCTCCACGTGTGTTATCAGTCTCTCATGACCCAGCTGGCCAGCCTCAAGCTGACAGTGGAACAAACACAGATGGAGAAACAGCACTGGGAGGAGCACTGCCACAGTGCACAGGTGGAGCACCCCTTAACCCTGCACCCACCTCACCCCACCCCACCCCACTCCAGCACACGCCCCACACCGGTCTAATATGCTCCTTGTCTGTGGCGCTTCATGTTCTGTTCTCCCATAATGCCTTTCTCCTCCTCTTCCTCACATTCCTCCTTGTTTTGTGATAGTAGCCTGCCTTTGCTTTTTGACCTGAGCTGCAGCAGGACAAAAATCTTTATCAACTTTTGTTGACGTGGCAATGAAGATTTAACTTGAAACTTGATGTCATTTGCCAAAAGGGTCATTTGCCCTGGGCTGTACAACATGTAATTTAACGTAATGTAGGTGGCATCTCTACACGGTCAAATCTTCTGTTCCATTCCTTTTGTAACTCTGAGAGTGTATAAAACCAATAAGGTCTGTACAGTATACAGTACAGTCTCATTATTAGGACAGGGACATGGGGAATCTATGCATTCATCCAAACAGAAGTCTGTCAGCTAGTGATACAATCTGTCTGAATGTCTTACAAAATGGAAAAGCATTATTTGTATTTGTGTGTGTGTGGAGTGAACATAAATAATCTTTGTTAATGTAACCCCTGAGAGTGTACAATTACACTCTCAGTGGATCTCATATAGTACAGTACGGTACGTACACATTTGCCATGCAAACTGAGCAGCACATGTACAGTAGCAGACCACTCACATGGCTTCGTTTTGTTTAAGCCATTTGCATGTCGTCGGGTGGAAACCTCAATGTGCAAAACTGTTACTTTTCAGTATTCAAATTCATAAGTTGACTTCCAAGCTCAAAACATGTTGCATCGAAAAACACGTTTTGAGCTTGTAGATCGGCTACTTTTGCTACTTTTGTGTGACTCTGTTATAACGAAGTAGGACATTAATTTACGAAGAAAAAAACAACAAAGAAAGTTAAAATATGGAGATAAGGAGATATGTTGCCACTGCCACACACACACACACACACACACACACACACACACACACACACACATGCACACACTGCAGCGGTTCCCATTCATGGTGTTACATTGTGGTGTGTGTTTCTCCATTAGAGTCTTTATGGGGGTCTGACCACCAGTGTTGCTTCTTTTATGTTCTTAAGTTCTTCTCCATATGTTGTTGTTGTTGTTGTTGTTGTGGTCTCTCTGTCATCAGCATCTGCTCTCTGACTGAGTGCGTCTCTCCTTTTTAGTGGCCGGAAGCCCACTCCATGGTCCTCTCTCCCCTTGTCCCTATAAGGAATAATAATAGAAAAGGATAAAACATCAAACTTATACTATACAGTATAGCACTTCTCTAAACACTCAACGGCGCTTTATGTGATGAAATGTAAACGAAAGCACCAAAAAACACTTTGATGAATACAAAACAATGAGCAATGGTGTCAGAGGATGATAAAAACAAAAAAACAAGCGTGCTCTTGCCCGTGGGAAATTTTAGACTTTTTTTCACACCATTATAAAGTTCTTATTTTGATCATAAGACCCATATACTGAATGCCAAGTCTCCAGATTTTCTTCAGAATATGCAGGACACTTTTTTTACTAAGACACTATGGCATAATTGGGAGTCCAACTAGTACTAGTGGTTATTCTGAGTGTTCAAATGGACCAATAAGGGTCCATTAAGTTCCATTTTGAACACTCAGAGTTAGACCTGTTAGAGCTAGCTCTTTGTGTTTCTGGTAATATTGTCCACTCATCCAGTATGTCTGTCCGCGGCAAACATGGAATGTCCAAAATGTCCACCACAACAAGCCAGCATGACGATGAACCCAGCTGTGCATGACGCTAAACTAATGACTGGCAGGACAATAAAACATGTGTGCTCCTTCTCTCTACACACACACACACACACACACACACACACACACACACACACACACACACACACACACACACACACACACACACACACACACACACACACACACACACACACACACACACACACACACACACACACACACACAGGCAGAGATCTCGGAGCTCCAGCAGATCCTGGCCTCCAAGGACTCTGAGATAGAGTGTCTGCAGAACCAGCTGTTGGCCAGAGGCTGCACACCAGGTGACACAGAGAGAGGTATGCTACCGTATGCACACCTGTTCTGTGTGTGTGTGTGTGTGTGTGTGTGTGTGTGTGTGCGCGTGTGCGTGTGCGTGTGTGTGTGTGTGTGTGTGTGTGTGTGTGTGCAAGAGAGAGATGGATGCTAATTAACACATGCTTCTGTTTTGACTTGTTCTTTACTCTCTGCTGCCCTCTGCTGTAGAGGAGGTCTATATCAAGCAACTGATTGACAAATGTAAGGCACGGTGTGCTCTGACTGGGTCTACGTCCAATTTCAAACCAAACTGTTAGTTTAATGTCACTGTAGGTCACTTGCCGTGTGTGTGCGTGCGTGCATGTGTGCGCGTGTGTGCGTGTGTGTTCTAGGTGGTTAAATGTCTGAAATAAAGCCTTTTTCGGTCCAGCTCTTACAGCATAAAACGTGATAGGATTAGCTGCCATGTGTACAATTTACAGTAGAATTGGCGAAGAGGCTCATCCTATTCCAGCTGTAAGTGTAAGTGTACATTTCCAGGACAGCGAGTACTTAATGCGCCACAGTTGTAGAGAAACGGAACTAATCAAAGACATACATCCTCCTGTGTGTGTGTTTTCTTTAAAAACAAAATTACCCCATTGGACATGGAAACTGGAAAGTACAAATCATGCATTTGTTGCCCAGTGTCTGTGGTCTTCTGGAGCTGCTACCACCTCTTAGTGTCTGTGGTCTTCTGGAGCTGCTACCACCTCTTAGTGTCTGTGGTCTTCTGGAGCTGCTACCACCTCTTAGTGTCTGTGGTCTTCTGGAGCTGCTACCACCTCTTTGGTCTTCTGGAGCTGCTACCACCTCTTAGTGTCTGTGGTCTTCTGGAGCTGCTACCACCTCTTAGTGTCTGTGGTCTTCTGGAGCTGCTACCACCTCTTAGTGTCTGTGGTCTTCTGGAGCTGCTACCACCTCTTAGTGTCTGTGGTCTTCTGGAGCTGCTACCACCTCTTAGTGTCAACTGGACTGTTTCTGTCTGTGGTCTTCTGGAGCTGCTACCACCTCTTAGTGTCAACTGGACTGTTTCTTGGCCACTTGGCCAGTCAGGCCCCTGCCCTTTTACCCGTCTGTAAAACAACTGCCCTTTCCAGACCACGAATGCAGCATTTACTATGGTGAAAGAAATGCAAATGCCACTCCTTTCCATGCCATGCCGGAAGGCAGCATTCAGGAGAATTGCTTTTTTTCCCGAAGTCTCCTGAACTTGAACACAGCCGTTTGCGTTGAACAAATTTGTTTAGAAATCCATGTCGTACACCGCTTCTCCACTAGCTAAAGAATGCTGGGTTGCGCCCCGAAATTAGGTAATAGCAAATAGCTCTCAACGTGTCGCAGCGCGACGCGTTGTGAGCTTGTAGATCTGCTATTTTTGCTATTTTAGTCCAAAAGTGCGCTCTTACGGGATTTCAGCCCCTACCTCTCTAACACTCTGCAGGTCACTGTGGCCAGTACCCTGTCAACATTGTAACCTAGCAGCGTTACACAGGGAGCATGATTGGATGTCGTTGTGAATGAGAGTCAAGATGTGCGGTTTTGGAATGTAATAAGTGCACACTGTCACACACACGAGTGAGTGAGTGAGTGAGTGAGTGAGTGTCCACTTTCGGTTATTCAGGGAAGTGGTGTTGTCCACAAGTGTAGCAGAGAGTTTGGTTTGAGATTGGTCCAAAAGCTCCAATAATATTTTGCATCCTTTCATTGTCTTTGTACATTGTCTGCACTATATTATTTTAAATATCTATCCATCGGTGTTGTGTGACATCTGGGCACAATTACTACTGTCTGTCATCATTACAACTGTCTATGTCACCATTACAACAAACAAGACTAGGCGCCATTGCTGTATTTGAGCGGATGTTGAATAATAATTGGTACTGGTGTGTGTTAGTATCAATCAATGTCATAAGATGAAGAGATGATGCCTCGTGTAAAAAAAACACATCTCTAGTAAACCTACGGTACATGTTTTTGCGTTGGCTATTCAAAAATAGCTGCTATACAAGCCCACAGCACTTCACTTTGTGCCGCGATGCGAGCTTGTACATCTGCTATTTTTTTTTTACATTTTTGAAAAGATATTGAATGAATTATTGGTTTCGAAGGCATTTGTAGAATTGACATCGGGTCTGGGGCGGCAGTGGCTCAGGGGTAGAGTGGGCGGTAGAGCGGCCAGATGGTGAGTTTCCCAGTTTGATCCCAGGCTCTCCCAGAGTTTGTGTTGAAGTGTCCTTGAGCAAGACGCTGAACCCCTAATTGCTGCCAATGAGCAGGTTGGTGCCTTCGATGGTTTCCTCCGCCATCGATGTATGAATATGTGTGAATCGGTGAATGTAATGCACAATTTATATAAAGCGCTTTGGATAAAAGCGCTATATAAATGCACCATTTACCATTTGAATGGTATCTGCAGCCCACCGGTTAAATACATTGCCTGAAACGATGCAACATTTGTCCCAGCCAGGTGATGGCATATGTCCAGCTGTGATGTCAGTGTCCATTTGTTTTGCTTGGTCAGTGTATTAGCATGGCTGTCGTATTGGTCCACACATCACATCTCATCAGGCATGCCCTGAAGGGTAACCGGAAGGCTCACCCCAAAGCACGCTCGCCCCCGTTCATTTTGTCCGACCGTTTTGCTACTCCCCTGAAGAACAAGGAAACGAACGCAGTAAGCACCTGTATGACACCCTTCTTCCTGTTTCTTAGACCAAGAGTTCCACAGGTTGAAGATGGGAATGGAGTCTCTGTTGGCGTCAAATGATGAGAAGGTCAGTGTTTCTAGTGGGGGAGGAGGGTTGTCCCTCTAATTATTAGTCTAATAGTATTAACCCATTTTGACCTGAGATCAGATTCTAAAAATGTCTTCTACATCCTGACAGTTTTCTGAAAAAGCTATGTTTCTATGTCAGTCGTTCTTCGATTTTTCAAAAATAGCAGACCTACAAGCTCGTAGCGCGCCACTCGGTGGCGCGCTATGAGCTTGTAGATCTGCTATTTTTCAATAGCTAAAGCATAACATAACGCTAACACCAAAAGGGGTTCCCGCCCAGAATGGGTTAAAATGTAGTTCTAGTGGGTGGTATCAATGTTTTAATTACCCTGATTCTGCTGTGGAAAAACACATTTATTTAATTGGATTACTTGTTTCGTTATATGACAGGATCGACATATAGAGGAGCTGAGCAATTTATTAGGCCAATACAGAAAAATGAAGGAAGTCATGGCACTCACACAAGGTAAGAATTATCCAGTACAATATCTGGCTATTTTTATAATTTGTGGTGTGAATGAAACCAAACTAATTGGCTGTCGTAGCCAATTGGAATGCCAATTTGAATAATCAGAAAAATCTGACTGATACATCTTGATCAAATGACTCCAGAGATAATGTGTAACGATGTTAGGGAAATGGTGTGTTACATTTATATACAATTATGTTTTACACCGTAAAATCCTCAGTGATAATTGAATTCAGAGACAAATTGAATCATGATATGGACCTGTACGGTTCTATTTAGTCCATGTGGGACTATCCTCTGCCCCATTATACTACTGAAGAAGACCAGCATCCAAATGTATTATTCGATTCTGTTTATGATTCTGTTTGGATTTATTTCCTTTTTCTCTCTCTTTCCTGTATTCTATTGTACTGGTACGTGTTGTACATTATACCACTGTTTGCCAAACAGTGGGTCAGGAGTCGGGACACGTATGTGGGTCGCGGTCGACTCACCAATCTTTATGGGTCGCGAGTAAATATCCCTTTATTTTTTGTTTTTTTGTCATTTTTTTTATTTGTCATTAATATTATCAAGCCCCCAGTAAGGCTACCCAACGTTGAAGCTGCCACTACCTACTGGCGAAATGTGGAATTACGGCACTTTAATGAAGGTGGACAGACGTTCATGACGTCACGTGCGTAAGCCCGGACCTCAAAATTGAGGTCCAGGGCTAGGCTAGGCTAAACTTCCGCTCGCTCGAGCCATTGAGTTATAATTATACTTCCGAATTATACTTCTGCTTCAAAACGCCACTGAGCAACTTCCACTGAAATGAATAGCTTGGCTAGCGCTCCGGTTCGGTCTCTATCCTTTATAGCTCTCTGAATATTATTTTAAAAAAAACTCCATTAATTAGACAGAACAAAATACTTCATAAGAAGTGGTGAAAATAGCCCTTTTGCGCCACGTTGTGAGCTTGTAGATCTGCTATTTTCACTAGTTTGGATCTCGGGGCAAATGTCTAATTTCTCTTTTGGTTCATGAACTAAAACGTTTATACTGTATGTGTTGTGTACTCACCAGGAAGTAGTGAAGAAGAGCTGAGTGGCAGTCTGAAGCTCAGAGCACTCACACACAAAGCACACTCAGATGTTCTACGGTCAGAGGTACGCTTATCCATGCACACACACACACACACACACACACACACACACACACACACACGTACGTGCGTGCGTGCGTGCGTGCGTGCACGCACGCACACAGACTTGATAAGTACTGCTATTTCATTAGCACAGTAAATTCTTGAGCGTTAATTTCACTCCAGTCGCCTGAAGAAATGCTTTGCTGTTTAGTGAAGAAGTGAAACTACAGTATGTATTTTGTCTTCCTCAGATATCGTCTAGAGGATCATCTCCTCTGCTGGTGTCCCCGTCTTCCTTCCAGAGGGAACTGCATGACTCCAGGTAGAAATACACACATACTGTATAATCTGTATAAGACGGTAACAGGATAGGTGGGCACCTCAATGTAAAATTTTGTCCAAGATGATTTTCGAGGGGCGCTAGCCCCTCCTATAAACGGCTATATTGTACGTTCTGTCTGAACACAAACATTAAATGCCATTGACAATGAGTGGAGAATTTACGTCATATTGTCTGAGCAAATCGGCTGGGTATGTCGGTGCCCCCCCTTGGCCAATAAGGGACCACCATTCTTGATGATGATGTACGATGATTAGAGCGCCCCACACTTCACACGGATGTAATTTTTTTCACGCACACGCACACGATAAACGTTATAATTTAACATCTTGTGTGTGCCAGTTTCCACAGCATACAGAACTCCATGGACTCATCGTTGGTTCCTGCAGGAGATGCTACCTTCCTTAATGGAGCATGGTATGTTACTACCTTCCTTAATGGAGCATGGTATGTTACTACCTTCCTTAATGGAGCATGGTATGTTACGTACAATTCTTCTGACTACACATACGTCATGTCCTAGAATGAGCCAATTCAGTATTTTAGCTGTGACGTGAGTGCCCCCTCCTGAGATACTTCCGGGTCCTACTTTTGTGTCGCTTTTGTGTCCCCATAGAGTTATACTGTGACGCTCCATCGGACTAAATCTGAGACGAAAACAACCACGAAAGTCTAATTTTACCGCTTTCCTCGCAACAACAAAGCTGCGCTGCTCTCCCAAATCTGGCTGTGACAGGCCGTCTGCCCCACACAGAATACTATCGCCATTTTATTTCATTGTGTCAACTAAATCCTCATTAATGCAAACTAGATTCAACATACTCAAGCCTGCAAACACTCAATATGCCCCCGAAATATTTTACTGAGCAAATGGACTGTTACCACCTTCAATAATAATGATAATAATAGTCTTTATTGTCTCCACATCATATTTTTTTGTACAAAACATTAATAATTCTACTCGAGTTGGAAGCATTAAGACCCATTTTAACCCTCAATGGCTTCCTTTCTGAAAAATAACGTCATTGTAAAAAGATTCACGCGTTTAGATATTCTATTTACAATGAGATGCGGACGGGAGCTGGTGCCACTTGGACCCGGACGTAACGTAGCACTACAAAATGACGTCGGACTTAAATACTGAATAGGGGAAGGGGATCAACGTCATGTGATTCTTTGTTTGACCCCTCAAAAACTCTGATGTGTGGCTCAAAGAATATGATTATTGGCAGAATCGTGGAACGTCTTTTCACCCCATGATGCAATGGCGGATCACGCCCCGAAATACCCATAATACAGTGTTATAGATATTGTATTGACATTTGAAGTGGATAACATGAATGTTAATGGTAATTGCTACTCAATATATTCCCTCATATGATGGAAATGACCATTGGCCAGGTGTAGTAGGAGTGTATGACACATACTGTGTAATGTAATGCCACTATCAAAGTTACTATGACAGGCATTACTGTATGTGTGCCAATAAAGTACATATTGTTCCTTTACACAAGTAAATCTTTCCATCCATGGATTGTTTTTTGTTTTGTTTTTTGTCCAGGAATCGACAACGACTGCTCTCCAGCAGTCTTGAAGAGTTGCAGAGTGGATCCTTACCAAAGGTTGTTGTTTCTGTATTTTAATCAAATCAATAGTTTTTTAAAATAAATTCTGCTACTTGGTTTGGATTTTGCTTACAAGTATTCAAGCTAATCTAACCTTCCTCTCGTATTAATACTATGCCTGCTTGTACTGCTCATAATACTAACTGAAAAAAGAAAAGCTAATGCTAATTTGTCTCTAATTGTCTTGAAAGGGAAGTTTGTATGATTGATAACGTGCTTGTGAATGTGAACTAACTAAACTAAACTTGTTTGTTTGGGTTTATGTATGTTTACGTCGTGTGTGTGTGTGTGTGTGTGTGTGTGTGTGTGTGTGTGTGTGTGTGTGTGTGTGTGTGTGTGTGCGTGTGCGTGTGTGCGTGTGCACTTCTATCTATCTCCTGTGCTGGTGTCTGCTGTAGGCTGTAGAGTTCCAGTCCCTTGAGGCTGACTCAGACATATTGGGGACAGAGGTACTTTTCTATGGAATCGCAGCGTGATCTAGTATGAGAGTGACGACACTAGCGTTGACTCCCATTGTAACAATGGAATGCGGAAGGCGGTAGTGCTCATTCCATCTCAATGCTCATTCCATCTCCAATGTTTGGAACTATAGCCCATAGCACCCCGCTTTGCGGCGAGATCAAAGTGTGTCCCACTCTAATCGAAGCTGTGTGATGTCACTGTGCTGCTGCATCACACAGCTTAACCCAGTGGTTTCCAAACCTATTAGGCCTGACTCTCACCTTTCGATCTAGCATACAACATTGATGCATGCTAGATGTAAACAAAGGGTTTGTTTACATCTAGCCCCAATGCATTTCCAATGGAAGTCACATGGTTTGACACAACATTTGTGTTGTACGGCTTTCGGCTGTGTTTCGACTGCCCTCCCCTTCATACAACAAAAATGGTGTGTCAAACCATAGCTTGCATCAGTAAATAGGTCTCATGCATCAGCTATACATCAATCTGTTGTGAAGGTGTGAGTCAGGCCTTAGCCTGTGACCAAAACTAGTGAAAAACACATCAGATCTACAAGTTCACAAAGCTTTGTGCCATGTTGTGAACTTGTAGATCGGCTATTTTCACTACTACTTAAGCATTTAATTCATGAAAAAGTTGGCTTTTTTGGGATTAAAATAATGTAATAAACAAAATGTAGGAAACCAAAAATAAAGGGGGACCCATACAAATGTGTCCACGACCCACAAATGGGTCCTGACCCAGTGTTTGAGATTATCACACAGACACACACACGCGCAAGTACACACACACACACACACACACACACACACACACACACACACACACACACACACACACACACACACACACACACACACACACACACACACACAGAAACGCACACCCACAGGCTCTTGCCCCACCTGAAGAAGTTGTCAGCAGCAGTAGGCATCACGGTATGCTGTCTCCAAGCCATTCCTCTCGGCTGGCCTTTTTCTCCCTGGTCTTTTCACATCACTGTTGACTCTGATGCCTCTGCAAATGCCAAGATCATTAAGATAGTCACCCTTCAAAGGACACAAGATCAACCTATTCTTAGGAATACGTTATATGGCAGAACAAGGATCAAACGCAACACAACCCTCTTGCATTGGCTTTGTCTTGTTTCGTTTTGTTTATTTTGGCCCTTTTTTGACAAACAGTGTAGTACATTATTTAAAGGCACTTTAAAAATGGTCCAAAAAGGTGTAGGCTGAAGCCAAATCGTATTTTGTCTACCCAATTTGAATACAAAATCAAATATCAGACCAGATTAATGAATATAGTTGATTTAACAAAACTGAAAAACAATTAATAAATACGTGTGATAATCCAAGTAAGAAAAGAACAAACCAAAAAAAAAGAAGGAAAAAAAAAAAACTCAAAAAAGGAAATTTAGATACTGTGCAGGTTTGTTTTTAAAGGACCACAAATGGTGTGTGTTACATACATTATCAGATGGATTTAAAGCCGTGAAAGTTACAAAGGTTTTACCTGTAGATTAACTGGCACTGGCATTACGCTGGTTCTCCTCCTCCAGAACCGTCCCACGGAGCTGAACAAGTACCAGACTCTGCCGGGGAAGCTGCGTAAGAGAGGAGGAGAGCTGAGGATGGAGCAGAATGGAGACGGAGAGTACTCGTCCCCCGTTCACCTCTCCCCTGTCCACCACAACGACAACGACTACAGCCTCAGTGAGTGTCTACCTGGAAAGATTAGTATTCATTGTGATACCGATAAGTAGGTACTGAACATTAGCTTCTTCATCAGGAACTTTTTTTTTTTGTTTATAGTATTTAACTGTTGGGCAGTGCTTAAAACGTAAGTTACGTATGTAACTATGGTTCTATGAGTCCGAATGACCGCCAGAGGCGGTGCTTAAGCACTGAATACGTCCCTTCGCGCATGCGCCGTCGAGTATTTTATACCAACAATGTCAATTTTGACCCCATGATGACCCGGAGTCGTCTATATCTTCCGGCAGTCTACAGGGGTTCAGTCCCTACAGAATCTTCTCGCGAGACCACGAGGATTCTGAGTGACAAGAGTGCTCTGGCGGTCATTCGGGACTCATAGAACCATAGTTACATACGTAACTTACGTTCTATTTCGTCCCTACTGACCGCCAGAGGCGGTGCTTAAGCACTGAATGACTTATACCAGCAAAGTCACGAGGAATCCTGATCCCAAGCCATAAGGAGTAGAATCGGAGGACTCTCGTAAGAGGACCACGTCCAGCGGGTGGGGAGTGGCAACACTCACCCAGTGGAACATAGAAAACTCGCTGTGATGCCCATGAGGCAGCGGCAGATATATTCCAGGGGTACTTCCCTCGGGGCAGCCCATGATGTGGGGACGCTCCCGTTAGAGTGGCACCTCACGCCAAATGGTAGGGTACGATTACTCGCCCCATACGCGTGGTTAATGGCATCCACAATAGTGTGGGGCGGGCGCTGTCTGGAGAGAGCACCGCCTTTGAAAGGGCCATCGTCACAACGGACCAGCCATTCTGACCGCCGAATGCATGTGGCAGGTCTAACAAGCGGCTCTCAGGGCCCACGTTGGGCGCAATAGTTCCCGCTTGTCAATCCACTCTCCTGGTGGAGGGCAAGACTGTGCTAGCCGTATAGGCTGGTTGAGGTGTGTATGTGACAGCACCCTCAGGAGGAACACTGTGTTCGGCCACAGAGACACTCAGGCCGTCTGAGCTTTGCTTCAGACGCAAGTCACTGACAAACAGGGCGTGCCGCTCACTGACACGCTACGTTGAGGTAATGGCCAGGAAGAATTCAGTCTTCCATGACCCTCTAAACTCCGCCCGTGCCAAGGGCTCAAAGGGAGGCCTGTATAGACCATGCCGCACTAGGGAAGAGCCTGTGCCGGAGTTCTCAGGGCTCGTAGAGGATGCAACCTCAGAGCCCCCATCAGGAAGAGGGACACCAGACTGTGGCTCCCCACTGTGGCTGTGCGATATTGATTCTAGCATATCGACATGATATCTCCCCTACTTATGCTTTTAGAGTAGGAGATCGGCCCTCGTCTAGGAGGGACTGCGGAACTCCAGAAAGGTAGGCAGAGCAGCGCACTAGGTCTTTGCTCTGACCCTCACGTCAGTTGGAAATAGATTCCATCGGTTATCGTACCGTAGTCTGATGGATGTCATGGCACCTTTGAATTCAGGGTGGCATGCCTGGCTGGTTCCACACAGCTGCTCGGCAGCGGTTCAGGGCTGCCAGCGGTCAAACACACAGTTGGGGGCGTCGAGCATTTGAATGCCATATCCGACCGCCTCCCAGTTGAGGAGACCTCTGTCGAGGAGACGCCATGGCGTCCTCCGACTGGGTCTGTTCAGCAGAGGAAACCAAGTACTTCTTGGCTGGAGGGGGGCAACCAGAAGTATGGTGTGACCCTCCTAAAGAACTCTCTGAAGCGCTGGTCGTATCAGAGAGGCAGTGGCAAGGCATATGCAGTGCCTCTGTCCAGTGCGCATTTAAAAGGATAGTGCCCTGTGGCCTACTTAGGGCCATGTGTCGGAACGATGCAGGTCGTTCTGTTCATACTGGCTATGTGGCATGAAGGCCTGCGGGCTGACAGCCATTTGTGGCGTTCAGGTTCTATGAAACCATCGGACCATTGCGTCCTGGCCCGGAGGGCTGGATGTCTCCGTTAGGGAGAACCAGAGAGGTTAGCGAGTCAGCGACTCTAGGGTGAGGAGGTCCACCTCCGCTCTGCCGAGGTAGCCTCTGATTAGTGTTCACCACCATTGGATGGGGTACCGCTCCCCTCATGGAAGCTTTTGATGGGAGAGAGCCTACCATGTAGTCCCGCTCTCCACTTAGATAACTTGCCCATAGGCTGATCAGGCGGGGGGGGGGGCTGCCCAAGTCAGAGGGTCCATAGACACCTACGGCGGCCAAGCAAACGTGGCCCTGCCCGATGACTTACATGATACACGGTCGCGGTGTTGCCCGAACGTATGAGAATGTGCTTGCCTCTCAGGTACGGCAGGAAGTGCTGTAGAGCAGAGCATGAACTTCATAACCCTGTTGGGTCCCATCAGTTCAAGACATGTCGACAACAGTCTGTCTTGCGTCACGAGGAAGTATGTAGATCGGACTTCCCTTGGTGTGACTGAGGATCTACGGCCTCTGTTGCGCCCTTGGGCAGGAGGACACATCACTCCTGGTCTGATACTAGGGCTCTCGTCATGTTGCTGATAACGGCCATTTTGACCCCGCCGGATATGGGGGGCTGGCGTCAGAAGGCACTGCACAGCCCGGAGAGCACAGCTGAACCACCTAGTGCTCCTGGCTCCTCAGGGAGACTACGGAGAGTTGGCCTAGGCTTCTCAGTCAGGCTTGACTGTGAAAGCCCGACTTGGCGGGTGGCACCGGTTCCTCTGGACGGGGCAGTGCACACCAGTCACACCAGCTAGCCCAGGGCGCGGACGCTACTGGTTGCTAGGTGTTGGCCATATGCTGAAGGAAGGGAGCGTGTACGCTGCCTGTACCAGCAGAGGCTTTAATCTAGATCGGCATAGTGCGCACCGGTGCACACCAGTCCCAACTAGCCCAGGGTGCGGACGCTACTGGTTGCTAGGTGTTGGCCATATGCTGAAGGAAGAGAGCGTGTACGCTACCTGTACCAGCAGAGGCTTTAATTTAGATCGGCATAGTGCACACCAGTCCCAACTAGCCCAGGGCGCGGACGCTACTGGTTGCTAGGTGTTGGCCATATGCTGGAGGGAGTGCGTACGCCGTCTGTACCAGCAGAGGCTTTCGAGGTACAAAAGTGGGAGCTCTCCGTTGTGGTGGCACCGGTTCCTCTGGACCGGCCGGTGCACACCAGTCCCAACTAGCCCAGGGCGCGGACGCTACTGGTTGCTAGGTGTTGGCCATATGCTGGGGGGAGGAGGCGCGTACGCTGCCTGTACCAGCAGAGGCTTTAACTTAGATCGGCATATAATGACTTAATCAAACAACTGAATGCTGCTATACCTGCCGCAGCATGTGAATATGCATTTACGTTTTATGCAAATGCTCATTGTAGCACTTTGAGATTTAACCAGATGTAAAGTGCGTCATAGGAACAGCGCACAGACGCTGCTGTTAGCTAGACTGTGCGACCTGCATGGTCGCGGTGGGGGAGGAGAGCTTGCACGCTACCTGTACCCCCAGCTGAGGCTTACTTATAAATTATGATAATAAAGTAGCCTTCAGTCGAGGCTTGGACGCTGCTATGTAGCAGCTGTAGTGTTTCCTATGCGAACGTTTATCACAGCACTATGACGTTTATCCAAACTCCAAGTGCATTATTATTTATGTTTGCTAGTCCAGAGCGAAACAAAAGACACTTCCAATGCGCTAGTCAAGGCACTACTACGCATTCACGCTGGGAGGAGGGAGCACTAACGCTGCCTACCAGCCAAAGTTTGGTTAAATAAACCAACACAAACAAGTTTTGGAGAAAAGGCTACAGCCAATAGCTCCACCGATAGGGGCCGCCTGCTGAAGGAAGGGAGCGTGTACGCTGCCTGTATCAGCTGCAGCTAATAAACAGAACAAGCTATACACTAATAGCTGTTAATAAATGCTTGAGCTAACAAACGATTAGTAGCAAGTAACATCAAACTAGAGGCCGTATGCTGGAGGAGCGGAGCGCATACGCTGCCTGCCCTGTACCAGCTGGGCCAATAAACAGTAAGGCAAGCTATACACAGATCGCCGTTATAACAAATAGTATAATAAGCGCTTGGGCTACAACTACGGGTAGCAGCGCCAGTTAGAGACCCAATGCTGGAGACCAGCTGGGCTACTAACAACAAGACAAGCTATAGCCTACACGAATAGCTGTTCATAAACACCTTTAGCTTTAAGCTACTGGTAGCAGCTGTGAGCTACGCTGGCAGCAGCGCCAGATGCCCTGTGCTGGGGACCAGCTGGGCTAATAGGCCCCAAAGGTACCCAGGGGCACCTGTGGGGAAAAAACAAAGTGTACCCACTGTATACGCAAAAACTGTTAATAGAGCTTTGAGCTCCAGACATACTGGTAGCAGCATCAGTATCGAGGCCCACTGCTGGGGGCCAGCTGGGTTAATAACCAGACAAGCTATGTACACCAATAGCTGTTAATACTCTGAGCTACAAACTACTGGTAGCCACATCAATACCCTGGGAGGACGCAGGTAGCTGCTCCTGTACCGGGCTAATAATAACAAGTTGTTATTGTTATTATTAACAACAACAACAAGAAGACAAGCTATCCGCGGAAGCAGTTAAGCTTGAACGCTGCCAATATTATCGGCATTATGGCTTTGGCCAGCAAGGCTTGCCAAACAGAAAATGACACTTAGCCTTAACTAGCTTAACTTATCATAAGTTATATGCTGACTGCTGAGAGAATGGAGCGCCAACGCTTGCCATCAACAGCAGGGGCTAACCAAAGCTTGCAAGTAGCGTGTTTATCAAACGAAGGCAATATGACAGTGGCCATCCTTCGGCAAATCTTATAGTCGCTTATAATAAGCGCTAGCGTTCACAGTCGAGCAAACCTCGTATGCGGAGCAGGGAGGCGGCGCGAACGCAGACTCTACTCACAAGAGGTTATGCCATGATACAATACATCATATAATTTGAACGTCTGTTAGCGTTCACCGTCAAACAAACCTCGTATGCGGAGCAGGGAGGTGGCGCAAACGCAGCCTTTACTCACAAGAGGTTATGCCATGATGCAATATATCATATAATTTGAACGTCTGTTTAGCGGGGATAGCACCGCTTTAGACGATAACGTACCTTTTGTCCAGGGAGGTTTTGTTCGCCTTCATTACCGGCGAGAGAGATTGGACGCTACCGCGTCCACGCGATCCAAATAAACTCCACTCATAGAGGAGTAAAAACAAAATCCATAGTCGCAGTTCCTGGAGGGCGAACAGCCGCTACTCCGACCGATTCGGTCACGGAACTACCAGCGACTCGGCAGACACCATAGGCTACATAATGCATTGCATAGCAACACATCGCAGCTCGGTGCAAACTTGGTTCTCACAGGCGAGCGAGAAGAAATTAGGGACTGAACCCCTGTAGACTGCCGGAAGATATAGACGACTCCGGGTCATCATGGGGTCAAAATTGACATTGTTGGTATAAAATACTCGACGGCGCATGCGCGAAGGGACGTATTCAGTGCTTAAGCACCGCCTCTGGCGGTCAGTAGGGACGAAATAGAACTCAATCACTGCCAAGGACTGACTTATTTAACTTCTTTTTCATGATGTCCTACACTGCCAAGGACGTTTTTAACGTCTTTTTAACATGGGAAAAAAATCTTAAATCTTAAAAAATAAAATAAAATAAAAATATATATGGTGGCAGTCTGGGACTTTTGGTGCCCCCTGGTGGCGGAGAATTTAAGTTAGTATGATGTTAGAAGAAGCAATGGCTTTGACCAAGTTATTGTAACAATCCAAATCTGTTTCCAAAGGAACAACTCAATAATTCCAGGTATCCTGAATCAAAATATTAACTGAAAGCTTTATGGGTGAACTCTGTTCAGAAGATATTCTCTAGGGTTTTAAAGTGAGTTGACACATCCATGCTTCTCGCCAACTCATTTTAATCCCAGAACAACTTTATCTCAAAGGCAGAAAATAAGTCGGACGCAAAATGCAACAAACTCTTGGTGATTGATCTTTTTCTCTACTAACTTAACCTAATTGCTTTCCTTCTCTATGCTCCACTCTTCCTCTTTCCACCGCTGTCCTCTGCTCTGCTGCTGCATTGCGTTTTCTCTGTCTGTGTTATGGCTGCAGTTCGCTGCAGGAGTGCCAGCGCTCCAGCCTTAGGTACTGTATAATTACAGTATGTGGAAAGACTTAAGGAGGAAGTTGAATTGATATGCTAGTGATATCACTATTTGGTTCATACCTGTTTCAAGTAAATAATACATAAAAAGGGTATCTTTGAAAAACAAAGAGGGTCCCGCACACTGTCAGACACTTGCCAAAATGTTGACGTTGACGTTTCGGTCGATTAGACCTTCATCAGGACAGACAATTAGACCTTCATCAGGACAGACATTCCTGATGAAGGTCTAATCGACCGAAACGTCGACCCAATAAAGAGCAACATTTTGGTTTGGCAAGTGTCTGACAGTGTGCGGGACCCTTTCTTTGTTTTTCAAAGATACCCTTTTTATGTATGCTCTATTGCCCTACGCACCTGTCACTAGCCTTCTGAGGTGTGCATCTGCCTTTTGCTAAAAAGTAAATAATACAAAAAGCTCATTGCATGTCTGCTAGTCTCTCAAGACAGACGTGTTGGCTCCCACAATAATTATGAAAACCTTCCGCATGATAAAACGAATAAGAAATAACGTAATTTCTCCGTTTAAGAAATGACGTTTAAACAGTTGTGTAAAAATAAAAACTCCTACTGGAAACCAAATGAGTTTAAGCCTACCTAGCTAATTTCTTAGCAGAAAAGAACATTCAAAAATATGTATTAAAGATAATTTTAAAATACATTTTCGTGAACGGCGCGTCATGACTTTTACCCTGACGAATTATAGACTTTAGCATTCGAAGATTGTGGAAGAGATGTTCTGACTTGAGACACTACATACGTATGTCCATCCTTTCTCTGGATGAAACCAATAAGCGTTTTGGAGGTGTACGCTAATGGCTCTGTGCTAAGAAAGCTTAAGAGGTGATTTGAGACTCGAGCAACTTTCAAAAGAGGATCAAGCGACTCCCTTGCCAGGATTATTACTGTTGTCACCTCTGTGACTCAGAGAGTTGTTCAAGATAATCCCTCACGTCAGCATTCTCTTGCTACCACACACACACACACTATAGCTCACATGCACATTCACACCCATTCATACACACACACACACACACACACACACTAGCTCACATGCACATACACGCCCATTCACACACACACGCACAGAGCTTAGCGCGTCAGAGTCATCAGTGTTGTTTGAGGGCGAAGTGCACGCTCAGGGATATGCACTGTTCAACTGGCTTAGATCAGATGTCCAATGTATACAAATGGGGATCGAAATTTACAGCCGTCTCTACAATTTTACTAAGTGTGTATAGTGGGTTTTACTCAAAAGGAACGTTCTACAGTCCAACGTTCTTGATTTATACTACCCACGCCACACATAGTTGATGCGACGCATTGCAGAGCTTGTAGATCTTCTACTTTATGATGGGGTATAAATAGACCATCTTTTCTCAAAAACAAACATAATCTCTTTTACAAAGAGAGGCCAAGGAGAGGCTAAGATATTTTCATCTATTTATTGAAAAAGGTCAATCTACACACTTTACGTTTCCATTGTAGAGAAGTAATCCTAAAGCACCAAAAGTGACCTTTCAAGTCTGATAAAGACCCGAGCCAAGCCACAAGCCTGACGAAATGTGACTTGCTAAATAAAGGTGACTTTTGGTTTTGGGGATAAATTTGCCTGCCGCCGGAGCTCCCCGTGTTGGCAGCTTTTATGTTCTCCTTAAATGTGGGGCTTGTGAATTTGCATGCTGCTATACTGTAGCTACTTAACACTACTGTATATTCACAGAGAGGTTTTGGGGTTTATTAATGAGGCTATGACTAATGCCCGCTTCTGCTTCTGCCTCTTACCCCTTACGTCTTTGCTTTGCTAATCTCCTCTGCCACAGGATCCCCTGGAAAACATGACCTCTATGGTGGGTACTCCACTACGTTACAGCGTCAATCTGTGCTCTGTTGTTCCCACACCATTGTTGTAGCCGACCTCAGTGAAACGGGTTATCACTGCATGAATATAATACATAACCTCTAGCTTTTGTGGGATTCCCCTTTGAGGGATATAAGTTTAACACCCACCACGGCCCAGTGGGTTGCTCTCCCTTATGCAATTCTGCTCTCCCAAATTAAATCTAAATCTTTGGGCCATAAAATAGCAATGGAGGGCTGTGGGGGATATTATCCACATTAACCCATTGTAGGCCTGAGATCAGATTCTAAAAATGTCTTCTACATCCTGACAGTTTTCTGAAAAAGCTATGTTTCTATGTCAGTCGTTCTTCGATTTTTCAAAAAATAGCAGACCTACAAGCTCGTAGCGCGCCACTCGGTGGCGCGCTATGAGCTTGTAGGTCTGCTATTTTTCAATAGCTAAAGCATAACATAATGCTAACACCAAAAGGGGTTCCCGCCCAAAATGGGTTAAATCTAAATCTTTGGGCCACAAAATAGCAATGGAGGGCCGTGGGGATATTATCCACATTTAACCCTGGTGTTCCTATTTTGGGCATGTCATTATAGAAGAAAGAAAAGAAGAAAAATTGTATTTTGAAAATAACCAATATATCGGCTTACAGTGTGAGCACAAGCGTGTAGATTGGTATAATTTCCTTTTAATAATTTAGAATAATTGTTGTGGTTAAGCAGAATGAAAACGATCTAAGGTGATCATCGCCTGAATGCGATTAAAAGACGATTAAAGACGATCAATTGAATGCCCTTTAGATATATTACTTTGACTCTTAATCATCTGATCGCCGTCGCTCTGCCTCTGTCTTGTCTAGGGCATCCAGAGAGGCTGGAGGAATCCATGCTGTCAGACCTGTCGCCTCTGTCCTCTGGAGTGGACTCGGGTCAGCAGTCCCCCATCTCCTCTGAGAACAAGAAGAGCCACAGGGGCATCAAAAAGCTCTGGGGGAAGTAAGTGTTGACGACCATTCACTGCAGGCAGGCAGGCTCGCATGCACGCACCTCAGACTTTGAAATGGGAAACCAGGTCTATGAAAACAAGCCCCAAAGAAGCGGCTATTGGCCAACATGAGCAGTTTAAAACTATTGTGCATCGGATATTTGAAAATAGCCGATCTACAAGCTCACAACGTGATGGGATGCGGCACGTTGTGTGCTTATAGAGCTGCTATTTTCGTTTTTTGAAGAATTTTAACAACACAAATCTGTTACGAGAGTCTCTGACACAAAATCTTTTCCGATGGGGGTCCTATGGACAAATACATATTAATTTGGGGGGTCCTTAACATGAAAATGTGTGAGAACTACCAGTTTAAACCATAAGGAAGCTCAAATAACAAACTACACTTTAGAAATAGGCCCAAAAACCTGCAACCACCATTATTCACAAGCAACTACAGAAAAACAAGCCCAAAGTCTCTTATAATAAGCAGACCAGACCTGGCAACACTGATGCGCGCGCACACACACACACACACACTCTCTCATATCATTGTCCACTTGCAGAATCCGTCGTAGCCAGTCAGGCAGTCCTGTTCAGGTTGATGATCCAGACATGGGAGAGTTCAAGAGGGGAGGATACAGAGCTACTGCTGGACCACGGTTGACACGGAAAGGGAACACACGGTATGGGGCACACACACACACACACACACACACACACACTCACACGCACACCTGCACACACAGTCACACACACACACACACACTCACACGCACACCTGCACACACAGTCACACACACATACGCACACACAGTCACACACACACACACACACACACTCACGCGCACACCTGCACACACAGTCACACACACACGCACACACAGTCACACACACACACACACACACACACGCACACACAGTCACACACACACACACGCACACACAGTCACACACACACACACACACACGCACACACAGTCACACACACACACACACACACAGTCACACACACACACACACACACACGCACACACAGTCACACACACACACACACACACACACACCCGCACACACAGTCACACACACACACACGCACACTCACACGCACACCTGCACACACAGTCACACACACGCACACTCGCACACCCGCACACACACACACACGCGCACACCTGCACACACAGTCACACACACACACGCACACACACACACACACACACAGACACACACACACACACACGCACACGCTCACTCACAAACACACACTTATTGCTTTTGCTTTAGAATTATGGTATATTGCGTGAGAATTATGGTACATTGCGTGTTTAAAGGACCACTTCACCACTTTTCAACCTATCTTCATATAATTGGTCCTCACTAATGTTCAAGATAAAATACCACAATTTGTTTTCTACTCGTCCACCAGTGACATCATCGATGGTGAATCCAAGCTAATCGAAACCGCAGGCTCCAAAGCAAACGTTTCGTTACTGCAGCGCAGTAAAGAAGTTTATCTGATTATTTTAAGTCTACTTTAGTGTTTGTGTGTCTAAAACTCTCATACACTATAAACATTAAACAATATAGGCTTAGGGCTATCAGCTGTGTTGTGCGCGTGCGCACATGTAGGCGTGTGCGCGCAACGCGCCGTGGTACCAAACACAAATCACCATTACACCACTGAACATTAGTGAGGACCAATTATATAAAATTATATGAAAAGTGGTGAAGTGGTCCTTTAAGTGTTTTAAACATGTAAAACATACAATGGCGTCATTCTCTTGTTTTCTGGTGACCTGTTCAGGGACCTGAAGACGCCCTTTTCAAAGTGGACGACTGAGCAGATCTGTGATTGGCTGGAGGAGATTGGTCTCGGCCAATACGGAATCCTCGCTCGTCACTGGATCACCAGTGGTCAAACTCTGCTGTCGTCCACCCCACAAGACCTAGAGAAGGTACGCTCATGCTGCACACGCCACTAATGCAGCTGACACAATCATCTTCCATTGAGCGCATAGCATAAATTAATCTGTTGGTTCTACCTGTCTATCTCTGTTCCTGTCTGCCTCTATAATCAGTAACACCCGTCTCTCCTCTTTAGTTTCACCTCCAGCTGTGTCCTATCAGTTCCTTAATTGTCTTCCCCTCTCCTCTCCTCTTAATGACAATTTGATTTACGTGATTCATTATGATGGCTGACTGTGCCGTGCTTGCTTCTGTTCTCTTTGTTATACCGTGAGCTCTATATGGTATTTTCGTCAGTCTATTTGTGAAGTAAATTCTGATTGTCATAGATTCTATGACAATCAGAATTTACTTAAAAAAGTGGGTGAATTTTTTTAATTTATTTTTGGCAAGCTCCATCGTTTTTATTATATTCTGGAAGAGAAAAAGAAAAGGGACATGGGGGTACAGGGAAAGCAAAGAGAGAAATAAATCAAACGGTAAAGAGAAACATGTTAACCCATTTTGACCTGGGAACGATTCTATAAATGTCTTCTAAATCCTGACAGTTTTCTGAAAAAGCTATGTTTCTATGTCAGTCGTTCTTCGATTTTTCAAAAATAGCAGACCTACAAGCTCGTAGCGCGCCACTCGGTGGCGCGCTACGAGCTTGTAGGTCTGCTATTTTTCAATAGCTAAAGCATAACATAATGCTAACACCAAAAGGGGGTTCCCTCCCAGAATGGGTTAAGGATGGGCAAAATCTGTATGTATACATACACATAGCATAATCTAGCTGGACAAGGGCATGCAAAATGCAAAATGACAAATGTGTGAAACAATGACGTCCACATTGATCTCCGTCTGTCTTTCCACGTATCAGGAATTGGGAGTGAAGAACCACCTGCACAGGAAGAAGCTGCAGCTAGCCATCAAGTCATTCAGCACCAAGCAGGCCGAGAAGTCCTCGGAGCTGGACCATGTCTGGGTCACACGTATGTACACACACACACACACACACACACACACACACACACACACACACACACACACACACACACACACACCCTAGGTGCCCTTCAGTACCCGCATACCAGACTAATTACCTCAAAGAAGTGAGCGACACGCACAGCCATGTAATACTAGACTAGAGGGAGCGACAGTAATCTGGTACCACCCACTTTTAAATATAAATATGGTTAAATTGTCCTTCTGCAGCACTGCCACCCAAGTGTGGAATGCCCCGACCCCTTCCCTCAAAAATGCAGATGACTAGCTTCCTTTAAAAAACAGGCCTGAAAATCCACCTTTCAGCATGCCTAGGGGGAGGAAATGATCACTTCTCTCTTAGTCAGGTGATGTTGTTTTTTCATGTTTCTGAATTGAATACATAGGACCCAAACGGAAATGAGACCGCAAGGACTTTCTTTTTGGTGCTATCCTTTTAGGTCACATTCCCACCTAATACTTCGGTAGACTCGATGCGAATGGGAGGAGAATTGGGACTTCTTGCATATTTAATTTGCTGCAGTTTGCCTTCACACTGTCATCCGCAGCTATTGGAAACGCAGCAGGGGGACCTTTATCAATATGTTCCATTCATAAACTATAGCCTACACAGTGAAATCTGTGGTGATCAAAATTTCAAATTATACTCATAACGTGCATGTGTCGTGCCTGTGTCTGGGACTGGAACCACCCCCCCCCCCCCCCCCCCCCCCCCCCCCCCTCTCTCTCTCTCTCTCTCTCTCTCTCTCTCTCTCTCTCTCTCTCCGCACGCAGCCACGCACTGTTATTTTGGGCATGGAAGGAATGGCGCTGAGCGCACTGATATAACAGACAGCAGCGCAAAATGTTTACAAGTTTATCGAGATGAAAGTCCCTACTCCCCAGTCCCCACACAGTGACAGCACTCCATGTTTACGACAGACAGACAGAATATTCTGTAGTGTAGGCTATAATACACTGCAGTGTTTTTATGTGTTTCCTTAAGCAATTGATTAATGTACTCGTCCTAATTTCAATCAGGGCTTCAGTCTCCTCATTCGACCACGTCTATCCACGGTAACGGGACATCTTTGCGCTGCGTAAAATATGCCTTCTCCGTCTCCAACTGTGTTCAGCTCCTCACCCGCCACATTGTTTGCTTCATTTCCTTTATTTACTGCGGATTGCATTCACACCTGCACCGAATCGTAATCAAGTGCGATTGGAAGCGAAGCGAACCCCCCGTTTTTGCTCGGAGTAGAATGCGGTTCTTTGATTCGCATTAGGATTCAAATGAGCCTTCACACCTGCCAAACGAAGTGCACTTTCTGACAATGCGCAGCAGGATTCGTTTTAATCGCAGCAAAGCTTTCTGGTGTGAACAGGGGCGTAAGGTTCTTAAAACGTCAGGGGGTGCTCCCCAGCCCCGCCTCCCAGCCCCGCCTCCCCCCCCCCCCCCCCCCCCCCCCCCCGCCGCGGGGAAAAAACGTTCAATTGTTTCAGCATCTTGTTCCAACATTTCAGCATGATCAATGATAAACGAGTTGTTTGTTTTTTTCGTTTGGTACTTTATTTACAGTTTGCTAATAAACACAGTGCGCTTTCAGTTCACAACAAACACATTAAATTGTTTCAGCATCTTGTTTCAACATTTCAGCATGATCAATGATAAACAGTAAAGAATTGTTTCAGCAATAATAGCGTAATTGTGGCCGTCGCTTATTCACATACCATTTAGCGTACGAGGAAAGTGTTTCTCCTTACAACTGTGCGGCTGATGAACTCGTTGGCTATAGCACCCATGTCCAATGCCATCACCATATCCCTGTGACAGTTCACCAGAGCAAGGTGATTGAGTCTTGCTTGTCCCATTGTGGATCGCAAATAGGTCTTGAGTCTCTTTAGCCCTGAAAAGGACCTTTCTGCACTGCAGGATGTGACAGGGACAGTCAGCACTTGTTTCACCAGTCTTATGGCCTCTGGTAAAGTAGATCTGGCGGTCTCCCCCTTCTCACTTTTTAAGAACTCCACGACATCATGAAAGGTAGACAGTGGAACTCTATGTCGCTTTGCCATGTCAAGCAACATGTCACGATGCAGTGTCAGCAGGACACTGTCAAAATCACTCCCATAGATAGTCTTTAGTAGAGTTGTACGTGATCCAGGTAAATGTCTCTTTCCAGATGGGTTGATATTTGCGCCCCCGGACTGCTGGCTGCTGCTGACACCTCTTTTTTTTTTAGAATTTTTAGTTCTTAAAAGAGCCGTTGTGACTGGGCCGTGGCTCAGCGGTCCAGGCACCTTGGCTGGTAATCCAGTCTGGCAGTGTGCTGCGGGTTCGACTCCCGATCCCGACGGCCTTTACTGCATGTCTTCCCCCCCATCTCTCTCCCCATTTCCTGTCAGCCTACTGTCTGTCCCTCCATAAAATATATAAAATAAAGGCGAAAGCCACAAAAAAAGAAACATAAAAAAAATGTTTGGCGCTGACAGTGCTGTCCGCCTCGGCAGCTACGTTGTCGGCGGCGGGCATCGTGATCTTGTCGGTGGGCGCCGGGGCCTTGACAGCGGGCGCCGGAGTGGCCGCGGCGGCGGGCACTGGGAGCGGGGTCTTGGCGGCAGCGGCAGCGCCGAATTGTAGCGTGGACTGGACGAATCTCTTCTTGGCTGGAGGTGGCTTCATCATAGTAGTCAAATGGAAATGAAGCCTACTGTACTGCAAAGCAACATTTATACTCTCTACCTGGCAGCAGAACAAAAGCCACCTTATTAGCATTTGAATGAATACCTGTTCGCCCACCCCCCCAGTGGCCCAAGCACCCTCCACCTAAAGGTGTGTGCCTACGTGACAAAATGACCAGGGAAGGGGATCTTCAGCCCTTGATTACGTGACAAAATGACCAGGGGGAGGGGATATCTCAGTGGGTGCTATTTGGCTTATTAATTTTTCAGTGGGCGCCCAAGCCCTCAGGCACTCCCAAAGTTGACGCCGCTGCTTGTTGGCATGAAAAAGTTTGAGAACTACTGATTTAGAAGGCCTTTCTAGAATCAGCCTCAGGTCTTATGTAATGGGTTAAATGAAATAACAGCTGCCTGCTGTATCACATCAACACCACAGAACAACAATGACTCCGACAGGTGCATTTACTGCCTGCAGGTGATAAGCCGTCATTAACCCATTTTGGGCGGGAATGTTATGCATCCCCAGGCTCTGGAACGCACCGCCTTTCACCATCAGATCTGCCCAGTCGATCTGTGTTTTTAAATCCCTACTCAAAAGCCAGCTGTTCTCCCTTGCCTTTAATTGCTCTTGAGTTCCCTTTTCTACTTTTTATTGTTGCTCTTTGTCAACGTATGTTATTGTTTTTTATTTTCTTGCCTTCAATGTCATGTTGTATTATTATTTATTTTTCTTGTTCAGCACTTTGGTCGGCCTTTGGCTGTTGGAAATGTGCTTTATAAATAAAGTTTGATTGATTGATTGATTGATTGATTATGTTATGCTTTAGCTATTGAAAAATAGCAGATCTACAAGCTCATAGCGCGCCACCGAGTGGCGCGCTACGAGCTTGTAGGTCTGCTATTTTTGAAAAATCGAAGAACCACTGACATAGAAACATAGCTTTTTCAGAAAACTGTCAGGATGTAGAAGACATTTTTTGTTGTGTACTTGTCATACACAATGTCAATAAAATATACAGAATTGAACATGGAGGGGTGAACTTCTCTATGAAGTATGAAGTAAATAAAGCAAATGAAAGCTTATAAAATGACATACATCTCATGTGTTCCAAGGCTGGCTGGATGACATTGGACTACCTCAGTATAAAGACCAGTTCAACGAGGGCCGGGTGGATGGACTGATGATGCAGTACCTGACTGTGGTAAGTGGCTTGCTTGATTGATTGATTGATTGATTGATTGATTGATTTATTGAAATATTTATTAACAGTTTGCAGAATTACAGTACATTTCAAGCACAAACTCAATACAAAGACTGTTAACTGTGAGTGGACGACCCAATTAAGCATTACACTTGTTTACAAGAGGGTCCACCTTGTTCATTTGGTACAGTACCTGACTGTAGTAAATGGCTTCAGTTGGTACAGTACCTGACTGTAGTAAATGGCTTCAGTTGGTACAGTACCTGACTGTGGCTTCAGTTGGTACAGTACCTGACTGTGGCTTCAGTTGGTACAGTACCTAACTGTGGCTTCAGTTGGTACAGTACCTAACTGTGGCTTCAGTTGGTACAGTACCTAACTGTGGCTTCAGTTGGTACAGTACCTAACTGTGGCTTCAGTTGGTACAGTACCTGACTGTGGCTTCAGTTGGTACAGTACCTGACTGTGGCTTCATTTGGTACAGTACCTGACTGTGGCTTCATTTGGTACAGTACCTGACTGTGGCTTCATTTTGGTACAGTACCTGACTGTGGCTTCATTTTGGTACAGTACCTGACTGTGGCTTCATTTGGTACAGTACCTGACTGTGGCTTCATTTTGGTACAGTACCTGACTGTGGCTTCATTTGGTAAGGTACCTGACTGTGGTAAGTGGCTTCATTTGGCTGTTCAGCTCTTTGGTCTCTAATGTGCTTGTGTTCCAACACAGACACATAAACAATTAAGGATGGGACCATATCTTGTTGCGATTATTGTGGCCCAAAAATAATTGCGACTAATGATATTATTGTGATAATCAAAATATGCTTAAAACTCTTAAAGTGCCACTTTTGTTAACCACTTGAACCCCAGCATCTCTATTCTGGGGGATGCAAAAAATTGGCAAAGAGATGTTGTGTAGACGTAAAAACATGGTCCAGTGTACAGGGTTAAAACGTCAGTGATATTATTATTATTTAATAACGATTATAGTCCCATCCCTATAAGCCAGACACACATTTATCTTCCCAGGGTTAACATTAACCCCGTCCATCCCTCACAACGCGTCATGATGATGCGATGCATTGTGTTTGCATGAGAAGAACAACTTTCAGCCATTTACAGTCTACTCCAGGGGTTCTCAACCCGTGGGTCGCGACCCCTCGGGGGGTCGCCAAATTATTTTAGGGGGTCCCCAAATTATTTTCCAAAAAAAAAAAAAAAGATTTTTTTTTTAAATTTTATTTTCATGAATTTTCAAAAATAGCAGATCTACAAGCTCATAGCGCGCCACTCGGTGGCGCGCTATGAGCTTGTAGATCTGCTATTTTTCAATAGCTAAATTATAACATAATGCTTAAAACACCAAAAGGGGTTCCCGCCCAAAATGGTTTAAGGTTATTGTAGCAGTCAATTTATATTGGGGGGCGGGAGGGGGCGGGGCGGGGGTCCCGAGACGTTGCCAAAGCATTTTCGGGGGTCCCCGGCCAAAAACGTTGAGAACCCCTGCACTAGTTGACACTTACATGCATGTAAGCATGAGTCATTGCCGAGTTGTATGTTACGTAACGTGACGTCTCTCTCTCTCTTTCTCTCTCTCTCTCTCTCTCTCTCTCTCTCTCAGAATGACTTATTATTCCTTAAAGTGACCAGCCAGCTGCACCACCTCAGCATCAAGTGTGCCATTCATGTTCTACGTGTCAACAATTTCAGCTCCAACTGCCTCAAACGCAGACCCAGCACTGAGGTCAGGCATGTGTTAATGTGGATGTTAATAGATGTAGTGGATGTAGTTTGGACCTTCCTTTGTTTCCCACACATTTTCGAAAATAGTGAAAATATCAACTCTACAAGCTGCAACACACTGTGTAGCACTGTGTGAAGTGTAGGATTACATTAGATAATTGACACTGGGTGAAAACATGGGTTGCAAAATCGTGGGATAAAAATTGTAAAAAAAATGAATACATGTGTGCCTTGAGAATAAGTTGCATTAGGGAATTAATGTAGTGAATTATTAAAAAAAACGTTTACAGATTGGTTAAAAGAGGCTGTTTTTGCACAGATATATGAATACATGTGTGCCTTGAGAATAAGTTGCATTAGGGAATGGGAATCCGTTTCTTAGAAGTATAGTAATGTGTGCGTGTGCGTGTGCGTGTGCGTGCGTTACAGAACCAGACCACTCCCAGTGAGGTGGTCCAGTGGTCAAATCACCGTGTGATGGAGTGGTTAAGATCTGTGGACCTGGCGGAGTATGCTCCTAACCTGAGAGGCAGTGGTGTGCATGGAGGGCTCATAGTAAGTACTGTACACGCCAACAACTCTCTCTCTCTCTCCCTTGTTGCTGTGCATGGAGGGTTAAGAGTACACTCCAACAACTCTGTCTAAAAGGATAGCACCAACTCTGAACACGGCTGCAGGGGTGCCCCGTGACTCACTGACTATTTGAAGAAGAGCGCAGGAATATGACCACATAAAAAGGCTAGAGTTCTTTCTGTAGCTGGCCCGGGTTCGAATCCGACCTGAGGCTCTCTACTGCATGTCATCCCCCTTCTCTCTCCTGCTCTTTGTTCACTGGAAGAGAGAAATAGAAGTGAAGTAAAAGTAATGTAAAAGCCCAAAATATAAATTTTGCTTGTTGATTCTATCTTTGTTTGGTTTTTCCCCACACTTGGTTTTGATGTCCACCTTCCTACCTTGATGGATTAACTCCTGCTAGTGTGTCTGCTAATTATCCTTAGTTTTATTGTCAGGTGTGTGTCTCGGGCATCTGGGCATTCAGTGAGAGAATCGGTGTCGACTCTAGGCTCAATATTTTCTGCTGACCGTGTAGCCTACGTTTTTGCCTTCAGTTTCAGTCTTACTTATAATTTCAGTACGTCATTTTTGGACCTTGATATTTTGTCTCAATAAATCACCATAACAACAATACGTTTTCTGACATTCTTTGGAAACGCGTCACACAGTTCCTGCCGATGCTCAGCCTCATATATCACTACTTTTAAATTGGTTTGTGTAGTCGCTACTCGCTACAATAAGTATCTCAATTGTACTCATAACAGTACAACATCTCTTGTGGCAGCGGTGGCCGAACGGATTGCGGAGTGGTCTTGATACCGGAAGGTCGCCAGTTCGAATCAGCGGTCCGACACGTTAAAATTACCACCGCTGAAGTGCCCTTGAACAAGGCATTGAACCACTACGATGAAATGTGTTCTATGAGCAGGGCCTGGCTGGAAGCAAGTTCTTGAGCTTAGCCCAGATACCCTGGGTAAATATAGTAATCATTTCATTTAATTAAATTTCTCCTCGTTCTCCATGCATCTCTGTGATTGTAATTTTCTTATAATCAGCAGAAGTGAGTGTCAATTCCTTTTGTCCATTGTGTTTACTAGAGCGGTACCCATTGGCACTGGCCTACTTGGAACGATGCAAGTTGTAGTAATATGTAGTATATGCCGATGTCAGAACATCACTGGCACCGTGAACTGCACTCCCTGTGGTGGTGTGGAACGTGTGTCAAATTTGAATGGTTCTCTAGTTATGTGGATTACGTACAGTACAGTACAGTACAGTACAGTACAGTACAGTACAGTACAGTACAGTACAGTACAGTACAGTACAGTACAGTACAGTACAGACGTGGTGCATTTATATTAGGATAAAAGAACAGCAACCTCTTGGTAAAAAGTCCCTGGTTTACACAGAGACGTTGTGTCTGTCCCCGTAGATTCTGGAGCCACGGTTCAACTCGGACACGATGGCCATGCTGCTGAACATTCCTCCGCAGAAGACCCTGCTGAGACGCCACCTGGCCACCAACTTTGGCAGCCTAGTGGGACCCCAGGCCCAGCAGGAGAAAAGGGAATACACCGAGGCAGCCGGTTACACTCCACTCAACATCACCGCTAAAGTCAGGGTAAGCTGCTAGCCCGTTTTGACCCGAGATCAGATTCTAAAAAATGTCTTCTACATCCTGACAGTTTTCTGAAAAAGCTATGTTTCTGTGTCAGCCGTTCTTCGATTTTTCAAAAATAGCAGATCTACAAGCTCATAGCGCTATGAGCTTGTAGATCTGCTATTTTTCAATAGCTAAAGCGTAACATAATGCTAACACCAAAAGGGGTTCCCGCCCAAAATGGGCTAGATAAATAAATAAAACAAGCTAAAGTTCAGGGTAAGCCGCGAGATAAACAACAACTGATTGCTGCAGGATAAGCACATTAACGGCCACTATAAAAGGCAAATGATTTACGAAATATCTTTAAAACATTGTCAGGCTATGTTCAGGTTAGAATGTATTTATTCCTCCTCCAAGGTCTGGATGTGCAGCCAAAAGGCAGATACATTACAAATGCAGCATTTATTTATGGCCATGTTAGACTCGGCAGAAGAAAGGGAAATTCATAAGGCAACATGATATACAATGCAGGAGGATGCTAAACGCACACCAGTCTTAGTAGTGGTGCCAGCTCACGGCAGAAACATCTAAAGAGTTAAGTCTTAAAAAGACAAAAGAGTGGCTGCACACACTGATAGCCAAAGAGCCGATTATTTATTAGGATGCAGAGTAAAAACCAACGTTTCGGCAGTACAACTGCCTTCTTCAGGGTCATACCCTTTTTAAGACTTAACTCTTTAAACATGATATACAATGCCACGTGTCATATGAAGACTATGCATGTCTCTCTCTCACACACACACGCACGCACGCACGCACACACACACACACACGCGCGCACACTCGACACTTTTCTCACTTCCGCCCTCTCTGAATGAATGCACCTTAATCCTTGGTGAAACCTTGCGGTGTGTCAGCTCAGTTAAGCCCTGAGCCTCCCTCTGCATATCTGCCCATAAGCCCCTGAAATGCAGGGGGAACCGGACTGACGCGGCTCCTCCTCGCAGCTGTATATAAGACTCAGCAAGCATCCACACTCCAGCCTTTAGCCACACAAGTCCCTCTCTGTATGCTGTCATGTCTGTTCATGAGGAAAATTAATCCATGTTGAAACATGACTCACATGCATGCTGTGCTGTGCAAGCGATGACCAAAGGGCACTTCCTGTCCACTGGATAACATGTATACTATGCCTACTGTATGTTCTTGTAACTAGGCCTGTCACAATTATTACATAATTGGCAACTATTTGAGATAATCGCAATTATTTTTGCACAATCGTGCATAATCATTTCCATGTTGGATTTTCCAAAATAGTGGAAATGGCAGATCTAAATACGTCACTCACAACGTGGCGCGTTTTGAGCTTGTAGTTTGGTGGTTTCCACTACTAAGTATAAAGTGAAACCTGGCCTGACCGCAAAATTTAAATTGTTCTAAATCCTCAAAAATAGCAGACCTACAAGCTCGTAGCGCGCCACTCGGTGGCGCGCTATGAGCTTGTAGATCTGCTATTTTTCAATAGCTAAATTATAACATAATGTTTAAAACACCAAAACGGGTTCCCGTCTAGAATGGCTTAAGTAACAAGTTATTTGTCGTAACTGCCCATTGCAGATTTTGTTTACGAAGCTTAAAAGCCAAACAGAAATCACCTTTTTATTCATATGTTCCAATGCTCAATGCCAAAAACACAATTTAATCGTTAATTGCAATGACAGCTAATCGTCAAGCAACATTTGTAATCGCGACAGCCCTCGTAACGAAGCTGTATGTATCGTTACAACTTACAAGAACAGATGTTTGCCACAAAATAATATTATTGTAAGCTGGTGTCGTTCGTATTGTTTAGTGTTTAGTTACTGTTAAAGTCATACTGTGTAACTTTTAACAATTAATCCGACTTTGTTTTGTGTGGTAGCAAGAACAGGAAGGGAATTCATAGAATCCCTGTTTTTGTTTTTGTTTGCGCTGGTAGAAGCGATTGGATTAACCCATTTTGAGCGGGAACCCCTTTTGGTGTTTCAAGCATTCTGTCATACTTTAGCTATTGAAAGATAGCAGATCTACAAGCAAACTTGTAGGTCTGCTATTTTTGGAAAATCGTAAAAATGCGGCACAAATCTTTGAATAGGTATATATTCTTTCAGAGAGAACGTTTTTTTTATTTCGACATCAGGCCTAAATGGGTTAATCATTCATCGAGCTGCTGTAATTGTACAGAAAACCAATGGGGATCTAATATAATAAATATAATAAATAGATCAAATAAAAAATAAAATCCTTTTATTGTCTTTCCCGTTTAATTTTCAGCCAAAGAAGTTGGGCTTCTCTAACCTAACGCACCTCAGGAGGAGGCGTTCCGACGACCCCACAGACTACATCTGTCCCATGGATGGAGGGACGTCCTCTTCCTCGTCCCCGCCGGGTCAGTCGGTGCTGAACGGCTCCCAGACGCGGCCCTACGCCGGCTTCAGGGGCCTGAGCCCCATCCTGGACCGCGAGCCCGACCACAGCAGGGACCAGGTGGGCCTTGACGACATGTGACCCGCCTGCATGGCTACAGTGCCATGACGAGTCATTGACGACAGCCCATGAACAAAACAATGACAACACCATGGAATCTGCGCCGTCACGCTTCCACTCACCCTATCACCTTTAGTTTATACTATCGCGCACTCCCTTTTGCTTGCAGCCCCCATAATCCCCCACCCAGCCCCTCTCAAACTCACCCCTACATTCCTTATAATCTACGATATATTATATCAAAGGTCTGTTGATAAGCTACCCTGGCTATTTCAGAGAAATAGCCCTTCCTTTTGCCATGAAGTGATTAATGGTGTTGACTAACTTGCCTCAAGTACTTGAAAATGTTGGGAGAAAGATATTTATTTCACCTCTGGTGAAATGTCTCTCCCGCCCACTGTCATGTCCTCTAGCCCTTCAGCTGTGCCATGATCTAACTCCAAATGACAGACCAGAGCACAACTGGACTGCAAAACTGTACACATGTCAGTTCATTGTGACATCACCTCCTGTATTACATTACTGTATGTAGATTAAGCTGCAGTACAGTCAGTGTCGACATTTATGCACCTCTGGAAACGTTCTGTTTTGTATGTATGTTTGTGTTAGGATAATCAGTTAAAACTTTTTTAAGTTTCCTAAATGAGGAAACTGTTTTGTCAGATGATTGATGAGAAGAACGTGTGCAATATTTGCACAATATTATAGAGGGAATTATATTTAATATTAATGCAGTTTAATCAGCCAAGCAGATACTGAAATTGTGTTTTAGTACGTTTGGCAATTTTGTACTATTTTCATATTTGACTGTTATAGTATTTTTATAGTAAAAATACTGCTTCAGGAAAAGAAGCTTCTTTGTGGTCATGTAAATGTAACAGATTTATCCAAATGGTTTAATAAAAAAGAAATAATCATAAGCGTGTAATGTTGTTTCTTTCCTTCCTTTGTGAACTCTAAGTTAACACTGTGATCAAAACTATGATTAAATCAAAGGATGTGTGTATTGTATTCAGCTGTCATCTTAATTGTGCTGATTTATTTTGCTACAGGATAAGTTGGCTGTAGGGTTTGTTTCAAGTTTGTTTCGTGTCCACTTTAATATCGGCCCTTAGTTGTATTTTGGTCTGCCTTTTTCTTTTCCTCCCCTCTTAAAAGAATTGCGGATAACCCCAGCAACAAGGCCATCGGCATGCTACCATAACCTTCACCAACCACTAACCATGCTTACTTCATCGTCATCTACCGGTAATGCATTATTTTTGTGCATTATCTTTGTGTTTTATTTTGTTTTTTAATGTTCAAAATATACATTCATTCATTCATTCATTCATTCATTCATTCATCCATTCATTCATTCATCCATCTCAACATCATTGTGGCAGTTGGCCAGTCCTCCCTCCAGCTGCACCAAGATGGCGGCATATCTGAGATTGCTGATACTAAACGTTATGGTAACACTGTGGGAGTATCAGCAATCTGAGATTGCTGATACTAAACGTTATGGTAACACTGGGAGCAATAAAAAAGATAATTTATGCTTTGTGGTGCAACGGTGTAGCTTGACAAAATTAACTCGGAAGTGAAACATATTATAGGTTCATGATATGCAAGTAAGAATATGTATCCAGTTTAGCAACAAGCACCCTGCTTACAGCATTGACTAGTTTTCTTTATTCAACCAATGCTTATTTAAAACAATCTCACCATTCAGGTGCAGTACTAATCCTTCCCAATTGTTTTGTATAATGCAGATTCCACTTATTATTTGGCCATCGATCTTATAAACTTTAATTTGAGCACTTTATCTGCCATAATTTCATTTACTTGTACATATTCTTGTCACCAGTAAATGTAGTGACTTCATGACTGAATGTGTTTGTTACAGATGGAGATAACAGAGGGTACCATTTTAAAGATAGAAGCTCTGTCTGAAGGCATCAACAAGCTCACAGTGAGTGCATAATACACTATCTGATCAAGCAAGCTCACAGTGAGTGCATAATACACCTGGAATATAGCAAGATCACAGCAGTACATGATCTCAACCTAAATTGTAAATAGTTCACAATGCAGTCATTTTATAGATGTAGATGTAGCCTTAATTATGTAGGCATCTTAATTGAGAGAATTGCCTACGGTACAGCCTTTAAATAATAATCGTGTAAATCCTCTTTATCGTACCCAAAACTAGTGGTTCTCAACTAATGTGGCTAGATAAACCTAGGTGTTCCTCAACAGATACCGTTCTAAAATGATTGCTTGTTGGAGAACAAACCTCATGCTGTATAAGAGTGTGGAAGAACTGTATATTTAATTTGTGATATATTTTAGTTAAAATATATTGCATCTCTGCAATTACTGGTCCTCATTCTTGGTGTGGTGTTTCCTTGCAATGAAACAAGATGCTTTTATTTATTTTTTACTTGCCTTGGGATCAAAAGCTACAATAAAGCCAATAATGAAGCTGCTGTTCGATCTAACTGCTAATAAATAATGTCATAGTAATGTATTGCTCTGCGGTGAGGTTGCCCTAAATCCATATCCAACAAAACCTGATCTCAGCTCTTTGGCAAAGGCCAGTGGTGGAAAGTAACCAAGTACATTTACTTAAGTACAATTTTGAGGTATTTGTACTTGAGTATTTCCAATTTCTAATACTTTTACTTTTACTCCACTACATTTATTTGAAAACTTTAGTTACTTTGTAACAGTCCTCAACCATTTTAAAATAGCCGATCTGCTATTTTCAAAAGATTACTAGACATTTGAAAACTTGAAATGGGACATTCTGCACAATGAGTACCTTTGGTACTTTAGTACTTTTTCCACCACCGGCAAAGGCCTGACTCACACCTTCGCATCTAGCATACAACATTGATGCATGCTAGATGTATGAAAGGGTTTGTTTACATCTTGCCCCAATGCATTTCCAATGGATGTCACATGGTTTGACACAACATTTGTGTTGTACGGCTTTCGGCTGTGTTTCGACTGCCCCCCTCCCCCTCATACAACACAAGTCAAACCATGTGACTCCCATTGGAAATACATTGTGAGCTTGCATCAGTCAATAAGTCTCATACAACAAGCATACATCAATCTGTTGTGCACGTGTGAGTCGGGCCAAAGGACAACTTCACCACGTGTCTGCAAGCTCTCTCTAACCCCTAAGCCTACATCTCCCATGATGCTTTGCTTCCAGTACCTCCTGGACAGAGATGAGACGCAGCAGGAGATGAGGCGGGGTCAGACGGCACTGGTCTGACGAAGGGACCGTATTGGCCTCAGTAACGTCTGTCAATCAACCCCAGAGACTAATGGCAACCTGCCTCATATACCCGTTACCTCAAGGCTACAATCTAACACTGCTAGTGTGAAGCCTCTTCCAGTCACTTATTATACCTCATATAATGTATATAATTACTATAGAGATACTGTACTATCAATCAATCGTGAGAAATGACCTTAGAGATTACGTTGGTGTAGTAGGACAAAGCACATACTGTAATGCTGACTGTTGTTATTATTATGTTAACCCATTTTGGGGGCGGGAACCCCTTTTGGTGTTTTAAACATTATGTTATAATTTAGCTATTGAAAAATAGCAGATCTACAAGCTCGTAGCGCGCCACCGAGTGGCGCGCTACGAGCTTGTAGGTCTGCTATTTTTGAAAAATCGAAGAACGACTGACATAGAAACATAGCTTTTTCAGAAAACTGTCAGGATTTAGAAGACATTTATAGAATCCCAGGTCAAAATGGGTTAATAATAAATTACATCGTCTTTTCTACAACAATGAACACCAGGCATATGTTGAATGCTTTGTCATTGTCTCCACCAGGCCGAAGGCATGGGGAGAGAGTATGTTTTGCACTCCGTCCGTGTGTGTGTGTGTGTGTGTGTGTGTGTGTCCGTCCGTCCGTCCGTCCTTCCGTCCGTCCGTTATCAGCTAATCTCCGGCACCGTTGGCCCGATCCATGCCAAACTGTGCACACACACTCCCTGGATGCCAACGACGAACCTCTGCCCCAAATATTCCTCAGCGGCCTGTTATAGCGCCACCATGAGGCCGATTTAGGCAAAACACATTTCTGTAGATAACTCGTACACATTTTATCCATACATCACACAATTCGGTATACACTATCTCCATAGTCATGTGATCAACACAGATCTGCACAATTTCCCATTTTCCTTCCTGATTGGCTAAGATTGGCTTCCAAAGCTCACATGATTGGTCCATTTCGAACAAAATGCCACAAATCACAAACAGTGTCCAATTTCTATGAAATTATACACGCACATTTCCACTAGGCCGAGGACGACATGCCACTATTTATTTCCCAAATCAGCCTCACGTGGCGCTATAACAGGCCAATTCCTGTTTTACCTATAACTGCATCGTCAACTTATGTATGCGCACTCACTAGAGGCCATGGAAAAACATTTTCCCTGCATCCCTCCACATCTATCGGTTATAACGCCACCATGAGGCCGATTTCTGCAAAACACATTGTTTATGTTAGTCGCACAGATTTCATCCAAATCTCACGCAAATCGGTACACATGATCTCTGTAGTCATGTGATCAAGACGAGCCTGTTGGATTTTTCAGATTCTACACTGATTAGCTAAGATTGCCTTCCAAAGTTTTCAGGAGTAGCCCGTTTTGTACAAAATGCTGCACATGTCCTGCTCATCCAGAATTCTATCCTCAGAGATGCTATGAGTGATCTGGCTCTGCATTTCCTCAACAAAATGAAGAAAATTGTTGCAAGAAACAAACAAACAAAAAAACATGTTTATATTACTCCTAAACATTTTGCCAAACATCACACACACTCCTATCCTCCTGGTGGAGACCTGTGCCCAGAAGGGCACTTTTTCTAGTTTCTCTATGCAATAATGCAGTAATGTTGATTGATGTTGTCCACTATGCACATATATATACACACAATACTTTACTTGACTTTATTTTGTTACTATTATATGAAAAGACGGGATAAATATGATCTTTAATCTCCATAAATAAATAAAAAACGGCAAAAAACAGTTCTGTGGTTTGTTTGCCCATTACACCCTTCAGGCTTTTCCATGCTGCTACTCCCAACTAACTGGTAAGATTAGTTTTTTTCTTTTGTTTTGTTGACTTTTACTCAACTTTTTGCTACTTACACCACACCAATGCTAAGACAGTCTGGTGATTAGGAACTCGACCCCAGGTCCTCCTCCTGATCACAGTAGATTTAAAGACATTTGAGGCTTCTGTTGAGCTGTTACCTCGTGGACTAACTACTAAGCTTCACATCACTACAGGAGAGGAGAGCAGACAGTTCTACAGCGAGACCCACTCTGGTGAGTAACGTTAGGAACCTCAAATTCATTTCAGGATTTCACAAAGGCTTTATAGTTCATGTTAACCTGTTTTAAACACTGAATCAAATGGTCGGAACATTTGCCTCCACTAGTATAGAATATTGGTCCACAACAGAAAGTGCTCGGTGATTTGGTTTTAAATTCACGATTTAAGTAAAACAATGATCATGACAGTGGCAGGCGTTTTCATTCAGCTCTTGGAAATGCAAAACCATAAGGGTATTTCACTTTAAAACACTTCTGGGGGGATTTTAACGTCAACGTAAAAAGCCTCTCCAACGTCTGGCTTTTTGGAAATTTGATGATGTAAAAGAAAACAAGCACAATAGAGCACAATGTTTGTTTAAAGTGTGATTTTTTTTTCAGATTATATTGCATTATTATTGTGTTCATGCAATTTGACAGTTTAGAAACCATGCATAAATATTTGTCTTTACATTTTTTTACAGTGTATTAGGGAGACCACCATCTGACCTGTTGTCCCTACACCATGGGCCTGTTCAAGAGCAAGCCCTCCAGGCCCTTCCAGCGCCCCAAGTTCCTCTCCTCTTTAAACGCTTCCATACGCAGCACTTCTAGTTTCAACCGGCTCTTCAACAGCTCCACCTCCTCCTCCTCTCCTGCCCCGGCCCCGGCCCCAGCCACGGTCCCACTTGCTCCCGACCAACCGAGCATCTTCTCCACGTTGTGGCGGCCTCCTCCTTCCAAACCCAATGAACTCGTCCCTCTCTTCACTGACTGCGTCTACATGGCATCCTCCAGAACCCAGGAGTACCTGGGCTTCAAGGACCCAGAGGACAAGTTCCACCCCGCCCCCGAGGTGCTCGATCAGGTAGGAAAACACTGTGCTGTTTGGTATTAACCAATTTTGACCTGAGATCAGATTCTAAAAAATGTCTTCTACATCCTGACAGTTTTCTGAAAAAGCTATATTTCTGTGTCAGTCGTTCTTCGATTTTTCAAAAATAGCAGACCTACAAGCTCATAGCGCGCCACCGAGTGGCGCGCTATGAGCTTGTAGGTCTGCTATTTTTCAGTAGCTAAAGCATAACATAATGCTAACACCAAAAGGGATTCCCGCCCCAAAATGGGTTAAGACTGCATATATGGGTTAAGACATCATATTCATAAGTCAGAGTATAAGACCTTTCTAAACGTCTTACACTTTACTGCACTCACAAAGTATAACTGATAACTGATGTTCACAGGGTTATTAATAGTTGTATTGTTTTGTAATCCCCGGTAGATCTTCCTCATGACGTACATCTCTCAGAGCATCAAACTCAACCTGACGGAGGTCTTCAACTGTACGACCATGACGCCTCAGCAACGCATCCTGCTGGGGGTGGACTGGGTGTGGGCCGTCCTGGAGAAGAACAGCAAGAACCCCCGGATCCAGATAGCCGTCCAGGTGCTCCACCTCACAGACGGCAAAGAGGGCGCCGACGTCTTTCCCCCAGAGACATGCTCGGAAACAATGTACATGGCACAGCTGGTGTCCAGCAACAAAACCATGTGTGAGAGGATGGTGGATTTCTGTTCGTCCATCGGCAGCGACTGCTACGCTCTCTTCTTGTTCTTTGGCAAGAAGAACGACGGGGCGAATATCTACGGCGTCCTCAGCAACAACTTCCAAGCCGCCATCGGGAAATGTGCCAAAATTGACCGGGGATTGATTGAGAACTTCTTTAAAGGGTCGAAGTACCTCCACACTCCCACAGGCATGCTGCAGTCTCTCCTTACCAAGAAGGAAGGGGAGCCACTCACGTTGCTCATTAAGTTCAGCCAGTAGACGTGGGACGGTTAATTGCCGGTAGTGTAATTGTTAAGAAGAAATGCTAAATAAATAACCATATGGTACTTCTCTATCTACTGAAAAAACATCTTCCATGGAGACGCTTATCTAATATGCAGTATAGATCAAGAAGTAACTGCACATAATGCTTGGGACATTATAAAGCTGCATATCCATTGACGGTTGGTGGAAAATGTAGTCATTTGCAAAACAATAGGCAACAGTAGTCAGTAGTAGTAGTAAAAAAAAACTATGAATTTAACAGTTAATAAACATTATCAGTATCATCAAATAAAAAGTTAAAGTGTGAAATGAGAATTTTGAAATGCTGAATTTCAAGTCTCTAGTGATTGTGACATTTGTGAGCCATCTCCAGTCAGTGTGATTAGAAATTCAGATGACGTATTGACGTCAGTGTGACATTTGCGTGCGTGCGTGCGTGCAGTGAAATTCAGCCACTCTCTATTTTTGAGTGGTGCAACCACTCCTATAGACAGCTATGTGTGTGGCTGTGACCCTGAGTCTGTCTGTGTCCGAGCACGGAAATAGCGTTTGTTCACCACCAAGTGTCACTGTTACACAGACACACAGGCCAGGGAGGAGGGCTTGTACAGTACAGTACAGCACCACTCCAGACGGGTCTGATTTTTGCTTTTCTGACGTACACCATAGAAATCTCTCAACAAATAATGGTGGTGAAAAGGTGAAGGTATTGTTTTTTTTTTTAAACTTTTTTTGCATTTTTGCAGCTACCCAATGACCTCATAATTAGATATGCTCAAATACGTTTTTGAACAACGTCCCACAAGTCTTTCCAAATGTTTTTTCTTTCAGGGAGTGTGATAGAGTATGTGATTGACTGTACGCAGACTTAGGTGATCCCCAGATTCCCCTACAGTATACTCAGGGCATACGTTCAATGGGTCTGGTCTACTGTACATGAAAGGCACTGGCACAGTAGTCCCACATCCCTACCCGCCTCTGATTGGACCTCATTGTCCAGAACACATCAATGTGTTACTCAAATTAGATCAAACACACATTGTTCCCCCCTCTATCCCTTTATTGAATAAGTAAATATGTGCCAACTGGTTGAAGTGTTTACTTTGATGCTTATCACAGTGCACATAGTTAAATACCGTACCTTGGCCTACCTGTACAAATTACCCCATTTTGGGCGGGAACCCCTTTGTGTTAGCATTATGTTATGCTTTAGCTATTGAAAAATAGCAGATCTACAAGCTCATAGCGCGCCACCGAGTGGTGCGCTACGAGCTTGAAGGTCTGCTATTTTTGAAAAATCGAAGAACCACTGACATAGAAACATAGCTTTTTCAGAAAACTGTCAGGTTGTAGAAGACATTTTTAGAATCTGATCTCAGGTCAAAATGGCTTAAAAAGGATCATGATACTGGAGCGAGAGTCCGATTATCGGCATTTTATTCTGTGCAAAGAAGAATCTGAGGAAATGTTACAGCAAGACGAGATCAAACTTTTGGCCCCTATGCCAACATCGATCAACTCCGGATCATATAGGGTTGAATCAAGTATTTGAGCCTCCAGCCCAATACTTATAACGATTGACTATGCAGACATATTGTTGGTCACTCATTTCCATGTGACATGGAAAATGTATGGTTTCAGTTTGGTTTTAGTGCACATCCCACTAAGTAAAATGTCCTCAGATTCTTCTTCTGACAGTATTATATACCCATTCAAACTCAAATGTATATAACCATAATCTTTCATGTCTTATATAGCCATATTGTTCATTTTAAGATTGTAATAATAACACACAAACCACTGAGGTACTTGAGGTATTTTATGTAAAGGAAACTTGCATATGCTGCAAGAAAACAGGGTCTACTTAGTTTAGACTAGTCATTGGTTAGACATAAGGTTGGTGAGGGGTGCGTTAAGAATCCTAATAACATTCAGAACAGCGTCATAGTTTCAAGTTTGTGGGCTATTTATTTTACAATTTGCAGGTTGTGACTGACATAAAATGAATAAAATATATTTATGGATATTAGATAATAGTTGGTGTGGAGGATTATGTTCTTGGTACAGCAGTTGAGAATGTTCATGCCGTTTTGAAGAGGATTAGTGGCAAATGAGTTACTATATACAGTTAGTTACTACATTGAGAGACATTCATCCTACAGTGAAAATACAAAATCAAGCAAGCATGCAACTTTCACAATTTCTATATATATTAAATAGTAACAAGTTCACCTAAACATGAGTGGCCTTTTAATAGAAGCACTGAGAAAACTGTTGCGCCTATCGTCGTCCTTTTTCTTTCCAAACTTGACTACGGTAGCGGTGGTCTCAAAAACATAAGGGAAACTTTGACAGGAAAAGACTCGCTCACCGTATAGAAAATAGAAGTAAAACTCCTTAAACTGAGACTTAGAAAAATATTTCTTCTTTATTTTAACATGCTCAAAGTGCTCGTGCTCAAAGTGCAATTTAAAAAGCAAACGTTTCGGTCCTAGGACCTTCGTCAGTGCTATATGATTTTCACAGACACAGGACTTGCTCTTAAAGAGCTCCAAAACAATACAGCTCAGGTGCTGAGATTGCTAATGACATCACCAGATGGTGGGGCGTGGACATTACAGAATAGATATACAAATTCACACAGTTATATAGGAAACAAGAATACTGCATACAATGGTGATGTCATCAATTAGCAATCTCAGCACCTGAGCTGTATTGTTTTGGAGCTCTTTAAGAGCAAGTCCTGTGTCTGTGAAAATCATATAGCACTGCCACTGACGAAGGTCCTAGGACCGAAACGTTTGCTTTTTAAATTGCACTTTGAGCACGAGCACTTTGAGCATGTTAAAATAAAGAAGAAATATTTTTCTAAGTCTCAGTTTAAGGAGTTTTACTTTTTTCCTGTCAAAGTTTCCCTTAAGGCTTATGGCCTTTTAATAGAAAAATATTATTGGTTTAAAGTGAAATTATTCACTACCAAAATAGTTCTAGCTATAATGAAGTGAAATGAATGAAGGAAGAGCAGTGCTTCACAAGGTCATACAGAGACATTCTTTAACTTTAACAAAGGCAACTTTAAAAAGGTATAAAAGCAAAATAATACTGCATTACAATTAAATAACAGTTGAGTCATTATTCATATATCAACTGGAATGGAACTTTTGAACGTTGGTTAGACATACTAACAGTCTGACAGGCATTAGTCCGACAACACCGTAGCTCGCTACATGTGTGGCCGGTTACAACTAACCTGTGGCCAGGTTAAAACACCCCCGTGGCTCCCGACATGCATGGCAGGTTAAAACTAACCTGTGGCACGTTACAACTAACTAACCTGTTGTGTAGCAGGTTAAAACTAAGCCATGGCAGGTTAAAACTAACCCATGGCTTCCCTGTGAGGTTAGGGTTTTTGGTAGGGTGTCAGACTAAATGCCTGTTGGTCTGTTAGTACGTCGAACCCATGCCCCCGGAAAGAGGGGTGCATGTGTTTGGTTCGACTACATTGCTCATTCCAGGGGCATGGCCGTAGTTTGCAAGGCATGCCGGTTCGGAGCGGGCCAGCTCTGGAGCTTATCCATCAAATTCACACTTGACGCTGAGCGGTTCGTGAGATACGTGTGCCTACTCAAAGCAGGCCGGGGCCATTCTGGAGAACCCCTAATCTGATTATCTTCACAATTTACACTCTCTTGGGTCCTCCGCACACAGTACACATTCTATGAACGGTTCTTGAGATATGCCGAGGACAGTCGGACACACAATCCACCAGTCGCCACATGGTGTCGCCAAATCAAACAGAAAATCCTAGAGTATGACTTTCACACAGCAGAGCAGAAGAGATTTCTTATTTTCTTGGGCTACATTTACAGGAATAGAAGCTCAGTGATATCAGTGACAGCCAACGGCACATTATATATAAAATTATCCTCGTTAATCACTTTTCGATTTAACCCATTCAGGCCTGACGTCGAAATTTTAAAAAAAAAGTTTTCTAAATCATGACAATTTTCTGAAAGATTTGAGGCACATTTTAACGATTTTTCAAAAATAGCAGACCTACAAGAGCTTGTAGATCTGCTATTTTTCAATAGCTAAATTATAACATAATGTTTAAAACACCAAAAGGGGTTCCCGCCCAAAATGGGTTAAAGAAAATGAAATCAAATTAAATCTAGAAGCAGACAGGATAATTGAAAGGGCAATGACCATGGGTTCCCGTTTTGACAACACTGGTAATACTTGTAAATGGTAAATGGTGCATTTATATAGCGCCTTTATCCAAGGCGCTTTACAGAGATTGTGCATTACATTCACCCATTCACACACACACATTCATACACCGATGGCAGCGGAAACCATGCAAGGCACCAACTAGCACATCAGGAGCAATTAGGGGTTCAGTGTCTTGCTCAAGGACACTTTGACAGTAACTCTGGGGGAGCCCGGGTTCGAACTAGCAACCTTACGGTTACCATCCAGGCACTCTACCCCTGAGCCACCTGACCAACGCACATTTACCGTACAAACAAAGTCCATCATAGTTCTTCCTTCTTCAAGGTGGGTTCATCTCTACCAGTGGGTTCATATCTACCAGTATCAAGCTCACATTCACAATGAGTGTGGTCATCAGTCTCAAGCACGAGCTCCATGTCTGGGTGTCGCGTCGGCCGATCCGACTGTCGCTCGGAGTACATCCGCAGCACTTTGTAGTAGTAACAATACAGCCTGTTGGGCTGCAGCAGTTCTCTGGCAGCAGCCTGGCCCGCTTCTGCCATTCTCTGTGCTTCCGCGTCGTTCGCTTTGGCCCATTCGATTTGTTCGATGAGGTCAGACAGGCTTCTCTCCACAGCGACATAGTGGACGCCTGCCTTCAGATGGGTGTAAAAGTGCTCATAGTACGGGGAGCTCTGCTTCAGGACCAGACTGTTTCCCAGCATCAAGTAAGGAAAACGATACGCCGCCACCGTTCCATCCACGTTCACTTGGTACTTGTACTAGAAAGTAGGAGAGAAACCCATTACCATTTCTTTTTTTTATTTAAAGAAATTGTTTAAAAATGGACACACAAAAAAAAGTGTTTTTAACATACCGGTACACAAAGTACTGTACTTAAGCAGTGATGTAAATAGGGATGGTCTTGTTAGAGTACAGTACTGAATACAGTATTGCATCCCAGGACCCCGATGGTGACTTGATTGCATCCTTTCTCAATTTAGAGTCTAAGGATGTAGGATGCAGGCTATTTCCAACACTGCTTAAGTAAAATGTTGGGGTATGTGTACTTTACTTTCTTATTTCCAATACTTTTCTATATACATTTCGGTCATTTGAGAATCTACAAGCTCACACTCTTTTCAAAATATTGTTATACATTTGAAAACTTGAAATGCGACAGTCTGCACAATGAGTACTTTTACTTTTAGTACTTTAAGTACATTTTTAAACCAATACTTTTCTACTTTTAATCTCTGAATTCCGGACTTCTACTTGTAACACAGACTTTACTTGTAATATACAGTATTTCTATAATGCAGTAGTGATACTTTTAATTAAGTGAAACATTTGAGTACATTTTCCCCACCACAGCACAAAAGCATGCCATGGTGAGGAATGGGGGGGCCAGACAAATGGAACAATAATTCTTCTCTTACCTTGAAGAAATCAAAGAATCCAACGAGTGACGCTTTCCCTATATCCTTCTCTCTGTCCCTGAAGAAGAACCATCCCGTTATGCCTGCGTCCAACAACTCAGGGTTTTCCTTGGAGAGATTGGCCAGGTGAAGACGCTCCTGCCGGCTGTCTCTGCCTCTGAAGAAAGCCTGCTCCGTTTTGTTGGCCCATGGAGGTCCTAGGAGACGCAGATGCAAATGTCACACTGTAAGTATTACTATTAAGTTTATCCTGAACAATTAATCCTGGCCAGATGTCTGGAGAGAAGAGATTGGAATTATTTGTCCGTTTAAATGAAACAATGTCATGACTTTACACGTGGTGCAAAACGCAATTCTTTACCTCCACAGATCACAAATTGGGTTAGATTTGATTGATTGAATAATTTATCAACAGTTTGTAGAGAAAAGCACAGCAAAGTATAGTTCAATACAAGGTCTGCTAAAAGGATTTATACCCCAAGAAAGCACTATGGCTTGTTTCCATTAGGGTCCTTCATATTCAATTCATCTGAATTACTAACGTGTTATGTGAGTTACCCGTGTTTCCTTGGATAGAGAGCAGGTCATTGGTCACACCCCTCATAGCCTCCAGGGTGGAGTGAGTGGTGTCATAGGTTGGGAGGATGATATCCCGCGTGTCTGTGGAGCCACACCACGAGAGGATCGGAAAAGCATCGGTTTTCCTCGTCTCTAACGGCCAGTCTCCAACATTGATATAAAACTCCACATCAGGCAACCGCACCTTTAAGATCAGATAACATCAACTCGCCCGTGAACAGGATGTAATGGATCACTTCACAAGTGGCTATTATAGAAAGGGAGATTTGAGTCTGACTCTGTAAGAGTGCCTGGTGCCGGTGACGACACTAGCCAATTAATAGTGACAAAAATGTTTTAAATATTCAGGTGAGAAACACTTGTACATTTCAGACTTGAACCCTATTCATATTGTTTCTGCAAACATAGCAGATGTACATGTTTGTGAGCTTGTAGATTGACAAACCTATTTAGTGCAGAAACCTATTTAGGGCCCTTGAGAATCTGGTCAAACTAAGTTTAAGGTTTAAGTCACCCTGAAATGTTTCATGGATATGTTTGTTGCAAATCAAATTGTGAACCTGGCTACTGTCCATACCAAGGCTTATTAAGGCTGCTTAGTTTAACTTAGTCCTAATTTAGTACTGAAATGATATGCACTTTACTTTCAAATGTATACAGCATGTCACCCAGCAATTAATGGATGGCACATGCAGAGTCAAATCCTTGGAAAATGCACACACTACCACACACACACACACACTACCACACACACACTACCACACACACACATACACACACACACACACTACCACACACACACTACCACACACACACACACACACACACACACACACACACACACACACACACACACACACACACTACCACACACACTACCACACACACACACACACTACCACACACACACTACCACACACACACACACACTACCACACACACACACACACACTACCACACACACACACACACACACACACACACACACACACACACACACACACACACACACACACACACACACACACACACACACACACACACACACACACACACACACACACACACACACACACACACACACACACCTTACCTTTCTTGTTAAGGAGAGCAACATCTCATCAGAGAACATCTTGAAGTCTGTGTATTTCCCCAGTGTGCGTCGATACACTTGGTTATCGAGGATGGCGTAGTGAATGACACCTCCTCTGTTGGCAAACCTGGGAGGAAGCTCGCGACGGAGTCGCTGCAGATCAACTACGGGAAAAGAGCTCAAGTCCTCCAGAATCTGAGGCTCCTCAGCGGGACACTGCATGATGTTCTCCCAGTCCTTAGCATCAGGCTCAGGACAGTCACAGTATTCATGGTAGACTGGACCTAATGGTTAAGAAAAGAGAATGTATTTGTTCAATCCAGGCATAAGGGGACATTTGGCCATTTCAGAAGCAAGGTATAGTTGTTATAGTATGTTTTTGTTTTTGGAAAATTCATAGAGAAGGCATGGCAGTTACGTTGGAGAACGATGTATCCATGAGTAACTGTCTATTTGTGTATATGTATCATTATGTATGTACAATTGTGTGAGTGTCTTGTAAGCCTGTGCGGGCTGGGCATCGTATGATGTAGGACACTTTAATAAAAACTCTAACTAACTATAGTGGACAGTAGAAGGAAAGTAGTGTAAAGATATAAAATACAGTACGTACTGTATAATAAAATAAATAAAATATAAATTAGGCTTAAGACTACCCAGTCCCCTATGACTCTTTTTAACACCAAGTGATGAGTTGAGAGGCACAGGGGCCCACTTTAAAATAGTATCCATTTACAAAATAGATTATGATATATATAATAATTTCTCAAATCTCAGAAACCGTACAATACTGCACTGTACATACTGTAATATTTTGGATTGTATTTATCCTGGCTTAACGCATGCATGAAGAAAGATAAAGTATATACCGTGAAGGATATAGGGTGATTTGGCAACTGCAACATCTTGATGAAGTATTTCAATCTTCAGCCCTGCCGTTGTACTGCCATACAGTCGATACCTTGCGAGGAAGGAGCCGTCTCCTCTGTCCAGAGGTGGAGGATTGTGGATACGGATGTGTTCCTTGTGGGCCAGGGAGCTTATCCTCACTTTAAAAGTGTCCTTACCTACAAACAAACAAGGTGTTTTGTGCAGATGTTACATGTATTCCTTCAAATATGCAGAGACAGGCTGGTCATATTTTTTATATATATTTTTTTGGTGTATGAACATAGTAGGCTACTTCTCACAGATAAAATGTATGACATTTCTGGGGTTATTGTCTATGCTAATCAATAACCGAAAGACAAATAAAGCACTGTTTTAGTTTTAGAATGCAATGTTTTGCCTTATTACAACTTTAAAGGGAAAAGACATTTTGAAGATTTTAGTTAAAGAACAAAAAAGGGGAGGGCGGGGTACTTGAAAATAATTGGGTTATAGGCACCGTCCAAAGATGTATTGTTTGTTTTTGAATGAATAAGGATGTATTACCTGGAGAGAATGTCAAGTTTTCTCCTTTTGAGTTGACAGCCTGAATTAAGAAGAAGCGGACAGGTAAAACTACACCGGGGTCAAGACCTGAACCCCAGACGAGAGATTTTTCTGGGCTGATATCTGTACTCTCACTAAACGGGAAGTTTGTCCAACAAATGAACACAATCGATATAATGAACCTACTACTACTAGATACCAAGTTCTCGGTACGCTTGAAGACGTTCACGGTTCTTCTGCAAGTCATCCTGCTCATGCTCACGACTTTCCAACAGTGGTCTACTCTATGTTAATGTTAAGTTAACAAACTTTTCATCAATGTAAATGTCTGCAACTTCTCCGCGGACATGTTGCCGAAGACAGTTGGGCTCAGTGAAGATGATGTTCACATTCACAACTATGAGCGCAGCACACACGGAACAAGTCGTGTGACGTACAGTCATAGGCGTACAGTCAGTCCCACCAATCATGGACCGAGTCGTACGTCTTCGAGGTTTCCGGTCTGCTCGGTCCACGTCTGCATTCACTGGAAGTTGAAAAGAGAGGCACATCTTTCTTTGTATTGATCTATCTAGTGATCTGTAATAGTATACTGTATACTGGTTATATAGGCCTGTTTATAACAGGCCTGGCTGTCTGACTACATTATCTCTTATACATTAATATGTCTATAGAATTCAATTTTAACTGAAGTCTAGAACTATTTCAGAGGCCATTGCAGCAAAGTCATGTTTCAGGGCTAAGAAAAAAAAGTGAGTTTTTTTTCTAGCGTCGCGTAGCGAGCCTTTATCTGCCTTTGCAATGCATGATTTATGTATTAATTGCCATAGCTCTATGATTATTGTCGGCACAGGCTGCGCGACCTTACGAGCTGTCAAATGATTGGGAAAGGGCGCCATCTGTTGGTGGGAACATGTAAATGTAACCATCCTTCCGCGGCACACAGTGTCCAATAATCTGCAGTCAGTCTTTTTCACTTTGCAATGCAATGCAAAGTATGCAATGCATCATTCATTCATCATGATGTTCTTTGTTTGGAGCTTTGTGTGAAATTACCATGTTTTCCCTGTATCTTTATTCTTTATAATTGTATTGAACAGTGTGTTAAAATGTAGGGCAGGCTTAATTAGCTCTGGACTGGTCCATAGCCCTATATATACCGTTGCATTAGGGCTGTGGCTATGGACCAGAGCTAAGGGCAGTCTATTATTGTTATTTTCTTTTCTTCCTTTCCAATAAAAAGTTGGGAAATAACTTGTCCTTTTCACTTTTCCGACACAGCTAAACTGCTAAACTCTCTCTCTCTCTCTCTCTCTCTCTCTCTCTCTCTCTATCTCTCTCTCTCTCATCATCCTCTCCATCTCCTCCGCTCCGTTCCAGCTGTTGTCTATCTGCCTGTCTGCCCCGGGCCCCCCCCCCCCCCCCCCCCCTCTCTCTCTCTCTCTCTCTCTCTCTCTCTCTCTCTCTCTCTCTCTCTCTCTCTCTCTCTCTCTCTCTCTAACCCTCTAACTCTCTCACACTCCTCCATACCAGGCTCCTCCAGACTTTCCAAATAAAACACATCCTGCCGTGCCCCGCCGTCACGTCACTATAGGCTATACCTCCTCCATCCACTCCCAGTAAGTGAACTTTAGTTTGTCCACTGACTCCACAACATCTGCACAAGGAAGGAATAATATAAGAATGTCTGGTCCCGGCACCGCTGCGTGGACGATGCTGTCAGTGGGGTCTTTGTGTTTGTTGTTAGTGACCGGTGGCTTGGCGGATTCCCTCGAAGACGCACTGGAACGAGGCACGGTCAGTCTGAATGAAATGTTCCGAGAGGTGGAAATGCTGATGGAAGACACACAGCAAATATTGGACGAGGCGGTTGACCAGGTTTGCCATTTCTTGTATATTATTTAATGCCTCATTTTGTATTGTATTAATGTATTCATGTTGCACAAAGCATTAGGAAATATCCGTAAAAAGCCACACAGGATGCTATAGGATCAAATCCACAGGGAGGGAAACGGCATCTGTTTTATACATGCTTTGCTTTCTGGCCCAGTCTATATTATTGTTGGTAGCTGGTTGCATACTCGATCTTTTCCCTTTATGTTGAATATATTGAGCCAGGCACATTATCACAAATTGTTTACTTTTTCAGCCTTTCAGGTCTATGAAAAATTCCTTACAGTCCAGTCTATAACCTGCATGAGATTTAATTTATCACATTTTTGAAACACTTTCTGATATCCTGGTTTACTCCACCATGCACCAGATAGCTGCGGAGAGTGCCAAATCTCTACATTCACTGGACTTCATTCCTAACTACCACAACAACCACACCAAGAGCATCAGTGATGGAGACAGAGATGTTCAGGTCCTAGACAGAACTGACAAGGTTGGTATCCACTCAACTGAGACTGAAAATGCATCTTCAAATATGTAATAGCTCTACTTTTCCTCTAATCTTCAACACGATATCTTTTAAAAACTTCCTGTGTAGACAACTTGAGACACCTATAAATTCTATATTGAGTTTAGTATTAGTTTCATGGGTAGCTTTCGTATTCAGAGATGAGACTGTTTTTCCTTCGGTTTCCTATATTTTTCTGAAGTCAGGCATGTCTCCTGTGTCTTGCTTCTATAGCAATTTGACAACAAAACAGGAGATATTCATCTTGACCAATGGAATACTGTGGATCATGTAAGTGTTTTTTATTTATAATAGTGCATTTCTGAAAAGATTATAAGGATATTGTGTGATACTGATATTCCATGTGATTAAATGTTCGTTCTGTTTATGGACCATCTGAAGAGATCAAGAAACAGTATGTTCTTCACAATGCTGTTAAACCACATCTAACATCCCCCAGTTTCAGACAGACTCCTTATTACATAATGTTAGGTTCACAGGAGTCGAGGTGAAGAAAATGCCAGCACTCATTGTATGTCCTTTTACATGATTTGATTTACCTCTGAGAATGAAAACCCTGTATGGCGTTTGACAAACGCTGAGGAAGGCCATACAGGCTGAAACGCGTACGTTTTCATTCTCAGAGGTAAATCAAATCATGTAAAAGGACATACAATGAGTGCTGGCATTTTCTTCACCTCAACTTGAACTTATATCTTCGAGCCTTGCACCTAGAAGGATTTTGTTTGAACCTGGAGTGCTGCGGGTTGTCTGCTACGGCAGTACTTTTCTCTCAGGTTCACAGGAGTCCTCACCATTATATTTTATATTTATGTTTTTTTTTTTTTTCAATTCAATACATCAGCCACATACATTTCACATTGCTGTAACTTCTAAACATATAAACCCCAATAATTCCTTAGCTTTGCAAGTAGAAACAAAAACGACGGAATCATTTCATGAACTGTGGTCGTATTGTCTCACCACATCTTATAAAAGAATGAGCTCATCCCTAACTAGCGTACACTAACATACAATATACTTTTCATAGTTTTAGCCAGCAGGAGACCAGAACGGATTTAGGTCATTATTCCTGTGTTACTGCCTGTTTTACCATCGTGCAGTTTATACGGTAATACTTTTCCTCTTTCGTCTTTCTTTCTCTGGCAACCTTACAGAATGTGGTTACATTTATAGAGCATGCCGCTGGAAACAAAATGCCAGCGAGACAAGTAAGCAAGCTGGCAAGCCAGTCAGGGAAATATACTCTGCTGTAATGACTAAAAGACTCTGTAAAATTAAAACAAATAAAAAAAGGATCTCCCACAAACTCTTTGGAGAAATTACACTTACTTCAGTTTGTGTGCTGCTAGGTGATGGAAAAGTTTATTCAATTTAGGCATTTTTGGAAGATGTGTTTATGAAGAGAAAGTGACTACAGGGCTATAGTGTGACTAATAGCAGCTGTAGCCATATGGGATGTATTAAGAAAATTGCAGACTACCACTGTGGTCCACTGTGTTTAGTCTCTGCAGTATCTCTCTGTCTGCCCCAGTGGTCTCTGGTTATCAGATCAATGATCATCAGCTTGTCACAGTAACAATACTGAAGATGCACACAATATTTTCCAAATTATTTCCACTGAACAAAATAAGTTGACAAAAGGCAGTGTTGTAGCGGGTTAATTAGAACGGTACACAATCAAATCCTCAAAATGGACCAAAAGGGGGTATATTTTTACACTCTGAGTTAAATGAATACTGAGAATTTAATTGTGTATGGCTGGGAGGGGAGTTATACTGAGGACCGATGCCAGATACGCAGTCCAAATCATGTCTAGACAAGGTTTTTTACACTGTAGATGTTCACACATATACATGTGTGAACATGTGCACAACTGCACTGGCATGGATGTGTGTACGTGTGTCCATGTACGGGTGCCTGGGTCACACCTGTGTGAAGTGAGGGGCACTCTCATTGATTAGGTGTAATGATGATGTAAAACAAACGGTGTCAAAAGAAACATTAAATTATCTTTGTCAATGGCGTTTTTAAAACAAACATTGAACTAAAAACAAACATTAAACCTGTGGAGGGGCTAGCGCCCCTCAAAAATCTTATAGCATGCTCACATTACGAGGACTGTCTCATTATTATATGGAAGTAAATAGGTGATGCATCCTAGCTCAAGCTTAGTGACATAAATTGTTAGAAATGTAGTAGATCTAGTCTGAAGTAGATCTAGTTCGCCACCTTATATCTCCTTCCACAGTGACATTGACTCAAGGTATAGAACTTTTTAAGAACTCTTGTGCTTTGCTATATGAAACCCTCTCCAAAGAGCACCTATCAACAGTTCTCTCTACATATAAAGGACCCACGTAGTGCTTCTTCGTTTCTTTTTTTCTGTAGTAGATCTTGGTTCAGTGTCTGTCTGCATGTTGCTGTAACTCACTGCGAACGACCTGAGAGAAAAGGCAAGAATGGTTTTCTATGCCATCAAAAAGAACGTTAAGCTAGACATCGCAATAAAAATCTGCTAGACTCTGTCATAGAACCCATCTCTATGGTTGCGAGATCTGGGGTCCCTTGCCAACAAATAACTTGAGAAATGGGACAAAACACCAAACCGAGGACCTGCAAGCAGAACTCTGCAAATCTATCCTCCACACCCAACGGAAAACAACAAACAATGCTTGCAGGGCAGAATTAGGTCCATACCCATTCATTATCAAAGTAAAGAAGATAGCACTTAAAATTTATAACCACCTAATAACATAGCCCGCAACCATAGAGAAACCATACAGGGATGCCCCCTTAGTCAGCTGGTCCAAGGACTCTGCACAAAGGCAAGCACAACATGCCAGATGGAAAACCCATTGGATTTAACTAGATTATAAGAAAACAAAAAGACATACAGGAAAGAGACAACCCAAAACCAAAGCAAAATGGAATGCTATCTAGCACTATAAAAATAATATACATTGGCAGAATACCTGCGCATGGTAAATGACCCAAAACAAAGTAGGTAGTACTAGGGACAGACTCAGTGAACACAACCTTGCAATAGAGAAAGGCTGCCACAGAAAGACCCCGCTCCCAAAGGAAGACTATGTAGTGTGCACGCACCCACTGCACACAAAATGTGGCAACAGAGCTACACTTTCTAACCACCTGTCCATGCACTATACCAGACACAAGACACATACTTCCCACAGATTATATTCACCTTAAGTGAGTTTGAAAACATGACCAACAACAAAAAACTCCTACCTACTGGGAGAAAATAAATACAACAATGTACGAACACATCAGCAAGATTTGTGAACTGCTGCGATGAAAGAAGGTTAGCCAAACAAACTACCGGTAGTACTATCTGTACAGACTACTGAGTAGACCTCTAGACCTACCTTTAAACACATTTTATATCTGAGCCTTTTTGTATACCATTTAAATTGTTTTGAGAGAAAATGCTGCTATTTGTCCCAAAGTGACAGCAAATATATAACATGTATGACGACTCAATGTGACACTGCGACATAGCTCTGTTTACACAATACTGTACCCCCTCCAACTGTATATACTTACTTTCCTCATTGTAAACTGTTTTTATTATATTTTGACACTTGCTTTGGCAATGTAAATGTATGTTTTCTCATGCCAATATGAAGCTCATTTAAATTGAATTTAATGGGTCCTTGGCCTGAAAAACATTGAAGAACCATGGTTTGAGGATTGCCCTCATGTTGTGAATGTGTCGCAAAATGGAAATCGTTTTCGTGCTTTTGATGTAGTTTTTAAAGTTGCCAGAGTCCAGTCAACTCTGCAGCGCCTGCTGTTTCAGTGACTTGGCTTGATTTCCACACCGACTCCCCTGAGGGAGGACAGAAAGATAAAAAGCTCTGACTAGTTTCATTGGCCTCATTTTGGCACATGCTGTTTCCTCTGTCTGCCGAATAAAACCAAGACCGAATCCCAAATATGAAATCACATTTTCTCAAATGGGTTTCACACAGAGAGTCAGACTCTATTCAGAATTCAGCTAATCTACCTTTGTAAATAAATATCAGAGCTATTCCTTTTGTCAACACTGACTATGGGTTTGTTTACTAAATTATATTTTTCTGATGGAGCCTACTACTTTGAAAAGCCTTGATGCCTTCTCTAATCGTATTAATTCTATGTTCTTTTGTTTTTACAACACTACTGTTAAACCTCACACCAGGAGTGCATGGTCGATGAAGACTGCGGTGATATGAGATACTGCCTGTATGAGATTGAGAGCTCCAAATGTCTTCCCTGCATACCAACGGATATGGTGCGTAAACAATCGTATGATTCATTAAAGTCCACATGGCAGGCAGTAGAGAGGTAGAGGGTTATTAATTTTACATAAACTTGGTATTAACCCATTTTGGGTGGGAACCCCTTTTGGTGTTAGCATTATGTTATGCTTTAGCTATTGAAAAATAGCAGATCTACAAGCTCATAGCACGCCACCGAGTGGCGCGCTACGAGCTTGTAGGTCTGCTATGTTTGAAAAATCGAAGAACGACTCACATAGAAACATAGCTTTTTCAGAAAACTGTCAGGATGTAGAAGACATTTTTAGAATCTGATCTCAGGTCTAAATGGGTCATGAAATAGTAGATTTTGTGTCTACAATTCATTGTGAGTGCATTAATACGGTGCTTTTGTGTGTTTGTGTGCATGTGTGTCCTCATTCAGCCCTGCACTAAGGATGAAGAGTGCTGCGCAGGTGATATGTGTGTGTGGGGCCAGTGTTCAGTTAACGCCACCAGGGGGACAGAAGGAACTATTTGTCAGTTCCAGAGTGACTGCAGCGCTGGCCTCTGCTGTGCCTTCCAACGAGGTGAGTTTGAGTAGCGTCCAGTGGTCATGGACATGTTTAGCTACCACTCACGGTATGCTGCCACATTTTTTGGATTCTGTACCTATTGACTTGGCTTTCAAAGTTTGCTGGAGGGCCTCGTTTTGCACGACATGCTACAAGCACCGCTGGACCGATAGGCGGTAAACTACTCCCAGTAGGCCAAGGAAGAATGTTTTTTTTTGTTTGTTTTTTTTGCCTGTTATAGCGCCACCGTGAGACAGATTTTTGCACAAGACATTTTGTGACTGTAGCATTAAAAAGTAAATCCCAGTAGTTAATAAGGCACTCACTGCCTCAGAATATGTGACGATACAGAAACCAGTAGCTCTGATCTGAAGAATACTTTGTAACCTTTTTTCTGAAGGAAGTGGAAAGTTAAACTTTCTCAGTTGTCTGCCCTGCCAGTGCCTACTGTTTGTTCCCTGTCTTTCCCGCTATCTCCCCTCACACACCTCTATGTCATTTTGACTCTCTCGCTCTCTGTTTCTGCAGAGCTATTATTTCCAGTGTGTAACCCCCGACCGGAGCAGGGGCAGTCCTGTGCGAGCCACCCCAACCTGCTGATGGACATGCTGGCCTGGGACCAAGAGGGACCCCGTGACCACTGTCCCTGTGCCCCTGGCCTCCAGTGCAAACCCCACGGGTGAGGACAACAATGGCATCAAAGACATGCTCAGTGGAGTGAAAGAATTCAATAGAATATAACTTTTTTGAGGCAACGGTGGAGTGCACCCTATATAATGAATTGCATTTTTATACTCTATTCAGAGCCACTGGTGTTTCCCACTATGCCAAAAAAAGCAGATCTGCAAGCTCACAGTGCATAGTGTTGTGACGCGTTGTGAGCTTGTTGTGTAGGGATGTTAGTGTTCATGTCAACCCATTTTGACCTGAGATCAGATTCTAAAAACTGAAAAAGCTATGTTTCTATGTCAGTCGTTCTTCGATTTTTCAAAAATAGCAGACCTACAAGCTCGTAGCGCGCCACTCGGTGGCGCGCTATGAGCTTGTATATCTGCTATTTTTCAATAGCTAAAGCATAACATAATGCTAACACCAAAAGGGGTTCCCGCCCAAAATGGGTTTTAAACTGAGCGCATCATTGTTGTACTTTAAATGAACATTGTGTTAACAATTGTGTTGTTTTCCCCAAAATCTCTTTCTAATTTCTTTTAGACGTGGATCTCTTTGTGGGAAGTAGCTGGCTGAGAAAGTCCCTGGGGATGAATGACTGATCTATCGAAGAGCAAAGCTGGTATTATTTTAAACTGCGTACCCCTGTCCAGAAGGGATGCTTGTTGACTTCGGTTATTCAAACAATCAAAGACTGCTCCTGTAACTGAAAATGCAAGGTGTTGTTTCTGACTTGTTGCACTACTGTAATATTTGTGCCTTACTAACATGTTTTAGATAGCACATTTCTATGATATAACTGAATGGAAATTAAAGACATGTTCTTAGTTTTATTGACTAATAAGGACCAATAAGAGTACTGTAGGTGTGTAATATTTTTAATATGAATAAACTTTGAAACAAATGGATTTATTTTCCAAGAGGGTAGCTTGGAACACTAGATGGCAGCATTGTGGTTTTTTTTTCTTTTTACTAGAATAGATGAAACATCAACATTGAGCAGTAGGCACACACACGCGGGCGCCAGCCCACACACACACACACAGGATTTAATTATGAATTCCTCATGAATATAAAACCAAATGGAGGTACATAAATAAATGTAATTAGACAGTAACTACAGTTTTCAAACTAGAAATACACTCTGTCGAGGTGCCAACTTGCACCTTGCACACAAGTAGGCCATACATGGCCTACTTGTGTACATACATACATACATACATACATACATACATACATACATACAGGCATACTAGGTATTGGAAATTGGAAATACTCAAGTAAAGTACAAATACCTCAAAATTGTACGTAAGTAGCCTACAGTTCATGAGTAAATGTACCTAGTCACTTTACACCACTGCCAGTCCTTTCTGCTTGCAGCCATCAGGCACCGACTAGTCTCGTGTAGCAAGAAAACTATTCCACAATCTCCAAAAATTGTGAGAGGCAACAGTCTGGCCACGCGTTGTTCCTTTTTGGTGTGTGCCAATAAAGAAATGGAAATGTGACTTTTTTTACTACGCCTTTTTGGAATTTTTGGAATTCCTATTTTTGGATGTAGGCCTATACTGGAATTAGCATCCACTGAAAACCATTGCTGATGCGCAACCTCTTTTTCTCATTTAATTACTTATTATCTTCATTTTAAAGTAATATTTTTCGTTACATATTACTGTCTGAGCAAGAGCAAGTGCAAGCCTGGCTCAGGGAGTAGGACGCCCCTGCCTTGCAGAGTCCCTAGGCACTTTGGACTTAACATCATGTCCTGTGTTTTCGAAATCACTGTCTGAGCAACATGCACAGTTAACACAGGAGTTAAATGTATTCCTTGAATTCATGGAAGCCAGTAATGTGATGACAAATAATAGAAAAGTAATTCTTGAACTGTAGTTGTTACTGTCACATAATGTCACAAGACAGAGCCACGGGCAATGAGACAGACAACGACACACACACACACACACACGCACACACACACACACACACACACACACACACACACACACACACACACACACACACACACACACACACACACACACACACACGGGTAGAGGTGCTTTCATACTCCCTCATGCTATGCTACCCACAGCATTTCCTGTGTTTCAACTTTGCTGCAGTATGAGGACACCTGAATTTCCCTCCGTGGATCAATAAAGGTCAATCTTATCTTGTATCACTCTCTCACACGACACAGATAAACACACCACCGTTGATGTAGCCTAGTGCAAAAGAAAGAAAAAAGGGTCATCTTGAACATAATTATTTTCTAAACAAACAGAGATCTATATCTGAGATATATCTGAGACAGTGATATATATATCACTGGATATATATATCACTGTACTAAAGATACAGAAGGTGCATGTGGGGATATTCAAGGAATTGGCCATGACAATGATAAACCTAAACTACATATTGCCAGTTTAAAACTGTATGAATGTAAAAAAATATGTTGTGTATGATCTCTGTCGATCTCTGTCTACACAGTTCCGCTTGGGAATATTGCCACTACAGGGCGGTACACTGGAACAGAATTAGATCAAAGACTATGTAGCTATTGTGAACTTGGTGAGGTTGAGGATGAAATCCATTTTCTATTGTACTTCCCTTTTTATCATGATTTTTCTTTGACAAAGTACATGTAGGTCTGTCCCTGCATGGACAGCGTTTTAGTTAAATATTTATTTGATAACCATACATTAGCAATCTCAAACTTTATCTATAAAGCCTGGAACAGAAGAAAACATACAACTTATGCATAGTGGATCATACCAACTACTAAGTGGAGATCTGAGTTCTTGGTGTATAATATATGTACAGACAGACCCTGCTCCCAAGGGAAGACAGACTATGCACCCACTGCACACAAAATGTGGTGGAAATTTTCTAACCACCTGTCCACTATACCAAGACATCAGAGACACACTTCCCACAGATTACACACACCCAAAGTGAGTTTGAAACTATATGACCAACGACAAAAAAACTCAATGTGCAAACACAGCAGCGAGATTTGTGAACTGTTGTGACAAAAGAAGGTTAGGCAATGGAATACAAACCCATGGACTATATTACTTACTTAATCCTCTTCGTTCCCAGTGGAAAATAAGGCTGCGACTATCTGCTTCCATCTGGTCCTACCCTGTGCAGCATGGTGTGCCTCGCCCCATGTCAGATTTGCCATCTTCAGTTCTCCAGGCCACAGTTATCCAGGCCACAGTTCTCCAGGTCACAGTTCTCCAGGTCACAGTTCTCCAGGCTCGCCCCATGTCAGATTTGCCATCTTCAGTTCTGAGGTCACAGTTCTCCGCCAGGTTGTTTTTGGCCTCCCTCCTCTTTCCAGGTGGGGTCCATCGCAATGCTAGAATGCTAGCCCTCGATGGGGCAATGTTGCGCAGGTGCCATGGAAAAATGGAAGAAATAAAATAATAAACAAGTGTGCCCGCGTCTGCGTGCACATCGCTTGGACAAAAAAAACTAACATGAGATTTCTTGTGTTTGGAATAGATAGAATACTTTAAGACCTGGCCCTCCAGGTTGGGTGTTGGGCGTGGGGGCGGTGGGGCTAACAACCTCACCCCGTAAAACAATTCCTTGTTATAGAAACTACGACTAATGGGCTATATGAAACCCAGTAATGTTGTTTCTTATGACATTTTATGATTAAAATATCCTCTAGGCTTAGCAGATGAGATTGAGTTTGGTTGCTAAGAGTTGCATGTTGACTGTTGAGTAATTGGCATGTCAAACATTTGGAAATGGCTATTAGTCAGGGAATATTATCAGAATAATGTCAAATCTGGGAATACATTTCTTACCAAGAATTTTCTTCACCAATGTGTTTGTAAAGGTGTCTACTAACATATCCCACATTTGTTTCTATTCAACCACCTTAGGGGAATTTTTGACAGCTGCTGAAAGTTGGGGTATCATCAACAACCAATATAAGGCTAAATGTTCTAAATTTCATTATGCTTTAAGTAGCATGTGACAGGTCAAACTAGGGTTTTTTATGATTCTGAATCCATTCCAAGCATTAGTTTTGCACGAAAAACACTCCTTGGGCTAAAGACGGCCATAGCCGTCATCACAAATGTGATGAGGTCAGCACATTTGGGCAAGTGGCTATGGCCGAATTGGTTGTTGATGGTACCCCAGCTGTCAAAAATTCCCCTAGGGTGGTTGAATAGAAACCAATGTGGGATATGTTAGTAGACACCCTTACAAACATAATTATTTTCTAAACAAACAGAGATCTATATCTGAGATATATCTGAGACAGTGATATATATCTTTACATTTTTTTGGGCTCGACACCGTCGTACGGCGACATAACATTAACCCCAGAGTCCAGACCAGACTCTCCCAACTCTCTCTACTTGCTGACGTCACGCAGTTTTCATTATGATCTGATGGGACCAGAGGGGACCACCCTTCATGTTTCCTTCCAACGTTGCCATGTCGGGTTGGTTGTAAGCGACTTTGGGCTTGTTTTTCTCCAAAGCTGCGTTTTTTGGGGGCTTGTTTATAATCTAAACAAGTGTACTACTGTGTAGTTGCTTGTTTCTAAAGTGTAGTTGCTTATTTGGGGTAACATTTTCAAAAGGTTAGAATAGTAACTAACTGGCCTGGGCCGTGGCTCAGCGGTCCAGGCACCTTGGCTGGTAATCCAGTCTGGCAGTGTGCCGCGGGTTCGACTCCCGATCCCGACGGCCTTTACTGCATGTCACCCCCCCCATCTCTCTCCCCATTTTCCTGTCAGCCTACTGTCTGTCCCTCCATAAAAAATATATAAAATAAAGGCGAAAGCCACAAAAAAAAAAACATGAAAAAAAGAAAAAAAAGAATAGTAACTAACTAGTTGGGAAAACCCATCAGACTTAACCAGATTATTATAAGAAAACAAAAAGAAAGCTACCTGACATAATGGAAAGAGAACCAAAACCAAAGCAAAATGTAGTAGATAATTCACCGACAGGCAGGGCCGGATTAACACCTCTGAGGGCCCCTGGGCACTGAAGCTCGAAGGGCCCCCCTTCACGCGCGCGCAACATTTTTGCTGTTTTGGAGCCGTTTTGGGGCAGTTTTATGCCGTTATATTGGCCTATTTCCGGTTGCCTACCCCCCCCAGAGTGACAGCCAATCTAGCGCATTGTTGCTGCTTTACACACAATTGCACTTTCAGCTGCCCTTCTCACCAACAATAAAACACTAATCTTTTTAGACACCATTTATTTCATTCGGATTAGCAGGGAATTTCTTTCTTTTTTTTTTTTTGAGGGGCCCCTGGTGCCCAAGGGCCCCTGGGCACGTGCCCAAAGTGCCCATATGGTAGATCCGGCCCTGCCGACAGGGAGTTTAACCACAGAGGCTTCGCCTAGCCAGATATTATCCCGCTTATTACATGGCTACCTAACATAAATTAATACATTTATCCAAAACACAACAAAAAAAGTATTCACACTGGCTGTGCCTGCCCAGCTGCAGGGCTGGAGCATTTTTGGAAAACAAGGAAGCGAGTTGATCAAATAGAATCCCTTTCCCGGTACTGCTAGTCTATTTCTAGCTCAAATGTTTGACATTGTGTGTCACAGTGTGTGTGTGTGTTTACATGGCTGTCATGTTGGAAACAGCAGTAAATCAAGTGAGGTGCAGCCGCGCAGCTGCGGTGCTCAGTAACCTCGGTCCCAGGCTTGGTGCTCAGAGGGTTTGATTAGGCAGCGGTCTGTTATAGAGCGGAACGGTCTGTTATCAAGAAATAACACACCGCTGAATTCAGCGATTGACCAATCAGAATCAAGCATTCAACCAAGCCATGTACTAAAGATACAGAAGGTGCATGTGGGGATATTCAAGGAATTGGCCATGACAAAATACAGAGTTAAATGGGTGGAAGAAATCAATGATAAACCTAAACTACATACATATTGCCAGTTTAAAACTGTGTATGAATGTGAAAAATATGTTGTGTATGATCTCTGTCGATCTCTGTCTACACAGTTCCGCTCGGGAATATTGCCACTACAGGGCGGTACACTGGAACAGAATTAGATCAAAGACTATGTAGATATTGTGAACTTGGTGAGGTTGAGGATGAAATCCATTTTCTATTGTACTTCCCTTTTTATCATGATTTTTCTTTGACAAAGTACATGTAGGTCTGTCCCTGCATGGACAGCGTTTTAGTTAAATATTTATTTGATAACCATACATTAGCAATCTCAAACTTTATCTATAAAGCCTGGAACAGAAGAAAACATACAACTTATGCATAGTGGATCATACCAACTACTAAGTGGAGATCTGAGTTCTTGGTGTATATGTACAGACAGACCCTGCTCCCAAGGGAAGACAGACTATGCACCCACTGCACACAAAATGTGGTGGAAACTTTCTAACCACCTGCCCACTATACCAAGACATCAGAGACACACTTCCCACAGATTACACACACCCAAAGTGAGTTTGAAACTATATGACCAAAGCGAGATTTGTGAACTGTTGTGACAAAAGAAGGTTAGGCAATGGAATACAACCACCCTAAGGACTACTATGTACCAAGTAGACCTACTGCACATGTAAACAGAGCTGCTACCTTTAAACACATCTTAAATCTGATCTTTTTGTATGCTATTTAAATAGTCTTGAGAAAGAATGCTGCTATTTGTTTCAAAAAAGCTTTTTACCCTGTATAACATAATTATGCAATATGTGACATAGCTCTGTTTACAAAATGCTGTACCCCCTCCAACTGTATACTTTCCCCATTTTCAACTGATCTTATTGTATTTTGAGTTTTTTGACACTTGCTTTGGCAGTGTCGTATGTTTTCTCATGCCAATAAACCTCATTTGAAGTTAATTGAAATTTAATAGCTTATTATCTCATTTGGGATGGGCTTGTTTCCTAAATGCTGTTAAAAGTAAACCAATGGTTCTCAAACATTTTCATACTCAAGAAACCACCCCCCCCCCCCCCAGTATGCGAACCCCCATCTGAAAATATTTCATGCTAGGGACCCCCAACCCATACAAGATTTCTAGTTGTTTAATAGCTGATCTACAAGCTCACGTGTGAGCTTGTAGATATCTGCTATTTTCAAATAGGTTTTAAACCTAATTGAAAGGTGTGTTTTTTTAGTTTTGTGTTTTCTTTTTTCTTTTAAAGGGGCATTCCACTCATTTTCAACATTTTACTATGTCATTAATATAGCTTAGAGCTGTTGTGTGGAAATAATAAAAAAGTCCCCCCCATTCTGTGTTTCCTAGAACTGGAGGTCTGGAAAAAAACATTAACATGGTGAAACATCAAGATGTGTTTCACCATGTTAATGGTTTTTTTCATAATTACAGTTCTAGGAAAAACAGAATGGGGGGGAATTCTCCTTTAAAAGGACCTAGTTCGCTCGTTTCTCCCTCTCGCAAAACCTGGCAACACGGTTTCCTTCCTGTTCTCTCGTGTCTACTTTCCACTGTGGGCTCCACACCACAGTCCACACTCAGTCCAGTCCGCGCGCCGCGCAGCCAGCCAGCGTATTTCCTAAAACTGTGGCCGACCGTTGAGGTTCACTCACTCAGCACCGTCGTCCGTCCGTCCGGGAAATCACAAGTTAACAGAGCCGGAAAAAGACATCTCTTCGATCGATATTTCAGGTACGTACGTGGGGCCACCACCGTCCAACCACACCGACGCGGCGTAATCTTGACTTGCGGTATATCGTATGTATATATTTATTTGATCTGTTAATAATAACGCTGATGGCTAAAGGATGATTGGAATGAAATGAATGTGGGAGCAGTAGTAGTGGTAGTAGTGGGTGTCGGTTGGGAAAGCCAACGTGCGGCAGCATGTATTTCATTTCTGAAAGAGATGCGCAGAGCAAGAGAGGAAGAAGAAGAGGGAGGGGTTGGCTAAACAAAACGCACTGGTCATAACGTAACGTTCCATTACATTATTCTTGATTAACGTTCATTTGATAAGATCTGTAGTCGAACTATAATCAAAACAAGGGGGTTCGGGCCGGGGTCTGGTTCAAGGCCACCGAGGAAGCGACTGCAAATTGTGGTTCACACTGCTGACTGCTTGATGATGGGGTCGCGTCAAAACGAGGGACGCACGAATGGGAATTGCAGCTCCGATCTGTGCTTCAACCATTCGTAGCACAATTATCTGTTCAGTGCGAGCTAAAATTCACGGGTTCATCACTTGTTGTTGTGGTGAATGATCTTATTTCCTAGTTCCTACCAATACCATGATGTGACATATAACTTTAAGTCTGATGGTTGCGCTCCGTGGCTGGTACCGAATATAGCAGACAAGCTCACATGTTGCTGACAGTGACACCCCGTCCCCGCGTCGCAACTAGCACCAAGTATAAATCACTGATTTATAGGCGTTTCATAGACTTGCTTTTAGTGAAGCCTAACTTTTGTGGCGAGGTGTATTGATGTGAGTTTTACGTGTGCTCTGCAAACGAACAATAAGTAACGGTCATGATGGCTGTTGTGGTAACTGGTAACTAACGAAGCAGAACAACATCTGTGTGTAATGACTATCACGGGATCCTTTGCATTCCTACTGGTACTGGCAGTGCACAGTGTTGTCCGAGGCTGTCTGTACCACCTCGGCTCGAACTGAGAAGTGAGACAGATGTGCTCATAACATTGCTCCATACAGTGCTTACTGAATGAATGGCCCGGGGGGGTGTCATAGTTTGTCTCTTGTGTCGACAGTTTAAATCTTTCGAGATTGAGAAACATCCGTCCTCCTAATCTCTCTCAAGACAGATGGGTTTAGATTGTTCTCATCCTGTTGGTGGCACAGCACAGGTTTTGAGCAAATAAAGTATAGAGTCCTAATGATTTGTGGGGAAAAAAGTATTGTTGCTTTTTTAAATGTTATGCTTTGAAAATGGGAAGGTCTGATTGGCATCAAATTTGACAAATTGACAATCTACAAATCATCTTATCTACAATCTCTACATGTCGTGGTAGTTTTTATGCCATTGCCTCAAATTGTTTCCTGTGCATCAGGTGTTTACTTTCAATGTGTGTATATATTTGTTAAGTGCCAGATACAGAATGATCTGTTGTGATTAAATACACCTGAATAGGTATATGTCTAAATTAGGATAATTAGAACCTACACATAATAGGAGCCTAAACAAGTATCAATGCAGTCCGTTTGCCAGTTCTTATGTGTTTGTTCTTGATCAGAATGGTTCCTTTGAGGGTATTTATGCCAGATCTCAAAAAGTCTCATCCATTAGAAACAAACCTTTTAACGGACAGCACGAGTGCAAGTGCCCTTTCCATTGATTTTAATGTGCGTGTGGTGCAGACTGCGGTTAACCTCCATTTGTTACCATGAATATATAAAGGTTTTTTTTACCCTCCTTGGCTGTGGATCAGCTTTCAGGGACAGCTCAGATGAATGGTCGAATGCCAGCCTGGTACTCGCTTCAGTGAATAAACTCCTGATATCTGAAAACTCCTTGTTTTTAATAAAAGTTTGTGTAGTCTTCCATCAACTAGTGTTGCCGAATAATTTGTGACCACAGAACAGAAGAAGTTATTGCTTTTACTCTGTTTCACTCTGTCCCACTTCTATATTGCACATAAATGAACTGCCCCAGTTCAGAAATTCACAAATGGCACGTGTGAAGGATGGAAAAGGCTCCAGAAACTATTTTTAGAATTCACTTAAGTCTTGAATGAGACTGGATGCCTGAAAAGTACATTCAGGCGCATCATCCTTTTCAGAGCTATATACTGTAGGTAGGTATCACTGGAATAATGCCACAACCACAATAGTTTATAATGGCTCCAAGATGGTAAGATGCCAAGATGGGCAATACTAACAATATATAATTTATATAAACATGTTTTTACAGATATGAATGTTTTCCTAGGCCTTTGCTCTGTTCTGTTTGCAACCTTCCTTTTGTTAAGTGAGAAACTTTTCTGTTTCCACATACAGGCAGACACTGGCAATTATTATTGTATGTATATCACACTGCGAATATGACTCCTGTTTGAGACAGACCAGCTGACTGCATACCTTGAGTAAGTTCAGCTATGGAAACCACTATGGACTATATCAGGGGTTTTCAACTGATTGTGAACCAGGGAACACCACCCTGACTTAGAATCAACCTGGGGACCACTATTGTGTTGGGTGGGGATATGGGCTAAGATTAATGCTTTTGTAAGTTAACACTTGCTATGCATCCTATGTGTATACATCCCACTGTTTCTCAACCGTTGACTACTACTGGTAAAATGCCCTAATAACTCAACCAGACAATCCGGTGCACTTCCCCCTTCTTGAGATTCTAACTCCCTTTTTCTGTTGAATTTCTTGAACTCCAACTTGGATGACTACATGGATGGTTTCATCATAGGTCACCAGGTCATTCAGTTTCTCAACGGTTTCTCAACTAGTGGAAAGAGCATTTAAAACAAATCAACAAATCCTACATTACTAAATGCATGGTCAGGGACCACATGCAATACCTCCACGGACCACCAGTGGTCCACGGACCACCTGTTGAAAACCCATGGACTATATTACTTACTTAATCCTCTTTGTTCCCAGTGGAAAATAAGGCTGTGACTATCTGCTTCCATCAGGGAATATTATCAGAATAATGTCAAATCTGGGAATACATTTCTTACCAAGAATTCTTCTTCACCAATGTGTTTGTAAGGGTGTCTACTAACATATCCCACATTTGTTTCTATTCAACCACCATTAGACACCCTTACAAACACATTGGTGAAGAAAAATTCTTGGTAAGAAATGTATTCCCAGATTTTATTAATATCCCCTGACTATATAATGTTTCTTCTAGTTAACTTGGAATGGTGATCACATGATGTGTTTTCAATGTTCTGTACAGACTTACTTTGTACGTGTCAGTGTCCTTTGGGTTCAATTTGAACATAGTATAAAATAAATAAAGAATCACCTGCTGCTACTGTAAGTGTAAATCTGCCACTCTAATGCTCCACCCATGATGAATACCTGAGTGAAAATCATGGAGGAGTTCCAGAAGCACTGATTCCTTGAAAAAGAATCAGCAAATTCTGTACAATATCATGTATGGCTCAGATCTATCCATCCTAATTGCAGCCAGGGGCACCCAGCCTATCCTAATTGCTGACACTGATGTATTTGTCCTTTTACTGTACTGGTGCAGATGGAGAGGTGGGATGGCTCATCATCCTGGACATGATGCAGTAAATGCCACCATCATTCGGCATTGGGTGACAAATGTCAGGGAGGGTTTCCTGGGAATCTGACCCGGTCTCTCCTACCGCTTTTGGAAATGGCGAGGCATCTGCACCGAAAGTACTATCAAGAAAGTACCGTCATGCCAGGTCTCAGTACAGTGCTCGGGTACTGTACCTGATGCATTCTGACTACGTGGCTTGGTTAGGGTCAGTGTTAGTATGGAGCGCGTCGGAATAGCAGGCTTTGGAATGCCGTTGTGTAAAAAGGGGGACGCCTTCCTGCCTTCCAGTTCCAACTGATATAAACTTGATATTGCACATATGCTTGCTTACCTTTTGGATCATGTTGTGGAAGCCAAGGCTGCAGATCAGAGGGAGCCACATGCACGGGCCAGATGCATCACAAAGTTCAGGTGGGAACTTGCTCAAGGAGGGCCTGTCATGCATGGTTGGTTCCGCCCAGGCAGCGGCGCCAGTTAATTTGCTTGACATCACCAGCTGCAGCACATTGAAGGCCTGCAGCCAAATACTGTAAAATGCACTTGCTATTGCAAGTGTGAAGGAGGTGAGGACCACACGAAGATGAAGGCAAAGATGAGGCGGCTAAAGGGAATGAGGAAAACAGATGATGAAGATGGTGAAGGCCATTGAGAGTGTGAGCTTGTAATAGTGGTTCTAGATTAACTTTAGTGAACTTATTGTGGTTCATTGTATTCAGAGATTCATTGGCTAAAAATATCCAAATGAGGTAAATGGTTATAATTATGGTACAATGTAGTTTACAATAATTTCTTTTCTTGGGCCAATGTTAACTATTTTTGAATATTCACTATTCAATATTTTCACAGTGAGGCTAAAAATGTTTTCTTACGTTTTATGCAGTACTTTAATGCTACTGCATAAAATGTAAAAACATTGGCAATGGCATTAAAATAAATGTGCACTGGGAAGTTGTTAAATGTATTTTCTTTATTTTACCCAATAATTATATATTGATAATATGAACATGAAACTCACGCATACTTCAGTTTTAGGTGATAAGTTACTCGCCTTTTCGGTGGGAACGTTTTCACCTAAACTGTGGTTTTGATACATAGTACCTCACCTAAACGGTGGTTTAGGAGTGCCCCGCCTCCCTCTGGAGCGAGCCAGGGTGAACGAGCTGACAGTGGTTAGTAAATACAGAGAGAAGTGCTGCAGGGGGTGATCGGTGAGTTTCTTATCACTGGTCTGGCGTATACGCATACTCCAGAGGTGATTAGGTGACTACCATGGTGGTTGGGAATTTTGGGAAACTGCCAACCACCGGTGGGGGCCTTTAGTATCCAAGTTAAATTTCATTCCCATGGCCCATCCCCATATAGATGAAATTTTTCAATAAGAAACCCCAATACTGAATCAAAGCAATTTACTAAAAATACCATAATCTACGGAATTAAGGGGTGAGTGTCTACAGTGTCTACTAGTTGCTTCATCATTGCTTGCAGCACATTTAAAAATGTGTGTTTATGTATTAGTATTAGGCCATGTATCTATATTATCTACTTTTTTCTGTAGTCCTCAGTTAGAAGTATATGTCTGCAATATACTGTATCTTATTATAGTATAATACATATCCTAATAGAATTAAAAACCGGGGTGATTCAACTATCCATCGTTTCGGTGACAGCGCAGGTGATTTCCATGACATTTTCTTTCTTTTGTATGCTGTTCTCGAGCCAGCAGTGTGCAACTTGGTTGTGTAGTCAGTCACACAGCCATTAGGACAGGCTTACAGCTGGACTTGGCATGCTGAGGGTGCACTCACACAGTTAATGCAATGCTCTGTGCTCGTTGGATGAATTTTGTGTTGTGTCATGGCCGCATTTCCAATGGAGGTCACATGGTTTGACACAACATAGGGGGAGGGGTCTGTTGTATGGCTTTCAGCTGTGTTTCGACTGCTCCCCTCCCCCTCATACAACACAATGTTGTGTCAAACCATGTGACCTCCATTGGAAATGCATTGGGCGGCCATGACACAACACAGCATTGATCCAACGAGCACAGAACATTGCATTAACCGTGTGAGTGCACCCTTAGGCCTCACTCAGACCATTACTGCATTGCTGTATGCTGGTTGGATGAATGTTGTGTAGTGTCATGGCCGCCCCAATGCATTTCCAATGGGAGTCACATGGTTTGACACAACATTTGTGTTGTATGAGGGGGAGGGGCGCAGTCGAAACACAGCCGAAAGCCATACAACAGCTTGTAGTCCAAAATGTGGACTACAAACCATGTGACTTCCATTGGAAATGCATTGGGGCGGCCATGACACTACACAACATTCATCCAACAAGCATACAGCAATGCAGTAAAGGTCTGAGTGAGGCCTTATGCAGCAAATGGTGCATCTGCAGCATTGACCAGAGACTGAGCTGCTCAGGCCGGGGCCTCGGTACACAGGGGCCCATAATTCCAGCTACATTAATATGAGACATGGCGTTGCTGGTTCCATGTCCATGTGACACCTAGTGCCATTCGTAGCATTCTTGTGTAGACTCCATCCAGGGTTTTTTCCTGTTGTATTGTAAGGGTCCATGTCTCGGCCCCATACAGCAGTACTGACTCCACAGTAGCTATGAACAGCCGCCTCTTAAAGGGGCATTCCACTCATTTTCAACATTTTACCATGTCATTAACATACCTTAGAGCTGTTGTGTGGAAATAATAAAAAAGTCCCCCCATGCTGTGTTTCCTAGTATGAAAAGTATGAAAAAAATCATTAACATGGTGAAACACATCTTGATGATGTCATCAAGATGTGTTTCACAATGTTAAGGATTTTTTTCAGATGTCCAGTTCTAGGAAACACAGCATGGGGGGACTTTTTTTTAATTAATTCCACACAACAGCTCTAAGGTATATTAATGACATAGTAAAATGTTGAAAATGAGTGGAATGCCCCTTTAAGGTCTTCTCCCATATCTGATTTTCACACTCTCCTCATCCCGTGCAAGGCTTTCCAGGCAAGTGCTCTCCGAACCTTCAGATCCTGGTCAGTTGAGGCAGTCCAGGCCCCGAGGTACTTGAACTTTGAAGTCCTCGACTCGCTCAAGCACCCGTATGCTGTGGCAATGGTTTTGTCCTCTGTGTTGACTGTCATAACCTTTGTTTCTCTGTATTGTCTCTATATTGCCACTTTATTATTGTAATAATTAAGTTGATGTTGTCAGTACTATATGTGTTGGAGAATTCATAGACGTAAATTGCCTAGCCCTAATTCAAGGAGAAGGGAAATCTACAGTATCATTATTTTTCTTCTGTACAAACTCAAAACTGCCCATGATCGGAACTCAATTCACTTTGGCCCAAATGTACTGTGGGGCACTTTGTGTGTTCTGAATAGATTGAAGTTGAACAGTGCTTTTTGTGTAATGTAGGTAACATGCTGGTCTGCCTGCATGTAAAGCGGAATAACTGGTTTAACTGAAACACTTGAGTCCTGGCAGTATTCCTAAATCCCAGGGGATGCCTTTGGCTTGAGAACAACATACTGTAATCACAGTATGATCCTATCAGATATTTTGGGGGCTTTCAAGTAACTACACAGTGTAAGCCTAGTTCTTTTTTTCAGTATGTAGAATAGCATGGAACAATATCACTAAAACATACTTTCTACATACTCTAATTGTGTTCATTGTTTAGGAAACACATTCTTTCATTGTCTCCACCAGGCCGAAGGCATGGGGAGAGAGTATGTTTTGCACTCCGTGTGTCCGTCCGTCCGTCCGTCCGTCCGTCCGTCTGTGAACAGCTAATCTCCGGCACCGTTAACCCGGTCGATGCCAAATTTTGCACACACACTCCCTGGATGCCAACGATGAACCTCTGCCAAACTTTCCAGAACGGCCTGTTATAGCGCCACCAGGAGGCCGCTTTGTGCAAACCAAGTTTTTGGAAAGTACACCTACAGATTTTGTCCAAACATCACGCAAATTGGTACACAGTCTCTCTAGAGCCATTCAACGAAACGGGTCTTTCAGATTTCTCAGACTCCATCCTGATTGGCTAAGATTGGCTTCCAAAGTTCGCAGGAGTGCTCAGTTTCAAACAAAATGCTGCAAATCATGAACACATCGTGTGATTTCTGTGAAATTGTGCATGCACATTCCCACTAGGCCGAGGAAGAAATGACACATGAACATTTTCAACTCAGCCTCATGGTGGCGCTATAACTGGCCGAAAAGTGTTTTTACCTCCAACTGCACGATCTGTGGATAACTTTATATGCCAACTCCCTAGAGGCCAAGGAAAAACCTTTGCCTGGAATTTTTCACATCTGCTCTTTATAGCGCCGACATATGTAAAACAAAAAGCTTTGTACCCGTTTTGTACAAATCGCCACAACTACTCACCGCAGTGTCCGATTGTGGTGAAACTGTGCATGCATATTCCCACTAGGCTTTGGAAGAAATGCCACTTGACAGTTTTCAAATCAGCCTCATGGTGGCGCTACAACAGGCCAAGCATCACACACACACTCCTATCCTCCTGGTGGAGACATGTGCCCAGAAGGGCACTTTTTCTAGTTTGTGATATTTTATTTTGCTTTAATCCATGAAGTTGTCATGAACATGTTTTCAGTTTGATTTGTTTGAATGACCATCAATATGGTCTAGCTAAGTAGCTTGGTTTTCTGTATTTATTGGTCTGCAGCTGTGGTGATTGTAAAAAATTGTCTCTCTAGAAGGTTTATTGTTGTAAATTACAGTACGATGTATTTGCCTGCGGGAGAACACAGGGCATTTTGGAATTTGTGATTGCAAGCATTCATTCTAGCCTGAACACTGCAGCAGTTCTCCATCAATGCAGCTAACCTCCCAAACCTCCCGGGCAGAGACAGATCAGTGCATTCACTAGCCTACAACATATAGGGCTCCATTTTCGTCACCGCTAAACCCCTTATCCCTAAACTTCTTTGCCTTTTTTTTACTATTTTGCAAAACATTTTTGAATAGTTAAAATGGCCAGTCTACAAGCTCACAATGTGTCAATGTAGATTGGCTAGTTGAACTATTCAAAAATGTTTTTCAAAATAGTAAAAAAAAAGGCAAAGACGTTTAGGGATAAAGGGTTTAGCGGTGACGAAAATGGTGCCCATAGTGTACTGTGTAGTGTGTAATAGTGCAGAAGTAATCCTGTTTCTTATCTTTCCTTAACCCATTTTGGGCGGGAACCCCTTTTGGTGTTAGCATTATGTTATGCTTTAGCTATTGAAAAATAGCAGATCTACAAGCTCATAGCGCGCCACCGAGTGGCGCGCTACGAGCTTGTAGGTCTGCTATTTTTGAAAAATCGACGAACGACTGACATAGAAACATAGCTTTTTCAGAAAACCGGAAGCCACGTAGTCAGAAACACTCTGTCCACTCTGTCCCCCAACAGCAGGTACCGGACACCTGCGTAATGTCGTCCCTTGGGCCTTTAGTGACTACTGGTTTGGAATATGATGATTTTATTGGTAGGAGAGATAAAAGTATTTCAGTTGATGATTGTACCAGTTATCTGATATGTGTGCTGCTATCAGCTTAAGTGGCTATACCTCAAACACCTTAAGCCAGATACTAGATAAGAATTTATAGCCAACGCCTAAAAGATAAGGCTGCATTCAGACAAAAACATTTGTATTTCTAAATATACCTGTATTCCTGGTTGACTGTCCAGTGAGTCAAGTTGTCATTAATGTGTGTGTGTGTGTGTGTGTGTGTGTGTGTGTGTGTGTGTGTGTGTGTGTGTGTGTGTGTGTGTGTGTGTGTGTGTGTGTGTGTGTGTGTGTGTGTGTGTGTGTGTGTGTGTGTGTGTGTGTGTGTGTGTGTGTGTGTGTGTGTGTGTGTGTGTGTGTGTGTGTGTGTGTGTGTGTGTGTGTGTGTGTGTGTGTGTGTGTGTGTGTGTGTGTGTGTGTGTGTGTGTGTGTGTGTGTGTGTGTGTGTGTGTGTGTGTGTGTGTGTGTGTGTGTGTGTGTGTGTGTGTGTGTGTGAATTGTTGAGACACGCAATATTAATCCAACATTCAATCCAAATTTGAAACGAATGTATTAGGCCCTTAGCAAGCATCTGATTCAAATCAGGTGTACCTGACCTAACATTTTGTTGCAATGCGATTCCAATGTTATAGTCTGCAATCTTGACTTCTCTAGGTCGTAGACTTCATTAACACAAAAATATCCTCTTCATTGCGCTCGATTTCAGTGCATTATCAAAGAAAATGCATAAGTGTTCTGTCGCATTTTAACCCATTTTGGGCGGGAACCCCTTTTGGTGTTTTAAGCATTATGTTATACTTTAGCTATTGAAAAATAGCAGATCTACAAGCTCATAGCACGCCACCGAACGTTTTTAACTGGGGTCTAAATGGGTTAAATCCTCAGTCTTGTCTGTGTTTCTCTGCAGGTGGTGTGGCGTTGAAGAGGGATTTCGTCCATTAGGTTAGAACCGTCGTCGTCGCCATGGCGAACATCCCAGAATACTATGCAGGAAAGGCTGTGCTGATCACGGGGGCGACAGGCTTCATGGGCAAGGTACGGTACAGTGTTACGCTCAAAGGTATGAGCAAACGCTCAATAGTACATGATTTATCACACAATAAGGCCAGAAGACGAATGGTAAATGGTAAATGGTGCATTTATATAGCGCCTTTATCCAAGGCGCTTTACATAGATTGTGCATTACATTCACCCATTCACACACACATTCATACACCGATTGCGGCGGAAGCCATGCAAGGTACCAACCAGCACATCGGGAGCAATTTGGGGTTCAGTGTCTTGCCCAAGGACACTTCGACATGTAGACAGGAGGAGCCGGGATTCGAACCGCCGACCCATGGATCATTGGACGACCTGCTCTACCTCTTGAGCCACAGTCGCCCCGTGACTGGAAATAATGCAAAAAATCTGATTTGGTATACAAGCAATGCAGTCGCTGTCAAAGTTTTGAGTATCTGACTTTACAATATGAATCTAGAATTGGTCTAGCCTGGCATGGCCAGACTAATATCACTAATTAATTATCATCACCAGATCTGTCTGGTTTCCAGGCTAGCATTGATCAGGTTGCATACAATGAAAAATGTGGTTTAATTGGAGCGCTCGAACACTGAGGACTTTACTCTGCACACACACAGACCCCGGCATCTGCTGTTTTACAACAATCTTGTCAGAATGTGAGGGGAATGTAAAATGGTTTTCTAAACATTTATTCTGGGTGTCACATGATCCCAAGACATCGCCATCATCAGCCTAACTTTCCAAACACGTTGAAGAGTCTGGTTTGTATCAAGCCAAGTCCCACTGGTTTATTTCTGATTTGAATATAGGGGCTCATGGCTCATGGGTAGAGTGACCAGATGGGAACCTTAAGGTTCCTAGTTCGATCCCAGGCTCCCCCAGAGTTAAGGCCTATTCATAGTCTGGATTTTCGGTGTTGAGGTGACCACCGGAGCTGAAATAACGTTGAGCGGTTGTGAGTAAAAACAGAGAGAAGGGCTGGAGCGGTGGCGGTGGTTTGCTCTTCACCGCGGCTCGTGACGTCATGTTGTAGTTCGGTGGTCACCTAACCACTAAAGCGCTTTGGATAACAGCGATATATAAATGCACCATTTATTTACCATTTGAAAGTAGGGCTGCAACTGTCTATTATATTCTTAGTGATTATTCTATTGATTACCTTTTTGATTAATCGAAAGACGCAGGATTACGTTCATTTCTCCTCTGGTATTTTCACTATTTTGGATTTTCTTTTGCCTATGACTTGAGATCAATTATTAATTGATTATCCTTCCTATATTAAACTTGGCCAACGGGTACTCTTGACAAAGCCCCAGACACTGACTCGGACATATTGGTCCATCGGATTGGCGGTGCAACGTTCTGTAATTAATATGTGTTCGATTAGGCTACCTGTTGCAGCCCTATCTGAAAGCCAACACTGATCACCTTCCCTCCAACCCTCCCTCCGTTCACTCCAGGTGTTGCTGGAGAAGCTGCTGAGGTCCTGCCCCGAGGTCAAGGTTGCGTATGTGCTGGTCAGACATAAGGCTGGCCAGGATGCTCAGGCTCGCATCGCTGACGTGGTCAACTGCAAGGTGAGGAGAATGAGGGGTGGATGAAGGAAGTTTGGATGGGGGGGGGGGGGGGGGGGGGGGTAAAGACATGTAGGGAGTTGGGGCTGTATACATATGTGAGGCTGTGCAGAGCCCACGCTGTTAGTGCTTGTATTGCTGAAGTTCGGTGTATTTTGAGGGAGAGAATGAAGGGAAGCTGTATGGCTGCGTACTGAGAGGTAGGAATGAATGTATGTATGTTTAGGCAGAACAAAAAACATGTAAGCCCTCAAGGTATGCATGGAGGATTATGTGCCAAGGAAATGAAGAGCGGAGAGAAACAAAGGGGAAGTTATGCCTGTTTGGATACAGCGAGAATGACGGAGAGGAGTAGTATTGGGCCAGGTTTAATGTTAACTTAATGAAGCTGATCAAATGGGAGGCGTGGCGGAGCCTTCAGGCCAGCAACGCTGGTGGAATTAAATGCAAAGCACCAAGACTAACTAAGTGTGTGAGTGGACTGTCTGTGGCCATGAAAAGCATTAGGAAGTGGTGTGGGTGTGTGGGGGTGTGGGGGTGTGTGGGTGTGTGGGTGTGTGTGTGTGTGTGTGTGTGTGTGTGTGGCCATCATTCACAAAAGAATGATGGCTATAATCATTATTTTCTTTTTGTTAGTTGTTTGACAAATTGCGAGACGTGCAGCCAGACTTTGCGGAGAAGATCGTGGCCGTGAACAGTGACCTCGGGTTGCCAGAGCTGGGCCTGAGCAAAACGGACCAGGACATCCTGGCTGACAACGTGAACATCATCTTCCACTGTGCTGCCACCGTCCGCTTCAGTGAACCACTCAAGTGAGACTTCCTGTGACCAGATTCTATAAATGTCTTCTAAAATCATTACAGTTTCCTCGAAAAACCTATGTTGCTATATCAGTGGTTCTCAAACTATTTCATGTCAAGTACCCCAAAAATGATATGTAATTGGCCACCGACCCCCATCTGAAAATATGTTGTTCCAGGGACCCTCCAGAAGCAAAGATATTAGTTAAAAAAACGTTTGCTGGGAAAAAATATATATTTAAAGATTTGCACACGTTTTACGATTTTTCAAAAATATCTGCTTTCTTTTCAATAGCTAAAGTTTAAAATAATGGTTAAAGTGGTTAAAAGCTAAGGTGAAACGGATGTTGTGACTTCATTTTATCCCATTTAGTCAATAAAACAACGACCTCTGCATCCACGGGATGTTTTTTATTCTATTTTATTTTGCTAGCTTTAGTTATAATAATCATTTCTTCTTTTTGGGACTCATTACATTGAAAACCTATTTACATCACTGTGTTGGTGTTCACATTAGTGTCAGTTCACCAGAGAACTTTGTACCTTTTGATTGTTCTTGTTAAGTGTGTAGGCCATACTTCAGACAGTTCAAGGCATGGTGGTGTTTATGGCTTATGACTGAAGTGGTGTTCACTTGACATGACTTCCTTAAAATGTCGAAAGTGATCACACTTCCTTTTTCTCTAAACTGAATATATTATATTTAAGGAAGGAAGTTGCGTAAAGGCCTAATCGCACTGCTGTTTTAGGTGATAAAGTGGTTAGTAAAAACGGAGAGGTGTGTCCCGGTGAGTTTTGAGTCTCTTATCACCGCGGCGTGACGTCATGTTGTAGTTTTCCCAACCCCCGCTGGGGTCACCTTATCCCCTACAACTGGAGTATAAATAGACCTTCAATTTACTCATTACGCCATTTTGACCTGTCAGTCGTTCTTCGATTTTCAGTCGTTTTTCAAAAATAGCAGACCTACAAGCTCGTAGCGCGCCACTCGGTGGCGCGCTATGAGCTTGTAGATCTGCTATTTTTCAATAGCTAAATTATAACTTAATGTTTAAAACACCAAAAGGGGTTCCCGCCCAAAATGGGTTAAAGGTGCTGTAAGTCATTTTGTTGTTGTTAAAAGGTTGCAGCACTATATTCTATAAACTTAAATCATAATAAGAAAATCACACCCCTGTGAAGTGAGGGGCGCTCTCATCATCAGAAAAAGGAGGAAGTCTGTGCACCGTTTTAAAAGCTCCCAAAAATACTTTAATTACCACAGAGTGGAAAAAAAAACATATCTTATCATCATACATTATCATACATCATCTCATTCTGGCCAATCACAATTTGCATCCTCACTTTTCCGTCTTCACTTTTCTGCCCTCACTTTTATCTTCAAAATGTTACTTTGCTCAGCCAATCAAATCATCGCTATGGGGTGATCGGCCAATCACAAGCCAATGTCTGTGTTTACACAAACCCGGAAAGCTGGGCATAGGAGCGTCCCTCAAAAACAACTGCAAGCTTAATTCTGAATGTAATGGCATATTATGTCATCAAGTTCTGTTTTCACTTTTCTTTTCAATTGATACTAAAGTAGCTGTTGGATAGCAGTCATTCTATATCTACAAGCTCATAGCGCGCCACCGAGTGGCGCGCTACGAGCTTGTAGGTCTGCTATTTTTGAAAAATCGAAGAACGACTGACATAGAAACATAGCTTTTTCAGAAAACTGTCAGGATGTAGAAGACATTTTTAGAATCTGATCTCAGGTCAAAATGGGTTAATGGGGTGATAAAAACAAAACGACAAAACTGCACAAGCAACCATTGAGTGTTAAATGTCTCCATTCCCCTTCAGAGATGCATTGAGTGTTAAATGTCTCCATTCCCCTTCAGAGATGCATTGAGTGTTAAATGTCTCCATTCCCCTTCAGAGATGCAATGCAGTCGAACGTCCTAGCCACCCAGAAGATGGTGGCCCTGGCCCACAAGGTGCAAAACCTGGAGATCTTCCTCCATGTTTCCACAGCGTACGCCTACTGTGACCGTGAGGTCATCGAGGAGGTCGTCTATCCTCCTCCTGTAGACTACCGGAAACTCATTGACACCTTGGAGTAAGTAGAATGTTGCTGTTAATGTGTTGCAATGCAGTTGGTAAATGGTGCATTTATATAGCGCCTTGGAGGCGCTTTACATAGATTGTGCATTACATTCACCCATTCACACACACATTCATACACCGATTGCGGCGGAAGCAATGCAAGGTACCAACCAGCACATCGGGAGCAATTTGGGGTTCAGTGTCTTGCCCAAGGATACTTCGACATGTAGACACCGCCCACCCCTTTTTTTTCCCCTCACTGTATATGTTTCTTTTCCCTTTTTACCTCCTTTATGATGAATTCCTGTTCTGTCTATAGAAGTGTCTATTTGTACGTCTCTAAATGTTTTGATGATTTGAACATGGTGGACCCTATTGGAAACAAGTGTAATGCTTAATTGGGTCGTCCACTCACAGTTAACAGCCTTTGTATTGAGTTTGTGCTTGAAATGTACTGTAATTCTGCAAACTGTTAATAAATTCTTCAATCAATCAATCAAAGGAGATGGGATTCGAACCCATGGATCATTGGACGACCTGCTCTACCTCCTGAGCCACAGTCGCCCCACTCGATCTGTGTGTGTGTGTGTGTGTGTGTGTGTGTGTGTGTGTGTGTGTGTGTGTGTGTGTGTGTGTGTGTGTGTGTGTGTGTGTGTGTGTGTGTGTGTGTGTGTGTGTGTGTGTGTGTGTGTGTGTGTGTGTGTGTGTGTGTGTGTGTGTGTGTGTGTGTGTGTGTGTGTGTGTGTGTGTGTGTGTGTGTGTGTGTGTGTGTGTGTGTGTGTGTGTGTGTGTGTGTGTGTGTGTGTGTGTGTGTGTGTGTGTGTGCGCGCACGCAGTTAAAGCACCATTCTGTCGCATGTAGTTGCAAGGAGTTGCATGGCGACTCATCTGTGTGCTTTGGGCCGTAGAGGTCCATGTCCAGTGCTTTGGGCCTCAGAGTTCCATGTCCAGTGCTTTGGGCCTTAGAGGTCCATGTCCAGTGCTTTGGGCCTTAGAGTTCCATGTCCAGTGCTTTGGGCCTTAGAGTTCCATGTCCAGTGCTTTGGGCCTTAGAGTTCCATGTCCAGTGCTTTGGGCCATAGAGTTCCATGTCCAGTGCTTTGGGCCTTAGAGGTCCATGTCCAGTGCTTTGGGCCTTAGAGGTCCATGTCCAGTGCTTTGGGCCATAGAGTTCCATGTCCAGTGCTTTGGGCCTTAGAGGTCCATGTCCAGTGCTTTGGGCCTTAGAGGTCCATGTCCAGTGCTTTGGGCCTTAGAGTTCCATGTCCAGTGCTTTGGGCCTTAGAGGTCCATGTCCAGTGCTTTGGGCCTTAGAGTTCCATGTCCAGTGCTTTGGGCCTTAGAGGTCCATGTCCAGTGCTTTGGGCCTTAGAGTTCCATGTCCAGTGCTTTGGGCCTTAGAGTTCCATGTCCAGTGCTTTGGGCCTCAGAGTTCCATGTCCAGTGCTTTGGGCCTTAGAGGTCCATGTCCAGTGCTTTGGGCCTCAGAGTTCCATGTCCAGTGCTTTGGGCCTTAGAGGTCCATGTCCAGTGCTTTGGGCCTTAGAGTTCCATGTCCAGTGCTTTGGGCCTCAGAGTTCCATGTCCAGTGCTTTGGGCCTTAGAGGTCCATGTCCAGTGCTTTGGGCCTTAGAGTTCCATGTCCAGTGCTTTGGGCCTCAGAGTTCCATGTCCAGTGCTTTGGGCCTTAGAGTTCCATGTCCAGTGCTTTGGGCCTCAGAGTTCCATGTCCAGTGCTTTGGGCCTCAGAGTTCCATGTCCAGTGCTTTGGGCCTTAGAGGTCCATGTCCAGTGCTTTGGGCCTTAGAGTTCCATGTCCAGTGCTTTGGGCCATAGAGTTCCATGTCCAGTGCTTTGGGCCTCAGAGTTCCATGTCCAGTGCTTTGGGCCATAGAGTTCCATGTCCAGTGCTTTGGGCCTCAGAGTTCCATGTCCAGTGCTTTGGGCCTTAGAGTTCCATGTCCAGTGCTTTGGGCCTTAGAGTTCCATGTCCAGTGCTTTAGGCCTTAGAGTTCCATGTCCAGTGCTTTGGGCCTTAGAGAGTTCCATGTCCAGTGCTTTAGGCCTTAGAGTTCCATGTCCAGTGCTTTGGGCCTTAGAGGTCCATGTCCAGTGCTTTAGGCCTTAGAGTTCCATGTCCAGTGCTTTGGGCCTTAGAGTTCCATGTTCAGTGCTTTGGGCCTTAGAGTTCCATGTTCAGTGCTTTGGGCCTTTAGAGTTCCATGTCCAGTGCTTTGGGCCTTTAGAGTTCCATGTCCAGTGCAGACAGGCTTTCTCTTGTCTAGAGTTTAAGTTTGGTGGTATGGCTGCCTGAAACTATCGATTATCTTCAGTTTATCTTAGCGATGATTCTGTATTCCTTTTTTGATGAATTAATAATATAATGATTAAGACAAATAATTCATAAATAAATGAGTGCATTTTGGAGGATACTAATTGATTAGTCTGATTAACCCATTCAGGCCTGACGTCGAAATTAAAAAAAAAAAAGTTTTCTAAATCATGACAATTTTCTGAAAGATTTGAGGCACATTTTAACGATTTTTCAAAAATAGCAGACCTACAAGTTCATAGCGCGCCACTCTGTGGCACGCTATGAGCTTGTAGATCTGCTATTTTTCAATAGCTAAATTATAACATAATGTATGTAACCACCAAAAGGGGTTCCCGCTCAAAATGGATTAACTATTTAAGCCCTATTTTATATAACAGTTTCAAGCACACAACGCATCGCAACGCGTTGTGAGCATGTAGTAGATTGGATATTTTTGATAATGGATTTTATTCGATTCAATTACTGTTTAAATAAACGTGTTTGATTAACTGTTGCACGGACATCCGTGGGCCAGGTGCAAGACGAGCTCAAATGATCACAAAAGAGAATGGAGACCGCGCGCTGGTGATGCTGAAACAGCCCTGCTGTGTTTGTATTGCGTCATCAACGCTTCGAGACATATATATCATGTACACTAGTATATGAACTGTAACACAACACTGGTATTTCTCACCCGACCGGTTGCCAGTCTAGCCAGACCGTCCTTCCATGTCACCTGATGATAGTAAAGAAAACAAAATAGGTTTTCCAGAATAACAGATATCACCATCTGTTGGGTTTAAGTTGAGAGTGACGTGACTATTAATTATCTGCACATTTGCACTTTAATAAATTGGATGTTTGTTTGCTATAATTAACACTTCGGTCGATTCCTATTGATTGCTATCAGCAGTGGCACTACTGTTAAATGTAAATCCGTAGGGATTATATAATGTAGATTAACATCAGTCAATACTGTAGTGCTTCCGTCAGAGCTGTTGCAGTATGGTAAATGGCTGCTTAGCAGAATTTAACCCATTTTGGGCGGGAACCCCTTTTGGTGTTAGCATTATGTTATGCTTTAGCTATTGAAAAATAGCAGATCTACAAGCTCATAGCGCGCCACCGAGTGGCGCGCTACGAGCTTGTAGGTCTGCTATTTTTGAAAAATCGAAGAACGACTGACATAGAAACATAGCTTTTTCAGAAAAGTGTCAGGATGTAGAAGACGTTTTTAGAATCTGATCTCAGGTCAGAATGGGTTAAATTGGAAAAGAGCCAATGTTGACCATAGAGCTAGATTAAAGCATTAGAGTTGAGGCTGTAAATCACTGCCTAAATTCTAATGCTTTAATTCAGCTCTAATTCCGATTTGATTAAATACCTTTTTAACAGTTTGCCGGGAAAAAAAGTACAGTTCAATGCAAGGTCTGCTAAGTTTCCATTGGGGTCCTTCGTTCATATTCAATTCATCATTTAATGCAATGACACAGAACAAACATACAAATATACAGAACTATGCAAAAACGTCATATAAACAGTTAGAAATCTGTACAGTACAGTAAGGGGGGGTGGTACTTTTTTGAATTGCAGCGTTTAAAAAAAAAAAATTATCCCATGATTTTGCAACCCAGTTTTTTCACCCAGTGCCAATTATCTAATGTAATCCTGGGCGCTACACTTCCTCTGCCAACTAGGGGATTTGAGAGCGGTTTTGAAATAGAGTAGGGATTCACAGTCTAGGATGACTTGGCAATACAAATAGAATATGTTCATTCTATCTTTTGAGGCTGTTGCTGGAGGGGCCTCTCGACCTGATGGCATTTCTGTGGTAGGGAAGTGTGGAACATTGTTCTGGGAAATAGCGGACATATGTACCTTTTGTGTTGCTGCAAAGTTACTTGCTTGTTGCAGATTGACCTGCTTGGTAATAAATAGTTATACTGAGGAGCTGAGTAAAATGCAATCAGACCACTGTGGGACTGTATGTCTTATGTGTAAGTCTTATTTATTCATGACTTGGTTAGTGATTGAATGAAGCGCTAACTAAAGAGTATTTCATTGTTGGGTAGGTCAAATACCTGTGGCCTTCAAATATATTGACATTGCTAAGCTAAACCTATACATTAACATACCCTTCAGCTACAATATGGAAATTCCATTTTACGTGGTTGACTGTGCCTTGTGTTATGTTTACAAAAGGCTTACCTATTGCATTCAAACTCTGAAGGCGGGTCATACTGTTTCGTAAGGTGGAAGTGATCCCTTTGTTTCTGTATGGCATAGCAATTGTCTGATAATGTATGCTGATGCACGTTCTCCTTCCAAGATTAGACACCAGATATATTGATTTCCAATAGTAATATTTAGGCTAAGACTAATGTGGATAATGTGGATAAGGATTTACTTCTACTAATGTTATGGAAGAAACAGAGTTATGCTATGAATGACTTTCATTCCCTATCTGCTTACATTTAGCTCATTATGCATATTTTGTCATGTACGATTGTGTAAAAGCGAATATTGGAAGCTTTGTTCGATGGCCCAAAATTCAATCATGATTCATATATATATATATATATATATATATATATATATATATATATATATATATATATATATTTTAATCAAAATAGCTGATCTACAAGCCACAGAAACACATTGCAGCATGACATGGTGAAAGCTTGTAGATCTGCTACCCTTAAAAGCCATGTGCTTGAGCTCCACTCCATTCATGAATCACTATCATTATCCTGTTTCTTTATTGCGAACGCAGTGATTGCGAACGCAGTGAGCATTTACTATGAGACCCAGCAGATCATGTCTGTGTGTCTGTCACGCTGTAACACCACCCGCCCACCACCAGAGGGCGCAGCTGTATCACACACAAACGCACGCACGCACGCACACACACACACACACACACAAAACTTAACTTAAAAAAAACTTAACTTAAAAAAAAACGTAACTTAAAAAAAAATTTACGAGCTGCGTTCGCTTCCCGCGTTCGCGCGTCTTACTTGTCTTCGACTGGGGAATATGAATTAAGCATGTATTGTGGTTTCTTTCTTCTCCAGGTGGCTGGATGACAAGATGGTGGCGGTGCTGACCCCCAAGCTGATTGGAGAGCGTCCCAACACCTACACCTACACCAAGGCCCTGGCAGAGTATCTGATCCAGCAGGAGGCTGGGGGCCTCAACGTTGCCATTGTCAGGCCATCCATAGTGGGAGCCAGCTGGAAAGAACCCTTCCCTGTCAGTGGTTTAGCCTTATTTAATCGTTTTATTTACCCAACAATCTTGATTATTTAGCAAGTGGGATTTAAAGTATCCTGCGTATAATTTGTACAAAGTCTTACATTTACAACGTACAAAATGCATGATGATAACAGATAAATGATATATTTCTTTAATGGGTAGTGTTTAGTTGATAATCTTTTATTCCTCTTTAGGGCTGGATTGATAACTACAACGGACCTAGTGGGATATTCATTGCGGTAAGTGTTCACACTTGTTGTTGTTTTGTTTTAGACCAATTTATGAAGCTAAATTAAGAGTCATGTAGACAATTTTGCTAGAGGCATGTCCCCACTTAACCTCGTTGTAAACTCGATAAATAATTGATGACACACTTCAACAGGGCATTTATGTATGTTGACTATTTGTCCACATGCTCCACTTCGTGGGCTGATAAGGGTTGATGTATGTTGACTATTTTTGTCCACACGCTCCACTCCGTAGGCCGGTAAGGGGATCCTCCGCACGATGAAGGCATCCAACGATGCTGTGGCCGACCTGGTGCCTGTAGACGTGGTCATAAACAACACCATCGCTGCGGCGTGGTACTCTGGATCCCAAAGACACAACAGGTTGGTGAGATGAGATGCCCCTAGAAACACACATCACATGTTCTTACCTTGATCAAGGATGACTATGCAAAGATTACGTCATGTATTATTATAATATTGTTTTTTTTACTGGTTTACTGGTTTAAAAAAAGTGTGGTTATAGAGGGCAATTATAATGTATTAAGGAATATAAGCAAGAGATATTATATGACACGGCGGTCGTTGTTGAATGAGAAATAAGGCCCCACAGGATGATTAAACACAGACGTCAAGGTGTTTAATTATCCTGAAGGGTGTTATTTCTATCGCAGCATCATCTATTATGCCACTTATTACACGGCTAGTTAATAAATTAATAAATTGACCCAAAAGTAACAACAAAACAGAAGTATTTCCTTTGCGTACGGTAATTAAAGTATTCCATAAGCGTTGCACTGGCCGTCCCTCCAGCGCAACACGGCCGCCTGAGAAAACATAGAGCGGCTCGGGAAACAAGGAAGTGTTGATCAAATAGCAATAGAGTTTCGGGTACTGCATCGCGTATTTCTCGCTTCAAATGTTTTCAAAAACATTCTTGAGAGCAATGTTTACATTGTGTGTTTGTTTACATGGCTGTCATGTTGGATACGGCATAAAATCCAAGCAGCGCAGTCAGGTGCTCTGGGGCTTTGATTAGACAGCGGTCCACTGATTTCAGCAACCAGAATCAAGCATTCAACCAAGCCGTGTTATAAGGCCTAATTACTTACTAAGTACCAAAGAGCACCTTGTTGCTGTATTTTTACTCCAGCCAAACAGATATGCTCCCTTTCTCTCTCTTGTTTCCTATAATGTAGACTACTGTTCTTTCTCTCTCTTGTTTCCTATAATGTAGACTACTGTTCTTTCTCTCTCTTGTTTCCTATAATGTAGACTACTGTTCTTTCTCTCTTGTTTCCTATAATGTAGACTACTGTTCTTTCTCTCTCTTGTTTCCTATAATGTAGACTACTGTTCTTTCTCTCTCTTGTTTCCTATAATGTAGACTACTGTTCTTTCTCTCTCCAGACCTAAGAACATCATGGTGTACAACTGTACGACCGGTGGGATCAACCCGTTTCACTGGGGCGAAGTCGGTATGCAGTCTCGTCTTATCTTACCCTGGCATAGCTGACCACTCACTGTAAAAGCCTCCCGACAATATGTGACCAGATTTGACTGAGAGACTGCCATCGCGCAAATTACAGCTTTTCACCAGAGGAGAAAAACCTTTTTTTTTTTCTTTTTTTTTCCAAAATGAGTTAATAGCACAGGCAGACTCTTCACATACTAGAGCATGTCTGAAATAAGTGTCAGAGCTGCAATTGACATGTAAATATGAAATAAATGCCCAAACATGTAGCTAGGTGTAATGTTAGAGACCACAGAAGTGAACCTTTCAAGCCGGTTTTCTCAACTCACTGTTTTCTGCAAGACATTACTCTATAAGCCATATCTCCAAAACTGGTGGGTCAAACTGAACAACCAATATGTCAATTTGAAGCTATGATTCCCTGCTTTCACATGACATGAAAACTCAAAGAAATCCAATGGCAGTCCCTCAGTCAAATTTAGTCACATATAAGCTCAGATGGTTAAATATAGTCTCTAATGACATACTGAGGTTGATGTCTGGGTTATTGCCCGGCTAGCGTTTTGTTTTTTCTTCACCAGCTCATTTGGCTAGCTAGGATATACAGCAGGGGTGGGAAAATAGTACTCTCATTCTTTTACTTAAGTAAAGTAAAAAGCATTTAAAATATTGCTTTGATGCTCATATTTACCATAGGAAGTATTAAGTCGTTTCTTTTTGTTAGTACATGCATTCCATATACATTCCATAGGGCTGGACTACACATGGGCATCATCAACTTACGACAGAAGTCGTCCCTATTGAGTGAAAGATTAACTATTTCTAAAATAAATTAAATATTGAAGTTGTTTTTCATTTTTATTAACCCATTTTGGGCGGGAACCCCTTTTGGTGTTAGCATTATGTTATGCTTTAGCTATTGAAAAATAGCAGATCTACAAGCTCATAGCTACGAGCTTGTAGGTCTGCTATTTTTGAAAAATCGAAGAACGACTAACTGTCAGGATGTAGAAGACATTTTTAGAATCTGATCTCAGGTAAAAGTGGGTTAAGGCATATTTGGCTCATAAGATTAGTTTCATCATGAGCCGGATCAAACTTGTCTGTTCAGAGAAGGTGGTCAAATGTGTTCCATCTATTGACCACTGCTTGAATCCACCCTTTTGTCTCGTAGGATGTAGTGTAATATACAATTTCAAGAGGAACCCCCTCGAGCAGTGCTTCCGCCGGCCCAATGTTAATCTCACAACCAATCGCCTAATGAATCAGTACTGGATCACTGTGAGCCACAAGGCTCCGGCCTTCATCTATGATCTGTACCTCAGGCTGACGGGACAACAGCCCAGGTAATCTTGTTGACGCCGACACCGGACGTGCCACGCTTCTTCTCCTCTTTCTAACGTCAGCCCCGCTACTGTGCTTCACTTCTTCTACTGCACTTTTGTCTCAGCATTAGAAGCCGTTAACATCCCGGCTGTGATGTTTTTTTTTCCTGTGTTCAGGCGGTGTGGGGGCTTAAGGATGTATAGCCCAATCGATTTCCCACGGGGGCGTCACGGATTGGGTTCTGCCCTCTTAAGTCTCTCCGCTTGAAATATCAGTATACGTAGAGAGGCTGGGTTTCCAAAACGATCAGTGCTAGGACCATCTTGGTTCTTTACTGCATATAGTTCACTGAGATGGACTTAGTGTTGAGATGTTTTTTTTGGGAACCCAGCCGGAGCCCTCCTTGCCCTTGTCTTCTTCGATTGCTGTCCTGTGTGTACAGTATACCGTGTTACTGTGATGTGCTCCTGTGCTGTCTGTGTATTGTCTCTCTCCCAACAGGGTGCGTTATAAACATGACCTTCAAGAGCAAGCCGCTAGAGCGGGCCTTCAGAAGGCCCAATGTCACTCTGCGCTCCAACCCCTTTACCAATCAGTACTGGTCGGCAGTCAGCCACACGCTGCCTGCCCTGCTCTATGACGGCTGGCTCAGGGTGATGGGCCGCAAGCCCCGGTAAGGTTGTGACCGCCCCCTCCCCCACCACCACCACCCCCCTCCCCTGCAGTGGTGGGAAAAGTACTCAAATGTTTTTTACTTAAGTAAAAGTATAAATACTGCAATGTAGAAAAACGTTGTTACAAGTGAAAGTCTGGAATTAAAATTTTTACTTAACCCATTTAGGCCTGACGTAAAAAAAAAAAACGTATTCTGAAAGAATATTTATATTCAAATATTTGTGCCACATTTTTACGATTTGAAAAATAGGTAAAAAAAAATTCAGCGATTTTTTTTTCTTCAGATCTACAAGCTCATAGCGCTCATGGCGTGCTATGAACTTGTAGGTCTGCTATTTTTCAATAGCTAAATTATAACATAATGTTTCAAACAGTTCTTTCTCTCTATAGAGCACCGAAGTCTGATGTCAATATCGGTAGAGGGCGCAAATCCACGGGTTCATGTACTTTTTTATTTGCATTGTAATCCCCATATAAGGGGATTTTAGATCGCCTCATATAAGAACGGTTTGAAAAATAAACATGTCATCCCGGCTGTTTCACTCGTATGGATATGAAGAATCAACTGACTGAGAGAAAACGCCAATGTTACTGCTGCTGAATTAGTTACATTTTTGCTAGAAACACACTGTATCATATATTATGAGTGACTGACTGTCGCAAAAGATACAGAGACACCTCCCTGACAATAACGCAGAGATGGCTTGTTTATTTTTGGACCACAATGCTTATATGAAACTATTTTGAGCGAGTGACGTCAGGACTTTGGCGCTCTATTGGTATCAAAATGTACTTAAAGGACCAAAAGTAGAAAGTGCTCATTATGTAGAATTTCACAAGTAAAAAAAAAAAAAAAACAATCTTTTGAAAATAGCAGATTGGCTGATTTTCAAATGGCTGAAATGTGTAGGGCTGAAGTGGTTATTGTATGTTTTGTAATAATAACGAAACAAAGTTACAAACAAAGTAGTAACTAAGGTTTTCACATAATTGTAGTGGTGTAAAAGTACATTTGCTTCTGAAATGTAGTGGAGTAGAAGTAAAAGTATGGACATTTTGAAATACTCCAGTAAAGTAAATATGCCTCAAAATTGTACTTAAGTACAATACTTAAGTAAATGTAATTAGTTACTCTCCACCACTGCTCCCCTCCCCCGTCTATATCACACGCTCCCTCAAACCATTCTGAAGGGCAGAAGAACCGCAGATGTTTGCCGTGGTCTCGCTCAACTTCATGACATCGGCTGGACTTGACCGATACGATATAGACGGCCACTGTGTCACACAGCAGTCGTTTCTGTCCGACACAGATTTGAGCGTTTATCTGTATTGTTTTACAGCGTGGCTCTGCGGGAGTCTAGCTGTCTCTAGTGTCAGTCTGTGTGTCCGTAGCTAATCTCGCAAAAATCACCAGATTTTTGTTTACACTGCCTTAAGGCCACAGAAGTACCTCCACTATTCCCCCCCCCCCCCACATGTTTGTATACTTCTTTTAAATATTTGACTATGGTAATACTAATGGATGTCAATAGGGCTCTGATCATACTCAAACCTTGCCCAAATTCGGAGTCCTATGTCATAGTTACAGTACATCATATAAATGACACAGGCTGACCACATGAAGTCCGAGATTCACTTTGTGCATCCCAAGATCTGTATGATTCGATTTTATTTTGGGAATGCCCATCCCTTTTTTCTTTTATTTTTCTACGTGTTACTGTATTTGTCTTTTCATGCAAGTTGAGTCATTTTGCATGCTCAGATGGATTTATTTTTTTATGTATCCCAAGTGGACAGTCCTACTTGCTTTTTAACATTGTCTTGGCCATTTGTTAGTTTTTCCTTGAACATGACTGTGTTTGTTTGGCCTTGAACTTTTTCTTTTTTTTCGTGTGTGAGTTGACTCATTCTGACTTGCAACACAATGGTTGAATCATTGTACCTTTTATTTCTGTCAACATCCTCCAAATACTCTGGTTCGGTTCCATGGGACTCGTATTGTTTGGCCAACTCCAAAGGATGTGTTCAGTAGGAGACGGTGATGCAGACATGTCAAAAGTGAAGACTATCCAATTTAACTACAAATCACTGCATCATTCTCAACTGGCTCCAAACTAAATGAAAGTCCCTCTGAACACAGCCCACATGGCACATCATTTAATTGGTCAATGGACTGTGTTGTGTCAGATTTCCACACAGCATTTGGCTGTCTGAAATGGATTTGGTTTAGTAGCTAACTCTCGCATTCTAGGGGTGTGTCATTTGATCCTGGTTGCCAGATACGGTTCTGTAAGTAACAATTATCTCTTTTCTCCGTGCGGATCAACCATGCATGTTTGTCACCTTCTGAAACACTGGCTCTAATAGAGGGATTCTGAGTCATCGCAATTCAAGGCTTGGTAATGTTAAATGGCTGGCGTGCCAACAGTTCATCCACATGATTATAGTGGTCGCTCTGTTTTTGGATCGTGGCCTATTTTAAGACAACAAATTGAGATTGCTGCCATCATGCTCTCTGGGCTCTATTGGAAATGCTGTTGCTTAATTAACCCATTTTGAGCGGGAACCCCTTTTGGTGTTACATACATTATGTTATAATTTAGCTATTGAAAAATAGCAGATCTACAAGCTCATAGCGCGCCACCGAGTGGCGCGCTATGAACTTGTAGGTCTGCTATTTTTGAAAAATCGTTAAAATGTGCCTCAAATCTTTCAGAAAATTGTCATGATTTAGAAAACATTTTTTTTTTTTTTTTTGACGTCGGGCCTGAATGGGTTAAATAGATGCAGCTTTTTAACCAGTGCTGATTTGAGTACAGAAATGTTTCATGTGTTGAATCATAATTGAAAGTCTATACACTGTCCTCAGAGACCCTCTTGAGATTATGTACTGTACAACAATGCATCTTGTGTCATTAGTGTTGCATCAAATCAACTCCTAACAAATTGGCAGTGTGGTCGAGTAGAACATATTTATCCCATTTTGATTGAATTTGAAATTGAAATTTATTGAAGAAAAAAACTGGATTAGCTTGTGCTCAGCTCGGAGAACGGTTTATGAAGACAAAAAAAAGTTAACTTTTCTGTACTTGGGGCAACTTTGTTGTGACGCGGCTGTCATTTCTTGTTCAACATTTCACCAATCAAAAATGACCTCTGTTGTATTGAGGTTAATGTAATGAATCAACGTGTGCTTCCTCGTACAATATTGGCCACATCCATTCGGCAGAGCATTATCTGTTCTCCTGGCCTGCACGCCGACTCAATCCAGTTAGCTCTCAGCCGATTGCTGTCAATGTCCAGAACCATAATGGGCAGGCCTGAGGCTCTATTCCTATTTAACATCTGCATGTAATTACAGAGAGATGTGCTTACAAAATTGCTAATTAGGATTTGATGAGATGTGACCTACAAGATGCTAACGATGTTCTTGAAGCAGCCATGGGTGTCCTCATTTATGTACTCGTGAATATTGGTTAATATTGTCGAAATTAGTTTTTTTTTTTTTTTACTTTTGAGACTTGAAATCGAGGGAAGTTCCTGGTTCAAAGGTGCATGTATGTGGTTGTTGTCCTGTGTGTGTGTGTGTGCTGTGAAGCTTTCCTACATAATGCTTACAATTCCAGCTCTATTCTCCCTGCCTCCACTTCATAACATGTTGTCTTTACCATGTGTCATCAACCCTGCCCTTCTCTGAACTCCCCCTCCTTCACTTTGTGTTGGTGAGGCACCCTTCTTTTGCTCTCGGTTACTTTCACCCCACCTCGTTGTCACTTCCCTCACCTACATGTATTTATCCCTCATACCTATCTTTTCTCTTCCTCTCCTCTATTCCACATCTGCCCTCTCCCCACACACGCATCCTGCTCTATAATGTACATCCTACTCTTCTACCATAAGTCATTCATTCGACTAGGGCTTTAAGCAACTAGTCGACTATTCAACTAGTCTACTAGTAAATCCACTAGTTGACCTTGTTGGTACTAGTTGACTAGTTGATAAGAAGAAAAAAAAAAGCGTTTTTGTTTTTCTAGGCCTCCAGATCAGCTAGAATGCTAGATTATAGTCACCAATGTACACAGTTTTTAAATGTACAAATATTATTTAAAAAAAAAGAAATTGTAGTTAAACAACTAGTCGACAAAAGTGAAAGCCCTACTTGACACCACTCTCCCTACACTACCTCCCTTTGGTCTGTTGTCTCCTCTCACCCTTCCCTCCTCGCCTTTAGGATGATGAAGACGATAGATCGCCTCCATAAGGCCATGTTGGTCCTGGAGTATTTCACCAGTCACTCCTGGGTGTGGAGCACTGACAACATCACCAAGCTCATGTCAGAGATGAGCGCCGACGACAAGAAGGTAGGGAATGCAAAGCAAGTTCTCCATCTTGCTTCCACCAATAGGAGGTCATGGGTTTAGCCTGTTTGTCTCTGTATGATCCGTGGTTTCCAAACCTTCCAGGTCGAGACCCAAAAGAGAGATTAGACGTTTGCACGGGACCCAAACTAGTGAAAATGGCAGATCTGCAAGCACCTTGTAGATCGGCTAATTTAACCCATTTTAACCTGAGATCAGATTCTAAAAATGTCTTCTACATCCTGACAGTTTTCTGAAAAAGCTATGTTTCTATGTCAGTCGTTCTGATCTGCTATTTTTCAATAGCTAAAGCATAACATAATGCTAACACCAAAAGGGGTTCCTGCCCAAAATGGGTTAACTTTTTTGAGGGGCGCTAGCCCCTCCTATGCCTAGAGTTGTGTGTACCATAGAATGTGACGATTTGATTGGCTGAGCATGGAATGTGATGTATGATGATAAGAGCGCTCCTCACTTCACACAAGTGATGTTTAAATGTAGGAAAAGAAAATGGGATTTTTACTCGAGTCATGACCCCTAAAAATTCTTCTGTGTCCCACAAATGGGTATCTCCGACCTGTATCTCTAGCAGTTATGAAATGATTTGCAAAAAACTATGAAAGGTTGTTCCTGGGCCAAGGAAGAACCCATTCACTTTTCATGCTGATCGGCCTAAAGGGGTCAGGACTGTGGTCGTGACCCCGTCTCAGAATTAAATGCACGTAACTTCTGAACAGATTACCATAACGCCGCAATGCTCTTGAGTCCTGGAAGAACTGATTAACTAGTCACATGCATCATTAAGTTCTATTGACCTGAAGGGGATGTGGGTGGCAGAAGCAACTTGTAGACAAAGGTCTTGTCTGTGCTCTACTGAGCACATTTCTACAGTGTGGATGTGCAATAGGCTAGCTGTGTGCGTGCGTGCGTGCGTGCGTGTGTGGCTAATCTCGGAAACCACTGGACCGACCGGCACCACACTATGCACACACTGTCAACAGTCCACACCACATCCATTAATTGCATACTTATTGAAATATGTCACTTTCATTGTTTAACCCATTCAGGCCTGACGTCGAAATTTAAAAAAAAAAAAGTTTTCTAAATCATGACAATTTTCAGAAAGATTTGAGGCACATTTTAACGATTTTTCAAAAATAGCAGACCTACAAGTTCATAGCGCGCCACTCGGTGGCGCGCTATGAGCTTGTAGATCTGCTATTTTTCAATAGCTAAATTATAACAATGTTTAAAACACCAAAAGGGGTTCCCGCCCCAAAATGGGTTAATGGTTAATGTGGTTAAACGCTAACGTGACATGGATGCGTTCCAGGTCTCAATGGATTAATGGAAGTCAACAGGGCTCTGCTTGGGCTGAAACCTTGCCCACATTTGGACTGTCAAATGGCTAGCGTCACAGGATGGCCAGGATGGTTGGAGCAGAGTCTGAGATCAACATCAGCCATGTCGGTCCCAGAAACTTTAGACGTCACTCTAGCTTGTTTCTGATTAGAATTGAGTGTTACAACGGTCATGTTTCCACCTTACTTACATGCTGTACAACTGTACTACCAAACCTTAAGGAAAGGCAAATTAATGTTACACGTTGTGGTCTGTGTATGAGTGAAATCCAGTTAAAACTCTTTCGAGCGGGGACACTGCACATATGCTAAATATCTTGACAATTTGATTAGTTTTCATCTCTCACACAGTGTCGTTCTGTTTGTCTGGTGGGGGCAGGGCAATGGTACGTGCACTGAAGGCGTGTGCAATGGAGATTGTAGATGAAAATGTACCATTGGCATAGTGGCATATCTGTGTGGATACAATGGAGTGATTCATCTCGGTGACTTTGCTTGCAGTGAATGGTCACATTGTTGTGCCTGTGATTCTGTTTCTTTGTAACCTTAGAAAGAAGGTTGACATCCAAAAAAGAAAAGAAACGTACTACAGACTTAAGTCTTTTAGTTTTTATCTCCTTTCCACATTAGATTGGTGGTTTTAATGTTGCAGTGACGTATGATTTTGCACTGCATTTAAACATTTCCAGTTTTGTGTCGCTCTTGCAAAAATGTTGTCACTTTCTGCATTGTAGGCGTACACAAAAGCTATTTGTTCTTCAGAAACACTATCTAATCTGGCCATTTAAATTCAACTTCTGTAATAATAATAATAAAAAAGCTATGCATATAATATAATTTTCACTACTATATGTATTTACACCATTAAAATGTGTTCCTTTTGTTGTTTGTTGCCACAGACGTTCAACTTTGACGTGCGTCAGCTGCACTGGGCGGAGTACATGGAGAGCTACTGCATGGGCACCAAGAAGTATGTCCTCAACGAGGATCTGTCCGGCCTGCCTGCAGCACGCAAACACCTCACCAAGTAAGACAAGACTGACCTCTGAGCTCTCACACAGCCACAGTAAGACAAGACTGACCTGAGCTCTCACACATCCACAGTAAGACAAGACTGACCTCTGAGCTCTCACACAGCCACAGTAAGACATGACTGACCTCTGAGCTCTCACACATCCACAGTAAGACATGACTGACCTCTGAGCTCTCACACATCCACAGTAAGACATGACTGACCTCTGAGCTCTCACACAGCCACAGTAAGACATGACTGACCTCTGAGCTCTCACACAGCCACAGTAAGACAAGACTGACCTCTGAGCTCTCACACAGCCACAGTAAGACAAGACTGACCTCTGAGCTCTCACACAGCCACAGTAAGACAAGACTGACCTCTGAGCTCTCACACAGCCACAGTAAGACAAGACTGACCTCTGAGCTCTCACACAGCCACAGTAAGACAAGACTGACCTCTGAGCTCTCACACATCCACAGTAAGACAAGACTGACCTCTGAGCTCTCACACATCCACAGTAAGACATGACTGACCTCTGAGCTCTCACACAGCCACAGTAAGACATGACTGACCTCTGAGCTCTCACACATCCACAGTAAGACATGACTGACCTCTGAGCTCTCACACAGCCACAGTAAGACATGACTGACCTCTGAGCTCTCACACATCCACAGTAAGACATGACTGACCTCTGAGCTCTCACACAGCCACAGTAAGACATGACTGACCTCTGAGCTCTCACACATCCACAGTAAGACAAGACTGACCTCTGAGCTCTCACACATCCACAGTAAGACAAGACTGACCTCTGAGCTCTCACACAGCCACAGTAAGACAAGACTGACCTCTGAGCTCTCACACAGCCACAGTAAGACAAGACTGACCTCTGAGCTCTCACACAGCCACAGTAAGACAAGACTGACCTCTGAGCTCTCACACAGCCACAGTAAGACATGACTGACCTCTGAGCTCTCACACATCCACAGTAAGACATGACTGACCTCTGAGCTCTCACACATCCACAGTAAGACAAGACTGACCTCTGAGCTCTCACACAGCCACAGTAAGACATGACTGACCTCTGAGCTCTCACACAGCCACAGTAAGACATGACTGACCTCTGAGCTCTCACACATCCACAGTAAGACATGACTGACCTCTGAGCTCTCACACATCCACAGTAAGACATGACTGACCTCTGAGCTCTCACACAGCCACAGTAAGACATGACTGACCTCTGAGCTCTCACACAGCCACAGTAAGACAAGACTGACCTCTGAGCTCTCACACAGCCACAGTAAGACAAGACTGACCTCTGAGCTCTCACACAGCCACAGTAAGACAAGACTGACCTGAGCTCTCACACAGCCACAGTAAGACAAGACTGACCTCTGAGCTCTCACACAGCCACAGTAAGACAAGACTGACCTCTGAGCTCTCACACAGCCACAGTAAGACAAGACTGACCTCTGAGCTCTCACACATCCACAGTAAGACAAGACTGACCTCTGAGCTCTCACACATCCACAGTAAGACATGACTGACCTCTGAGCTCTCACACAGCCACAGTAAGACATGACTGACCTCTGAGCTCTCACACAGCCACAGTAAGACAAGACTGACCTGAGCTCTCACACAGCCACAGTAAGACAAGACTGACCTCTGAGCTCTCACACATCCACAGTAAGACATGACTGACCTCTGAGCTCACACAGCCACAGTAAGACAAGACTGACCTCTGAGCTCTCACACAGCCACAGTAAGACAAGACTGACCTCTGAGCTCTCACACATCCACAGTAAGACAAGACTGACCTCTGAGCTCTCACACAGCCACAGTAAGACAAGACTGACCTCTGAGCTCTCACACATCCACAGTAAGACATGACTGACCTCTGAGCTCTCACACAGCCACAGTAAGACAAGACTGACCTCTGAGCTCTCACACAGCCACAGTAAGACATGACTGACCTCTGAGCTCTCACACAGCCACAGTAAGACATGACTGACCTCTGAGCTCTCACACAGCCACAGTACGACGAGACTGACCTCTGAGCTCTCACACACCTCAACAAGGAAGACATGACTGAATGGAGGGAAAAGGAACTGGTTGGAATAACGTGTTCCTTCCACTCGCTACGTCCTACTCCCCGCTGTCAGGTGATAAGGAGCGGCCTGCTCACTCCTTGTGCATTGAATGAAGCATGAGCTCAGTTCGGGGCTCTCCCCAGGTTGGCAGAGGGAGGGTAGCTCCCAGGATTACAGTTTAGGCACCGGGTGAAAAAATGGGTTACAAAATCGTGGGATAAAATTTGAAAGATAAAGAAACGCATCTTCTTCTATCTCTGCATAAATAAATCTGTGGATTAACACTAAAATATCCTCTGGATTTATGTGCATAATGCATTTAACGTCATTCAATCTCATTTGCGTGTGACTTCGGGGATGAGATCTGTGCCGGTGTCTTACCTGCGTGACTGCATAGGTCAGATTATCATTCGTAGTTGGTAGTGCAAATAGATTAATGCAATCTGTGCCAGGTTATCACCCCTCTGTCCTTTTTATAACCCCCCCCCCCCCCAGGCTGAGTATGATGTGATGAGGGGGTATTATGTGGATCAAGCATATACCGCAGAGTCAGCAGTTAGTGAATTTAATGTTTAGAATAGACTACTATCTCACTGTTTCTCTTAAATATAACTTGTCATTAGCCTGGTGTACAGTACTTTGTTAAATTAATGCCACAGACGAAAAACAGTCTTAAGTCCACACTATTGATCCATAATGTATAAATGATAGATAAGGGTTCAGGACAACGAGGCCTTTTCGTGGAGGGGTCAGAATGAAATTTGGACTTGGACTGTTTTTCGTCTGTGGTACTCCTCTTTCTTTGGCCATTGTGGGTTTTTCCAAAATAAACTGTTTCTGTTTCTGTTCCCTAGGCTGAGGAACATCCGTTACACCTTCAATACCGTCATGGTGGTCCTGATCTGGAGGGTCTTCATCGCCCGCTCTCAGATGGCCAGAAACCTCTGGTACTTTGTGGTCAGCCTCTGCTTCAAGTTCCTCTCATACTTCAGAGCCTCCTCTACGATGCGATACTGAACCCGGTGTTAGAGGTATGGATACACGAGGAATGGCAAACCGAAGAGGACAAAGCAGAGACTGCAGTAGAGACGTGATGCCAGGGCTTGCAGACTTTACTATCCGTCTGCATTGTGACCCGTCTTTGGCTCCATGGTCACTCTGATACCAAGGCCTAAAGGAAGCATTAAAACCACCAGCTACATACTACTGTATGACCATGGACTAGCACTCCATCTATTGGTGTAGTGTAGTCTTTTATTGCATAAGCCCTCTAACGTCATCTAATTGAAACCCCAGCATTTCTGAAATTACCATAGCATTTTACCATAGCAAATTACCATAGCATTTTACCATAGCATTTTACCATAGCAAATTACCATAGCATTTTACCATAGCAAATTACCATAGCATTTTACCATAGCATTTTACCATAGCATTTTACCATAGCAAATTACCATAGCATCTGGACTTGGCACAAAAGCAACAATCTTGGCCCCCGGACAGACAGACAGACCCAGACTGAAGAAGTTGGCTGCCAATTAGCTCACAAGAAACAAGACCCCATATACTCCCAGTTCAAGCTCCCAGTCCAATCTCTCCCGTATAGGAGCCCCCCCCCCCCCCCCTCTCATACTTGCAACTATGCATGGGATGATGGCATGATGCTCTGCTGTGAAGATCTCTTTGACGATTTTGAGTCTATCACCGGGTCTCATATTCCATGCTACCTGTATGTGAACCTCCCAACTGCTGTGGGGTTATACTCTGCAGAGGAAGATGCAGTAGCTCCATCTCTACAGACCATTCCATTATTAACCATTTACCATTTTAAATAAGGTTTTCAGTTTCTAATTTCAAAACGGCATCAATGTAAGTCTGGCAATGTTTTCGTCTAACAGTTGTCTTAATGGTAGCTAGGGAATTATGTCAATTAGTCTGTTTAGGACATGAAACGGCCCGTTTTGTATTTCATGTGCTAATTGCTTGGTGGAGAGGCTGACAGAGAAACTGTCAAAGTTATATTCATTGCAAATGTTTGGAAGCTAAGCTACTAGATTTCTTTGCTTTACTTTTTCTGCTTGAATCTGAGAAAAAAACACATTCAACAACCAGTTGATTCTTTAAGTTGGACACAGGCTTTAGTCTGCTCTGTGATAACGACTAATGATATGACCAAGCACAAGGTGGATTGTAGCGTTATGTCGTTGTTTTATACTGTGCCTAAAGAATACTTAGTATAATTGCTTTTGTGTCGGAAGATCTCACAGGCGATTTTATACTAATTTCTTTCCTTTTTTCGTTTGTGAGATCTGTTTCTGATGATCTACACAAAGTATTTTTTTATTTTTGCCAAAATACCTCTTTGCTAACTGGCTCTTAATAAAAAAAAGTTATCTTTTGGAGGATGAGACAACGGTAGATGAAGCCGAAGATGTCACATCTGGAATACAAATACACAAGAGTCCGAATCTTTGAAATGCTACAAGGTAAACTTGATATACCTTGATTAGCTCGGAGAGTTTGCACTTTGGGAACGGTTCCTTTGCCTCCAACATGCCTGGTAGGTGAAATTATAAACAAACCCAATATAAGTTAAGGATGGTAAAGACTGCATGCAGGCTAGTGTCATGCAAGCATCGGTTGTTCCATTCACATTTCACAATGGTTTGTGTTCAGGTCAAAGCTGTTGTAGGTCCATATTTTCAAGTAAGGTGTTTATTCGTGTTGCCCTTGGCCATTTTGCCCCCCCTTTTTATTTTATTATTTTATTTTTATTTTTATTTTTTGGGAAACCCTACCTTGTGCGGCAGTGCGAAGGAACAGCAACATTATTATTATACAATATTATGAATTATATTGTCTATGCCTGTCAAAGGAACTTAATTAAGGCTGTTTATTTGTCTATTTGTCTATGTCTATGTCAATGGGTTTGCATGTTGTCTTTGTATGACCATGCTGTACATTAATCCTCTAAAATTTTCCATCATATACTGTTGGAACCAAATCTGTACCGAGGCCAAAATATGCATGTAATTGTTGACTACTGTTTAGAATTCTGTCTGAACTTGTAAACACGTTCCGTGATACCACACATACTGGATTCTGACTGTATGACTGCAGCCTAGTCTTGGATGCCCGCAGCGGGTGGTTGTGTGTGTACTTTGTTATGATGTTCCTTTCGGTTTCTGATGTCTCAACTTGTCGTGTGCTGCAACCACATTATGTGTAAAGGTTTTAGTATATGTATGTGGCTCTGGGGCACTTGGTTGTTTTTAAAATTGGTGTGGTGGGTACACTCCAAATGTAAGTCATACAATGCAAGAACACATAACGATGTTGTGTGGATGGATGTCTGTGTCATGAAGCAGTTGTTTCAGTCTCCAATCTTGACATGTACCGGTTTGAATAGGTTCATTGTGTATGCTGTGCTTGAACTTTGTCAATACAGTGTACAGTATATATATAACAATTATGAGAGCAGTCGGATCCATGTTTTCTAATCCGTTTGTGTACAACTCTATTTAGGTAGACTTCATGATGTAACGATAAAGAAATGCAAAAATCTAAGTATTTTTATGGTAATGATATTGCTTTGATATTTATTTACTAAAGCTTGAGGACACAAATTGTCACAGAACCAACTGCAGCTGCTGTAAATCCTTGTGCTTAACATAAGATATAACTGCAATATGTCCACCCGTTTTTTTTGTTTTTGTCTGAATGTAATGTTAGAACAAGAGCACTCTGACTTAATTGCACAGGTGAACGCTTCCTTCGTTTTGCAGAATCCAACGAAATACTCCAGTAGTTGCTCGTGTTTCCAATAATATCAGTGGTTCATCGTGTTCCCTTTTATCTTCTGGATGAACATGTTTTGCGATAAATCCATTCCCTTACATTAACTTTCATAGCCGTTCATAAATCCACATACTTGTTGTGATTGCGTGAAAGTAACAGTGGGACATTTTTGATGGTGTATGACAATTGTAGTGTGGACTGTGTACAATTTCCTGTATGTTGTGTTGCGTCGAACGGAAGCAATGGAAGTCGTTGATTCAGGGTTTCTTCCTTCAAGGTTGTCTTATAGGGATGATTTAAGAGGTGAGAGTAATGGACCGGTCCTTTCCCGTTTCTCTGTGTTGGTGTCAGGGATTCAGGCTAAAGGATCACACACAAGTTTTTTTTCTAATCAATCAGCCAGGTTTCTAATCATTGCACCTGTCTTAACATCATTTAGCATTCTTTTATTTGTATTATTATTATTTTTACTCTGAAGTCTGTGTAAACTTCATTGATCTGTGCATGAATAAATGCAGGACATGTCAAGTTGAAGTCATTATGACTCACGGATATCAAGTTCGGATTTGACACCTTATTTTACTTATTTCACTTTGTCACAGGGCTGTATTTTGAGTGTCTTAAGTACCAGGTCTTATTACTTAACTTAAGACCTGGAGGCGTGGCCAATGCTGTTTAGCTATTTTGAATGGCCAAACAGCATTGGCCACGCCTCCAGGTCTTAAGTTAAGTAATAAGACCTGGTACTTAAGACACTCAAAATACAGCCCAGTCTATGCCTTATATAAATGCTGTAGGCTACTCGTATGTTAATTTAACAATTTCTTCTCAGTGTCTTTGCCTGCTAAAAACATGCATTTCGTATTGTCTTCTGTTTTGAATATTGTTCCCATGAAATAAGACATGCATCCTGCTACCAACCTGCTGTTAACTTGATTTGAGTTATCTAACTTGATAACTGATCTTCTGAGTTCTTGGCCTGTGTGTTTATTTGCCACCAGGTGTATTGATTTTCCACTTGTCTCAGAGGTAGTGTGGTGACGTGTCGGGGGTTCTCTGTATCATCTTGGCTCAACGATGATCTTTCCTCCACAACAAAGATTTTGGTTTAATACGTTGAGATTATTTTGGGGCAACTCTGCCCTGATTGAATACTATGACCAGACGCCTGGACTCCATATACTTCAGGAACAGGGGATTGTGATGTTTGATGGGGAAATGTGCATAGGGTAGGTTGATAAAGCACAGGCCATTTTATCTACAGCTTTGAAATGGAGGAATTTAAGTTTTGTTCTGCAGTCTATGTATGTAAAAAAAGATATTCAATCAATCAATGGGTGCCTTTTGTTTGTAAACCAAAAAGAAATAAACAATGTTAAATCATATGCCTGAATTGGAGATTTTCTGGGAAGATATTGACCCTGTTGGGAACCCCTTTTGGTGTTAGCATTACGTTATGCTTTAGCTATTGAAAAATAGCAGATCTACAAGCTCATAGCGCACCACCGAGTGGCGCGCTACGAGCTTGTAGGTCTGCTATTTTTGAAAAATCGAAGAACGACTAACACAAAACTGTCAGGATGTAGAAGACATTTTTAGAATCTGATCTCAGGTCAGAATGGGTTAAACTGTAAACTCAATTACCAGCTAGTTCATGCTAGTTATAATAAACAAGCCATTAGTTAGTCTTTATTTATCCAGCTGGCCTGCTTCCTGTGGCGCATAAGAAATCTCTGTATTCCTAAAGCAGACCAAGGCTGTGAGGCTGTTGAACAGCTCTATTACGATTCAATGTGATCATTTCACATTATTTCCTCAATCATTGACAATTGGATTAAAACCCTGGGCTAAAATGTAAATTCCATTGTTTTGTATTATGCATTACACTGATGTAACGACGTATACATTGGTGTAACAACGGCTTCCTTTGTTTTTATTAGGTGGCCATTATTTCCAGGAAACATGAGTTGTTTGTATAGTGACCCACAGAAGCTTGATAATGAATCCATGAAGCCCATATAACATGATACTACTAGCTACTGGAATGATGGCTTTAGTTAAAGGGGCATTCCACTCATTTTCAACATTTTACTATGTCATTAATATACCTTAGAGGTCTGATTTTCATACTTACAGTTCTAGGAAACACAGAATGGGGGGATTTGTTTTATTATTTCCACACAACACCTCTAAGGTATATTAATGACTGAAATTAATGTTGAAAATGAGTGGAATGCCCGTTAGTAGGCACACCCACAATGGGATAGATGTGACAGGATAAACTGTTGCGTTTAAATGCTATTCCTTCCACAATCTGAACATGATGCCTTTAGTTGACACTTGTTGCTGTGCAACCTGCACCGTGGGGATTTTAGGACGGGATATTGTTGCACAATGGAGAGGTTTTATTATACCCACTGGAGCTAATGCTCTAGTCTAGTAGTCTTAATAGAGCAGTTTACAAACCTTCTGGGAGATAACATTTCCCTCAAGTGTATCTCTTTTCTTTTTTTGTTGCTTTTCCCAAAATAGGTATTTTAACAATACAGCACTGATCCGTGCAAATGGATTGTCAGCACAGTGTGCACAGGGTTAACGCAACAGCTTTTGGCATCTAACCTGCTTGTGTGAACCGTCCAATGACAATGAAACCTGCTGATGAAGTGCAGCTAGGTTGCCAGCTTATACAAAGAATTCAATCCACATTAAACGCTTATTGAAGCTCTATTGCACTTAGTAAACCCAATGACAAATGCTGTACTGGACATTAGCCCAAATTAGCAGACGGCTGCACTAAATGCCACCATAATGAAATAAGCAATTTAAAGAAGGATTTGTCTTCATTCAAGCACTTGTTCTCACAGTGCTTAGTTCTTTATAGTATGTAAAACATAAAGTGTTTTCAATGAATGAAATATCTCTTGACATGGGTGTTCCTGCTTAAATCCTTCCCATTCACTCCTCAACAACAGATGCTAAATACAGTACAGTACAGTACAGCAGGGGTTCTCAACCCGTGGGTCGCGACCCCTCGGGGGGGGTCTCCAAATTATTTTGGAGGGTCCCCAAATTATTTTCAAAAACAAAAACAAAAAAATGTGTTTGCAACTTTCCTTAATGATTAGATCTGGTTTCAGTATTCATTTATGATATATCTTCTCTATTATTAAGGTTATTTTTGCAGTCAGTTTGTATTGGTGGTGGGGAGGGGGAGGGGGCGGGGTTCGCGAGACATGGCCAAAGCATTTCCGGGGGTCCCCAGCCAAAAACGTTGAGAACCCCTGCAGTACAGTACAGTACCATACCATCATGTGTCCTTTTAATTAATGTATGCAACACCTGGTAACTGCAGCACAGCAACCATGCTGAATCACACCTGAGCATGACCATTGCCCACTCACTGCTGAGTCACAACATGGGCATGCCCATTGGGGCTGCCTGGAACGTTGAGCAGCAAAAACAGGAACTATGAGCTTATTGGGCTTAGTTGCAGGGAGGGAGCCACATGGGCTCTAATGAGGGAAGATAAAAAGAGAGACACAATTACTGTGTTTGTACTGTATCACTTTTGCGGCGTGGCTCTGCAGGAGTCTAGCCATCGATAAGATGGTTTTGTGTGCGTCTTGTTTTCTCGCCAAATGTCTTGTGCACTGCAACTTACATTTTATAATGTAAGTCAGAGCTATAGGGGCTCTGATTAGGCTGAAAACCCATGCCAACAGCTGTAGTCATACGTCAGAGATCCACATTGGAGCCAAAATGTGTCTGTTATTGTTTATTAAATCAATTATAAGGCAGCAAGCGGCATCATTTGTAGTTGTATGTGAAGCAGACATTCTGCCCTGTGTCATTATCGATAGATCTGTTAACTGTGGAGATGCAGACAGTGGTTAATGAGCATGACTGGGGTTTCTCTTTATCTCTGTATGAACTATACACACTACTCCCTCAAGCCTAGCCTATCCTTTACCGCTCCACTAACCACATTACTGGGTCAGAGCAGATGCATATTTTGTAATAGTCTACCTCATCTAATTTTCAGTCAGGCAAGTAGCCTACAGAACTGACTGTGCTGACTCACTTATCCATTTTTTCAAATGGTCTCCAACTCCCACTGACAAAACACGTCACCTTCAAAATGCAATTTCTTTTAAAGGGACAATTTTCAACATTATCTCTATATATTTGTTGTACAACTAACGGCTCATTAGCTTCCATAAATGTAAGCATTTTTATGGCTCAGTTATAATTATGGGGGTAATAAGAGCAATAAGCATTTTTATGGCTCAGTTATAATTATGGGGGTAATAAGAGCAATAAGCATTTGTATGGCTCAGTTATAATTATGGGGGCATAAGATATGCAATCTTTTGCATCCCCTACGCTTACAGCACTGAATACTATGGCAACAATAACAAAGCATTGAATGTACAGCAACTCAATTTGCCTAAAATGATAGAGAGTGACAAGCAGGTATGGAATTTAGGAATGGGTTTCACACGGGAAAAAAAACAACAATTTATACTTTGTCATCTGACGTGTCGTGTGCCGAAAATAGCGGGTCTATAAGTTCACAACACCAACTTGCATAAATTAGACACCATGCCTATAATTTATGCTCTGTTATACGACGCCTCACTCGCTGAAAACAGGTGATCTACTAGCTCTCACAACCAATCACATCCAGTGTACAACACCGTCGTAGTCCTACGACAATTTATAGATGCCTTAACAGACGACGGCACACTGATAAGCAACAGCATGCGAGCGCATACCGACAGCACAAGAATCCTGCCTCTCATAAGATGCAATGGAAAAGTTCTAACTGCACTCACGTGTAAAAAATGCACCATCAAACATCAAAATATCAGCTGTTCTCTGTGCGCAATACTGTTGCGCTTTGAAGTATAAATGTCTCCTAGGGTGCATCTCACTAGCCAACACACAAGAGGAGGTTGAATGAACTGAAACCAGAGATCTGTTGGGAATTGATTACATGAAACATTCACCCGTGCGCCCAGTCCCAATGTTTGTAAACAAATAATTGGTCTATACATCCACCACCTTCACTGATGTCCCATTCTTTTTTCATTCAGCCCGGGTTCTTCAAAGGCAAGGGCAGCTCTACCAGCCCACTATTGGAATGCAGTAAAAAAAATCGGTTTCCCGTACACCTAATTTGTCTCAAAGGACAAGTTGACCAGTTTTTAGCACCTTTCGATCTGTTGTATTTGACCTTAGGAAAGCATTTGCTTTCTGTGAGGGGACTAATGTTGTATGGAGGTGTGGCGTTTTCAACGGTCTTCCTCCCAATAAACACCCTCTCCTTTCTTTTACTGTCTTGTTAACGAGGGACCCATAAGAAAACACTCTTAAGCGTGTGCGCACGCACACACGCACGCACGCATGCACGCACGCACGCACGCACGCACACACACACACACACACAAACACCACGAGCGCACACACACACACACACACACACACACACACACACACACACACACAGGGCCACATACTATAAGCCATTTTGTGTCTAGTAGTCTTGTGCGTTCTAGTGATGAAGACACCTGCAGCTGTGCTCTGTGTCAGCCTCTGGGTGTACACTGCTCTCCTCCATGCTTCTCATACCGGTGAGTGATGACATACATACTATAACCAATGTGTTCACTTCTATTGTAATAAGATATCGTAAACTGAAGAGATTAAAAGAGCTAATTAGAATCCAAATATAATCAGTATGTGTCTTGTCTGCCGTGGAGTGCAGGCTGTGTTCTGCTTAATGGCTTTATGGCTCCATTTATGGAAGTTATAATCAAGATTAAGGAGCACAATTATCCTTCCAACCAGGGCCAAAGTGTGGCATCCCTCAGGTCAGCCCTATGGACCTGCATGCTCTCAGGATTGTAGGAGGTACTGAGGCCAGGCGCGGGTCTCACCCATGGCTGGTCAGTAATCTGTTTCTGGTTTTTGGGCAGATTATCTAAATTTGTGAAACGTTTTCTAACATTCTTAAAGGACCACTTCACCACTTTTCTTCATATAATAGGTCCTCACTAATAATCATGATAAAATGGCATGATTTTTTTCTACTCAGTCTGTGTCTCATAGGAGGGCTATGGGCAGTTTAGAAACCGTCTTCCAGTGACATCATCATTAGGCAGATTTCTTTAAGCAAGATTTTTTTACAAAAATGTTTAGACTTTCATTATCGTGAGAACGATGGCTTCCATTTTCGCATTGCAACTTTTCAGGACTAGAAAGCCTGCAGTTTCTATTAGCTTGTATTCCCCATCGATGATGTCACTGGAGGACGGTTTCTGAACTGCCCACAGCCCTTCTATGAGACACAGACCGAGTAGAATCATGATTATTTGTGAGGACCTATTATATGAAGATAGGTTGAAAAGTGGTGAAGTGGTAAATGTTTTATTAAGTATATAGGGCTGAAGGGGTTTACTGTATACTGTAGGTCTGGAATGAAATTATCTTCTGATGTGTACACACAGGTATTATGGCAAAAGGCTTCAGTTGTAAGACTAATTTATCATTCTAATTGACTTGGATTGTAGATCTGTTCTTTTCGGCCGGTGGCTTCATGCTCGACTGCATTGACGTTCAGGTGTTTGTGATGAATGTGCCTCGTCTGTGTCATCTGTGCAGGTTTCTCTGAGGAACAGAGGCTCTCATTTCTGCGGCGGGGCCATTGTGTCTGACTGCTGGATCATGACTGCTGCCCACTGCTTTACATCTGTCTCAAAGTATGTTTATTACTTATTACCTCAAGTGGTTCTCGAAGTGGGGTCAGACGACATCCTTAAGGGGATTCCAGGGGGTCCCCAGCTAAAGTTGGTTCATTGGGGCATTCCACTTTAAACCCCTTCTGGGTCATTTTAATGTCTACTTGGGCCTTTGTGTGCACGCCAAACAGTTTTTAGTTTGTCACAAAGTATTTTCAGATGAATGAATGAATGATGTGTCCACGGTCTGATATGTACTGTATCAGTTTGAGGGTGCTTGACATGCAAATGTCAAGGACCACTGCACTGAGAACTCATTGCAGTGGAATGATCCCAAAGGAAAACGGACATTCTAAAATGTCTTTGGACATGTCTGATTGGATTTTCATTTTCCCCTGCCTGGTAGTCGATGAAGTGAAACCTCTCTTCCTCTAGGGAATTCCTTAGCCGAGTGAGTGTGGCGGTGGCAGAGTTTGATCAAAGAGTACGTGATGAAGAGGAGCAGATCCTCCTCGTCAAGTCTGTCTTAATACATGAAAAGTACCAGCATGCTTTGCCCATGAGCTACGACATCGCCTTGTTGGAGTTAGACGAACGCATCCGTTTGGGCAAGTTATTTACATTTTTATCAGTATTTTTAGTTACACAGTATGTGTCGACAGTCAACTTTCCTGGTTAAGTAAATGTTCAAATATATGTTTGGCTATAATGTTCCTACTATGGACGTATGAGTTTCATGTTGTTTGACTCTGAATTCCCCTCAGAATGTGTGTCATTCTCCATTCTAAATACATTCTAAATACACATGTTGTATTATATTCAGTGGTATAAATGTAATTGTATTATTTGTTAAATTGTTACAAGCCTCTGATGTGTAAGTCTGTTTTTTAAAGGGGCCCGTGTCCAGCCCATCTGCCTGCCTCTGCCCAATGAGAGCACCCCTCATAAAACCAGCTGCATTGTGGGTGGATGGGGCAGGTTGAGGGAAAGTAAGGATTTCCAGCATTTCACCTAAACACGATATTCAGTTTATACTGGACATACTAGTTGTGTGACGTGGTGATTGATTGAATGGTTGTTCAAATTAAACTATACACTTCATCATTCATTACAGTAATCAATTGTTATTAATCTGTTCTAGTGTTTTATTCTATTCATCCCCAGGGGGCTGTCTTCCCAAGGTACTGAGAGAGGTCCAGTTGGACTTGATGGCACCAGCCCGGTGTAAATTCATCCTCCAAACTGTAAGAACATCTTTTGGGAATCGGGGCCCAGCAGGTCAGTCTCGTCCTGCCTTCACTGTGCTTTGTGCCGGGCCTGAGAAAGGAGGAAAGGATGCTTGTCAGGTAGATGATTACATATTTAAACTCAACTGCCAAAGAAATATCTTAGTTTTTCCAACTGTGAAAGAGATATATTGTGAAAACGGTGGGTGGGTGGGTGGGTGGCGGTTCGCATGAATTTAAAGCAATTTGCTTCGCTTTAAAGCTGCCTTGATTCAAGCAGAATTTCAAATTAGTGGATCAATCTCATTACAGTCACTGCTAATAAGTGGAAACAGGTGAAGCTGAATCCAAGTGGAATAACCCTCCCCCATTTGCAGACTTTTGCAAAAAACACAACTGTTTGACATATAGATTAATGACTTGTTAAAATGAACATTCTTTGCAGTCTAATTAAAAAACAATAACAATTCCAGTCCATCCTCTCCCTTGTCCAACTCTCTCACAAACAAGCCAAAGTTTAGAACGCAAGTTAAAATACATGTTTTGTGCTTTTAAAGAACAACTGTCTTTACACCTCCATTCCTGTCCCTCCCTCCCTCCCGGCTTCAACCCCCCCTCTGTCTGTCTGTCTGTCTGTCTGTCTGTCTGTCTGTCTGTCTGTCTGTCTGTCTGTCTGTCTGTCTGTCTGTCTGTCTGTCTGTCTGTCTGTCTGTCTGTCTGTCTGTCTGTCTGTCTGTCTGTCTGTCTGTCTGTCTGTCTGTCTGTCTGTCTGTCTGTCTGTCTGTCTGTCTCTCTCTCTCTCTCTCTCTCTCTCTCTCTCTCTCTCTCTCTCTCTCCCCTCTCCCCAGGGGGACTCAGGGGGTCCTCTGGTATGTCCTGTGCGGGGCAACGGTCGCTGGGTAGCTGTGGGTGTGACTTCCTGGGGGAAGGGCTGTGGTCGGAGCTGGGGAAACAACGCCAGCCGCCGGCCCTCTAAAAGAGGCTCCCCGGGACTTTTCTCGGATGTCCGGCTGCTGTTGCCCTGGATCAAAAGCAAACTGAGAGACGGTATAGTACACAAAGTCTAATGACGTTACATACCCTATTAGGGGTATCTTTATGAGTATCAGGACGATAATCATATGGGCTTTCGTCTCCTTGTGATTGGATTATTTAGCTGCTGGAAAGCATAAAGGAAAGGAAGGCCAAGTGAGTTATGTTTACTGCCATACATCGTATTTATTTATCTATATATCTATGTGTGTGTGTGTGCGTGTGTGTGTGTGTGTGTGTGTGTGTGTGTGTGTGTGTGTGTGTGTGTGTGTGTGTGTGTGTGTGTGTGTGTGTGCGTGTGCGCGCGCGCGTGCGTGCGTGTGTGCGTGTGTGTGTGTGTGTGTGTGTGTGTGTGTGTGTGTGTGTGTGTGTGTGCGTGCGTGCGCGTGCACGTGTGTGTGTGTGTGTAGGTGCAGGACCCTGCAGTGTACGGGATGGGCCCCTGACTGTCACTGAGGGGATCATCAGAAATCCCGCCCTCCCAGGTCATCGCTATGACAACAACGAGTGAGTGTTATTCCAAAGAAGGCACCAGAGTGACACACAGCGTCAGAGAAGGATTTGTTGATTGTACTTTTGAGTGCTGTAATTGGTTCAGACAGCTAGGGAGGAGGAGGCTCTAGGTATTGGAATCGGAGATGAATGGCATACACCAAGCAGTCTCCAACAGGAATAACAGCATTTTACATGATCTCCTCAAGAAGGCTCTAACTGAAGTTCAAAGCCATGCATGCGTGTCCTGACCAGCCCTCAGGTGTGGATGATTATAACTCCGAAGCAGAACATTACTGAGGCAGCCCCCCCCACCCTCCCATAATAACGTTGGAACCAGAGACAAAGAGTTCTTATAAATGTCAAGGGTGCCTGACCTCGCATGCCGCGGCGAGAAAAGAAAGGTTTTTGTTTTCGTTGGTTACAGTTTGCTACTAAACACAGTTGTACGATTTCAGTTCACAACGAGCAAATCATTCACTCATGACTTATTTCAGCACCTTGAAAATGACCTTTCTGCAGCTCATGATGTGACAGGGACAGTCAGGACTTGTTTCACCAGTCTTGTGATCTCTGGTAAAGTAGCTCTGGAGGTCGGCCCCCTTGACACCTTTTAAGAACTCCAGGCAGGTTAAAACAAAAGCCACCAGATTAGCATTTGAATGCCTGAACTGCGAACGCAAAAGGGGACAGGCAACGTCCCCCCCCACCCCGGACAGTCAGGACACCAAAGTTTGACCAAATGGGGAGGGGAGCTCAGGGGGGCTAATTTGTGGTTACAAATTCTCTGCCCCCAGGGCCCACATACATGACATCGCTGGTTGGAACACAGCCACTTTTTTCCATGTCCTGAAGGTTCCTGTCTGAGCGACACAATGCATTCTGACACTGATCTTTCTCTCTCTCTCTCTCTCTCTCTCTCTCTCTCTCTGCAGACTGTGCCAGTGGATTATCAGGGCTCCTCCAGATCACAGTATTCTGCTGGAGTTCACTCACTTTGATTTGGAGAATGACTCTTCTTGTCTCCATGATCGAGTCACGGTCTCAATAGGGTCCCGTAGGCCTGTTGGTGAGTCTGGATTATGACACACACATGCGCACGCACACACACACACGCACGCACGCACGCGCGCACACACACACACACACACACACACACACACACACACACACACACACACACACACACACACACACACACACACACACACACACATACTGTACACACAAGACAATTACATAAGACCCATTTTGATTTCGTTTTAGTCATAGTCTTTTTAATATAATTTCATTTAGTTTTAGGTTGGTTGGTTGCATGCTGAATCTACAAGCTGCAACGCATTGTGAGCTGTTCTTGAGCTTGTTCTTGCAGTGGATCAATAAATGGTAAATGGTGCATTTATATAGCGCCTTTATCCAAGGCGCTTTACATAGATTGTGCATTACATTTACCCATTCACACACACATTCATACACCGATTGCAGCGGAAGCCATGCAAGGTACCAACCAGCACATCGGGAGCAATTTGGGGTTCAGTGTCTTGCCCAAGGACACTTCGACATGTAGACAGGAGGAGTTGGGATTCGAACCGCCGACCCATGGATCATTGGACGACCTGCTCTACCTCTTGAGCCAGTCGCCCCGAATCAGAAATCACATACGCATAAACACAAAGACATATACAGATGCCTGTACACAAAATACAAAACATGTCTTTGTGTCTCATTCCTTCATTCCTTCATTCCATTCTTCCATCCAGTTCTATCTCCTTTGTTCTCTCTCTCTTTCTCTCTAGAAATCGTCACTGTAACAACTAGTCATAGTCATAGTAACGGTCTGCATTTAATACTTGCTCTTGCAGGCATGAACATTGTGTATCAAACACATGCTTGCATGCCAAACATCAAACTGTACTATCTAACACACTCTCTCTCCCCATTCCTTTATTTTCTTGGAAAAATAACACGATGGGAACTATGCACAAAAACACATTTCACCCACGTTTTTACTTCCAAAACTAATTTCAGACACTTTTTTACTTGTAAAACTGTGATGTCACAATAAAGCTGATTCTGAGTGCTCTATTTTCGTCAATGCTAAACCCCTTATCACTAAACTACTTGCCTTTTTTACTATTTTGAAAAACAGCCAAATATAAAAAATTGCCAATCTAGTAAGCTCACAACGTGTCGATGTAGAATGGCTATTTTAACTATTCAAAAATGTTCTCTCTCCCTCCCTCGCTGTCTCTCTCTCTATCACTCTCTCTCTCTCCCTCCCTCTCTCTCTCTCTCTATCACTCACTCTCTCTCCCTGACTCCCTCCCTCTCTGTCTCTCTCTCTATCACTCTCTCTCCCTCCCTCTCTCTCTCTCTCTCTCTCTATCACTCACTCTCTCTCCCTCCCTCTCTGTCTCTCTCTCTATCACTCTCTCTCCTTCCCTCTCTCTCTCTCTCTCTCTCTCTCTCTCTCTCTCTCTATCACTCACTCTCTCTCCCTCCCTCTCTGTCTCTCTCTCTATCACTCTCTCTCTCTCTCTCTCTCTCTCTGTCTCTCTCTCTATCACTCTCTCTCTCTCTATCTCTCACTCCCTCCCTCTCTCTCTCTCATATCAGCAACATTCTGTGGCAGTGTAATTCCCGGCCCAGTGCTTCTGAACAACATCCAGATTGCAGCACTCTTCTTCTCCTCTGACATCACGGAGACAAGAAGTGGTTTTGCCGTCAGGCATCGTGCCATCCTACGTGCCACCCAAGCACATTCTGATGCCGGTGAAACATGCACACACACACACACACGCACGCACACACGCACACACACACACACACACACACACACACACACACACACACACACACACACACACAGGCGCCGGAGGGGGGGTCAGAAGGGTCTGAATGGTCTGTGGTCTCTCTAGCACCGTTCCCATTTGGTTGCACAGTCGTCGTGTAGTTGCTGCCACTGCAATGACCATTCTGGCCATATACTGTAGCCCGCCCTACGTGCAGTTGCTCTCTAGTCTCAACTCTCCATCTCGAATATTGTCCCCGCACTTTTTACGTCCCGACGCGGCGCCACTGCTCTGAGAGTGTTCAAATGGAACCACTCAGAGTTAAGGGGTCCTTGCAAATAAAACATCTGAGAACCACTAGTTACTAGTGGACTCATAGGCCATAGTGTCGTAGTAAATCAGTACAGTCATACATATGTCCAACTCCAATCAAGATAATCTAAAATTGTTTGGGATTATGTCTTTTCAACACATCACATACATCATATGGATTGGTCTTTGTTGACGTTGTCGTCACAGCAACCAGGGAGAAGAGCTGGTAGATGTTATGTCCCATGATACATTAATGAGCTGCACAAGACGTCCAGAGACAGAGGGAGAGAGAGGTAGAGAGAGAGAGAGAGAGGTAGTACGAGAACGGGAAATGGACACATAGAGATGGATGGAGGGAGAGGAGAGGCGGTGGAGAAATCCCTTGCCACTGATGGAAATAATGTGTCTTTTGTTTTGGTAAATCAGTATCTGGGCGTGTGTCACAAAAGGCTATTCTCTGTAACTGTGTGTGTGTGTGTGTGTGTGTGTGTGTGTGTGTGTGTGTGTGTGTGTGTGTGTGTGTGTGTGTGTGTGCGTATGTGCGTGTGTGCGTGCGTGCGTGCGTGCGTGCGTGCGCAGGGTGTGGGACAGTGGTTCTTGTCGAGGATCAGAATGCTATCCACAGCCCAAATTACCCACAATCCTACAGCAACAACTCTGTCTGCCGCTGGGTCATCTATGCACCACAGGGTCACATTGTTAAGGTGACAAATACGTTTTATGTACAGTTTTATGTATCACAAAAGCTTTACATATGTGCACAACTGCACACACACACACACACGCACATTCTAAACACGCACGTATGTTTTGTGTTGTGTCAACATTTTGTCAGAAGGATGACACAATCTATAACAAAAGCTGTTAATATACCTTAGAAAAAACTAATGGATCTTGAACTGCACATGTGACTTGACTGATGGTTGTGCTTTTGCCGTATATCTGTCAAAGCTGGACTTTGAGGATTTTTACCTGGAAGAGTCCGAAGGATGTCTCTACGATGCCCTCACTGTCCTCGGGGATGTCGACGGAACCGAGGAGATAGGTGGGATAGATCACTGTTTCACTGAACCGAGGAGATAGGTGGGATAGATCACTGTTTCACTGAACCGAGGAGATAGGTGGGATAGATCACTGTTTCACTGAACCGAGGAGATAGGTGGGATAGATCACTGTTTCACTGAACCGAGGAGATAGGTGGGGTAGATCACTGTTTCACTGAACCGAGGAGATAGGTGGGATAGATCACTGTTTCACTGAACCGAGGAGATAGGTGGGATAGATCACTGTTTCACTGAACCGAGGAGATAGGTGGGGTAGATCACTGTTTCACTGAACCGAGGAGATAGGTGGGATAGATCACTGTTTCACTGAACCGAGGAGATAGGTGGGATAGATCACTGTTTCACTGAACCGAGGAGATAGGTGGGATAGATCACTGTTTCACTGAACCGAGGAGATAGGTGGGATAGATCACTGTTTCCTGAACCGAGGAGATAGGTGGGATAGATCACTGTTTCCCAAACTGAACCGAGGAGATAGGTGGGATAGATCACTGTTTCACTGAACCGAGGAGATAGGTGGGATAGATCACTGTTTCACTGAACCGAGGAGATAGGTGGGATAGATCACTGTTTCCCAAACTGAACCGAGGAGATAGGTGGGATAGATCACTGTTTCCCAACCGAGGAGATAGGTGGGGTAGATCACTGTTTCCCAAACTGTGGGTCGGGACTCGGGATCCATTTGTGGGTCACGGACCCATTTTTTATGGCACGGCACCCACTTTGAGAAGCCCGGTGTTAAAGGGTTAGTTCAGATTTTTGGACTTAAAGCTGTAGGAAATACTTGCCATTAATCTAGTGGTTGAACTCCCACCACGGGACTCAGGCAATCAATTAATACCTTTGCAACCACTATATTAATGGCAAGTATTTCCTACAGCTTTAAGTCCAAAAATCTGAACTAACCCTTAACACACAACTTGTGCCCAAGATGTCCACAGACGTCCTGGGAAATCCCTCTAGTATGTAGTGCCCAAGACGTCTGTGGACGTCTTAGCAAAAAAAACAAAAAACCTTTTTTCACAAAATTAATGTAAAAAGTGGGCACCCCGGGTTATTTTTTTGAAAGTGTGTGGGCACACAAACTGTTTTAAGCTGTGTATGTATTGTGGCTCTGTCTGTGTAGCTGTGCTGTGTGGGAGCGTGCTGCCTCCTCCGGTCCTGTCCTACGACACTGTGATGGTCGTCCAGTTCACCACAGACAGCACCATCACACACAGAGGCTTCCAGGCAACGACGACCTTCATCAGCCATGCAGGTTAGTGTCTGTGAGACAAACAGAGAGAAAAGACATTCCCTGCATATTAGGGCTGCATCTATTGATCATTTTCTCAGCGATTATTGTCCTATTGATAATATTTTTTGTATTAATTGAAAACACAGTGAAGCATGTTGAGGGTATGTGGTGAATTATGAATCCATAATTCTTACAATATCTCATGTTCTTGGGCATAGCATATGGTGATCTGTTGTTTAGTTGGTCAGACTAGCTGGCTGGCTTAATTGGGGTCTGTCTTTGATATTCAAGGACCACCTGGGGACAGGGGTTGTTTTTACTGTGCCTTTTGTTTGAGTCCTGAGATCCTGGTTCACACCTAGGGCAATCAAATGCTAAACATGGGTTCAAAGTGGCCACTCAACAAATGGCTGATCAATGCGTAAGCTGGGGTTGACTTCAGGGGAACAGTGAACACGCCTCTATTCTCACCTCTTGTCTGTGGGATTGTACTTAATGTCATGCAATTGAATGTAACCAGTTCAGTCAGTCGATCCGAGGCCGTGAGGCTGGAGGAGCCTATGCCATGTCTTGCTATGCTGTGTACTTCGAAATAAACATCAAGGAACATCTTACTCTGTCTGCTGCCGTCTCACAATTATCTCAATGCTCTCCCGTTTTGGTTAAGTTTGTATGGTCTCGTGTCATAAGATACGACAGATGGTGCGCGATCCCGACCTTCATGGTGTTTACGCCAGTTAGGAGAAGAATCGGCGGCTTTTTTATTCAGTCTAATCAGCGAGTTTTTGTGAGAGACGGCAACGACGGGTTCCAGCGGAACGAGGACGAGGGTGACGACGGACCGCCGCGATGAGGAGTGTTGCGCTACGGGGACATGCATCGCCGGGGCCAGCCGCTGGACGGGTGGACAGCGGTGCATTCGGCGAAGCGGACAGCCACACGGGAGGGGCCTTCGATCATCACCTCTACGCGGGGGACGGCGAGCAGAGGAGCGATGCAGCACGGCACGGGGACGCCAGCGGAGGTCCACGACGGGGTGAGGCGACCACTCGACGCTTGGCGCGGCGGTTTCCACTTTCGAGGATTCGTTTCGAGGTGGACAAGAGGACAGTGTCAAACAGCGGCCGTGTAGTATGCGGTGTACTGATCACCCATTGCACGCACGACACGGGCCGAAGAAGGACACATCTCCGTGGCGGCGGTGGCTTGGCTTTCCATGGCCGACTGATGACGCAAGCTGAGGGCCTTCACGGGCCTACGGGGTCTGTGATGAAGATGTTGCTTTTCTCTTCGTTTTCCCATCTCTGTTGTTTCAGAGCTGGGAGGGGGGGAGATGATGATGAGATGATTATGAGAGCTTTCAGCGAGAACAGCGGTGAACATTTTCTCAACTTGATCTGCAGCTGAAGCGAACTTTGAGGTAACGGAATGCAGAATACAGAAGAATTTCCTTTGTCCGTACAGAGAAAAGATGGACTTTCCTTCTTTCTGATTACAAAATTGTGCGTCATGTTTGTTTCAACATGAAAAAATAGGCCTCATGTTGGTATGTTTTGTCGTATAATTAGGTAAGTTGGTTCATAAGTAGCCTAATTGTGAATCAAATAGGTGTTTTCCTAGAGACGTGAAGAGAGTATTAATTAGTTAAATATTGCTTAAACTCTGGCCTGTTAATGTATTTGTTTATGGTCAGGATAGGTCTGGAGACTTATTTTGATTTTGGTCCTGTGAAACTCCAAAGAGAGAGTTTCATGTGATCTGGTGTGTATGTTCTATATACCTTAGTGGAGCAGAGTTTTATTTAAAGCATTATAAACGTATAGATATGTTATGGCACGTCCTAAATTTCCTGAAAGCGGCAATGTCTTGTTTAAACGTCAGCTAATTGTAACTTACTAATCATTTTCCATTATCCATTGTTTAAGATTACTTGTCAGGATAGTGCAATTGGCAGTCGTTTGGTGCCGACAGTGTTAAAGTCAGGATAGTGATTCAATTACAGGGTAATTAATTGGTAGTCGTGTAGTGCCGACAGTGTTAAAGAGGGTTTAATTTGACTCTGCCATAAGAGTTTGAAATAACGCAAAGAGAATCCTCCACTGATACGAAATTGTATTTGAACTTACTGTAATGGAAACCATTTATGAATTATCCACTGATACGAAATTGTATTTGTACTTACTGTAAATGAAATCATTTATGTCGAGTTTTGTAATCTTGAATGTCTGTTTGAAAACCATGTTGGGGTAAAGCCGTTATTCTGATGTCTTGAATGTATTGTTAAGCTGAGGATCAAGGGGGGTGGTAACTGGTAAGATAATTATGGTTTCATATTTCATAGTGACAGACTAGAGTTTGTCAAAGGGGGAATGTGGTGAATTATGAATCCATAATTCTTACAATATCTCATGTTCTTGGGCATAGCATATGGTGATCTGTTGTTTAGTTGGTCAGACTAGCTGGCTGGCTTAATTGGGGTCTGTCTTTGATATTCAAGGACCACCTGGGGACAGGGGTTGTTTTTACTGTGCCTTTTGTTTGAGTCCTGAGATCCTGGTTCACACCTAGGGCAATCAAATGCTAAACATGGGTTCAAAGTGGCCACTCAACAAATGGCTGATCAATGCGTAAGCTGGGGTTGACTTCAGGGGAACAGTGAACACGCCTCTATTCTCACCTCTTGTCTGTGGGATTGTACTTAATGTCATGCAATTGAATGTAACCAGTTCAGTCAGTCGATCCGAGGCCGTGAGGCTGGAGGAGCCTATGCCATGTCTTGCTATGCTGTGTACTTCGAAATAAACATCAAGGAACATCTTACTCTGTCTGCTGCCGTCTCACAATTATCTCAATGCTCTCCCGTTTTGGTTAAGTTTGTATGGTCTCGTGTCATAAGATACGACAGGTACCCTCACAAAAAACATGCAGTAATCCTAGTCTCTATACTGCCTCCCCCTGGCCAGCTGGGGCGCCTGATGGAGGGGAAAATAACTGGTTGGAAGAACGTGTTCCTTCCACGCGCTACGTCCTACCGGGGAAACTCCCCCCTGTCAGGTGATAATAAGCAGCCTGCTCACTCCGCATTGAAGGAAAAAGTGAAATAAATGGCACCAGGTGAAAAAATGGATTACAACATCGTGGGATAAAAAATTAAAGTAAATTGACTGTAAAAATATTAAAATTAAAAATGGCCAATATGTGTAGTTTTTTCCTTATTAGTAATAAGGAAAAAACTTTAGTCAATTATCAAAATGATGCACTCTCCCACAGTAATACGTTATTACTGTGGGAGAGTGCATCATTTTGATAATTGACTAAATCAATTTGTCTGATTAACCACTAGCCCTAGCCCTCAAATGACCCTTTCTACTATTTCCTATATAGATCTGCATGAGCAGGAGACAGTCAACTGGGAAAGGGAGGCCGACAGTGAGCCGGACAAACGGACAAACGAGCAGACGGCTCACACGGATGATTTGGCAGCTAACGTCCGACACGCAACGCCACACGGTTGGTGGATAATGTCTTGGTTCCCTTTTCCTTTCCGCACCCACTGGAGAGAAACAATCGCGCAGCAGCACCAGAATTACAGGTTGCCATGTAATCTAATGATCAGTTATGCCTCCTCTGCGCCTTTATCTCGCTTTATCTGTCATTTCTAGCGATGCATCAGTGCTTCCAGTGATATTGTGCGACCGACAAAGCAGCATGTGTCAGAGAGGCCTTTAGAATGTGACTGCGATATTTGACGGTGAAACAAGACACATTCCAATATGGTATAGATACTATAGATAACAGGAACGAAAAAAGAACATTATATATACAAGTGTAGTAAAAATATAATTGGGTTTTGGGAACAATCCTTTGCATACACAAAGTGGAAGATGTTTCCAATATATCAGTGGCTGAAAACAGTGCGTGCATGTGTCTTTCTGTGCGTTTACACATGCATGCATATCGTTGCTGTCGGGCAGAACATTTCCCGCCCTACTTGATCATACTACAATTTACAATTTACAATTTAGGCATTTAGCAGACGCTCTTAATCCAGAGCGACTTACATTAAGCAATAACAAAAGCATGGCATACATCACATATATAAAACGTAGTTATCATGAATCATGCGTAGACTAAGAACGTAACAGTGGAGTATCTATGTAAACTATACATACTATACTATACTATATAATATATTATACATGTGTACTATAAAGTGCTATGACTACATGAAGTGCAATTCTAGAGCTGTCTACGTAACAAGCTATAAGTCTGTTTAAAATACTATCTAAGTCTACATAATGTGCTATCTAAGGGCTAGGCTAGGGCAAGTGCTACGGGCCATGGTGGAGTCTGAAGAGGTGGGTTTTCAGACTACGGCGGAAGATTGGGAGTGAGGCTGCAGTTCTGACTGTGATGGGAAGTGCATTCCATAGTTTTGGAGCCAGAAGGGAGAAGAGTTTGGGACGTGTGGAGCGTTGTCCCGGCGTTTTTAGTGAAGGTACCTTCAGCTTCCCTGCGTTGGCTGATCTGAGTGCGCGGGAGGGTTTGTAGGGTACGATCATACTTGTGAGATATGGGGGGGCCATGCCTTTGGTTGCTTTGAATGCCAGCATCAGAGTTTTGTATTCTGTGCGGGCAGCGACCGGGAGCCAATGGAGGGAGCGTAAGGAGGGAGTTACAATAGTCAAGTTTTGACAAGACTGTTGTCTGTACAGCAGGGGGTTTCAACTGATTGTGAACCAGGGACCACCACCCTGACTTAGAATCAACCTGGGGACCACTGTTGGGTTGGGTGGGGATATGGGGTAATAAGGGCTAAGATTAATGCTTTTGTAACACTTGCTATGCATCCCATGTGTATACATTCCACTGTTTCTCAACCAATTGTCCACTGACTAAGTATAATTTCCTAATAATAATGACTCAATCAGACAATCCGCTGAGATGATACTCCCTTTTTCTGTCATCAAAGGTCACCAGGTCATTAAGTTCACTGTTTCTCAACTAGTGGAAAGAACATTTAAAAAAAATCAACAAATCCTACATTACTAAATTAATGGTCAGGGACCACATGCAATACCTCCACGGACCACCAGTGGTCCACGGACCACCTGTTGAAAACCCCTGTACTACATCCGTCACACAAAGGCATCCACAAGCGACGCGTTCTGAGCTTGTAGATCTGCTACTTTTGCTATTTGTCTTATTTGAATCCTTGGACATATAGGAGGTTTCCAGCACCCTACAGAGACGATACGTGAGCCTGAGTGTGTGTCGGCGGAGCCATGTGGAATGCCTCATACTCCTGCTGTGTTTGTGTTTCCAGGTCCAAATGGTGGTGGTGGTGGTCCAGCAGCTGGAGAGGGGCCCCAGCAACGAGCTCCGCCCTGGGACATGCACCTTTACCTGGGTAAAGAGTTCCTCTGCTATGGGGTCTTGATCCAGACGCCCTGGGTCCTCATTACTGCACGCTGCATCATCGGCCTGTGAGTTACTGTGTAGCGAATCGCTCGTTTTGCATGGGCACGCATGCACGCACGCACGCACTTTACACTTACACGCACGCACGCACGCACGCACGCACGCACGCACGCACGCACGCACGCACGCGCACACACACACACACACACACACACACTTTCTTTTACATGCATCACTTGAACAACTATCGCATCCGTATTCGGGGGGGGGGGGGGGGGGCATTTGCAGAAAACAGCCGATCCGATCTACATGCTACATGAAATTGTAGATCTGCTATTTTCAGCCAAGAGGTTTGGTGGTGTGTAGAGGGGAAAAAGAGAGCAGGCAAAGTACAGAACCAAAGGTTAAGTTTACCAAGTAAGGCTTGAGGGTTTAGAATACCACATATGTTATAACAGAGAAAAGATAATGTGTAAACAAAAACACTGGCTATAGCACTGTTGTTCTGGAATCTTTTGGAGAGCACTTATAACACAGTTAAACAACATAATGAGACAGACTAGATTAGAATCTTGTATTCGAATACGGAGCCAGCAATGAAGCGTTGCAATGGAACACCATGTACTGACTCAACACAACTCAGTCAGACTTCAGCTTAAATACATTCCTAATTTCCTACTCCCTAGTAGGTGGGTCTTAACACATGAGACAATGGGAAGACCCTTCCCTCAGACCACACAAGTCACAGGTCAAATGTCAGTAAAGATAATAATGGGACAGAAAACAACTTGGGAAGCACATCTCAAGCACATCTCAAGACATTCTGCAGGTGCTGGTCAAAAATATACGTACAATGAAAAAGGAATGGATGTCCGCACACTGAGTTGTAGCTCCCAGGAAGATTTATTTATTTGTTACAACGTTTCGACCTCTGTGGGTCTTCGTCAGGTATGAGTACACAACATCAACAATGAACGGTCAACAATGAACAAGCATCATTGCAACAGAGCTTGTTCATTGTTGACCTGCCCATATGCTGTTGTATATAATACGCCTCTTGATGTTGTCATACCTGACGAAGACCCACAGAGGTCGAAACGTTGTAACAAATAAATAAATCTTCCTGGGAGCTACAACTCAGTGTGCGGACATCCATTCCTTCATTCCTATGAAGCAATCTGTGGAATCTACGAAAAAGTTGAATATGCAACACAATTTTGTACAATATACTTTATGCAGCGCGGTTCCCTTCCCTGCTTCATCTCTCTCTCTCAGCTAAGGGGTCTTCATCTCTCTCTCAGCTAAGGGGTCCTTGGCCTTCCCTGCTTCATCTCTTTCTCTCAGCTAAGGGGTCCTTGGTTCCCTTCCCTGCTTCATCTCTCTCTCTCAGCTAAGGGGTCCTTGGCCTGAAAAACAATGAAGAGCCCTGTTTCAAAGGTTGCCTCCACAAGTACGCCTCACGGACAGCTCATATACTGTAGTATTATTGTGTTTGTGTGTCCGTCTCTGTCAGAGAGGAGAACGCCTCCAGCAGACTGTGGGTGATGACAACAGGACCCGACAGACAGGTAGTGTGTTTCTCTCTGTGTGCCACAGAGACATAGCCTCCTGGCTCCAGCCCTGAATCGCTACCATTAGTGAAACCAAATGGAAATGTCAGGCTAACAGAGACACGGAATAACGTTCTGCACGATGACCCTTTACATTCATTTTCCCATTTAGTCCTGAGGCCCATTCTAAATAAAACAAATCACCCCCGTGTGAAGTGAGGGGCACTCATCATCATCGTACGTCATCGTCAAGAATGGTGGTCCCTTATTGGCCAAGCGTGCCCAGCGACATCTGATTGGTTAGCCGATTTGCTCGTCTACTTATGACGTGAAGTTTCCCTTCGTTGCCAATGGTGTTTAATGTTTTGATGTTTAATTTACGTCATATTTGGCGGAAATCTGACCTAATTTCTCCTTTCATTGTCAATGGCAAATATTGAGACGTGTGGGGACAAGATTTAGCTGACATTTGACCTGAATTCCCCATTTGTTTTCTAGGATGTCAGTTCTATCTAGGCCTGTCACAATTATTACATAATCGCCTAATCGTAATTATTTGAGACAATCGCAATTATCATCATAATCGTCATGAATCCATGTTGAAAATATGTCTTTCCTGGAAAAAAAGCTGAAATAGCATAGATCTACAAGCTGCTATTTTTTTTAACCTTTTTTCAAGAATAAAAATCATGAATGTTATCTTTATGCATATGTTCCGATGTTCAATGCAACTGCGTATGTGTGTGTGTGTGTGTGTGTGTGCGCGTGTGTGTGCGTGTGCGTGCGTGCGTGCGTGCGTGCGTGCGTGCGTGCGTGCGTGCGTGCGTGCGTGCGTGCGTGCGTGCGTGCGTACTGTATGTGTGTTCTGTAGAGGCGTCGGGTCTCCAGGGTATTCCTCCACCCTCACTACCAGCCTTTCCTTTGGGACTACGACGCTGCCTTGCTGCAGCTCAGTTCTCCACTGAGCTTAACGGAGCGTGCCCAGACCATCTGCATGCAGAACAAAGAAGAAGAACAGGAGACCCTTTCCATCCAGCGGTGCACTGTCTCAGGATGGGAGGAGCCAACGGGTAATCTTTATCCACTACATTGTATACAGCATAGGCCTATACAGTATATATCTGTATACTGTATGTATTCAAACGCTTCAAAAACAATCACACTCGTGTGAAGTGAGGGCCGCTCTTATCATCATATACATCACATTCCGTGCTCAGCCAATCAAATCATCACAAATGTCATTCCGGCCAATCACTTTTGGCGTCTTCACTTTTCTGCCCTCACTTTTATCTTCAGTACGTACTTTGCTCAGCCAATCAAATCATCGCTATGGAGTGACTAGCCAATCACAGGCCAATGTTTGTGTGCACACAGACCCGGAAAGCTGGGCATAGGAGGGGCCCTCAACAATTCAGGGCAGCTACTCTGGCACTGTGTACAACAGGGACAGGTACAATGGGTGTTGCATTACTGGAGCTGCTCATTCCCAAATCCCAATGGCATCAGCCTAGTAATGTAGACCGTCCTTAGCCTCGTTCCCATGCCTTACTCATCTGCGAAGAGAAAAGCCTGGTCACAACCTAAGGCAGAGAGTGTTTGCCGGAAGTGTCAGGCCAGAACATACGCCGGACGTATTCCCCCTGGATACGTTGTGTTTTGAAACACTCGTTTCATTCAAGGAGAAAGTAACAGATTTGTTTTGATTGATTGATTGAAGAATTTATTAACAGTTTGCAGAATTACAGTACATTTCAAGCACAAACTCAATACAAAGGCTGTTAACTGTGAGTGGACGACCCAATTAAGCATTACACTTGTTTCCAATAGGGTCCACCATGTTCAAATCATCAAAACATTTAGAGACGTACAAATAGACACTTCTATAGACAGAACAGGAATTCATCATAAAGGAGGTAAAAAGGGAAAAGAAACATATACAGTGAGGGGAAAAAAAAGGGGGGAAAAAAAGCGTCAACGTCAATTCCTTGGGCGGTAATTCCGCCAAAATTCCGCTACTTCCCTTAAACCACTCACTTGCCCAGGGTGGCTAGCCTACTTGTGTCCATGGGAATTGGGCATCTTGGTCTTAAAATGTGGTGTGGTCTGGCAGAGGTACAGTGAGAAAGGTCGAAAGGTGATTGTATGGCAACTGACTAACTGTTACAGCGCAGATACTTCCATACTATTTTGAGAGCCGAGCACATTATTCCGATTAAGACGCGTGCCTATATATGTAGGTGGGTTCATTGCCAGTGCACATACACACTGCTTGAAATCAAAATACAGCACATCCAAATTCACACTCACATTTAGATATATATTCAGAGTTGGGAGGCACCAAAAATGGAAGATGAACTTTTTAAGCATTTACCATTATCCTACTATATATGATAATAATCTGTGCCTGTGCATGTGTGTGTGTGTGCGGCCAGTTCACACCAATGCGTGGATAATGGTTGCATGTAGTAGTGGCATGTTGCAGGGAGTTACACTGGTGTGGACTGGCCTTAAGATAAGATAAGATACAAACTTTACAGCCGTTAAGAACAGGTTTCAGGGAGAGGAGAAGAAAATTACAGTAGATACAGCATATTGAAATAAATTATGAGACTTTTACTATATTAAAGAGAGAGAGAGAGAGAGAGATGGGGCATATTTCCACATGTGGTGAGTCACTGCTACTTGCAGAAACTCCATTAACATACAGTAATCATAACCAACCACCCACATGCTTGCACAGTCAGTCACTCTTGATTATGTTAACATTTATGTTTCTGTAGGTGACCTGAAGAATGCCACCGTGGTTTATGCCAGCCAGGTGTCTGTAATGAGCCATTCTGAGTGCGAGCGGCACTACACCTCTGCCCTGCCTCATGATGCCATGCTGTGTGTCAGAGCAACGGTAGCACACAACCAGTCCCAACACCACTGTATGGTGAGCAACAGCACAGAGCCACTGTTGATTGATGTCCACTAAACCTTTTTCACAGACAAAAACGAAATAAATAGCTAAGCCATGATGACTAAAACTATGACTAAATATACTGACTATTTTGTCATTGTTGTGTTGACTAGCGGAGAAGAAATCATTTTATTTGGTTGCGATCGGTGTGCTCTGAAAATAGCAGATCTACAAGCTTGCTCGTAGATCTGCCATTTTCCCGAGCTTGTAGATCTGCTATTTTCAGCGTGCAGCCAAATGTAAAATCTGTCATTACGACACAATCAAGGCACGCGCCAAAATGCTTTTTTAGCGACAAAATCAACTGTAGATTTTGTCGACTACAATTTTTATTTAGTTGACAAAGACTAGACTAACACTAAAACATTTCAGGTGACTAAAATATGAGGAAAAAAATTAATTACATTTTATTCAAAAGACTATGACTATAAAACTAAATCAAAATTTGCTGTCAAAATCAACACTATCACTAAACCAATAATCCCAACACCACTGTAGTGCAAGCAACAGCAACCCAACACCACACCAGGGTTGAACCGGTTCTGTTCTGTCTAGTGTTAGCAACAGCAACCCAACACCACACCAGGGTTGAACCGGTTCTGTTCTGTCTAGTCCTGCCTACTTTTGAACCAAATTAATTGGTTCAGATCCCTAAAGGTTGGTTCGGAACTGGAACCCAAAATATACTTCTAATTGCCTTAACCCATTTTGACCTGAGATCAGATTCTAAAAATGTCTTCTACATCCTGACAGTTTTCTGAAAAAGCTATGTTTCTATGTCAGTCGTTCTTCGATTTTTCAAAAATAGCAGACCTACAAGCTCGTAACGCGCCACTCGGTGGCGCGCTATGAGCTTGTAGATCTGCTATTTTTCAATAGCTAAAGCATAACATAATGCTAACACCAAAATGGGTTCTCGCCCAAAATTGGTTAAAGTGGGAACCAAAGTGGTCCTGTCACTATTCAGGAGATGCAGATGTGATATAAACCATCAGTTCTAGAAGCAAAGTTATTTTGGTGGAAAAGAGACCAGTGAGCCAATCAAGGTCAACACAAAAGGAATATAAGGCTATAGTCAGGATATGCAGATGTTAACAACATCATACTTTAGTTTATTATAGCCCACTGTGTCATCCTCATTATTTGTTTCCCCATTCCTGTTATATACATAAAAATCACACCCGTGTGAACTGAGTGGTGTAAGGTTTTATATAGCATGATCAGCTGTGTCAGCTTTGCAAACTCCGTCTTTAAAGATCTTTGGCTAGGTAGGGTCGTCTTCTGATGTGATGATTTGTGACCATGAAGTTGATTCAGCTGGAGTTTTTGTCCAATGTGAGGTATTATATAAGGTAAGGTATTATATAGCCTGATCAGCTCTGATCTGACGTAATGAAATCACACCCGGATGTGATTTCACAACTGGCTTTTTTTGTGCAGAAAAAATGACCATGGTTGCTACGGTCATGCAGTTCACCCGGGTGTGATTTAATTACGTCAGAAATTATTTTGAACATAGCAACCATGCTCATTTTTTTCTGCACACAAAAGCCAGTTGTAGGAGTGGTTTACACCACTCAAAAATATATAGATGTACTGTATATAAAAAACACTTGTTTCAGATCTCATGTACTTTCTATCGCACCCCTTAGAAATCGAAGGAATGTAACATAAATGATTGGTATATTTGACTAAGTTCATGCAGGGCAGAGCAGTTTCGTTGGTAAATACCTCCCTCTAGTGGCAATACCTTGTACAGTAGATCAACAACAACCTACTGTATATACCAGTGGTTCCCAAAGTGGGGTCCGGGGACCCCCAGGGGTACTTGAGGCCGTTCCAGGGGGGACCCAGCTATATGATCATTTGGAACGAAATGGACCCTTATGGGTCTGTAACTCAGAGAGTGTACAAATGGAACCAAATGGACCCGTTAGTCCATTTGGTTCCATTTGTACACTCTCAGAGTTAAATTAGCATTGATTTTACAATATAAATTGGGGGTCCCAGAGATAGAAATGGTATTAAATGGGGGTCCGTAGACTAATGCATGTCAAACTGGGGGTCCTTGAAATTAAACGGGTTGAAAATCACTGCTAGAGACATACAAATCTTCTTTTATTGGGGTCCCTGGCATATCTTTTCAAACGGGGGTCCGCGGGCTAATTAGTGTCAATTTGGGGGTCCTTGACATGAAAAAGTTTGGGAACCACTGGTATATACTGTACAAATTATAGTTGGATGTGTTTGAATCCATCCATCCATCTTCAACCGCTGTCGGGTCGCGGGGGCAACAGCTCCACCAGAGAGCTCCAGACTTCCCTCTCCAGAGCAACATTAGTGACTTCATTCTGGGGGACCCCGAGGCGATCAAGACCATTTTGGACATAATTATAATCCCTCCATCTCATCCTTGGTCTGCCCGGGTGTCTCCTTCCAGTGGGACATGCATCGAGGACTTCCCTAGGGAGACGCTCGAGAGGCATCCTTACTAGATGCCCGAACCACCTGCATATTTTATTAAACTGTATACACATTTCTTTCGACACGCAGCAAAGGCCGAGTGAAGATACTCATTTAATTGTGTAATTAGGAGTGCAAATATAAGTGACCTTCTTCTATTCTTGGGGCATACTGGTGAACCCCACACCGGCATACTGTACCACCAGGTTTATTTCTTTACTGTATGTGTAATTTAAAACCAACTCACTCCTTTAAACAGTGTGTTATTGTGTAGGTGCACAAAACCAGTCACAAGATGTATTTATATTGGCCATGTGATGTCTCGCGTCGTCAATGTTCGTTTAATGGCTGTAAACAAACATTAAAGGTCCATAGACTTGGTTGCCATATGACGGGGGGGCTCTTATCATCGTACAGTACATCATCATGACCAGAGTAATCTAGTAAGAGAGTGGCGACGCGCTTTGATCTCGCCGCAAAGCGGGGTGCTATGGGCTATAGTTCCAAACATTGGAACTATATCCCATTGAGATAGAATGAGCACTTCCGCATTCCAATGGGAGTCAACGTTAGTGTCGCCACTCTCTTACTAGATTACTAGCCGTACACTGACATCATCATCAGACACTATGACGTAAAAATGTCCATTATCAATGGGAATTTAATGTTTGTGTAGGACAAAGTTTGTGCCATCTAACTATAAATGCACCACATCTCTGTGTGTACGTCTGTACGTCTGACATCCACATAACTCGAGAACCGTTCGCCCCACAGACTTCAAATTCGACACAAGGGTTCCACATCCCCACAGGGAGTGCAGTGCCCGGTGTCGAGTCGGTCGGACCCACAGTTGTCCAGAACCGCCACAAAAGGACATAACTTCTGACATCACTGCATAGACTCCACGTACACGGGCTCCAGAGCCATGACGCACCGACTTCTGACATCATTCTGACATCTGCATAAATTCGACACGCGTTCCACCCCACCACAGGGGGTTCAGTGCCCGGTGTCGAGTCGCACCCACGGTTGTCCAGAACCGACCCAAAAAGGCCCCTGCCCAGACTCTATATTTGGGCATGCCTGACTGGCCTGTTCTGACATCACAATTATGTTCTGACATCTGCTTAGACTCCATATTTGGGCATGCCTGACAAAGAACTCCATATATTGGCATACAAGCGACACATATAACTGAATGGGTTGGGCATGCATTCCCAACTTGCATCGTTCCAAGTAGACCAGTGCCCAACAGGCACCGCTCTAGTACACCAAAAGCTGGACATAGATAGGAGGGGCTAGCACCCCTCAAAAATATGCATGCCTCATTTAGATAACAAGGTTAGGAAGGAGAATGGAGAAAAGTATACACTATAGTTGTACAAATACAATTCTGTTCTTTGCCACTCCTGTAGCACAGCTTGGGCACAAGCTTGGTGTGCCAAAGAGCTGACTCCAACTATGTGCTCATGGGTCTGAGGAGGAGTGAAGGCCAGCAGGTGGAGACAGGGAGCAGCGAGTGGAATGAACGCTGTGGAAGTTTCCATTTCCAAACACCAGCAGTGTTCACCTCAGTAGCAGCACTGAGGGACTGGATACAGAAACATATTTCTGGTAGGTAGCTCTTTATCTTCCAGTGTGTCTTAACGTCACAGTAGTCCGGCAGCCGGGGGGGTGTGGAGTGGGAAATTTGGTAGGCCTATAGTTTTTTTTATTGGCCTAAAATATACATTCATGATTAATCCACTTGCTGTCGGTATTGAGCAATTATTTTATAGGGGTTTATATGTGAACATACCATTAACAACCTAAGGCAAAAATGACATTTCATTATGCTTTAAGTAACATGTGTGTCAAACTTACTAGGGGGTTTTCATGATTCTAATTCCAAGCATTAGTTTTGTACCAAAAACGCTCCTTGGGCTAAAAACTGCCATAGCCACTTGCCAAGCTTCAGAAAATATGAAAAGTTATTACCATAAATTATCCAGATCCACATAAGTGTAAAAGGCCTTTATAAATTAAAGCTAGATTATATTAAAATACACCAACGCGTTTCAGCTTGTGCCTTCCTTGTGAGGTATTGTGATGTGCAGTCCTCACGGGTGTGTCACAGTAAGTACATGCGTTCTTTTTTTCCCTGGCCCCCTAGGGTCATTATACAAGAAATACATGACAAGAAATACAAAATAATATGGTATAAATCACAAGATGTGGGAAGGCCATGTGTGCACTCGTGTTCCCTTTGTTGTCTCCACCAGGCCTGGTGTAGTGTGTGTGTGTGTGTGTGTGTGTGTGTGTGTGTGTGTGTGTGTGTGTCACGTGGACTGCGGTCACGTGTGTGTTTATTATTTGTTATGATTAGTTTTGTGTTATGAGTAATATGATGTAGTATATATATATATATTTATTGGTTCAAGGATCAACATATGGAATGCCAGAACAGGTCAGCTCCATATATGGAGGCGTGATGTCACGAGGCATGACCATATATGGAGTGGTGATGTCATGAGACGTGATGTCACGTGGCGTGACCATAATGGAGGTGTGACATGACACACGTAAATGCATTTTTTCATGGTAAATGTGATCTACGGTCACAATAATTGAATTCATGGTACACAGGTACTTCCTTATATCACTTCCCTATCTCCACCGAACCAGTGTCCATTCTGAGGTGAGACACCTCCATCTAGTGTCCACCACAAGGTATATATTCCATTCCATGAGCACTGGTGTTTTGAGAGATACCAGTAGCCCCCATGTAAATTCATTCTTAATTTACCAAGCTGGTGTACTGTGTGTTCTTCTAGCTGACCTGGATCCGTCAGAACCAGTTGACCAACTGCCCGGCGACAGCAGATCCACATCTCACCGGATTGTCACAGATCACCAAGAGAGTTCGAACCCTAGAGAACATGTGGACCTGAGCTCAGAGGATGAAGATTACGACACAGACTCCTCTGGAGGCGGAGGCTGTGTAAACTGCTGGGATGACTGATCTCCGATGTCTTTGGACTACTGAGAGGAAAGCTGTAAGATATGGAATCTGTATAGGGATACTAGATGTATGTTGATTGGGAAATACAATAAAGGTCTATATCTCAGCAGGAATAGAAGGTTGAATTGTCCTCTGAATTGGGCAATGCTGTGATCCTAATTATTTGTATTGTCAAAAGTCAACGGCGCTGAGTCAGCCGAAGCGGACTTCGCAACGTTTGCACTTGCGTAAGCACGTAGTGCATAGAAAAGTTCTATAAAAATGCAATCAATTATTACAAAAGGTCTCTCAGCTCTATGGGATGAACCAAACTCTACTCAAGCTCTTGCCAAGAAACTTTAGTTGTTGAGTAAAACCATATTAAAAGCGTCTGGACAGTGAAAACCCAGTAATATATGGAAGTTGGGCAACGAAAGGCCGGCATCAGCTCTGGCTTGCTGCAATAAGTCTGAGACATGAGTGTCCACACAAATTTAGAAATGGGCCTATCAGAGTGAAGCATAGTCCAATGCTGTGATTGTGGGGAGCATGGAACTATAATCAAATGAACCCAGGGAAGAACATTTATCTTCTTTATTATTGATATTCAAGGTCGGTAAGATACGGTACAAACTAAGAAATGTAACTAACGTACTGAGGAGCATTCTCAATAAATAATAAAATGCAATCAGCCGAGCAATAAGGAAATGAGTTGTTAATAATGCCACAGACGAAAAACAGTCTAAGTCCACACTATTGATACATAATGTATAAATGATAGATAAGGATTCAGGACAACGAGGCCTTTTCGTGGAGGGGTCAGAATGAAATTTGGACTTAGACTGTTTTCCGTCTGTGGTACTCATTATTGAAACGGACATCAACGTGGACTGCTGAGCGGTCGGCCAACAGGAGTGGACCGCCGCCGCGATGGCGCGGTGAGTAAATCAAAAAAGTATAAAGATTTGGAAAAAATGAGTGAAAGTTAACTACTGCCAGTGTGCAAAAATGTCTTTTGAGTTGTTTGTGTGTGCAAGATTACCTCCAGACACACAGACCCTCATTGCCACTCTGAGGAAAACAAATAACTACATTTTAGTTATTTCTTATCTGTTGTCCTGCAAACATTACCGATAATATGAAACCTATAAGGCTAGTAGACAGCAGAGAGTGGAGTAGAGGGGGATAAAACCTGTTAATAACAGCTTCCCTTGCAGTCGGTATTTGGAGGCCAGTCAAGTGGAACCTCTTAACCCATTTTGACCTGAGATCAGATTCAAAAAATGTCTTCTACATCCTGACAGTTTTCTGAAAAAGCTATGTTTCTATGTCAGTCGTTCTTCGATTTTTCAAAAATAGCAGCCCTACAAGCTCGTAGCGCGCCACTCGGTGGCGCGCTATGAGCTTGTAGGTCTGCTATTTTTCAACAGCTAAAGCATAACATAATGCCCAAAATGGGTTAAACTCTCCCCAAAACAAATAAAAAACAAAGTGTGGCAATGGATTGGGGGGTACCGAGAACCGCATACAACATAATCCTGACCACATAGCTGACCTAGGTTAAAATCAGACCTGAGATTAGCCCTTCCATTGCCCTATGAAAATGAAGCAGAAATACAGACTAACACAATAAGCCATAGAAACACTGATTCTGTTCATATAGAGAGGTGTGACATCATCAGTGGGTAGAGTGGATCATGTAATTCATACAATCATATAATTGTGAGCTTCAGTTCTTGACCGTTTCCCATGTCCCTCTACCATATTGCCGAATTTGGTGGAAAGCGACAGCAAAGAACTGCCAGAACTGCAAAAAGTGGCGGAAGAAGAAAAGATTGTAGAAATACAATAGGGGCCTTTTTCCCTTCGGGCTTTCCCTCTAAATAGGGGAGAAAATCATCTGGGGACTATACCTACTCTATGGGGACTATACCTACTCTATGGGGACCCCTTTTTGCGGGCCATGGAGAAAGGGTTGACAACCCCTGTGGTAGGGGGGTGGGCCTAGTACATGATGGACAGACAATATGACTCTTGAGAGCTTTGATCCCTTTGATGTTGACGCAGCTGAGCCACCAGTGACTTTGTTACAGTTGGAGGAGCACCACAAGGGTCTGACTGGCTCAGCCAGTTACACTAGCTTCCGCAGGTGTGTCACGAGGATCTGTGTTTGAATCCAACTGTCATGTTTCACATGTCTTCCCTTCTCTGTATTGATATCCTCGGTTTCCTGTCTCTCCAAACTATATCTAATAAAAAAGGTAAACATTGCCCCAAATAATAAAAGTAAAGGTTGCTCCAGGTTAAGGTTTTGCTGTTGAATATCCCTGACGTCTTTTTGTATTCTCTGGTTTCCTCGGAAAAAGTAAGGCAGCTTCCAATTTCTGAGGTGCTGCGTTAGCTGCGAGGTCCTCAGTCTGGACTGAGAATCACCGTCTTGGAAATTTCATGAAACACAATCTCAGCTCTTGAAGTTCCTGCCAGGGTGAGGTCGAGTACGACTGGCTTTGTTAGTCTGTCTGTCTGTGCTCAAACAATGAGCATGGTTGCTACGGTCACCCAGTTCACCCGGGTGTGATTTCATTACGTCAGGCATTACGTCAGCTGATCAGGCTATATAAGACCTTACACCACTCAGTTCACACGGTTGTGATTTTTTTTTACATACCCAACTTTGTTTATGCACATTAACCAGACACTGCACAAAGATAAATTAAACCCATAGTAAATAAAACTGAGAAAAATAATAATGCTGATCCCTTATACAGTAGGATATGCATACAAATCACACTAGTGTGAAGTGAGGGGCCCCTGGTAATGTTTGTTTAGTGCCCTAAACAAACATTAAAAGTCCATAGACTTGGCTGCTATATGACGTAATTTCGAAAGCCAGACATTGGAGACTCTAGCGCCTCTCAAAAATAGACAAAACAAGAGAACATAACTATACCCCACATGAACCAATTACAGTAAAGACAATATACCGGTACTATACAATATTGTCAATTGAGAGTAATATAATATAGCTCTCGCCAGTCGCCTCCAAGTTGGCCTAGGGCACTCTGACTTTGTTGAACTTGAGAATCAGTGTGGTGAAGTCACTTGAGTAGGAGATGGTGGACTGGACAACACTGCTTGGACATGGACCCTTACTCTAGGTGCTGCCACACTATCTAAAGAGCTGCGCACGTCTCAAGCTGTGCGCAGCTTATTTTCCGAGTTTTTAGACAGCTGGTGGATGGAAAAGAAGCTCCACCTCCGCGGAAGACTTGCGCGACGGCCAGATTCCCGAATCGCTCTACTCCGCGCAAGTCTTCCGCGGAGGTGGAGCTTAATTTCCATCCACCAGCTGTCTAAAAACTCGGAAAATAAGCTGCGCACAGTTTAAGACGTGCGCAGCTTAAGACCGTTTTGCGCTTAGGTGTGGAAACACTGACAGAGTGGTCTGTCTGTAGATGGAGAGTGAAGCAGTTCCTGGGCAGGTGTAGTATCAAGCCAATCTGATGGGGGTTGGGGGCTTAACAGATTCCAGCCCTGTTCCCTTATGCGACAGTTAACATGGACGCATTGCGCTTCAATGTAGTTGTTTTTTAGCTTTGCCGTTGCTTCGTCCAGCCTCATGGGCATGGTGCAGCGTCACCGGTAGTTGCTCGCCCTAAAACCGTTTTACATTTTTATGGTCTAATACTTTCACTTCAAAGGCGAAATACCTCTTGAGGTTATTGATGATCATGACCTTCTTTCCGGTCATGATGTCAGTACCACGTAGCAAGCGTAATGCCCAGTGTCTGTTGGGGGGTCTGCAGGACATTGGTCCGGTGGTCCCCCCTATACCTCCAGCACACCATGTGACTGGATGCCATCGTCTGTGAATCCCTGGATGTGACCATTGCCGACCTTTTTTAGGTAGAGGTATAACATTTTCTTTTGTGTGTAGTATCATCCTAAAAAATACCTGATTAGTAGCATGGTACGAACGTCTTTTTTTTGGTGTCCAACCCAACTATTGCTAACGTTTGTTTATGGATGAGGTTTCTGTCCGTTGTCGTTGCCTTCTCCATTTATACCCTTCCTACACACAGGACATGTGTCATGCATCTCCAGCCAGGGCACTATACAGTCCGAGTGGAAGTAGTGATTACAAGGCATGTGTCTGACCGCCTCGCCAACTTTGAAGTCCTCTTTGCAGACTGAACACTCCATATTGCAGTCTACTTGTTCCTGAGATATGTTGACTGTTGGGAGAGTGGAAATCCTTTCCTTCTCCGCTGGAGGAGGCCCGGTGTTCTCGAACCGATCTAACAACATTGTTAGGATGGCGTCCAAACCTCCCTGTCCAAACACGTAGTCCCCTACGTTGGAGTGCAACAGCGGCGTCCACATGAAGTTTGAAGAACCAGTGACTCCTGGGTTGTTGGCCCAGTCATGCTGAGGAGCAGAACCAGCAATATAACCAATCACGGCGGAAATTAACTGTTGCATGGTCATCTCCACGGATCCTGGGTGGCTCCCCGCGGGCGGTTCTCTGCCCCCTGGCAGTCTGGTGCTGCTGAGAGGTGGGTTAGGGCCATTAGGGCCAATGATTCCAGAGGCAAACAGTAAAGGTAAGATATTATTTTGTATGCTCCCCTCCAAGTTCGCTTGCGGACGATTTTCCGCAGAGGCTTCTCCGGCGCGACCGCCTGGCGGTCTGCTGCTGCTGCTGAGGGACAGAGAACCGACGACTTGCGCAGGGTTTGGAAGGATCCCGACAGGACGGATCTGTTGTTCTGCAGAGGGATCTCCACCGCCTGGCCGCCTGCCGCCGAGGGGCATGATGTGAAAACCAGCATGGACTGGCTGACCGAGACCAGCAAAGATCTGCTGAAACATCCCGATCACATCTGCGGCCTGTGGAATGGGTAGTACAGGTACGGTGTCATCTGCCCTGTTGGGGACTTCTTCCAGGAGATTGGAGTTATCTGGTACTTCCTCAATGAAGCCTGAATCACACGTAGGACATATATATTCCGGGAGCTTGGGGTTCACTTCTCCGTTACAGCAGTGACAGAAGTAGTGATGCATGGGAACAGCTCTAGCCTCAGCAACGCCAAGGGCAAATGACACCAAAGATCTAATCAGTGAAAGATCTTTCAGTGCGATGGTGGTACGAACAAAGTGTTGCTTTCTCGACAAAAGCAAAAAGGATCCTCTCAAAATCTATTCCCCCAACAAATATGCACAAAGGAAGAACAAAAAAGTGACATGATGCTGGTACTTATATAGGCGTATACGCTGGGCGTGACGTCATCATGCTGTAGTGGTTCTCTTTTTCGTGTCTTCTTTTTCGTGTCAAGGACATTGATATTATCAGTCACTGCCTTTAGTCCCAAAAACGGCACAGCTTGTTCTGGTAATTGGTAGACTTATTGCACTCTTGCTTGCTCACAATCCAAAGTAAAACTGTACCAAATAAAGCGTAAATAATGGAATATAAAGCATACAAACATTATACAACATGAACGTAATGCATACAACATGAACGTAAAGCATAAGAAAACAAAACACACCTCGCTGGATGCACTTAAACAAATGGGAATGAGGGGAATCCATGGCCGGCAAACAGAACGTACAACTGAAACAAAATCAATACATCAATCAACATATAAAGAAGACACATAATAAGTAACATAAATATTCACATTTAGAATAGCATACACAAGTACCTTGTTCCGTCCCGCACACGCTCAAACGTGTTGGAGTGGTTAGCACCGCTCAAACATCACATCCAGTGTGAAGTGAACGGTGCCTTTGATGAGTTAATTTCATTACTTGCGCGAGCAGAGCTACGGCTACGTACTGTATGTCGGTGACTGCCTTGGTCAATCAGGGATTGTGTTTGTGTATTGTATTGTTGGTGGCGTCACTCTGCCAATCCGAGCAGGGAATGTGCATTTTTGGTGGCGTCGCTCGGCCAATCAGAGCGCAAGTTGGCAGCTTGCTGCGTTTGTCGGTGGCCCCCTCGGCCAATTGGATTGGCTCCGTATGTTGGTGGCGTCGCTCAGATATTGGCTGATCGGGGATTGGCTGATGACGTAACTATATATGTTTATGTAAAAACAGTGGTTCCGAGGGACAACACTGACTATTATGTGGATGATGTAACCAATTTGTGTTTCAAACTTATATATAGGAAATATTTAGAACTATATAGAAATATTTAGAACAGTGGTGAGAGAAGTTGCGTGCTCTGCTCGCGCACAAGTAGGCCATGGCCAACTTGTGTGCAAAGCGTGAGTTGGTAGCTCAACAGAGTGCATTTCTAGTTAGGGTCTGTATCTGAAACATAAGGGTACATATAAGGTCTGTATATGATGATGGTGTATGATGATGATGATGATGCATTGACCCACATGACGTCACATGGGGCGGGGTTATAAATAATAGACACCCCAACACACGGTGAATCCGACCAATATGCCCATATATAGGCATAGATGGAGATCCGGTTTTCCAGAACCGCATTTCCGACTTATACTGGAAATGGGCTACAAAAAAACCCCATATATATATATATATATATATATATATATATACAAACATTGGCTTGTGATTGGCTGATCACCCCATAGCGATGATTTGATTGGCTGAGCAAAATACCTATTGAAGATAAAAGTGAGGTCGTGTCACGGATATATGAATAAAACTTGTGAGTGTGATGATATTTATTTCTTACAGGGTGATGTATCAATAGGGGCTTGTGGCCCAGAAGAACCTTTTGTACAACACTGATGGAACAGCCCCATAGATGGCCAACCACACCCCTTTAGTGGGTTTTCTGTGTTAGAAGAAAGAGGACCAGAGGACCATTCCATGGAGGACACCCAGACCAAACCAGCTACACCTGAAGCAAGTCCTGCACCAAGTCCTCCACCCAGTCCAGTGTCCCCCAGTCCCGCTCCCACCCCGGCAGGGGAAGGAGCCACCACGACTGCTGCTAGTGCTAACCATGCAGATCACCTGAATGTGAACCAGATCCAGGTGGTCCGTCGCTGCTCCACTCAAAATGTCACTGAGGAGACTACCTACTTCCTTCCTCGCGATGCTGCCGTGGCGGATGCAGGCACCGACACAGAACCACCAGGGGTCTGCTGTCCGCTGCTCCGCAAGTTCTGCCCATGTCCACCGAGAGGCCTCTTTGCCTCCCTTGTTACCAAAGTTCTTTTGGCCGCTGTGCTGTTTGGAGTGGTGTGGTCCATCACAGGGAAGGAGTGTCTCCCGGGAGGCAACTTGTTTGGCATCACGACGGTGTTCATCTGTGCGGTCGCCGGAGGCAAACTGATGGGCCTCGTACGTCTGCCTAAACTTCCACCCTTTCCCCCTCTTCTCGGAATGCTGCTGACGGGCTTCCTGCTGAGGAATGTCCCCGTGGTAACGGAGGCTGTGTATATCGACTCCCAATGGTCCGCCTCCCTGAGGAACATCGCCCTGGCTGTCATTCTGACCAGAGCCGGCCTGGGGTTGGATCCCTCAGCTCTGAAGAAGTTAAAGGGTGTCTGCGTACGTTTGGCAATGGGTCCCTGCTTGATAGAGGCCGCCAGCGTAGCCGTGGTTTCCCGTTTCCTCATGGGCCTGCCCTGGGTGTGGGGCTTCATCCTGGGGTTTGTGCTCGGTGCCGTGTCTCCGGCCGTGGTGGTTAACTCCATGCTGATGCTTCAGAAGGACGGCTATGGTTTGGAGCAAGGCATTCCCACCCTCCTCATGGCGGCAGCCAGCCTCGATGACATCCTTGCCATCACTGGTTTCACCACGTGCATGGGCATGGCCTTTGCCACCGGCAGCACATGGTACAACCTGCTGCGAGGCGTCCTGGAGGTAGCTGGGGGCCTGGTTGCTGGGATTCTCCTTGGCTTTCTTATCCAGTATTTCCCTAGTCGTGACCAAAAACACTTGGTGATGAAGCGTTCCTTCTTGATGCTGGGCCTGTCTGTATTTGCAGTGTTTGGAAGTAACCAAGCAGGGTTTCCCGGTTCTGGAGGCCTCTGCACCTTAGTGTTGGCTTTCCTGGCTGGCCTGGGCTGGGGAAAAGACAAGGAACCTGTGGAGGAAGTTGTGGGGATGGCCTGGGATGTGTTCCAGCCACTACTATTTGGCCTGATAGGAGCAGAGATCACAATCTCACAGCTGGAGGGAAACACAGTTGGTCTGGGCATAGCTTCTCTGCTTATTGCCCTGACGGTTCGAGTTTTCTTCACATTTGTCTGTGTGCTGTTTGCGGGATTCAACTTCAAGGAGAAGGTGTTCATTTCCCTGGCATGGCTGCCCAAGGCCACTGTACAGGCGGCTATTGGCTCTACAGCATTGGACATGGCCAGGACTAATAATGATGAGATATCGCAGAAGTATGGCATGGATGTGCTGACTGTGGCGGTCCTAGCCATCCTACTCACAGCCCCCGTAGGAGCCCTCCTCATAGGCCTTTCTGGACCTTACTTGCTGCAGAAACCAAAGAGCCCATTCTGGGGTGAGCCAGTCAAAGTCAAACACAATTTATCAACCTTTTTCTTAGGGACTGCAGCAGAAGCTGAAGGTGACAGTGAGACTCCCATAACCTCTGAAAGTACCCTCTGACGGGAAAGGAACTGGTCGGAATAACCTGTTCCTTCCACTCGCTACGTCCGCACGGGGAAACTCTCCCCTGTCAGGTGAAAAGAAGCTGCTTGGACTTCTCATGCATAGAAGGAAGCATGATGTCAGTCCGCTGCCCACCCAGGTTGGCAGAGGAAGTGTAGCGTCCAGGATTACATATTAGATAATTGACACGGTGAAAAAATGGGTTGCAAAATCGTGGGATAAAAATACAAAAAAAATCACACCCGTGTGAAGTGAGGGGCGATGTAATTGTGATGTAAAACAAACGGTGCCAACACAAACATTAAACGCCATTAACAATAAAGAGACAATATGACGTAATGAGGTACATTATGACGTAAATTTTCCCTTCATTGTCAATGGCGTTTACAAAACAAACATTGAACTAAAGACAAACATTAAACCTGTGTATAGGAGGGGCTAGTGCCCATCAAAAATAAAACCCTCTGACAGTAATACCATTCTATCACAATCTCTGTAAAGCGCCTTGGATTAAGGTGCTATAAAAATTATATATACAATATCTACCAAATAAAGTAGGTGTTTGTTATTGTGTTTATGCAAACAAACATTTTCCCCCCCTTCGAAACAGGGCCACTGTATAAGTGTTGTATTATGCAGCACGATGTGAATCTGATGTATGCAAATAGACTTGCCGGGACGGAACTAGACTCTATCATGGTGATCTTCCCCTCTGCTTTACATTCCTATGTCAGGACACCTTGTTGTGCATTATCGCTTACACACAGCAGCTATGGTTGTTTCTAGACTTTGTGTACCAAATAAATAACCTACACACACACACACACACACACACACACACACACACACACACACACACACACAGGGACGTACTGGGCCCATAATTCAGCCCGGGAAGTGGAGTTGCGGAGGCCTAGAGGGCGCTCTTCCACCTGGTCCAGTCCAGGCCCAGACCGGCCTGGACTGGACCGGCGTTCGGGAGTTGTCCCGAATTTCCCAATGGCCAGCACGTCTCTGCACACACACACAGAGAGAGAGAGAGAGACACGGTATGTACTGAAAAAGCTAATGTAATGTGCCGTGGGTTCGAGTCCCGATCCCGACAAACTTTGCTGTGTGTCTTCCCCCATCTCTCTCCCCGTTTTCTGTCAAGCTACTGTATATCTCCCAGTAAGCCACCCTCAGGGCGCGACGGTCGTGTGCACGTATCCGCCTGGGTGACGGCAGACTGCTGGCCGAGTGCTGGCGCTTTGGCATGGGGGGTCAGATCAACATATGGAATGAATTCTGTACTGGCCATATATGGAGATCTAAGGGTTTGAGGTCAGATGTAGAGTTGCTGGCCAATATTGATGACATCAGGGATCTCCATATATGGGCATTCCCATACTGTATATGGGCTTAATATTGGAGATGCATCCCTGATGATGTCACACACACAAAGGCAAAAAAGACACAAAAAGAGCCTATGTATTTTATAGATAGATGTGGTACTTCTTTGCAGGATTACATAATGCATTGTAATAATGAAGTATGTATATTCCACTTGGTTAGACGAAATTCTGAAATTTAGCCATTAGGCCTTTTGCAATAATAATAAGAATGTATGTACAATATTTAATCAAATGGTTTATTTATAAATAGATGCGTCCTTACTCCTTGCTATACACTTTTTACATGACATGGACATTATTTTTACAGCGTAGGAGACCCACGTTATGTACACTTGTACAAAATGTAATGAACTATACATGAAAGATTACTTAAAGGAGAATTCCACTCATTTTCAACATTTTACTATGGCATTAATATAGCTTAGAGCTGTTGTGTGGAAATAATAAAAAAGTCCCCCCCATTCTGTTTTTCCTAGAACTGTAATTATGAAAAAAACCATTAACATGGTGAAACACATCTTGATGACATCATCAAGATGTGTTTCACCATGTTAATGTTTTTTTCCAGACCTCCAGTTCTAGGAAACACAGAATGGGGGGGACTTTTTTATTATTTCCACACAACAGCTCTAAGCTATATTAATGACATAGTAAAATGTTGAAAATGAGTGGAATGCCCCTTTAAGACTGACGTTAAGGCCTCCTAAGAAGGCTGTCAATAATTCATTGAAGATTGACATCTACAATCTGTAAAACCAAACTATCAAAATATCATTCAAGCAGTTTATTTTATTTTATTTATCTTTTCTTTTGTATTGTTTGTATACATTGTGAACTATTGTGAATTCAGTTGTTTTAGTTGTATTGCACTTCACACAAGTGTGATTTGTAATGCAGTAAAATTAAAGGGTATTTTTACTCGAGTCGAGACCCATAAAAATGTGTCCGTGACCCACAAATAGCTCCCAACCCACTGTTTGGGAAATACTTTAAGACGTACCAACTTTTTTTCTTATTTTAACAAGGAAATATCAGAGTCTAAGTGATATTTCCTTAGTGTTAAATAGCTCTCATGATAGTAATCATGCTTGCAGAGTGAGAATGGGTGAGAAACTGAGAAAGAATACTCTCCTCCTCTCTCACAGTGGTGTGATTGTATGGCTCTATTCTCCTCCGCCCCTACACAACTATACCATGTGTAGTCATGGCGAGAGCTCTCTTTCTATTGGTGACTTGAAACTTATGTTACCTTTACCCCACAGCCATTGGTTCTGCCTGCCTTTCCCCTAGCTAGAGGCCACGCCCCCTGTGAGGCGTGTGTGTGTGACGTGTGTGAGAGAGAGAGAGAGAGAGAGAGAGATGTTCCAAAGGTCTTGAAGCAACTTCTTTTTTTGCTCTGATCTCAGGGACTGCACAGAGGACAGGACTCAGGATTGGGCCCACTTTTTGGCAAAACAATGGACCAGACTTTAGTAAGACTCATTTTATCATTTCAATATCTTGTTATTGGTTAAGACTGCAGTCCTTGAGAGTGCACCATACTGTAATTCCTCTGTGGAAACAAAATAATCTATAGATTCAGTCTTTTTATTGTATCTAGATTCTGTCACTCAGTAATATGGCTCATGTGGGTGTATTCATTCATACATGTCAGGACTTATTTGCTTGAATAGATTAGACACATGCTTGCTTGCATTATTATTTTTTCTTTTTTCCTTAATTTTTATCCCACATTTTTCACCCCTGTGTCAATTATCTAATGTGATCCTGGGCTCTACACACCCTCCGCCAACCTGGTGAGAGCAACGGACTTGAACTCATGCTTCCTTCATGCATGAGTGTCCAAGTTGCTCCTTTACACCTGACAGGGGGGAGTTTCCCTGGTTGGACGTAGCGCGTGGAAGGAACGCGTTATTCCAACCAGTTCCTTTCCCCTCCATCAGGCGCCCCGGCTGGCCAGGGGGAGGCAGTTTAGAGACCAGGATTACTGCATGTTTTTGTGAGGGTACCTACCCTAGGGGACACGGGGAGAACATGTAAACTCCACACAGAAAGGCCCTTTCGCCAAGCTTGCATTATTCTTGTTGGTGTTGCGCACAAACATCTCTATTTGCATGACTACATGGGTTACAATTTAGGCATTTAGCAGACGCTCTTAATCCAGAGCGACTTACATTAGGCAGGAACAAAAGTATGGGAATACATCAAATATATAAAATGCATTTATCAAGAAACATGCGTAAGCTAAGAACGTAACTAGAACATATCTATATAATGACACTATACATATTAACTATACATATATACTATACTATGCTATACATATGTAGGCTACTATGATGTGCTATGACTATATACAATACAATTATTGTGCTGTCTACATGACATGCTATAAGTCTGTTTCAAATGCTATCTAAGTCTAAAAAGTGCTATCTAAGGGGGTAGGATAAGTGCTATGGGCCATGATGGAGTCTGAAAAGGTGGGTCTTCAGACTACGGCGGAAGATTGGGAGGGTTAATATACAAACTAACATGTTGCCTGTATAGTAATCTATGTAATTGTGTAGTGATAAAACTACTAACCTTTTACTAGGACCTTTTACTAGGATATTATGTTATGTCAAAAGTACAAGAATATGAGGAAGAGGATTCAAATTCTGCCTCAAGTACAGCAGTCAAAAGGTTACCTAGGGTGAGTTGGTTGATGCAGAGGCCAGTAAAAACAAAACCAACCCACACTGTGCACATACAAAACGTCCTAAACAACAACAGAATGCTGAGAGCAAATGTCCATCTTTGTTTCATAAGTCATATGCAACGGTGCTCCAAAAGTGACAAAATATGCACTTACATCCAAAAGGAGAAATATTTTTTGCCATGTGACATTGATACCATAATGTAGAGCCTGACCAATGCCAGATTTCTGGGGCGATTCGATCCCGATATTTTGAGAATTCTACCACAGGTTACGACATTTTGACAATAAGACATTTTCTGATTAACTTCTAAGCAAACACATCACTAAACTAAACAGCCAACTTTTTGATAGATTAAGAATAAAATAGTAAATTGTAACATTTAACATTAATGATTCAATGTGTAGTGAGAGAAATAATTGTGAGGCATACCACTGTCTCTCTCTCCCACACCCCTCACCTCCCTCACCCCTTCACCTCCCTCACCCCTTCAGAATCAGAAGTACAAATTGCGAAACCTTAAAGTTACAAAACAACGGATGTAATTGGACCAAACATCTGCCAACGGATGGTTGGCAGATGTTTGGCAAAAGATAATAGTCTCCCCAATCGAGTCGACACCAAATGAAATATGAAACAAATATGAAATATACACATCAACTGATTTTTATTTTCCTTAAGCACTTATTAAGCCCTAATCACACTTCCAAAAATAGCCTAAGTTTAGATTGTGAACTTGTAGATAGGCTATTTTTGAATATTTGGACAAATCGAGAGACATTGTTTGCTTGATTGTTGACAGTGTTCATTTCAGTCTGACATCAGTCTGAGTTTAATACTTTTGTGTGTGTGTGTGTGTGTGTGTGTGTGTGTGTGTGTGTGTGTGTGTGTGTGTGTGTGTGTGTGTGTGTGTGTGTGTGTGTGTGTGTGTGTGCGTGCGTGCGTGCGTGCGTGCGTGCGTGCGTGCGTGCGTGCGTGCGTGCGTGCGTGCGTGCGTGCGTGCGTGCGTGCGTGCGTGCGTGCGTGCGTGCGTGCGTGCGTGCGTGCGTGCGTGCGTGCGTGCGTGCGTGCGTGCGTGCGTGCGTGCGTGCGTGCGTGCGTGTATTGTCACACAGGTAATCGTAGCTGTTTCTGTGGTAATAGTGTCAGTGCTGTGTCTCTTCCTGTGGGGAGGAGGAGAGAAGAAGAAGCTACCCGTCACACTGCAGGATCCCACAGTCAAATGTCCACTCCGTCTTATAGACAAAGAGGTATGTCCACTCTGTTTATAGACAAAGAGGTGACTGCTACACACGTTTCAATTAGGTAAGGAGGGGGGGGGGTCCATAAGGACTGTACTGTACATAAATGGTGTATTCATATAGCGCTTTACATTAGATTGTGCATTACATTTACGCATTCACACACCGATGGCGGAGGAAACCACCACCAACCTGCACATCAGGAGCAATTATTAGGGATCGAACTGGGAACCTTGCGGTTCCCATCACCGGCTAATCTACCCCTGAGACACTGCCGCCCGTACATACTTCTTTCAGAGAAGTTCTTTGTATGAGAAATACAGTAAACAAACAGGAGAATGGTGCGGCAGTGGCTCAGGGGTCGAGTGGCCGGTAGAACGGCCGGATGGGAAAACCATGTGTGGTACCCAATTCGATCCCGGGCTCCCCCAGAGTTAGTGTCGAAGTGTCCTTGAGCAAGATGCTGAACCATCAAACGATTTCAAAGCAGAAAAGTTGGGTATCTCAGAAAATGTAACTGAGCAGAGAGCGTAATGCTGATGAACAGATTGCCACTTTGTTTGTTGTCCCATGTTGTCCTTCCACAGGACATTAGCCATGATACCAAGAGGTTTCGCTTTGGCCTTCACTCTCCAGAGCATGTCCTTGGTCTGCCAGTAGGTACTGTGTGAATGCTATGAATACACTACTCTCTTCTTCTCCTCTCCTCTCACACCCTGATGTTGAACGTTCATGGCTTTCTAATTAATTGGACAGACAGACAGACAGACAGACAGACAGACAGACAGACAGACAGACAGACAGACAGACAGACAGACAGACAGACAGATAGACAACATAGCCTGCTATACATGGATAGACAGACAAACAGATCTTTATTGATCCCTGGGGAAATTGTTTGGTTTTATCATAGCAGCAACAGCAGTAAGCATGAAGCAGGATTTGTAGCCATCTGAACTTGGTCTGAACATAATGTATATTGTATCATAATACATTTTTATTTTGTAGTGACATTTTATTGTTTCCTAATTTCTGTGTATTTACTCAGGTTTCACTTTATAGCTGTGTTATTGTGAAGCAGCGTTAGTGTTTCCTGTTTTCCTTTGTTGCTGTTACCTGTATTGTCTCAGTCACCAGTCCCGTGAATTGCAAATAATACTGTTCACGTGTCCTGTTAGTTATTGCCAATACATGTTTGTGTTAATTGTCCATTGTGTTCACCTGTGTCATATGCCTTGTGTCTATTTATAGTACTCCCTTGCTTTCGTACTGCACTGCTTCACTGTCCTGAACTTTATAAATGTCCCCTCTACTACCTCTATCCACCACTGGAATATGATCCAAATATTCTGACCCCCATTTATTTTCCCTCTGCTCTGCAGGACAACATGTGTATCTGTCAGCTAAGGTGAATGGGAGTCTGGTGGTCAGAGCCTATACTCCAGTCACCAGTGATGAAGACCAAGGATACGTTGATCTCGTGGTTAAGGTATTTTTAAATATATTTTATTTTTGAACAAATACCAAAAACTTCTCATCTAAATGTTTGTAGTTCAGGTATTATAATTGTTTGCTAACTGCTAGCTATTTGTATGACAAATTATGCAGGGCTTAAATGGTTAATAATAGTGATAACATAACACATGAGGCTGATTCTACAAAATGCCTTCTAAATAAGTTCTCAAACCTTTTGTGCCAAGGACCCCTAAAATGAATGCATTAATATGCATTTGACTGTCGACCCCCCTCTGAAAATGTTTTGTGCCAAGGCCCCCCGGTAAAACGTATTAAACTATTATGTAATTATTATTCAACGCTTTCAAGATTTATTAAAAAATAAAAGAAAAAGAAAATAGCAGATGTACAAACTTGCAGCATGGCACGAAGTGACGCATTGTGAGCTTTTATATCTACTATTTTTGAGAACTACTGTTCTAAGCCAATGTTCTAAGAAAGAGTTTTCCGGAAATACAAGTTGCTATTATATATACACACTAAACTAACTAAAATCTAAAATGAAATGACACAGTTGCTTTCCCGGTTTTAATGGGTAAAATGATAGATCATAGAGACTGTACAGATACAGTATCAACATTCTGGTTTATTATCTTGTACAGCTATAAGCAGCGTTTCATATCCATGTCATAAAGTTTAACATCCATTAATTGATTTGTGATGTTTTTGTTGTAGCCACTTAAAGGTATATTCAGTGATTTCACTTAATTCAAATATAATTTTTTTATTTTTATTTTATATAATCCTCCCTACTATAGAGTGTGCTGACCATATAAGGAGTTCCTCCCTGTCCCCAGTTAACCCTGGGGGTCAAAAAACCTTAGGTTTAGTTTTTGGTTAAGTGGCCCAGCCTTCATCCAATCAGGATAGAGAGGCCAATCATGATCGGGGCGGGCCTTGGTGTGTGTGTGCTGTTGGCCTGTCGCGTGTCTCTCCCCACTGTAGTGCGTGCATGTGCACATCTTGTTACCGGGGCGGACCGGTTTCCAAATCACCCAAATCACTGAATGCTCCTTTAATCTATTGATCTTTTCTCAACTGTTGCTACAGTTTACTGCTCTCAGACCAAAGGGTCATTACACCATATCAGAGATAGATAGAACTGATACAAAAACTAAATATATAATAACTAAATAAACTGGAGTGTTAACAAACCTCTGCTCACTGTGTGAAAACTACTTGGGGGCAGTGGTGGAAAAAGTACTCACATTTGTTACTTAAGTAAAAGTATCAATACTGCAATGTAGAAATTCTCTGTTACAAGTAAAAGTCTGGAATTCAAAATGTACTTTAAAGTACCAAAAGTAAATTCATTGTTTTCATTGCAGAATGTCACATTTCAAGTTTTCAACTGAAAATAGAAGATCTACAAGCTCACAATGTGTCGCAATGCAACTATTTTGAAATACCCGAAATGTATATGGGGTTGAAGTGGTTAATGTATGTATTTGTAATAATAAAGTAATTAGTAACTTTTCAAATAATTGTAATGGAGTAAAAGTACAATATTTGCCTCTGAGATGTAGTGGAGTAGAAGTAAAAGTATTGGTTAATTGAATATACTCAAATAAAGTACAAATACCTCAAAATTGTACTTAAGTACAGTACTTACGTAAATGTACTTAGTCACTTTACACCACTGCTTGGGGGGATAACAGACTGAAATTACAATATATTCTATTTGTTCAGGTGTACTACAAGAACTGCCATCCTTCCTTTCCAGATGGAGGAAAGATGTCTCAGTACCTGAATGACATGGCTATAGGAGATACCATTGACTTTAGAGGACCCAATGGACTGCTCATGTACAATGGGAATGGTGAGAGAGAGAGAGAGAGATCTAGGCCTTGAATTAATCGTGATGAATAATAAAACATTATTTGTAAAGCACCTTTCGTGACATGAAATGCAGCTCAAAGTGCTTTACAGCACTTAAATTGAGCTGTTACTTTTTGAATGTCATTAACCTTTTATGGCCAACAGATGGCAGTGTAGTATAACATTGTAGTGGCAGAAGTGACTCAGGGCAGGGTAGAGTGGCCGGTAGAGCGGCTGGATCATGGGAACCATGGGAACCATGAGGTTCCCAGTTCGATCCCAGGCTCCCCCAGAGTTGGTGTCGAAGTGTCCTTGAGCAATACTCTGAACCCTATAGAGAGTATGCGCATGCTTAAAGTGAATGGCACATCGAGTGGCAAAGCAACAGGCAAAGTGAGTTTAACATTGTTTAATGTTGTTTAATGCAATCAGATATGACTTTTCTATGTGGATGTATGGGCTGTCAAGGCCAGAAAGTCGTTTTTTGCCACTCAGTAGGCATTCCTGCATAACTTCCTGGTTTGATGATGTCACGCGCATACCCTCTATTGCTCCCGATGTGCAGGTTGGTGCCTTGCATGGTTTCCTCCGCCATCAGTGTATGAATGTGTGTATGAATTTGGGTGAATGTAATGCACATTTTATGTAAAGCGCATTGGATAAATTGAACATTTATTTCTTTCAGGTCAATTTTCCATCCGACCTGACAAGAAGTCTGAGCCTAAGATGAAGAAGTTCAAACACATTGGCATGATCGCTGGTGGAACAGGTTAATTTACATTTATGTTCAATTTCAAATGATGGGTCACAGTCTGTAAGAGGATACATAATATCTGTGGCTGTGAGAGTGAGAGATGACAAAAGGTGTTTTATAGATTATTTAAAAAAAACATTTTCAACCATTACATCCAATGATAGTAAGTCGTTTTACCTCTACCTACTGCTAGCCTGGGCACCATTTCATTTAGGGTATATGATCCTGTCGGGAGCGGATGATATCGTTACGTCATGTTGTAGTATTGTTTTGTAGTCGACAGGCAGGAACAACGGGGCGGCAACTTCCTTTTCCTTCAAACCGATTTTTCTCAATAAAAGCTACAGGCTACGAGAGCTTTTATTGAGAAAAATCGGTTCGAAAAAAAATCCTCCGCTCCCGACCGGATCATACAGACTTTTGAAACAGAGACCAGGCTTTCCTCCGAGGTGGTGGAAAGCCTGGTGAGGCGAGGTTAACCTACTGCACACCACAGTAGATCTGGGAGGAACTTTCATGGCATACTGCTTTGTTTGCACAGAAAGTCCACTGTACCCTCCTTGTTAATGAATGTACTGTAGTGTACAGTGTACTACAATGTCAAATACAGTACAATATCATGACTTTTGTTTTTTGTCACACTATTTTAGACTTTGTCATAAAATAGGGCATTGAAAAGCATTGAAAATGTCCATACATTTTTCAAAAATAGCAGAAATAGCAGATCTGAAAGCTTGCGCTTGTAACGAAAAAATTATAAAAATATTTTAAATATACAAATAAATCACTGACACGTTTGTTATTGGTCACATCTGCCCTGCACAATTTGTGATTACGAAGCCTAAAAGGCATACAGAAATACACATAATAATATTCCATTGTTCAATGCAAAAAAAACAACCAATTACATCGTTAATCGCAATTAATTATCGCAATTTGTAATCATGACAGCCATAGAACCAATGAAAAGTATTAACAAGCACCTGTGACAAAATAACATTGGATCCATTGCCACTGGCCACACCTGCTCTTTTTTCAATTTCCTGAAAAGTATAGCTGTTTTGGACAAACACGGTTTCTGCCTGAAAGCACTGATATATCCCCTGAGAAGTACACTGTCCTTTGTCTATTCCAGGTATCACTCCCATGTTGCAGCTGATTCGTGCCATCACAGCAGACCCTTCTGACCTCACAATGTGCTCTCTCATATTCGCCAATCAGGTGTGGTACTTCACTTTCCTTTTCTTCTTCTCAGCTATAGTAATCCCGGCAGCCTTGAGTCCTAGCGTCACTATTCTGGCTCTAACATTTGGCGATGGCGAACATAGCCGATCTACAAGCTCACGATGCATCACAATGTGATGCAGTGTGAGCTTGTGGATTGGCTATTTTCGCGAAAAACAGGAGCAGGCCTAGTATAGAGTTTTGTTACAGTAAAAATACGTATATGCTGGGTTAAGTGGTTAAAATGAAACATAGCTGAATTTAGCTCAGTTCAGTTTAACGCAATGACCAATAGAGGTTACACACATGACATCATCATACCCGGGTTCCGGAAGTTATGCGGGAACGCCTACTGAGTGGCAAAAAAATACTAAAGTTCCAAACAGAAAAGTCCTATCTGATTGCATTACACGACATTAAACAACATTAAACTCACTTTGTCACTCGATTTGACACTCACTTTATGCATGCGCATACCCTGTATTGGGGCATTGAGTGAATTGTACTGTACCTTCTGCTATCATTAGTAATTACATAATTTCAGAACTTTGTCACATTTTAACTGAATAATGTGTCTTGCGGTTTCCTTACAAACTCTTTGTCTCTCTCAGACTGAGAAAGACATCCTCTTGAGAGAAGAGTTGGATGAGGTGAAGAGGAATTATCCTGATAGGTTCAACCTCTGGTTCACACTAGACAAACCTCCACAGGGTAACACACTGCTTTATAACCATACTTGAGTGCTTTATAACTGTAATTATATAAGTAGTATATTGCAATGAATTTGTACTTTAGTAATTAGAAAATGCTTTGTTAATGATTATTGTTATAAAATAGAAAATGCTTTGTTATGATTATTGTTATACAATACTACCACACAAATAATACCACTACATTAGGTGACGGAAGTACCATCGCAATACTGCTGGATGGCACTGTTGAGCAGCGTCACATCACACACACACACACACACACACACACACACACACACACACACACACACACACACACACACACACACACACACACACACACACACACACACACACACACACACACACACACACACACACACACACACACACACACACACAGGCCAGGGAGGAGGGCTTGTACAGTACAGTACAGTACAGTACAGTACAGTACAGTACAGTACAGTACAGTACAGTACAGTACAGTACAGTACAGTACAGTACAGTACAGTACAGCACCACTCAGTTCAGACGGGTCTGATCTTTTTTTTAAATAGTTCCACACAAGTGTACATTCAATCAGAATCCGCGTATACTCTCTAGACCAGCTATACAAACTGATCCCAGTCTATCCCAAGGTTAAAAGATAGATTTGATTCTAATCAGCCTGTTTAGTCATACATATCACCATCAATCATTAATCAGAAAAGTATAAAAGCCTCATGCTATGAAGAAAAGACAGCAGAACAAAGGTTAGTTCAGTCCTAAAAGATGTGTTAGAGAAAATAAGCACTGAATCATACTGTATTCTTTCACTCACATATTCACTCAGCCTGTGTATAAATAGTATTAGAATCAGTTAATCATATGAATAATGCGTTAAACTTCTTTCTCTCTATCTCGCCTGTTTTCTGTTCTCTTGACCTTTAGATTGGAGCTACAGTTCAGGGTTCGTGAACGCTGACATGATCAAAGAGCACCTCCCTCCTGCGTCCACTGATGTCCTGATGGTCCTCTGTGGTCCTCCACCCATGGTCCAATACGCCTGTCTGCCAAACCTTGACAAGCTGGGATTCAAGACAGATAACATCTTTGCATACTAGAGTATGCAAAGATGTGCAAAGATATGCAAAGGCGACTGTGGCTCAGGAGGTAGAGCAGGTCGTCCAATGATCCATGGGTCGGCGGTTCGAATCCCGGCTCCTCCTGTCTACATATCGAAGTGTCCTTGGGCAAGACACTGAACCCCAAATTGCTCCTGATGTGCTGGTTGGTACCTTGCATGGCTTCCGCCGAAATCGGTGTATGAATGTGTGTGTGAATGGGTGAATGTAATGCACAATCTATGTAAAGTGCCTTGGATAAAGGCGCTATATAAATGCACCATTTACCATTTAGTAGCGTGCAAAATACAGCAGGGCTTTCCTTTCAACATTTCCTAATCGTGAACAATTCTTCCTGATATTTTGGTGAATCCTCTACACTTTAGACCAGTTGTTCTCAACATGGGGACCTCCAGGGGTCCTTGAAGATGTTGAAAAATAGGAGCTCACAACAACACGCTCACAATGTGTTTCAATGTGACCGTTGTGAGCTTAGATACTGCTATTTTCAAAATGATCTTAAAATGTGAAAAAGTTTGAATATTTGTATTAAATATTTTAACAACACAAATCTTGTATGGGGTCCCTGGCTCCAAATATTTTCAGATGGGGGCTGTGGCCAAAATATAAACATTTTGGGGTCCTTGACATGAAAATGTTTGAACACTGTTCTAGATCCACTTGGCCGGCATATTAGTACAATGTTTTACAGTCAAACTAGCTCTGGTCCATAGCCTTACTGCTCTTGCTGCCGTTCGGCAATAGAGCTATGGACCAGAGCTACAGTCAAACTAGGCTACTGCTTATAAAATCTTATAGTAGGCTATTGTATTTCATATTTTGTCATTGTAATTATGCTGAAAAGGTTTTTCTATATTAAAACATTTCTAAATCTGAAAAAGGGTCATTCATTCTCTTTCCTGATTTCATGCAAATTATGTTGTCTTGGTCATGAGTTGTTTTGTTTTTTTTGTAAAGTAGGGCTGCTAGGGTATCACATTTCATTATCCACACATTCAAATCTTGAATACTAGACACATGCCACACTTGGCTACAACATCTTGTTTCTTGGGCATGATAAGTGGTGAAAAGTAGATTTCAATTTTGAGGTAGCCACCAATTTTAGTTTTGAGTATTTCCATTTTTTATAGCTACTTTATAGTTTATATACTACAACTACAACCTTAACTTATATTATACATTATAGGTGGTGGATGATGATGGTCATGGAAGGGGAACCTTCTGAAAGCTTCATGGGCAAAGATAATCAACCTCAAAATCTAAAAGAAAACAGTCAAAATGACCTCTCAGACATGCTAGTGTTAAAGAACTTTAGTGTTAAAGAACCCTTTTTGAAAAAAAAAAAGTTAATGATGTTTAGAATCTTTATGTGTGTAATACTGTATGTGGTTTTAGATATTTTAGATTTTAGCAGTGAGCCCAGTGTCTCTGATGGGGATGACCTTTTACGCAGACCCTGGTAGTCGATGGTCACTGAGGGGGCGCTTGTTTTACAGGCGACCGGATTAAGGTTGGTGAGGGGTCCGTTAAAACGACCGGATTAAGGTTGGTGAGGGGTCCGTTAAAACGTGTCCCATCAGTGCCCATCGAAACCGAGGCTCTGCGTAAAAGGTAGTCCCGTCTCTGATGTCATGGACACTGGGCTCACATACTTCCTGGACTACAATTCCCATAATGCTTTGGTGCACTGCTCCTCCTTGTGGATAGGGGGAGGGCTGTCTTACTGAGACAAGTAAAACAGCCCTCTGGAAGTAAGTGAGCCCAGTGTCCATGACATCAGAGACACTGGGCTCACTGCTAAAATATAAAATATCTAAAACCACATATTACACACATAAAGACCCCCAGGAAAGTGTTCTAAATCTTCTAAACGTCATTAACATACATTTTTCTGCAAAAGGGCGAAGTGTCCCTTTAAGCTACTCTACTTAATTGCTCTATGCACGGTATGCAGCACCTGAAATCCAGTCAGGCTAGAAGGCTCATCTCATGATGTAAACACTGGTGTGTGTGTGTGTGTGTGTGTGTGTGTGTGTGTGTGTGTGTGGACAAAGGATACACTTTCACTCATATCAGTCAGTACGCAATTGAGCAGCATAATGGCTCATTATTAATTATATCCCTGGCTAATCTGTTATTGGCCTTGTGTCCAAACTGAATTTAATTATAGAAAGGTGTCCCTTTAAGATACCCAGCATATTGGCATTAAAATCAGCACCTCTAACTAACAGCTCCATCATTAAAGTAATGGACACCATTAATCGTTTAACAATTACAATCAGCAGAGCAGACTATATGAAATGTACAATTCTTCTTTCTAATGAATAGCCTGCAGTCATACATTTAATAGTGTAACTTAAGTGTAAGTGCCATTTTGATGCCAATGCTTTTATGCTTTAATTGCAGTAGCACTACTTTTACTTAAAAGTCTGAGTAGGCCTACTACTTCAAGTTCTTCCACCGCTGGACATGACTCGGATACTTCTTGTGGGTCGGACTGGAGGGGAGACATGAACTGCTGACAGCGCGTCCACCACATTCGTCACGTTATAAATTTACACTCTTATCGCTCGGGTTCCCATTGGACGTCATTATAGCCTGCGCTCAGGAGGCACCGCCTTTCGCCCGGTGCTGCCTGCCGTCTAGTTTAGTTTAGTTTTTACTGAGTGTGTAGGGGAGGCTACTGCTGACTGGCCAGCACGGAGTAGACGCTGCATTTAACGTGAGAAGAACAAGACAATACAATAACAGAGACATATCACAGCGTGGATTGGATTGTCGGTAGGTACCTGCAGTTACTGTGGATTTAATAGCTGTCTCAGAGGAAAGTTCCGTTTGGACTCGTTCAGGCAACTTTTGGTGCCACAGCTGTCATGTGAGTTCTTTTAATTGGCACTTAAAGGTCCAAGTGGCTGACAGCCGCCGTTTGTCTTCCTCTAGCTTCTAACGTGAGTACATTGAACGCTTCGTTATGAAATGCAATTTTGACCATGCTCATAAATATGACACTTGTTTAGACAATGACTGACTGACTGTAGGCTACTTAAAAGTGCTACTGAATTATTTGTTCGTGCGTAATGTTATTGATACCGGCGTCGGGCTCAGTGCGGTGTTTGGTTCCATCCAAGTATGTTCTGATGATGATGGTGTTGGCGACCAGGTCCAAGGCTACAGCTGCCACATAGGCAGTTAAAGGAAAAAGTTGGTCCAACTTAACCACACTGGTTGTGTGCTGTATAGGCTACGTTCAAGCACAAGTCATTACAAACATGGGAATACAAGAAAGAAGGTGTAGGACAGGACAGGTACTTCTTGTAAAAGTGTCCTGACCCGAACTGAAGAAGTGTGAGGTTGGATATTAAACACAAGTTATTTAATAATTGTATTGGGTAGGCCTACAGTATGTGTTTATCAGGAAATTTGGCTTATTTATTTTTTATATCACTTGCACAGACTACGAGACTAGTCCTGGAATAACATTTATATTCTAGGACTGTGCAAGTGAGGGTCGTGTGTCTACTTATTAATTGCTCTATGCATGGTATGCAGCACCTGAAATCCAGTCAGGCGAGAAGGCTCATCTCATGATGGTGTGTGTGTGTGTGTGTGTGGAGACAAAGGATACACTTTCACTCAGTCAGTACGCAATTGAGCAGCTATAATGGCTCATTATTAATTATATCGCTGGCTAATCTGTTATTGGCCTTGTGTCCAAACTGAACTTTCAACTTCATTAGACAGCCGGCTGAGGCACTACCCCCATTCTTCCACCTCAGTCAGTCGGCTGTCAGAAGCGGCTCCTGTGCTTGTTTGTCTCAGCTGTCAGACTGCCATTGATTGCTATTGGCATAATGCAGGAAGCCTACAGTATACTGTATGGAAAGCACTTTCATTCATGACTGTCTGTCTGAGGTTTGAGTTTGTAGCTCAGTCAGGTGTTCACTACATGGGCTGAGGATTTGCTTAATGCAAATCCATGTGAAATAGTGAGTTTAACCGGTATAACTTGTTTGTTTACAAAATGCACACCTTTTTCAGGCTACTAGATATTAGGCCTAATGAATGTACTTATGACTCATTTGTTTAACAAAATCTTATTACAAAACGATTGTCTCATTCAGCTTTGCTTTTGTTGGATCCAGAGTAGTATAAAAGAGAGTAATGACACTCCCGTTGACTCTCATTGTAACAATGGAATGCGGAAGTGCTCATTCTATCTCAATGGAATAGTTCCAGCCATAGGAGCAATGTTTGGAACTAACGCCCGTCGCCCATAGGCACCCGCTTTGCAGCGAGATCAAAGCGTGTCACCACTCTCTTACTACATTACTCTGGTTGGATCTAAAATAGTCTTCCATTTATTTTATATTATGATTTTATTGATTTTATTCAGAAAGAGGGAAACCATCAGTGAATACACTGATACATGGGGGGGGGGGGGGGGGGGGGACTACTACAGAATAACTGTACATTGGTTCTTTCCGGCTTTTGTTGTCTGTCTGATTAAATGGGATAGAGCGACAATCAATTGGTGTCGGATTGAGGATTTATCGTTGTGTTAATCTGTATGTATCTCATTGTATTTCTATTATTCTATCTATTATTGTAGAAATTAATATGTGCCTGTGCCCTATCCTCATGAAATCAGCCGGTTAGTGTCACTCGTCAAGTTGCTCTGCCATTCACCGATAATGACACAGACAGCATTCTCAATTGTAGCTTTGACAGATACCTTTTTGTTTTGAACCGAACTGAAGATCATAACAATAACATGGGAATTATCTTTGGTGTTGATTTATTTTCCTTTTAAGGCCCATTTCATGTTGACCTTTCTTAATCTATCCCATGGTGTCCATGGGGCAAAATTAAATGCCCTTACGTACAAGCTGCGAGTTCCTGGAATAAGTGAATGACTTATAAGGGGTTGGCCCTGCATATCACCCCGGGGAGAGGGAAGCAGGATGACAAAAATACACCAGGGAGCTGTGTGTCACACTCACAGTCATGGAACAACCAGATGGACTGCTGTCAGACTTGAGCACCAGTAGCCTATGGCAATGATAGCCTGCATGCCTACATTAGTGTTTTTCAAACACTAGATTGATCTTTAGGATTTTATTTGACACTCGGGTATTGTACAAGCAGTGAAACCGATTAGCCAGCTCTTCAAAATAAGGGTTCAAAGGGGGTAAAACCTTGGCAATGCGCAATAAACATATTAATCCCGGCGGCAAGCCATTTAAAAAAAGAACTCACTAATTTTGGCAAGCTGATTACAATCATGCCACCAGACACTTTTATCATGGTGCGATTAAATTATCCACGCTTGCTATAGTGTTACAGCCACACATGACTATACTTTTAATATATAAAATAATAAGCTGGGAACTGTTTCTTACCAGAGGTATAACTTACAATATTGCATTCTTCATTAGCTAATAATCTGCATATAGAGAAGCATTTGTTAAAAATGGACAGACACCAATGTTTCCTGCCTAAACTTAATTGTCAATATACTCCTGCCTACTACTATTATGCATTCATCTTAAAATAGCTAACTTTCACTGCACAGTGTCTAGTGTCACAGGGTAAGAAATCCGACCTCAAAACATATTCCTCGAGTGGTGTTAATTCTGTGAGGATTAGTGGTTTCATTTCAGCAGGGCCCAAATACACCACCCATTCTCTGTAATTATGGATGTAAAAAGCGACCTTTGGCATTTGGTTCTTCCTACAGTACCCGAAAGCTTCCCGATACTGACACCCCATACTTCCTCCATGCCCAGCATACACCCCATCTTCCATGCATCTAATTCTAGATGCAAGAAAACATGGAATGCTGCATGGTTCAATCTAAGCTACTGTGCTCAAGTCTGACTCTCTAACCTAACCCATCGCTCAGAGGAGAGCCTGATAGCTGGAGTCCACCTTTGACCAGTGCACTTTGAGCTATTAGACTTTATGTATGGAGAGAACCACTTGAAGTGAAGTGGTCCTTTTAAGGTCGTTGACTCGTTAGTAGACTGACCGAGCGGCAGGAAAATTGCCGAAAAACACGTTTACTGTACAGAGCTAAACTTTAAGTGAACTTTCCACTTTAATTGCTTTTATTGCTTATAGGAAGTATGCACATTTCTTCACGTCTGAGTGACCTTTTGTACCCAAGGATTGCAGGATCCACCCACTCTTTGATATACCCCTTTGTTAGTAAACAAAGTGTTGTTAAAAATGTAAAGCTCCATCCATATTCCGATCAATCATAGTTTGTAAATCAATTCAAGGTAACCAATTTGTGTTCCTGTTCCTGTTGTCTGCTTTTTTGTTTAATCACTTTCAATTTCACTTGCTATGGTCATAATTATGTTGCTGGATAGTTATCCACATGGCAGCAGTACTGATGGAATTAATTTACAGCCATGGGTTTAATATTTGGACCATCGTGGGAAATATACTGTTGCTAGTTAGAATAGGTCTCTCTTACGTTTTGTAACGGCCTGCCCTGTGGTTATGGTGGTGACTATAAAGTACTGTTCACACTGTCCTCCTGAATATCACATGTGGCTTATTTACCCTCAGTGGATGGCCTGATCTTTTATCACAAACCGTTTTATGTCGTCGAGGTTCATTTAATATGTTGATCATGTAACTCACAAATTCATCACCATTTCAACAAATGTAACGTGGCTCTTTTGGGATTGGCTGTTATGAATATGTGAATATTTGTTATCGGCTAGTTGAGAAATGTTTTGTTTTATGATGATCTGTGCACTCCTGTTTTTTCCATTCCATATTACTAGATTGGCTGCGACTATTTGTTGCTTCTGTGATTGAATTTGGCCTGTTTTCCATGCATTTGCATCTTCTTGCCTGATCTGAGGATTGGACTGTGGTGCCCTAATATTTCCATGTAATAGAACTACTGTAGGGTGGAGATGCAAATCTTTGTTTCCTCCTTCTGACTTATTTGTTCTTACGTATCGTATCGTATACCTAATTCATGCTCCGTTGTATGACTGCCGGGCATCTGGTTAGGATGCCTCTCGAGCGTCTCCCTAGGGAGGTCCTCGATGCACGCCCCACTGGGAGACCCCGAGGGAGACCAAGGCGCAGATGGAGGGATTACATTGACTCACTGGCTTTAAGATCACGCCTCAGGATCCGCAATGAGGAAGTTACTAATGTTGCTCTGGAGAGGGGAGTCTAGGGCTCTCTGGTGGAACTGTTGCCCCCACGACCGACTACCGATAAGCGGTTGAGAAGATGAATGGATGGATGTATAACTGTCACGTGCTGAAAACAGCAGATCTTTTTATTATTTTTTGTATCCTTTATTTACCCAGGGTAGTAGCTGAGCACAAGTGCTCATTTTCAGCAACGCCCTGCACATAGAAACACACACACACAGACACACATTAAAACCTGGGAGCTGACAAGTACAACTTCAGCGGTGTTGGGTGAGTGATGACAATCACTTCCCCACCCAGATTTTTCCTGCCCGTCTGGGGAATCGAACCGGCAACAAGGGCGCAACTCTAACCCTTAGGCCACCGCTGCCCCACAAAAGCTCTACAAGCTCATGTTCTATCGCTCAGTGTTGAAAGAGCCCTTTTCTGTATCACATCCAACAAGGGAAAGGTATCAAGAACAGCCAGCAAGCAAATTAGTGCTGTGGAAACCAACACTGGGCATCGATCAAGATGAACTTATGTGGATGTACTCAAGAAAGACGCAGGAGCACAAAGTACCAACGAACTAGCCAGATGTAGCAGATGAGAACCGGGATGACTGGAAGTGAAGATGGAGGACTCGTCTGAGGACGACCTAGACAGAGAGGGGGGGAGAGAGAGAGAGCGAGAAAGGTACCCAGCATGGACAAAAGATGTTCAGTGGCCAAAGAAAACGCATAACAGCACTGCGAGACACACACGTAGCTGTAAGACCTGGGCGTGAAAGCTTCTAGTCTATTTACAATACCTCCCTGCTCTTCTTGTTTTAGATCACATGGTCTGTTAGGACCACTACTGGTTGACAAAAGTGGCAATGCATGAAACTCAAATAGAAATAAGGTGTGTTCTTAAACATGCTCTCCATTATAGCTCAACAATAAAAGCAAAGCATTCAGTTTGTGTGTGATGTGTGTACATGTGTTGGAGGTGAGATCAGAGGTGTTGGTGTGACCTAGTTCAGATAATCCATGTGTCTATTAATTGCTTTGCAACTAACCCCTGCCTCATAATGGTGTTATCTAATACACCTGTAGGGCTGTAGAGTAGACAGAAGTTACATCACAAAGAAGTGACTCACTACCAGTCATGGTGAGTTTCCCTACCATTGTCATAAAAGTGTCATGATGTAATCCCTCGGGTACTTTAGGCTACAATAAGGATCTGAACTTTGCTCTTGGTGTGTGCAGTGTTCTCTCATTCACTCACTTATAAGGATCTCTACAGAGCCTGACGTTGCCAGATTTGTGGGTACGAGACAAGTCCTAGGCCACCAATAATTACTGATGTTTTCTCTTTACCAATATTTAGAAGGGGAAAATACACACACACACACACACACACACACACACACACACACACACCCCTCTGACCTCTCCCTGTTTATGTAAAAATCTAACGCCAGGGCTCCACCGGGCGCGTCAGCGTCGCGTCTCCGTCACCGTCAGGGAATGTTCCCTTTTGAATCAATGAAGGGTGGCTCCACTGCCCGCATTGCGTTGCGTGACTGCATTACAATTGCCCCGGTTCGTTTTTTGACGCATGCGACGGAGACGCAACGGGTCCGGTGGAGCCCCCATATAAGATCATATTATAACCTCAGTTCTGTTGCGCAGAATATAATGATTTACCAGCTGGAATGCATCTTTTGAAAGGCAGCCATCAACAACCATCTGTTGCCTCGCCTGTGAGTTTTACATTAATAAGGTAAAACTCACATTTTGTTGTGCTGCAGCGGAATAGTAAATACTATCATACTGTTGGCTGTGGATGGCTTAATATGCCGTCATCAACTCACAATTCAAGGCCAAAAACGTCATTACCGTACTAGATCTCTGGCTCAATATCTGTCATATGGTGTCATTTGGTAGTCAGAGGTCAATTATTGATTAAAGTACAATACATACTCCTTCCGACGTTCAAACTTTTCTTCGGAAAAATCTACGGCATTCCAAGCTTCGGAAAGGTAGTCTCAGAGCTTTTCCTCAGAACCCGTGCACCTCCTGAACTCTCCGAACTATATCCAGAAGGTTTTCCGACAATGGAAGGAATGTATAGGCCTTAATATGTCGTAAATAACTACATTCATTCATTGTAGCAGGATGAGATGGATTGCATTTGAAAGCTCTTCTCAAGCCATTTCACTGACCTATTAAGTACACTTGCTTTGCTGTATGCCAGTAATCTCAACCTGTGGTACGCGTAACACCGCCGGTACGCAACAACCCCTCTGGTGGTAAAAAGAGGGGCTAGCGCCCCTAAAAAAAGGGGGACTTTACACACTGTTTTAATAAAGAACTCGTCAAACAAACTGTCATAGCGTCCCGTGCTGGATGCAATGACGCATGCTACTATACTGCTATGTTGTGAACTTGTGAACAAATTCAGCACTTATTATGTGGGACAATCGAGCATTCATATTATACCTAGAGCCACGAATGCGCCAGTGGGACTGTATGTCTGCTTGACTGCTTCTCTCCAGCGTGGCTCAGGCTGTTTTTTTTTTGTGTGGCTTTCGCCTTTATTTTATATATTTTATGGAGGGACAGACAGTAGGCTGACAGGAAATGGGGAGAGAGATGGGGGGGGAAGACATGCAGTAAAGGCCGTCGGGATCGGGAGTCGAACCCGCGACACACTGCCAGACTGGATTACCAGCCAAGGTGCCTGGACCACTGAGCCATGGCCCAGGCCAGGCTGCGTCTTTCTAGTCTATAGGCAGCGAGGAGCCGGAGCGAGTCCCCCCCCCCACTCCTCCTCCGCTGTGTATTTATAGTTTGTCAAACGCCCGTGTTGCGCTGCGCATTGCGCTAAACTGCGTGGCCCTGGGTAAATTGTTTTCGGTGAAACCCCTTCGGTGCTATATAAAGAACGAGGAGTCTCTGGAAAATATCAACTTTTTGTGTGTTCATTCAACGTGTACAGAAAATGCAGACTGCAGTGCAACAGTAGAACAACAACAAACTTTATTCTTCTCTCCTCTATCCCTCTCTCTTCTCCTGCTCTCACTCCCAGAGGAACAGAGTTAGACAGAGGAACTTTCAGTCTGACAAGCATAGTTCAGACCTTTTCCCCCACAAAATGATTCAGATTCAGGATTTTCTCTTTTTTTTACTTGTGTTTTTCCATATACATCATCAACATACATGAATATAACTATGATTATATAGCCATATCAAACACTGCAATTTCACAAAAAAACTTTTATTAGGACTCATGAGACTCATTCAAATGACCACCAGTGAGTCCCTGGACTCACTACATTGAAAACATATTTACATCGTCCGTCCGTCCGTCCGTCCGTCCGTCCGTCTGTCCGTCTCATGTAGTATTTTACTACACGGTGGTCTCACTCCAAGGGAATAACGGTTAAATTCTTTGGCTGATGAGTAGCTTTGTCCATCCTGCTGGTCTTGTGCTGGTCTGATTTAGAGCATAGATGTTGTCTCACTAGATAAGCCTCCGGAAAAGCAGTTAATTTGTGTCAGGGTGGCTCTCTTGTGTGATTTTTAGGGGCAATTCTGGGGGCATTTATTTTTAAATACAACCAACTTACACAAACTGCACTAATATTGTTAAGTCTTGGAATTTGATTATAGTGGGTAAAGCCTAATTTATATTTTGCCATACGACTGCATTGCCAAAGGTGAATAATATAGGCCTATAAATATGTTTTGCAGTACAACCACTGCGATAATATTGCATTAGACTTCATTTCAAATTATTTAATGCAATTTTCTTTTAATTATTGATGGGCACCAACACAATGTCAAAGTCTACAGCAGAGTATTGGTAGTCCACCGCAATGATTAACACCAATGAATGAGTGACACAGAAATCAAACCATCCGACTCGATTGACTGAAAAACAAAAGGCCAGATGTAGAATAGATTTGCTTTTCATTAGGGAAGTAAGGGTAACATTGTCGGGGCGGCTGTGGCTCAGGAGGTAGAGCAGGTCGTCCAATGATCCCTGGGTCGGCGGTTCGAATCCCGGCTCCTCCTGTCCACATGTCGAAGTGTCCTTGGGCAAGACACTGAACCCTACATTGCCTCCAATGAGTCGGTCGGTGTAAGCTTGCCACCATTGGTGTGTGAATGTGGGAAGTGAGGACGCTGGCGTCGACTGTTTGCCGCTTCACCTCCCAATGTGTGAATGAATGAACCATTGTAAAGCGCTTTGAGCACTTGGAAAAGCGCTATAAAAATGCAATTCATTATTATTATTAACATAGAAATTAATTCAAACACATGGCATTAACCACTTAGCCTTATACTTCATCATATGACAATGGTGAATATAGCTGATCTACAAGCTCGAAAATGTTGAAATTCTTTGGAATTCTGAAAATTGTTTTGAATTTCTTTTATGTATTCACAAGCCCAAAATAACAGGATGACTGTGGTTAAAGCACAGAACACTTAATTAGCCGAGGATATGTCTATTTAGGTTTGGACCTAAAACAGGTCGCTCACAAGATAGAAAACAAGTAGTGTTTAACCTCCCCTTCTGATAAGAATGAGAGACATGGGACTAGAAACAGTTTAAGATGACCTACATTCTGTTGTCGTTAGTCTTCAAAGGCTGATGTATTTTAGACTGTTGAGTAAACACGGAGGACGTTACAAATGATTCATGGGAGGAAGTGGGAATTGCTTTTCTGGGTAAATATCAACATATTGCAGTGCATGTTTAGTTCAGTGCAATTTATTAATGGAAAATCTGGCTTGATCATGTTTTGAGACTCATAATTTACGAATTATGTAATTAGTTGGCAGGGCTTCCCCAAGGGCTCTCCATCATCTCTATGTGAGCATAAAAGGGACACATAATGCAGACAAACACTAGCACTACTGTACATGGATCTCCATATATGGATATGAGGGTATAAAGAAATATTGATAAAATCGCAAACACTAATTCTACTTCATCCAATAGGATAGGGGGAACCCAATACAGGGTTAGGGTTAAACAAATGAAATTGGAAGTGATGACACACAGAAATATGCAGAAGATTGGAACAGGAACAATATAACATTGAAGATTTAAATACATGGATTCTCTCTCCTGATTGGCTGCAATTGGCAACCCACCTGAAAAAGTATTTTCTGTTTATTTGAGAGTTGGAGAGAAGGGGAGACCCCCTGTTACTGAACAAACACTCTTAGCAATGATTACTATCACAAATGATAGGGCTTTAACATAAAAATCACACTTGTGTGAAGTGAGCGGTGCCTTTTATGTATGATGATGATAACGTCATCATACATCAGCCAATCAAACTCATGGATTCCGTGTTCATACAGACGGACATACACACAAAGCTGTGCATAGGAGCGCCGCTCAAAAACAAAATCATCATGTCTAGTAGACAATAGACATGAAAAATCACACCCGTGTGAAGTGAGGGGCGCTCTTATCATACTTACAACATCGAAGAGGGAATTATTTTAAGTGTAACCTCTATTAATCTAATTTTAATATATTAAAGTCTAACTCCTGTTGCTATGATTAGGTGATGTAATGGTGATGTAAAACAAACACGGACAAAACAAACATTAAATTCTCTTTATTGTCAATGGCATTTAATGTTCGTGTTAGGGACCAGATGACATAAATTTCCCTTCATTGTCTGGTGTTTTTGAGTGGTGCAAACCACTCCAATAACCAGCTTTGTCTGTATCTATGTGTCTATGTATGTGTGTACCAGGTGAGCATGGTTGCTATGGTTAGTGTGTGACGTCACTGCACCACTCAGTTCACACGGGTGTGATTTTTAATGTTTGTTTAACTAAAAACAAACATTAAACCTGTGTATATAGGAGGGGCTAGCGCCCCTCAAACATATGGTGATAAGAAATGGGAGGTAGATTTGAGGTGAGTGTAAACAAGAGAAGACCTTTCAGTGTCTTGACCCAGTGACACTGAACTCCTGTTGTATCTGTCGGCTGCATAACACCGTTGTCATTCCTGCACCTTCAGGCTACTGGTGACCTCATTGCATACATATATCAGTATCACTAAAAGTCCCCTTTAACTTCCCAATATGACTTGTTGGACTTATTTAATTTGGTAATCTGTATGGTAGAGTCCCTTGGTCATGCCTCTCAAAAGGACACATTTGGACTGGCCTGGCGTTCTGTAAAATGTAGAATTCAGATCTCCCTAATTCTAGGTTTTGGATGTCTTTTCGGTTCTGGAATGTTGGCTAGGTTCTGTTCCTCTGACCACAGCTGATGTGGCTTGCTTTTGGGAATGATGATAACTGACTTCTTCGTCTGACAGACACAAGACGGTGCAGATAGATCCTGGGAATATACTCTCTGATCAGATTTTCGGTGGAGTTTCTTCCTTGGCCTACTGGGAGGGTGTGAGTGTGTGTATGCAAAGTTTCACACCGATCGGCTCACCGGTGCCTTAGATTAGCTGCTCACAGACACACACACGTCACACACTGACACACACACACAAACAAAAACATAATCTCTACCTCCTAGCCGTTCTGGCCTGGCGGACATTTAAAATTGGTTTCATGCCTAGCATTTGCTTCCTGCTCAGCTGAGAGCTTGCCTTGGAAAACCAGACAGATGTGAAATGAGATAAGCCTACCTACCATGGCAGCCTATCTCTCCATCTTTCTCTTTTGAACGCACGCGCGGTCGCACGCACCCACACTAGAGAGATGCCAAGTCAACCACAACTTCCTGAACCATAGCTCCCACAATGCACTCTCCTGGATGTCGAGGTTATATATAGCTCAAAAGAAGGCTCTGAACTTTCCCATAACGTTCAAGCTCGCTCTCTGGTCTGTGCACACACATTTTACAACTAAAACCCTTGAGTATTTGAGCATGACTCTGTGTGATTTCAAGAGTCTCTGCATGGTCAAGTCATGCAGATAGTTTATTTTTCCCTTGACCGGTCATTTGGTCTCATAGTATTATTATGGGGGGTCAGCAAAATCCACACGCGAACACTGACAAGTAGAATTGCTCGCAAGCAAATTAGGTCAGATTCACTTCAATATATTTGTTTAGCCTATAGTTCTCATGGCTTCAAGAATATGCGCTGGGTCCAAAAGGCGGGATTATCTATTCTAGGACTTTGTCATGTTCAATTTGTTTCTTTTTTTTTTAATGTTTTTTTTGCAGCTTTCGCCTTTATTTTATATTTTTTATAGAGGGACAGACAGTAGGCTGACAGGAAATGGGGAGAGAGATGGGGGAGTGACATGCAGTAAAGGCCATCGGGAGTCGAACCCGCGGCACACTGCCAGACTCAGGCTACTGGCCAGGGGGGGGGAGGATAAAGAATGTTTGTGTCTGTCTGACTTCCCTATGAGCTTGCAATCTGTACAGTACAGACAACAATGCATCTTGTTCCTCTGCAAATCAGATGTTTTTTGGTGCTGGTTTCCTCATAACAACCATATGGCCTATAATGTACAGTGGGTAAGAGTTTATGACGTAAAAAATGGCTTTGTAATGGCAGATTTTGACACTTGCTGTAAATATAGCCGAAAATATAGCCGATCTACAAGCTCACGACGCGATCTCTAGTCCCTCCCTAACATTTTAGTCTTTTATTTGTTGACTGAATTGTCGATATATTTAGTCATGATAGCTTCATTTTTGTTTCGTTTTCATCAGTGAAAAAGGTAGTCGTCATAGTTTTAGTCGACGAAATCAACACTAGTGGTGGCGGGTAAGAGGGACGACCGCGACATATTGAACTCTGTGGTTACAGTGTGCGTTTAACTTGTTATTGTGTGTTACTTAAAGCATAATGCATGTAATGTTCACCCCGTGACCACTCTCCTAATCCTATCAGTGGATCAATGGAGCTAGGTACTGTATGGTATGCACTATAGTCTAGCACACTGGTTCTCAAAGTGAGGTTCAGGGACCCCCAGAGGTCCTTGGAAGAGACACCAGGGGGTCCCCATAAAAATGAGGAACAGTTTGTTATAAGGTGGCTTAAAGGACCACTTCACCACTTTTCAACTTCTCTTCCTATAATTGGTCCTAACTAATGTTCATGATAAAATACCACCATTTCTTCCTACTCAGTCTGTGTCTCATAGGAAGGCTGTGGGCAGTTCAGAAACCCGTCCACCAGTGACATCATCGATGGTGAATCCAAGCTAATAGAAACGGCAGGCTTTCTTTTCCTGAAAAGTTGCAATGCAAAAGTTGAAGCCATCGTTCTCACGATAATACAAATCTAAATATATTTTAAAACAAATCTTGTTTAAAAAAAACAATCTGCCTAATGATGATGTCACTGGTGGACGGGTGTCCGAACTGCCCAAAGCCCTCCTATGAGACACAGACTGAGTAGGAAAAAATGGTGGTGTTTTATCATGAACATTAGTGAGGACCAATTATATGAAGAGATGTTGAAAAGTGGTGAAGTGGTCCTTTAAGTGTGTTAAAACCAAAATATTTTGTATTGTATTTTGCAAGCCAGTACGACCGGTGACGTCATCCGAACGCGTCGCCTATCACACTGTCCGATGGAAACCCAAACTTATTTAAAACGCAAATTAAACAATGAAAACATAACTCGTGTCACTCATTCATGGGGGAAAGTGGAGGGAAAGTGTTAAACAGTTGCAACACCAATTTCATCTGATCCGAAGGGAGAACTCATTTATCAGTTTCATTCTTTTTTCATCACTTGTATACTGCTGGAGTTCTCTTTGCTTGAAAATGTATTTTGTATTTAATACTAAAGAGCTGCAGAGACAGGGAGACCCCTGTTACACACCATGGCAATGATTACCATAAGAATATAGTGCTATTTCACTGCTTGATTCAGTATTTAGATATTTCATATTCATTTTAACTGCCCCGCCCCCTTCCTCCAAACCCATTGTAACTTCAACCTCCATTCTAGCCATGTTAGATTAATCAAAAACACCGTCCTTTTTCATGGGGTGTTCACATAAGCCTGAATAGATGATGAAATTACCAAACTTATTTTTTTTAAGTGAAATATCCCTTAATACATAACTTACACACACACACAGTTAAATATCACTTTAATCCCCATTTAATTTCTTTGGCTTTTCAAAAATGTCTGTACATTCCAAACATTTTGGGATTGACATATCTGCTCTTATGGGTGTCCCTGGCTGGCACAAAATCATTTCAAATGGCGTCCGTGAACAAATACATAATTTGGAGGTCCTTGATTATATGAAGAATTTGTTTGAGAACCACTGGTCTAGCTAATAGCTGGACGTGAGCACGCACGTTTGTCCTGAAGTACCACCTATAGAATGTTGAACATGTTGCTCTGGCTTTGTAGGGCAAGAAGTTGACCCCCAGGTTTATTTCTAGTTCAACCTACTGGCATTCCTTACTTTTGGAATGTGATCTCCCCTTGATATGATTTCAAACTTTTCCACAACATTGCACAAGTATGTTGAAGTGGCACCGAGTGTGATGTGACTTAGTTACTACCGTCTACCGTACCTCCCACCAAGAACCAATATCATGAATGTTGTAATATGTTGGGTTCTGACAGTCCCATGTTTGCAAATTAGAAGTAGAACAGAACACGTAGTGGCCTGAGTAGTGTGAGATTGGCCATTTTTGGAAGGAAAGAAACGGAAGGAAAATAAAAAAGGTTTGCCTATATAATGACATGCCCAAATGGTTATGCCAGGGTGAATGAAAGTGGTTAATGAATGTATGGTTACAGACAAGAATGAGAATACCAGCACTCACAGAGTAGTCCTTTAAGGCACTTTATTGTTTCAGCTTTACATGGGAAGGTATGCTGCAAGCAGCAACACAAGGAACGCGTTTCGGCCAGGGGCCTTCGTCAGCGTTGTAATTTTGTAAATGCTGTAAACAAAGTGGCGTGTCACATTTATACAGGTGCGACATCCTCCCCTGTCCGGGTAGATACACACCACAACCAGCTAAACCCCTTCAGTATTAAGTATATAAGCTGCAAGCAGGAACACAACAAAAGTGCAAACACAATTAATTTACATATTCAGAAAATAAATGATTAACAAAACAGAAAAGAAGACATGCATTCTAGCTAGGAGGTGTGTGTCACATCACAGCCACCATGGGTTGAGATGCACTGAGCGCCAATATAAAATCTGATTAATAATCTGCAAAGAAAAAATATGAGGTGGAGAAAATATGTATAACTAAACTTAAGGTGAAATGTGAACGCTTGGGGGTGACACATTTGCCATAACCCCCTCATACCCCAAATGACGCCCCTGCTATCTAGCGAACGTTCTTCCTAAATGTTTGTATTTGCCGTCATTTCTTTTTCAGATGGCCATGGCAGCACACGGCAGATAAAGCTCACCTAGGGAGCAGGAGAGGAAACCAAGCGAGGGTCTCCTCCTGGGTCTGACCTCGGTGAACATGGGCGAGACGGAGGATGAGCGCACGGCACAGGCCAGCCAGCTGTTTGAGAACTTTGTCAAGGCATCCACGTGCAAAGGGTCACTCCAGGCGTTCGGCATCCTCTGCAGACACCTGGACCTGGACCCTCTGAACTACAGCGACTTCTACTCGTCCTTGAAGGCTTCCGTCAGTTCCTGGAAGGTCAAGGCTCTGTGGACCAAGCTAGACAAGAGGGCCTCGCACAAAGAGTACAACAACGCTAGAGTGTGCCAGGGTACCAGGGTGAGTGAGACACTGCTTTCTGATTATTATTATTTTTTGATTGGCTGTATTCTCTCTCTCTCTTTAGGAAATGTTCAGGTTGTGATTGATTGATTGATTGATTGAAACCTTTATTTATTCTCGAAAGAGCAATTGAGGTTCTCCCTCATTTTCAATGCTGACGAGATTACATACAGTATATGAAACAATTTATGACATGCAGGTATAAAACACAAAACAAATCTTCTTGTAAGGCATAGAGACATATTGTACTAACAGTGAGACAAAACATAAGTTAAAAACAGTTACATATTGAGGTAGGGAGGTTCAAAAGCAGGTTATTAAATTGTCCGTAAGATATTGGGGTATTCATTCAATGTTTGCTTAATTTTCAATGTTTTGGTTGTACTGACACTAATGGTGAGCAGAGCAGGTTTGGCCACCAGCCAGGCTGACCATATAAGAAAATGAGAGGAGGCAGAGGCAGAGAGACTCTTTAGCCACGGTGTGGCATTTTACTTGGCTTTTGTTGTACTGTGTGGTAGTGGTACACACGGTGTGTGGTTGTAAATGGTGGTTGTGGTGTCAAGACGTGGAAAGCGAGGAGGCAGCAGGTAGCACGTTGGGAAAAGATCTGGGCTTAAAGGGAGTGCAGGCCTACTTATGATAGCCTCCAACACCTATGCGTGGCCAATGAGCAGAGGCTCGATTGGGTGTCGGTCAGAGTCCTGCACGGGTTTGCTTATTGTTTAATAAGGCAGAATTAGGCTGTAATAATACTGACATAAAAACATTCACAGAAATGTAGTGCAAAAATAGAATGGAATGCCTGGGGTGTTGCCGTGTTTTATGTCAGTCAGTTTCAATTAAATCTGCACCCTGCTCACATGGATAAGTGACTGCCTGCTGAATGAATGCTGCTATAATGTGTTTGCCTTTGTGGATGGAGCTATTCATGGTTTATTCCTTCAAATACCTGAACCTGTTCCATTGTTATTGGATTATTGCTGTAATTATTTCCACTTCCACGTAGTTAGTGTGGCAACTACAGTTGCTTTTATAAAGGCAACGAGCTAACAGTGCAATGTAAAGCCTACAGGATGCAGTAAAGAGTAGCTAGATTAAGTAATTAATTGATGTCCGGTGAAACTTTGTGCCAAGTCAGTAGTTAAACATAGTGATACCCTCATAGGAATAGTCTACTACAGAGACGGACTGTTTACACACGCGCGTGCGCACACGAGCACACTCTTCTGATTTCGCCTTTATAGTTGCAATTTGTCTAGATTCTGCTAAGCTTGCTGCTTAGCACCCATTTAGGCCTGACCTCAAAATTTAAAAAAAATCTTCTAAAATTTTCTGAAATAAATATTTTCACGATTTTTCAAAAATAGCAGACCTACAAGCTCGTAGCGCGCCACCAAGCTTGTAGATCTGCTATTTTTCAATAGCTAAATTATAACATAATGTTTAAAACACCAAAAGGGGTTCCCGCCCAAAATGGGTTAAAATATATTTTAAAATATATGTTCATGAACAGAAAGCACAAACGTATGACAGCTTCCTGTGTACAACTTTTGCGAAGCAGGGTTACAGACTCTGGTATTTGAAGATTGTGGAAGAGTTGACTGGCGTTGTTAAGAAACTTAACAACGTATTCATCGGACGGATCACTCTTTCTTATTGTTCATGTCAGAAAACCCAGCGTGTTCATCTCGTTATCTGAGAATCGGAAAAGAAGTACTTTTTTTATGGCACGTGTTCAATGCTGAACTTTATTCAATAATGTTGTATTCTTGATGGACTGCATAGTACTGTGACTGGTTGTGCTGAGATGTTCTGTTGGCAGAAGTCCATGTACGGTAGCCAACATGCTTAGCATAGCGTTGGTATGAACTCATATCTCCTAAAGGAAAAGATAAGACTTCCTGAGGGGAAGGAGGCCAGTGACTTATAGGCTACAGTAGAGACGAAATGACAGAAGGGCTTGATGGACTTTTTCCCCAAAACAACCACTAAACGGTTATTCTAAACATTCAGCTAATGGAAAAAGGACATTTTGAGAAGGATGCCCGTTATGTAGGTTTGTGTAGTCCGTGTCTCTATTTTTGTTATTTTTGCCTGCCGCACTATAGATATGCAAGTAAGATTGACTGTACTTATGCCACATGCCTGTGGTAATTGTTTCGCAAGTATGTTCCTTAAAATTGAGAAGAATAGCAAGCAGGCCTTGATGTTCTATAATCAGGGTGGGTCTGCTAAAGGGACATTCCACACAAACCCTTGAGCTTTCCTCATTCCATACTGATGGCAATGGCATCCATTTTCTTACGGTCGTCATTGCTTTCTCTCGCTTCCATGTTCATACAGTATGTTGACGAAGCAAGCTTCTGCAGTAGTCAAATGTAGGAATATCTATGTACTGGCAATGCATATGGTTATGTAACATGTTGTTTATTTTTACAAGGATAGAACGTATACAGTGTAGTCGGTCACATATACTGCACATTTTCCAGTGTAAAATGGGTATATTTGGGACCAACGGTAGCCATTTGGCCCATGGTCAGGAACCTATCTCCTGTATATTTTAGTGTGTGGCGCCTGGACATGATGCTAGTACTGCAGGGACTTACCCCGAGTCCAACCCTTGATGCTGAGTGCCAAGCAGGGAAGAATTGGGTATCATCATAGTCTTTGGCATGACTCAGCCAAGGATTGAACCCTAACCTCCCAATCTCTCTTCACGTCACCTTGCGGGGCTTGTAGATAGGCTATTTTCACTACTTCTTAAAAAATAAAATAATAAAATAAATAAAATCACACCCGTGTGAAGTGAGTGGTGCTACTCCGTGTGGGGGTGGGAGGCTGGAAGCACCAGACCCACAGGAACACACCCAGGGTGCCGGCCCGATTCCGGCGAGCCGCCCCGCGTCCGAAACGGTTGAGAAATGACAGTTACCGTGTGGGGGTCCCTCTACTGTACCCTCTACTGTACTGTACTGTACTGTCACTGTACTGACCCACAGGAACGCACCCAGGGTGCCGGCCCGATTCCGGCGAGCCGCCCCACGTCCGAAACGGTTGAGAAATGACAGTTACCATGTGGGGGTCCCTCTACTGTACTGTACTGTACTGTACTGTACTGTACTGTACTGTCACTGTACTGTACTGGCACACCCGAAATCACCATATATACATACAGTTAATATGTGCGTGTGTGTGTGTGTGTGTGTGTGTGTTAGGTTGCGCACAGGTGGTGGACAAACAACCATGCTGTTTTCGTGCTCAGACGCACCCAGCCACCCAGCCACCCACCCACACACATAGCTCCGTAAGGGAGTGGTTGCACCACTCAAAAAATAAACTTGCTGCTCACCCTCCTCCACCCCAGCTACCACCTGTCGTTTTGGATCTGCTGTTCGGTACTGGGGATTCAGAGTCCCTATGGTTGGGACTGACCTCATGCTTCCTTCTATACATGAGGAGTCCAAGCTGGTTCTTTTCATCTGACAGGGGAGAGTTTCCCCTGCCAGTTTGGGAAACAGTGGTGTAGGCTATATTAGGCCTACTTCTTTGTGAGAGCAATGTATGATGATTCTTTATTACATTCTTTATGTAACTATATTACCTTCTTTTTTTTTGTGGCTTTCACCTTTTATTTTATATTTCTTTATGGAGGGACAGACAGTAGGCTGACAGGAAATGGGGAGAGAGATGGGGGGATGACATGCAGTAAAGGCCGTCTGGATCGGGAGTCGAACCCGCGGAACACTGCCAGACTGGATTACCAGCCAAGGTGCCTGGATCGCTGAGCCACGGCCCAGGCCATATATTACATTCTTTATGTAAATATTTTAACGAAGATCTTTGAAACAGTGATTCACTGTGCTTCATAGCTGTTTAGAGCAGGCACTAGATCATACAGCAGGTCTTGTTTCTCAGGTGTCAGAGTGCAACAGAAGTAGAACATTCCTGCACATAAGCGTTTTGACGGAGTTCCAAGTTTTAAACTTTTGATCTGATTTGGCTCGTTTTCAGCTTTTTGCATTTCTGTTCCTCAGACAGAAGAGCAAGTGAAAAGTCACTGGGCTGTACTAATGGTTATTTGGTAATGATGGTATTCTCAGTGTGATGCTGACTACAGTGAACAGCTGTTTAGCACAGTCCAACATTCTAAGCCGGGGCTCCACCGGGCGCGTCAGCGTCGCGTCTCCGTCACCGCCAGGGAACGTTCCCTTTTTAATCAATGAAGGGTGGCTCCACTGCCTACGATGTGTTGCGTTGCGTGACTGCTTTAAAATTGCCCCGGTTCGTTTTTTGACGCACGCACTCACGCACGCACGCACGCACGCACGCGGTGGAGCCCCGCCGTTAGTAGCCCAAGTGTTTGTTTTTATTACACCTTTTGTTTGTTTGTTGGAAGCCAAACACACTAATGTACGGTGTGTATATATATATATATATATAACATTGCATCTCCCTGTGGCCTGTCAGTCAGATTTGTCCCGCCAGCCACAGTTTCATGATGAACTGAACTGTATATTACTACTAAACAAATGAGCTCTCATTGTGTGCGGTATATACCTGTAGTCCTGTACACTATGCACTGAGCCCTCAACTTTGCTCACACACACAGTGTCTAAAGGGGAATGCCACTCATTTTCAACATTTTACTATGTCAATATACCTACCGGCTTAGAGGTCTGAAAAAAATCAGTAACATTATGAAGTACATCTTTGTGATGTCACTGAGATGTACTTCATAATGTTACTGATTTTGTTGTTCTTCAAACCTCCAGTTCTCGGCAACACAGAAAGGGGGGACTTTTTTATTATTTCCACCTACTCCACCTACTCTGAGCTATATTAATGACATAGTCAAATGTTGAAAATGAGTGGTATTCCCCTTTTATGCTTCTTTTTCCCCCCAAAATTTTTGTCCCACGATTTTTGCAACCCATTGTATCACCCAGTGTCAATTATCTAATGTAATCCTGGGCGCTACACTTCCTCTGCCAACCTGGGGAGGGCAGCGGACTGACCTCATGCTTCCTTCTATGCATGAGGAGTCCAAGCTGCTTCTTTTCACCTGACAGGGGGAGTTTCCCCGTTCAGACGTAGCGCGTGGAAGGAACACGTTCTTCTGACCAGTTCCTTTCCCCTCCATCAGGCGCCCCGGCTAGCCAGGGGGAGGTAGTTTAGAGACCAGGATTACTGCATGGTTTTTGCGAGGGTACCTACCCTAGGGGACACGGGGAGAACATGCAAACTCCACATAGAAAGGCCCTTTCGCCAACCCCGCCTCGGGTATGGGCACTGATGACGCGGAGGAGAGAACACGGCCCCAGCGCCTACAGCGTCCCCAACGGGAATCGAACCCAGGACCTTCTAGCTGTGAGGCGACAGCACTACCGACTGTGCCCCCTTCTCAATGTTCTTAATGCTTAATGTATGCTTTGATGTACAATAGCTAGCACAAAAGAACAGATACGTAGTAAGCCTGTCACACAAACCTATGGGAAATGCAAAACATGCAAACATGTCGCAACCCTACATAGATTTGAGAGATTTTGTGTAGAGGGGGAAAAGGGAAGTGCCTAGTATAGACCCCTGGGGGACTCCACGAAGTAGATGGGTTTAAGTGGTTAAAAAGGATTTCATGGCGTTTCAGGCGTTTGCTGTGTAGGCCCTGTGTATGTTATTAATGCTGTGATGGTAATTTAACAACTTAAACCCCATATAGTTGGGGGTTAAGTGGTTAAGTGGTTTATCCACTTAAACCCTTAGTTGACCCGACCGGGGTCTCTGGCATCGCAGTTCAACCTGTTGTTGTGAGCATGTAGCTCCGCTATGGACAAATCCATGGAGCAGTGCCCTGTAGGCCAGGTGTAGGCAATCAGTGCTGTTGTGTGAAGCTGCACTTAACCGCATCTGTGCCAAACGTAGATCTCGTGAAAAGCTATTAAGGTCACCTGGGCTTCCGCGGCTAGCATCCACAGGCCTCTCATTTTAGAAACGGCGTACATAACATGATAATCCGTGGTACACGCGCACAGGGTTATTAGTCTTATGCTTAGAATGGCATAAAATGCCATCTTTTTAGCCTATTAATACGTACGTTAATCCACGCCACGCTGATCACCATCGCTGATCACCATCGCTGATCACAGAGCTTGTCCACTCCCTTCCCTTCCCTATACACAACATAGCCAGGACTAATCGCTTCCGGGGAGGGCGGAAGTCTCCTATGCTTATGTCGCTGATTTGTCTGGCACTGGTACTGGTTCTGGCCTGGAGGGCTGCCTGGCTCTTATTGTGTTTTAATGGTACAATGCAGAGTATGGCCGCCCAGCATAGATATACAAAAAAATTAGATGCCTCATTGGCTGCTGCAGCGGAAGTGTGCAGGAAGAGTGCTGAAGGCACCCTGCGTCGCTGCCCAAGTGACGTCACTCATGAAACTCCTCCATGTTTCTCGCTGCCACTAAAGTGACTACTGGCCAAGCACAGCGCGTCTTTTCCGGGACTTATGTTACGCTCGCTTCCACTATACTTCGCAAGGACTCTCGGGGAAATGTTGTCCCCTCTTGAGAACACTGCACGCCCCAGAGCCGGAAGAGGCCTTTACACAGTATGTCTATGGCGCCCAGGGCACCCCTCCATGGATTTGTGTATACTCTCCAAATATTCACCCCAGAATAGGGCTGCTAGAGTGTTTATTATCAGGGGTAGAGTGGCCGGAGGTTCCCAGTTCAATCCCAGGCTCCTCCAGAGTTGGTGTGTCCTTGAGCAAGACTCTGAACCCAACCTGCTCCTGATGAGCCGGTTGCTGCCTTGCATGGTTTCCTCCACCATCGGTGTATGAATGTGTTTGTGAATGGGTGAATGTAATGCAATTTGGATAAAAGTGCTATATAAATGCACCATTTACCATTTGGGGCATATTCACACGTGTGAAAAAACATGGCAGATGTTATGGTAGTGTGAATGCTGCTACCGTTCCCCGAGCGGATCACCCAACCATTCCCGGGACCGCATGGAGGTAAATCTCGGGTACACGATTGAAGTGTACTTGGATACGGGCCGATGCAATGTGCAAAAGCATTGAATACAGTTGAATGAGGTGTACTCGGGTGCGGCAGAATCGAGGCCAATGTGAATCATGGCCAGCGGGGACCAGTGAATCGTATCTGGGAACAGTTTGAATCAAACAAACTCAGTGTGATTCTGCCCTGGTTATGCATACAGCTTGACTTGTTCTCTCACATGATGAACATAATGAAAGTCACCAAATGTTGTCTGTGTTCCGTCTCTGCCTTTTGGTTTTTGCTCACCCTCCCTCTCCTCTTTTTCAACCCTGTACAGTGTCTCATCATCGGCGGGGGTCCATGTGGTTTACGCACAGCCATCGAGCTGGCCCTGGGTGGATGCAAGGTGGTGGTGATTGAAAAAAGAGACACTTTCTCAAGGAACAATGTGCTGCACCTGTGGCCCTACACCATCCATGACCTCAGGGGCCTGGGGGCCAAAAAGTTCTATGGCAAGTTCTGCGCCGGAGCCATCGACCATGTCAGTGAGTGTTTTTCCCTTTTTCCTTTTTTTCAGTGCAGAAAGCAGTTAGGGATGTAGCTCTGGTCCATGAGTTATGGACCAGAGCTACATCCCGTGGAAAGGGGGCGGGAAATGGCTGTGAGACGGGCCTATTTGTCAGGGGAGAATTTACTTAGGAAATAAGTCCCCAGGACTTTTTGTGTTATGCTTTTAGCTCAAATGTCAATAAGGTTATTTATTTGTGCACTTTCAAATCCTCACAAATGTGTCTTTCTTTTGGGCAGTAATTTATTTATATTTAGTAATTTATTTCCTGTGTAACCAGAGTATTTTCTTCCGCTAGTCTAGTTGCTGCACTATGCAGCTCCATGGTGGGATGTTCCCATCATGCCCCACCTCTTCCTGTCCACAGTGTCCAGCATTAGCAACTTGTGTCACATATTAATATCTCCTCCTGTCATAGTGTGTGTCACCTAATATCTCCTCCTGTCATAGTTCCCTTATCACTAACCCGTTATTATATCAGCTAAATGTCTTCTCGTGTGTTCCTGTCAGATGCCCAGAAAAGCTACCAAAGAGACCAGCTGACTAATGACCATACTATACCAAATAGTTATTTGATGCACTCCTCTTTGATGCACTCCTCTTGCACTCCTTGAACTCCCTTTAGTCTACAGGAGCATAAGGCTATTCAAGAAGCATAATGTAGATACGCCCTACTTGTGCAGTTTTATTTATTTTTGAAGGAGCGCAGGGAAACTTGAATTGAGGCTGTAAAAGAAAAAATATCTACTGTATATCACATCATATATCCTTGTCATGAATCAACCTTAAAGGCTCCATTTTGACCATTCGTACTCCGAATTAAATGACCACTCAGAGTTTTGCAGTGTGGGGTTGGAAAGCTACCTGCCAGACGTGTCCTACAATTTCACAGCTCGATAACTATGTTCCAGTTGAACATAGTTATGGTATATTTTTATACCATCTTAAGCCACTACTGGCAAGGATGCGGCATAACTTAGTTTCTAACACCCTTCCAGGTGTCTCTGGATGACGTGGCCAGTGGCCTCGTTTAGGAATATGAATGGCAGCAGCCAGCAACCTTCGCTGATTAATAAGTATTGAAATAACTGATCTGAATTTGAAATACTCATTTGGATGATTTGATCTGTACCGTAAGATTTTCTTGTTTTATGTGGTTGTGACATGAGCACATTTTGGGGTACGTGTGTAAATCTCTGCACCTGTGCATGCATTTCCTTTTCGCCTCCAGGTATTCGCCAGCTCCAGCTCATGCTGCTGAAGGTGTGTTTGATCTTAGGGGTAGAGATTCACGTCAATGTGGAGTTTGTCAAAGTCCTGGAGCCGCCAGAAGAACAGCACGGTGACGGTGAGTGGGCTGAGAACTGTTGCCGGCGGACATGAAGAGTGATGAGTGACAGTGAGGCGTGATTATGAATCCCACCACAGCTCTAGGATAGGACCCGTCTGATTGGCTCCCGGGCAGGCCTAGATTTACTGAGGTTAGGTTTAGGCATAGTTGCAAAAACGAGAACTGTCAATCACAGCGACTGCTGCCTATAGCTGCGGTGGGCTCCATAATAATGTGACAGGCACACACAGTCAGGCTGTCCATGTCAGTCCACTGAGTGTCAGCGCAGTGGACATGCACGCACACAGTGGTGGGAAGTGGGAACACACACACACACACACACACACACAGAGTGTGCTTTGCACAACAACGCTATATATAGATCTGGTGCCTGCAGACAACGTATGTTTTGGTGAACCAAGGTTTTCCTGCAGACGTAACGAGGCCTTAGTGGAAGAAATCATAACGTCTGAAATACTATCTATTGATAGAACGGCAGTAAAATAGCACTGGAAAGTCACTATCAGCAAAGAGCAAACTCTAAGGGCCTCAGGAGATCATGAATGTCCTAAATACAAACTCTAAGGGCCTCAGGAGATCATGAATGTCCTAAATACAGATCATAGACGTCCTAAATGAAATGCAGATCATGGATATCCTAAATATACTAGGTGGTAACTGTCGCGCATTATCACTCCTAGCGAAGCTCCTTGCTTACTGCACACTAGCTACAATGTTATGATAGTCAGTGTGTCTTATATGTACATTGTGTCTTTATAGAAGAGCTGTAGAAAACTGGCAAGAATAGAAGACCTTATGAGGACTAGTATATAATAATTTTCACAAGAATACCGCTTCTCAAATCAGCGCAGCACTTCTAAATTACTTTAACCCATTTTGACCTGAGATCAGATTCTAAAAATGTCTTCTACGTCCTGACAGTTTTCTGAAAAAGCTGTTTCTATGTCAGTGGTTCTTCGATTTTTCAAAAATAGCAGACCTACAAGCGAGTGGCGCGCTACGAGCTTGTAGATTTGCTATAGATATGTAGATCTGCTAGATATAAACGCTATGTTTGCTAAGATTGAATATCAGCAAAAGCAGAAAAAACACCCTGCAGAACTCCAGATTAGATGAATAGTCTTTTAGGTGCCCAATAATGCAATAGGAATGAAGATGTAGCCAGCACACAATGAATGTCCTCTTTCTCGTGGTTCATTTACCTCCGTTAGACAGACAACGGACGCGTTTAGGCCTGCTGAGGAAGGCATATCAGGCCAAAACACGTCAGTTGTTTAACAGAGGTACATAAACCATGTGTAAACCACATCCATTGTGTGCTGGCTAGTGGCTACTGCTTCATTCCTACAGTGTGTTTGCACCAGAATAGGGACCTTAGGGTTCAAGTGATTAAAACCATTTTGACCTGAGATCAGATTCTAAAAATGTCTTCTACATCCTGACAGTTTTCTGAAAAAGCTATGTTTCTATGTCAGTCGTTCTTCGATTTTTCAAAAATAGCAGACCTACAAGCTCGTAGCGCGCCACTCGGTGGCGCGCTATGAGCTTGTAGATCTGCTATTTTTCAATAGCTAAAGCATAACATAATGCTAAGACCAAAAGGGGTTCCCGCCCAAAATCTGTTAAAACTATATCTGCACATGGCTCCAGATGTATCCTACCAAGCATCTGTAGAACTGGGAACTTCCAGTTTCTGAGTAGTGAAGGTAAACATTTACATGATATTTAACCCATTTAGGCCTGACGTCGAAATAAAAAAAACGTTCGCTCTGAAAGAATATATATTCAAAGATTTGTGCCGCATTTTTATGATTTTTCAAAAATAGCAGACCTACAAGCTCGTAGCGCGTATGAGCTTGTAGATCTGATATTTATCAATAGCTAAAGTATAACATAATGCTTATAGTTAAAACACCCACTCCAGAGTGGGTGTGGTTTAAATAGTATCCATATAGGACTGTGTGATATTCTTGGCCACGTGTCCAACACTTTGGTGCGTGTCTTTTTAGGTCCAGGTTGGCGAGCTGAGGTCCGGCCCGCTGACCATCCCGTGTCCGAGTTCGACTTTGACGTTGTGATCGGCGCGGACGGACGCAGAAACACACTGGACGGTGAGAGAGAGAGAGAACACGAGAGAAACAAACTTAACAAAGTGCATTTGTGAAAACCTCAGCTAAACGTGAGAATGAGATGGGCCAGGGGGGATTTTGTGGCAATGCAGAACATTTTTCAAATATGAGTGACATTGAGGACTATTTGTACTGGAAGCATCATGTTGCACTGGTGCTGTGGGCCGTTGGATAGAAGCATTTCCTGTTGACCTAGTTATAGATGGGGCTCAATAGAGTATGTGGGGTCAAGTCTGTGTCTGCACAGTGTGTGTGTACATGCATGTACTGTATGTGTGTATCTGTAACAAACTGCAAGCCAGTAATAATTGTAACTGTGGGAGAGTGTTAAGTTAAACCATTTGTCAATGTCAAGTCTTACCCCGAATGGTCGACGACTACTGATTGATGTGGTATGTGTGTGTTTGCGGTTGTTTGCAGACATACAGCCGTTCATTAGAACTGGTAAACGGCCAACTTCAGAGGCTTTAGTGACCCCTTATGGGCTTATGAGTGCAAATTGGTCTAAAGTATGTCAAAAGCTTCCTCCAATGTTTCTTGAAGTCCGTTAAGCTGAAAAAATGTGTTGGGTTTATAGGCTTTGAATTGTCTTATCTTCTTTTGCAACTTTTATTGGACCTTGCTCCAGCCTTGCTGAATGTGTATGACACTGTTCTAAGTAATAGTAGAAAGGTTTTGACAACATTTGTTTTTGTGAGGCTTTTTATCTGGAGGCTACAATAGAGAGTATGCGCGTGACATCATCATCAAACCCGGAAGTTATGCAGGAATGCCTACTGAGTGGCAAAAACTACTTTCTGGCCTTGACAGCCCATGCATCTAAACAGAAAAGTCCTATCTGATTGCATTAAACAACATTAAACAATGTTAAACTCACTTTGCATGTTGCTTTGCCACTCGATGTGCCATTCACTTTAAGCATGCGCATACTCTCTATTGAGTACCACAGACGAAAAACAGTCCAAATTTCATTCTGACCCCTCCACGAAAAGGCCTCGTTGTCCTGAACCCTTATCTATCATTTATACATTATGGATCAATAGTGTGGACTTAATGTCTGTGGCATTCAATGAACAGCCTATATACAAATGGTGTATTTGGTAATGGTATATTAATTTAGTAAATGGCCATTCCTCTGCAGGGTTCAAACGCAAAGAATTCAGAGGGAAGTTGGCCATCGCTATTACGGCTAACTTTGTCAACAGGAACACCACAGCAGAAGCCAGTGTGGAGGAGATCAGTGGCGTCGCCTTCATCTTCAACCAGAAGTTCTTCCTCGAGCTCAAAGAAGACACGGGTGAGTTGAAATTCAGTGGAAAAAATATACAAAAACTAACCACCCGAATAAATAGAAAACGGTATACATAATTGCAGCAGGGGAAGAAGATTGTGACATTTCTTCTTTAGGTGAAGAGACAAATTAAAGCAGCAATCCAGAACTACCTTTAGTGAATAAAACAATCTGTAGAGTATGTTAATACAGTATACAGTAACTAGCACATATTAAAGCAGTGGTTGTCTCCCTGCTGAGGAGGAATTAATCCATTCAGGCCTGACGTCGAAATTAAACAAAAAAAGTTGTCTAAATCATGACAATTTTCTGAAAGATTTGAGGCACATTTTAACGATTTTTCAAAAATAGCAGACCTACAAGTTCATAGCGCGCCACTCGGTGGCGCGCTATGAGCTTGTAGATCTGCTATTTTTCAATAGCTAAATTATAACATCATGTATGTAACCACCAAAAGGGGTTCCCGCTCAAAATGGGTTAAATGTACTATAGATTAAATGATTGATTGATTTATTAACGGTTTGCAGAATTACAGTACATTTCAAGTACAACTCAATACAAAGACTGTTAACTGTGAGTGGACGACACCATAAAGCATTACACTTGTTTACAATAGGGCTCACCATTTTCAATTCATCAATAAATCATCAATAATAATATATGAAACGTAAAACCTGCTGTACGTCTTAGATTATTTACAACTATATACATTAGGGGTGTCAAAAAAAATCGATTAGAATCGCGATTCCGTTATGAACGATTCAAACTCGATTCATAATTTCCAAAAATCGATGGTGTTTGTGATATGAAATGTAAGCTCACCCTAATCACAGTAAACATCATGTCTTCAGTCATTTTCAAGTCACTGTAGTCACTTCAGTTCAAGACTGGAGTAGATTGTGATGAAATCCTATGTATTGAATCGAGAATCATTTTGAATAGAAAATCGTTTTGAATCTGGAAAAAAAATGCTTTTGAATTTTTTTAAAATCGTTTTTGGATTGAGAATTGAGTTGAATCGAATCGTGACCCCAAGAATCGGAATCGAATCGTGGGACACCCAAAGATTCACAGCCCTAATATACATCCTTTATAGAGACAACTATATACATCCTTTATAGCAGGGGTTCTCAACGTTTTTGGCCGGGGACCCCCGGAAATGCTTTGGCAATGTCTCGGGCGCCCCGCCCCCTCCCGACCCCCAATATAAATTGACTGCTACAATAACCTTAAACCATTTTGGGCGGGAACCCCTTTTGGTGTTTTAAGCATTGTTATAATTTAGCTATTGAAAAATAGCAGATCTACAAGCTCATAGCGCGCCACCGAGTGGCGCGCTACGAGCTTGTAGGTCTGCTATTTTTTAAAAATCGTGAAAATAATTTGGGGACCCCCTAAAATAATTTGGCGACCCCCCGAGGGGTCGCGACCCACGGGTTGAGAACCCCTGCTTTATAGAGACAACTATATACATCCTTTATAGAGTAAATCTTATCACACCCCATACAGGATTACACACTAGTCCATACAGTGTCCTCTGGAGCATTCTCCCACCCTAGTTTTCCCATTCATTCAGCATGGTCAAAGTGAACTTTGTGTTCGGTGCTTATGTGTTCCAGGGATTGACCTGGAGAATATAGTTTACTACAAAGACCACACCCACTATTTTGTCATGACTGCCAAGAAGCAGAGTCTCCTGGACAAAGGGGTCATCATACGTGTGAGTATAGCTTTGCTTCCCTCCTCCTTCTCTTTCCATGATCGCCTCTAGTTTCCGGTGTATAATTATCGTATGCAATATCATACATCAGACACACGCATTCATGAGCCAGCGATACACCATCTGTATCCATACACACCTTTTCACCTGCACACATAGGCCTGACTCACACCTTCACAACAGATTGATGTATAGCTGATGCATGAGACTTATTGACTGATGCAAGCTCACAATGCATTTCCAATGGGAGTCACATGGTTTGACACAACATTTGTATTGCATGTGGGGGTGGGGGGCAGTCGAAACACAGCCGAAAGCCGTACAACACAAATGTTGTGTCAAACCATGTGACTTCCATTGGAAATGCATTGGGGCAAGATGTAAACAAACCCTTTCTTTACATCTAGCATGCATCAATGTTGTATGCTAGATCGAAAGGTGTGAGTCAGGCCTTAGTGTTCTCTCGCCCTTTCTCTCTCTCTCTCTCACAGGGTGGCCGGCGGCCAAATACATAATTCTTTGGGGGACCTTTGACGTGAAAAAGCTTTGAGAACCAGTCATAGCAACATATGTTTTTCACAAAACTGTTTGGATTTAGAAGGCTTTTTTAGAATTGACCTCAGGTCTTAATGGGTTAAGTGGCAGATCAGATCACAGCTCCAGCATGGAACTGAGAATAAAAGCTCTCTGGACAAGAACTGTGGGATTATAGCGTTGGGAACAGAAGTGTTGCTGGGCATGGAGGAATTTCTCCATGTAAGTGTGTAAGTGTGTGTGTGTGCACACATCTGTGTAAAGGCTGTGCTTGTATGTGTGCACAGGGTAGGGTAGTTGGTAGTCCGTTTTGTCATTGAGTGATGGACCTGGATAGGGGGTGTTAATGAAATCAGGTCGTAATCACCTCCCTCTCTCTCTCTCTCTCGCTATAAAACACAGTTCTCTCACACATACAGTTCTCTCTCTCTCTCTCTCTCTCTCTCTCTCTCTCGCTATAAAACGGTTCTCTCACACATACAGTTCTCTCTCTCTCTCTCTCTCCATGCCTCACTCAATCCATGTTGACAGTCAATCTGTTACACATACTCTGCAAGTCAGAGGCTGTCTCTGGGTGAGTGTCCATGTCCTCTACTGAGATTGCTTCAGATGAATGAGGTTATTAGGATCATGGTCTCTGGGTGAGGGTCTATGTCCTGTGTTTATATTATAGCAGATGAAGGAGGTTATTAGGATGGTCTCTCTGGGTGAGGGTCCATGTCCTGTGTTGAGATTATAGCAGATGAATGAGGCTATTATGACAGCATCCACACACTGGTGCCATCATATTATGAAGTTTGTTGTTAAACCTCACACCTTGCCCCCTGCCAGCCTAATCGTCTGTAGAGACACTCGCGTGCACACACTCTCTCTCACACACACACACACACACACACACACACACACACACACACACACACACACACACACACACACACACACACACACACACACACCACTATACAATCTCGTTCAACTGTATCTGTCTCTCTGGTCCTTTCCGTCATTCACTCACATGTGTGCTTGCGCACACACACACACACACACACACACACACACACAGTTGCAGTTAAGCCATGTGTTGGCAAATCCTCAGTGGCCTCATTCTCATCTCACATTCCCTGTTAGTGAAGAGTGATATCCCATTGCCTCAGCTGTGTGCGTGTGTCTGTTTGTGTGTGAGCCCGTACTGTACATGTGGCCAATTGACCTCACAGGCAAAGCCATCTCTCATAATAGCTCACTGGCTACAGTTACTAGCCATCCTGCTCTTTTTGCAGTGAAAGTCTTTTGTGAGAACTACTCTCTTTACATTGATTAGACAATCAGTCAATCGCTTTATTTATGAGTGGGAAATAGTTGATCTACAAGCTCACAACGCATCATGATGCGACACGTGAGCTTGTGGATCAGCTAGTGTAAGTATGCGGCAACACTGGCACGCAACAACATACATCATGCTTTATCCCCACCAGTGTTGATTTTGACAGCAAATTTAGATTTTAGTTTTAGTCATAGTCTCTTGAATAGTTTTCATTTAGTTTTAGTCACATTTTAGTCACCTGGAATGTGTTGGTGCAAGTCTAGTTTTAGTCGACTAAATATAAGACTTTAGTCGACTAAATGTACAGTTGATTTAGTCGACTAAAATGTATTTTGGCGGGCCTTGATGCCGTCGTAATGACAGATTCTACAGTACACTTGAGCTTGTAGACCTGCTATTTTCAGCAGAATCAGAATTGTTTGTCATAGTACGACGAACTCCACACTGATCCCCTTCCTCTTCCCTGTGTGCTCATACAGGACTACATTGAAACGGAGCGGCTGCTAAGCAACGCCAACGTCAACCAGGAAGCGCTGCTCTCCTATGCGCGCGAGGCGGCTGACTTTGGCACCAACTACCAGCTCCCTTCCCTAGACTTCGCCATCAGCCACAATGGGCAGTCGGACGTGGCCATGTTTGACTTCACGTGCATGTACGCTTCAGAGAACGCTGCTCTGATCAGGGAGAAAAATGGACATCAGTTGGTGGTCACGCTGGTCGGAGATAGTTTGCTGGAGGTACTGTACTTGTGTGTGTGTGTGTGTGTGTGTGTGTGTGTGTGTGTGTGTGCACGTGGCATCATCATCATACCTAGAAGTTATGCAGGAAAGCCTACTGAGTGGCAAAAAACTACTTTCTGGCCTCGATAGCCCATACATCTAAAAATAAATGTCCAATCTGATTGCATTAAACTACGTTAAATTCACTTTGCCTCTCACTTTGCCACTCGCTTTATGCATGTGCATACCCTCTATGGTAGGAAAGGGCTCATCTAGCGTATTTTCACAATATATGTGTGCATTTTGTGATGGGTTGTGCTGTTTATTAATGTTACTAATGGGTTCTGTGTCTTTACGCTGATGTTGTGTTCTGCACTTGCAGCCTTTCTGGCCTATGGGAACCGGTTGTGCCCGGGGTTTCTTGGCAGCCTTCGACACAGCTTGGATGGTGAGGGGCTGGGCACAGGGCCGGACCCCTCTGGAGATACTGGCCGAGAGGTTTGTGTGTGTGCTTGTGGAGGATTAATGAATGTAGGACTGGAGAAGCTTATACTGTAGTTTGAGGAGAAGAGAAGTTGGGAATGTTTAACGGCACATTTGTTTTAGTGCATCTGTGCATGTGGGTATTCATATTAAAAGCATATTTGTTTTAGTGTGTTCTTGTAATGTGGGTGTTTTTATTGGGTGGCCAATTATCACAATTGGCCACTCTGGGAACACTTAACCACATTAACCCAAGCTTACAATGCGTTTTGAGCTTGTAAGTCAATTCTTTTTTTTGCTATTTGTCGTATGATGAAGTGTGTATATATAGGCTTTAAGTGGTACACAGAAAATCAGATACAGGTTATATTGACTCATTCTCTGTTCATATTACATAGAAGTAACTTTGCTCATTTGCAAATATGAGGGGCCCAATCATAACACGACAAATGCATACACAATGTTTACAGTTGTCGACTCCTGTCTATTCATATATACTGTTGGTGGCGTAAAGTGAAACTGATGTGACAGTGAGTGATTTTGGCGAGTGGGCAGGGAGCCTGCTGGAGAAACGTATGAGGAATGGATTTAAGGAAGGAGGAGGAATGGAATATGGAAGGCGTAATTAGGGATGGAGGAAATGGGAAAGGGACCGGGTGTGCAGAGGCACAGTAATGATTAAGGACATCGGACGAGCATTCCCAGGAATGCTGGGAAGTGAAAAAAGAGCATATTATTATTTTTTGAATATCTGTTTGTGTTCTGTCCTTCCCAAGGGAGAGTCTCTACCGCCTGTTGCCTCAGACCACCCCCGAGAACATCAGTAAGAACTTTGAGCAGTACACCATTGATCCTGCTACTCGTTACCCCAACCTCAACTCCAGCTGTGTTCGCCCACACCAGGTCAGTCTTCTGGGTCTTCCTTCCACTAGTGTGTACAGTTTAATACGCAGAGTTAAAGATGGAGTGCTGTGATTTCCCCCCCCAAAATTTAAAAAGATAATCGGGTACTATGATTATACTACTACCGGTATACTAATTATGTTTTTATGTGGCCACACCCACCAGTTCATTAAGTATACCTGCACGGCAGTCCACTGAAAAATGCCCTGTGTTGGGGAGTCCATTGGGTAAAGTTCCTGCCCACCACCGTAGACATTATAGGTTAGAATAGTGTCTCAGACTTGTTCGGGGGCAATTTCCAGGGATGGGAATCCAACAGGGAAGGGTCGCTGCACTTGGCGACTACTATAGGTTGATCGGCGGGGTGTGGCACTGAGAGGAATGGGCTATGTGCCATGTGTGCATAACCATAGATATAAAAACCTAGATGCCTCATTCGCCGCTGCAGTTCATCGAAGCGACATGTGATCTTATGGAGGCCGCCATATTCAAGTTCAATATGGCTTAGGCACGGCATGCTGCCACTCAAAGTGACAACTGGCCAATCATAGCATGTCTTTTCCAGGATTAATCAGGAGGAAGTGATGTCACTTCCCCTGCTATTCATTTCAATGGAAGTTGCTCAGTGGTGTTTTGAAGCACCTGGAAGAACTTCCGCATTTTCGGGGTTTCCTTGTGCTAAATGCACAGGCCCGCCTGCAGTTCCAGCTCTGACCACTGTTTCGCTGCTTCAACGTTGGGCCAGCCTTTCTTTTTTTTTTCTTTTTTTTTTTTTATATATTTTTTATCCCACGATTTTGTAACCCATTTTCACCCCTGTGTCAATTATCTAATGTGATCCTGGGCTCTACACACCCTCCGCCAACCTAGTCCCCATATATGGGGGACATGGGGAGAGCAACGGACTTGAACTCATGCTTCCTTCATGCCTGAGTTTCCCTGGTTGGACATAGCGCATGGAAGGAACACGTTGTTCCAACCAGTTCCTTTCCCCTCCATCAGGCGCCCCGGCTGGCCAGGGGGAGGCAGTTTAGAGTCCAGGATTACTGCATGTTTTTTGTGAGGGTACCTACCCTAGGGGACACGGGGAGAACATGCAAACTCCACACAGAAAGGCCCTTTCGCCAACCCCGCCTCGCGTATGGGCACTGATGAGGAGGAGGAAACACGCCGCCAGCACCCACAGCGTCCCGAGCGGGAATCGAACCCAGGACCTTCTAGCTGTGAGGCGACAGCACTACCAACTGTGCCAGAAGACTGGCCAGTAGTCACTTTGAGTGGCAGCATGCTGTGCCTCTGCCAAATTGGAAACAAAAATGTCAACCGCCATACGATACACTTGCCCCAGAGCCGGAGGAGCCATCTACCTTTTCTATGTCTATGTGCATAACTGCTGTCTCGGGTTTCCAGAGGGTGGCATACGACGTTTACTGTTCTGGTTCAGTGTTTCCCATAGCTTTGTTTGATTGGCTCAGCAGCAGATTTGAACGTATGTGTTCCTTCATATATGTTTCCGGTTCATATCTTCTGCCTATGACACACACAAACTCGCACTTCTCATCTCCTCTCTATCTCACACTGCCACTACTTCTTCCTCTCGTCCTTTCTCCCAGGTGCGTCATCTCTTCATAGATGGTCAGCAGAACCCATGTCTTTCTGGAAGTGGAGGCCCCACCCATAGATCGGCCAACCTGGCCAGAAAAGGTGAGATCCTGACCTACATTATTGTTTATACTCTCTTCGATAGGTTGCAGTGATCTCAGATGGGGTTTAAGTATAAAGACGGTGGGTGACTAACCGTCTGATGGCTCACATGTGAATTAGACAGACTGATGGACTCAGACGGTAAATTAGACAGAGCGGTGTCATAAGAGGATTAGCAGAAGCCATTCAGTCATCACTGTATCATGGGCTCAAATCCTGATGATGTTTCATCCTCAGTCCAGTCTCCAAAAACAAATATGAGGCACACCACACACACACACACACACACACACACACACACACACACACACACACACACACACACACACACTCACACACTCTCACACACTCTCACACACTCTCACACACACACACACACACACACACACACACACACAGCTTATTTCTAGTAGTGTTATCATAATCATAAAATACTGATTCAGGCACATAACAGTAGGTAGTGACGGCAGTAAGTTCTGTCAGCCCCGTTGTCCATGAAAGCGTCCTGTGTCATGCCGTAATATTATCAGGCTTTAAATCACCTATAGGATCATCTCGTTCTTAGAGGCTTTTATGAGTTATAGGAATAATATGTTGAGCACTGCGTTGACTGTAAAGCCAAAGTAGCGTATCTCGCTTTAACGAGTAATACATAATTGGTGCTTTGTAATTTGGTCTATGTAAACTACAATATGGTCCAGTCAGTGTCATCCCTCGTAATGAATGAGCGAATAGCCCACCAGCCCCGACCGAAACATGAACCCTATCGTAGCCACAGGCCCGACACGCCTCAGTCCAGACAATGCGCACGGTATCACATTACGCCACATTAAGGTCAAAGATGCTGCTTGACAAAGACGTGTGCTGGCCTGCTGTGGTCTGTACTGTGTTGTGTTAAGAGGACTTTTTATCTATATCAGTGTTGTTGTTTCTTAACGACAGAATAGGTTGAGTCTTGCGACCCGTTTTCCTTTAGGCATCTGGTCACATTACATTTGCTCACTTTCAGCCCGGAGATGACTTATACTTGACTTATATGCAGCATCCCCACCCTATGTTATGTAACTTAACTTAAACCCGACTTTGGGTCACAACCCATAGTTAGAGAACTGCTGCTCTACAGCAGTGGTTCTCGAACTATGGGTTGTGACCCAAAGTCGGGTCACGGGAAGGTGCCGCTGGGGCAACCATTGGCAACCAAAAAAAGCCATAGAAATGTTCTCATTAATATGGGGTTGTGGTATAAAACGTTTGAGAACTCGAACCCCTGCCCTACCGTATATACAAATACGCTCTGAAAGAATATATATTCAAAGATTTGTTGCTGCATTTTCACGATTTTTCAAAAATAGCAGACCTACAAGCTCGTAGCATGCCACTCGGTGGTGCGATATGAGCTTGTAGATCTGCTATTTTTCAATAGCTAAAGCATTACATAATGCTTAGTTAAAACACCAAAAGGGGTTCCCGCCCAGAATGGGTTAACATACCAAATATCTTTGCTGAAAATCGCTGATCTACAAGCTCTCAACACTGTTATGACAGACCCATAACAGTGATGAGGAACAGGGTTCAGATGGAGTTAATTGAATTGTATTGATTTCGTATTATGCACTCTTCGTGCCCAGCCTGCACAGTCTTATAAGACGCCACATTCACAGTCGAAAAGTAGAAAGATAAAAGCCATTGACTTTTTTTTCTTCATGTGCCTTTTTTTTTTGCAGAGTCAGAGGTGCGCCCAGGCCGGTTGTTGATCTGGTGTCAGAAACAGGCGCAAGGTTACAGAGGAGTACAAATCTACAACCTCACATCCTCGTGGAAGAATGGACTGGCCTTCTGTGCTATCATACACCGCCAGAGACCTGAGCTGATGTAAGAGACCATGCATGCCACAAGCATTATTGCTGAGAGGAAAATTGTCTGCATCTTGACAGTTACTGCTAGAGAGACCTTGACTATAAAATGACTGAATGACAGAATTTCTGGACATGCAACACACACATACACATACACATACACATACATATATATCGTGCAATCTTTTCCAAAATGTCACAGGCCCAGCTGCCTTATCTTCATCTTAGGGCATGCATCTTAGGGCTGTGTCACGAGTTTTCATGCCACCTTAAAGTGGAACACTCGAGAGCGATACCACAGATGTTTCTCACGCTGTTGTATCTGTAAAAGTTCCGTCCGTAATGGAAAGCCACAGCAGCGATTGTTCATTGTACTTTCATTTATCTAGAACATTAGGGCATGGCCGGAGGCAACAATGCTACACAGGTCTTGCAAGCTTGGGCATCAAACCATTGACATGATGTCATTCTGGTCGACTTTTCCGACTGACTGAACCACCAAAGCATCTCATAGCTTTTATTCATGACATTCATGAAAGGGAGAACGGGGAGTAACCAGATGATGTAACCTCTGTCTAATATCATATCTCCATTCCACAATGCTTCAACGGGAACTCCTGTAAAAACTGTACCTTATGTGCCTTCTCCTGCTCTTGTCTTCCTTCCTTCCTTCCACATCCCTCCTTTCTATCTTTCCCCTTCTCAGTGACTACGACTCTCTGAACGAGGAAGACGTGGCGGGGAACAACCAGCTGGCATTTGACGTGGCGGAGCGAGCGTTTGGCGTCCAGCCGGTGACCACGGGAAAGGAGATGGCCGTGGAGGGGGACCCTGACAAACTGCTCATGGTCCTCTACCTCTCCAGGTTGCACGAGGCCTTGAGGAACTCGCCGGTTCACAAAACTGGTTAGACCCCCTGCTGCTCCTCTGACACTCCCGCTCTTAAAATAGACACGTGGGCAGCTCTGAATAAATCAGAAGCTGAACACGGTAGCTCTTAAGGGAGGTTTGAACTTACTTTAGGCTTTAGACAAAACCACTAGACTAGAGGTGCCCTGCCGTATATCTTCTTGACTGATTCAGGAAGCAACAGAAGCAGGTGCTGCTTACTGGCAGAGCAGCAATTCTAAAATGGCTTTGCGTCATAAATCGTTGGCAGCTGTGGGCTTTAGAGAGAGGTGTCGGGTTACTGACACAGTGACGTCTATTTTCTAGTTCCGTTTTCGTCCTGATTCCACAACTGATGTTTTGACATGATTCATCATGTTTTCATTTGAAATTTCCACAAATCATCTGGCTCCTGCTGCATCCAAATAGTTCACGCACGAGACCAAGAATGACCGCTGTTTATGAAAACTGAAGCCAAGGAACCAGTTTGAATATACACTAGAGTGTAAGACCATTCGTATTTTAATGACTGCGGTGCAGGAACTATTTTGTCTATTCAGTGGGATAGAGTTACATATTGTGCAACCCCAGTCAGTGGTCAGTGTCATGAGTGGAATGTGGGCTGTGTCCGTAGAACCCATATCCAGTCCCAACACGGTAAGCCCTGCTTTAAGCCACGTTAATTAAAAGCAGCCACAGTCATTTCATGTTTCACGTACCATGGACCTCTGTGTCACCCACGTGTCTGTGACTCCATCATTTTTTTCCTTTGAATGGCTGAGGAAATGATTTACTAGAGGAATTCCTCTCTTGGCAGAAAGGGAAGTGTGATTGCATAAGAGTTGGGATGTTTTTCCAGCAGTTACGATAAGTGTATGGAGTTTTTCCAGCAGTTACGATAAGTGTATGGAGTTTTTCCAGCAGTTACGATAAGTGTATGGAGTTTTTCCAGCAGTTACGATAAGTGTATGGAGTTTTTCCAGCAGTTACGATAAGTGTATGGAGTTTTTCCAGCAGTTACGATAAGTGTATGGAGTTTCTCCAGCAGTTACGATAAGTGTATGGAGTTTTTCCAGCAGTTACGATAAGTGTATGGAGTTTTTCCAGCAGTTACGATAAGTGTATGGAGTTTTTCCAGCAGTTACGATAAGTGTATGGAGTCTTTCCAGCAGTTACGATAAGTGTATGGAGTTTTTCCAGCAGTTACGATAAGTGTATGGAGTTTTTCCAGCAGGTACGATAAGTGTATGGAGTTTCATAACAGTCTACTTCCTGCCAATTGTCTGTTGCGCCTCAACTACAATAAATGATAATTACAAACCAGGGTTCAATCAGGGTTGAATCCAAGTAGACGACACATCGTCTGAGGTGTTCATATCAGATTGTACAGTACCCGTTCGAATATGAATTCTTTTTTTGCGAAGTACGAATATATTCGTACTCTCCAGCTATGGGATGTTATGCTACGTATGTATATATTCGTACTCCATATATAAAGTGGTTGAGCTCTAGAGCAGCTTTTGACATTGGTCCGGTTGCTACGTCACCACCAGCTATGGGATCTTACAACTGCTCTCCATTTACCTTGGTTACAAGCAGGATTTTCAAAGCTCCATAACTCTGAATCTAAGAGCGCTGTCCTTGGTCATCCATCCAAAGTGCGGATGTTATTTGTGACTTTGTCGCGCATCGCTCCTGACATGGTTACAGTGAGTGTGTGTGCAGGGGTCTACAGCGGGGAGGAAACTGATCCTCTTAAAGGGAACGCAGGTGCTGGCACAAGTTAACTACATTTATGCTACCAGCTAGCAGCACAGAAAGAATGAATACATGGGAATACATTAAATCTGATCACTATCTTCCCTGGGTTCTAGGTCCACGGGTGGCGGATGAGAACAGTGAGGATTATTCATCTAAATTGAACGACAACCAGCCCAGAAAGAGGATACCAAAGGTACAGTAAAAGTCTGTCATTTTTAATTCCCCTCATTGTATCAATCTGCCTGGCTTTTCCTTTATTTCCTCTTTTTATTTGATAGTACTTTTCTAACCAAGGCCTTTCTATTCATCCAACAGTATTCATTATTCAACACTATTCACTCAGTCAACTCTTGTGATTAGATTAGGTAAAGCTAACAGTGAGATCAAGACTTCTTTTGTAATATCCATGTTATCTAATCATTAACATTCTGTTGATGCTGATTGTTCAACTAAACATGGATGATGATATGATTATTGACAGGCAGGAGTTTATATTGTAGTGTGACATGAATAGATGTGTGTTAATTTGTTTCGCTGTGGCTCTGTAGGCACAGGATGACAATCAACTAGAAGACAATGATTCTAACAAGAGACGACGGAGAGCCAACCATTACCTCACCGAGGTTAGATACACTTTGCATTGAAAAAATTTTTACATTGTGTAAACGGTTTCAATAGCATTGCAATATAAATACCGCATACTATAGCCGACATACTGCCACATGCATGCTTACTGTACCTGTTCGGTTATTTGGCGTTGTTGGGCCCAGGCTCCGACCAGCCCTTGCACTAGGCAGAGTTAAAGGACTAACACGCACAGTTGAACCAAATGCTCCCAATGATAGCTTATATTCGATGAACTCAAACGTGCATTTTATAGGGTTTTATTAATTCATATTAATTAAACACTTACACTCATACATTCACACGTTCTGTTCACACTTCCCCTAACTTCCCCCAACACAAGATGACAGTATCCCGGATTCTGGATTACAGTCCTATTGGTACAGTTCTATCCTGACTCTGTCGGTAGGAGTTCTATCATTGGAACACTCTAAAACTCCCAGATCATGGTAAGCTTAGCTTGTCATAGTTGTTTCTCAGACTTAGTTCAGTACATTAATGGTACATTAATTAAGTGTACATTAAGTGTAATCATGTGGTTTTAATTCTACCTTATCGTTAATCAGATGGTAATTGATCAACGATGGGGAGACAAGAACACAGATGACATTTGGTTACCATCTAAACATCATATTACATCAATTATTAATAATGTACAATTATATATCGCATAATACATTATAGCATATAATATATAGCAAATAATTACCGCTGGTCTCTGCCTAGACATGTATCACGTTCGATGGTATTTGGTGAATCTAATTTACACTTTGTGCCATACAGAATAGTCAATGCAGCCCTCTGACTGATCCCACCTCCATACTGACACTTTCAGCCAATCAGATCCCACAGACCATCCAGCTTGCACCTCTGGCTACAGCAGCTCCTATTACAGTCCCTGTAATGTCTAACTACTTTAAACTGCTTAGATTATTACAGGTATTTATCATTTAGCCTTTTTACCAACCCAATATAACATAGGTTATTAGAACACATTTAAACAATTGAAGAGGAATTAGGTTACTTCATTACTGTATGTTCTAAATGGGTTGACTTTCCCTGTGGAGAGGAGTCAATAATGGCCTGTCTTCCAACAGGAGAAGGGCTGTAAAACCCCCAATGGAATGTGGAATGGAATGTGGGGACTGGCTCTCTCACCCTAGAGGAGCTTCTTAATCTCCAATCAATCTGACCCAATATATAATTTCTCATTATGAGTACAAATCTCGCACACCCATAATAAACCAAACACCCCTCACGTTTCAGTTATGAAAATTGATATGGTTATTCATTTTCCATAAACTGAAAGATTATTTTTGATATTAATTTTTTTCGGAAATATTATTTTTTGATATTTGGGCGTATGCCATTTTTAGTAATTTCGGAACCTGTTAAATAATACTGGATCCACATACTGAAGTTATAACATTATACAACTTTGAAAAACACATTAAAATAAACACAACCCATTAACTGCATAAATCAATAAACAATGAAAATAATAAAAGGTTTACATGCGTCGATATCGTGGACATTTTTTGTAATTATCCCAACGCACCCTTAAGTATTAAATTCAGTTACAGCTAATCAAACTTATGTATACTTGTAGTAATAATGTGATACAATGCATCTCCACTTTGTAGGAGAGTTGCTGTTTTCATGTCATGTCAGTTAGGGGTTACCTAACTGACATGAACTTTCGGTCACCTCTGTCCGTTTAACCTTATGGCTGTTTGCCTGGACAAAGCTTCAGACTTATCTAAACAACCCCCTTGGTTTGAGGAAGAAGGACAGTTTATTTTCCACACAAGACTGGTTCCTTATCTTTAAGAAAACATTCTTCCTGCGCTCCCCCCACCTGAAACGACTCTTTTGGTTGCAGAATGGGGCCCAGTTGGTAAACACATGTTCAGCAGTTTATTACCCCTGGTTGTGTTAGGAACCTCAAATTGTGATTTTAACAAAATAACCGATTTTGCATCTCAACAACTTGGTATCATTTGACTTTTGGATTTTTTACTTTGACTTTTACCAAAAGCAACCCAATTGAAAATTGCAAACCCTTGCAACATTTTAACCACATTATGTGTCTTTCACACATGCAGTCTTTGTGCCTGTGTGTGTGATAGTTTGTGCGCGCGCGCCCACGCGTTCACGCACAAAACCCACTTGCACTTTGAGAGACAATGTTCCCCCCTCCCAATCGAAGGAAACTTAATCATTTTACCAGCATTCTTTTTTACCTTTGTCCATAAGGACTTAATTGGCACAAATTAAATCCACTTCTGCTACTCGTTCTAGTACAGATATAATGAACCCACATACATCATCACATTTATATGCACTGGTAGACACACATCTCGTGTGTGAGCGTGTGTGTGCGTGCGCGTGCGTGTGTGTGTGTGTGTGTGCTGTTTGTGACATCTTGTTGTCACTGACCCCAATTGTTCCCTGCTGTAGGAACAAAATGGGTGGAGAAGCATTTCACATGCTACTCTCCTGTCCCAGTTCTGATCTCGCTGGCATGAAAGCGTTCTTCCATGGTCTCGTTCCTTTTCCAGGATCAATCAGAAAAGGCGTTATTGTGGCCTTCTTTTCAGCCGCTTTACACACTCGACACAACAAATGTGTCGACACTGCGGTTTTCTGTACCAGACTGGACTTTGCCATTCCTGGTTTGCCACCCTTCACGGGGGCAATCTTCGGGTGACCCCTCACGAAAGTCACCCCAGGGTGCTTGGCGTGTGTGTCATGCACCTCCCCCACCGCCTCTTGAACGCGTGGACTGGCACCAGTAATGCCACAAATCACGCTCGGCGTTTCTGTGGTGAGAAGGTTTGATGACTCGTCGGCCTTGCCCACGCCGTTTGTGGGCATGGCTCTGCTGATGAACGGTGAGGCGTAGGCAGCCTCCAGCTCCGGAAGGCCGCTCGCCTGTTCCGCTCCCGTTGACAGCTCTGCCTCTGCTGTCGGTTCCACTTCGATGTTCGGCCATTCCTCCTCTGTCGAAGGCTGCGGAAACGTCGTGTGGTTCTCAGGTGCGACGTCTGCCGCCCGTTGGTTTCCCTCAGCTCTGCCCGTAGCTGCTCTTGGCCTGCTACGGTGCTGACTGAGGGCTTGTCCTGTCGTGGGTTCGTTGCCCACGGTAGAGGGCTCTGGCTTCCCTGCATGGATACTGCAGGCACCAGGCTCTTCCGTTGTGACAGGCTCCATCTGCTCCCAGCCCGGATGACTGGTAGCCCTGTCTCTTCGCCCCTCTGGGGCGGTCCCGGTCCCCGCTGGCACCGTCTCCGCTCCGCCCGTCTCTGCGCTGGCGAAAGGGTCCGTGATGTCACATTTCGTGACGTCTGGTGCTGCGTCTGCGGGCTGGATGCCCCTCTCCTCTAGGGCTCCTATGTTCCTGCTCTCTGCAGGACACTCACAGAGGCCTGCTGTGACGACACCTCTGGCTACCCTGTCATTCTCCTGACAGATAGCAGCCCTGATTAAACGGTATCTTTCACTGTTGTACTGTTTAACATATAAATTCAGTAATTCATTTTCTATGTGTGCGAGTCTATCTTCGTTTTGTTCCTGAAGGATCATCTCGTAATCTACTGACGCGTCTATCACAGCGTCCATCGCCCTGTCCAGCTCAGCAAAACTTTCAGTTATCTCGCTGGATGAACCCCTGTCCATACAAAGATCCACCCTATAGGTTGTGCTATCAAACATAGCTTGAGCCTGTGAGCTCTGTATCTTTAAAGAAGCCATTTTTCCACCCCCTCTGTCCCTCCCTTTAACAAACAGTACAGGAACTAATTGGACTGGGTTAGTGGTTTAGTCGACTTTCACAAATCATTCATTCACTCAAGTAAATGGTTAGTTTTTTGGCCCAGCTTTAATTAGCGGACTCTGACATTATTTCTACTCAGGGAAGCCCATACTTCCCTACCAAATAAACCTTTTTATACTATAACCTTTTTATATTATATAGATTATATATAATATAAGTATATAGATTTATATTGGCCGTGGGCGGTCAAACTCTTAGCCTTCCGTTAAACCTGGATTACAGGTTTTGCTAGATGCGTCACGCAACAGTTATTATAGACACGCCCTTCCTTTATGCGCACTTCAAAGCGCGCTTTCAGCGTTAAACATTATTGACTGGTAAGATTATTACATCGCCTTTAATGCTGAGTTTAGAACCCTATTTTGTTCTAAACATTTATCACCGCTATTAATTACTACTTTGGTAGGTTATACCGCATGACAGTAATTACCAGTCCCCCTGGACATTGCATGACAGAAAGAGGAATTTCCCCCCTCCTCACATGCACTAAATGCTGTTCTTCTTGGTGCGGTCTAAGCACCCAGAAAGAAAACACTTTTATTGTGGTTACTATAAAAAGCACCTCTCTTGGTTTAAACGACCGGCGTCTTATCCGGTCTCAATTAAACTTTATGTTTGGTTACAAATAGTCTTAAATAATCAGTTTCCTAAACTGACCGTCGATTAGGACTTTGCCCTATCGAACAATGACTCCCAAACCATTAGCTAAACGCACAGTCACTTTTTGTGGCTCACGGTTTTAACTGTCCGTTTCAGCAGATGGCCCCATAACCACACAAAACGGTTTAACGGTGTCGCATTCATTAGTAGCACAAATCAAACGGCATGCCGTCACGGCAGCATTTATAGTTGATTTAATCCTGTGGATACTAATGACTGCGGCATGCGCTGCTATCAACGCACGGCTTGAATTTCAGTTGAATAACGTCACACCAGAAAAACCACAATCAAACGGGGTGCCGTCTTTCGGCCCCCAATTCTGTCTGATTTAATCCTGTGGTTATTAGTGTGGCACGATTCAACTCTGCGTGCTGGTCCCAACACAAACCGTCTCAGTTGAACTATATTCTGAATTAAACAACAACTTTAAATTGCAGATCCCTTTAGGGACTGCTATTTAAAGCCCTTTACAACGCGGTAGCAATTTAAACTGTAATATGTCAAACGGTTTCGGTTCAGACTATATTATATCTTAAATATGCCCGGGCGCGTGTATTACTGCACGCTGATCCCAGCGGCACTTTCTTTCTGTTCAAACTATGGTTTAAACAGCTCGCACGGCGGCGAATTAACTTTCGCTCGGCGGCGAATTACTATGCACTGATCCCAATGCACAGCACAACTGCCTTTAAATTGCGGTCACTTTAGTGACCACTAATTTAAAGTTCTTTAAACGCGGTAGCGATTGAAACCATAATATGTCCAAACGGTCTCAGTTTAGGCTATATTATATCTCCAACCGCCCGGCCGTGATGTAAGCTGTGCGCTGAGCGCACGGTACAGATCTTGTTTCAAGTCAAGTCACGTCAGTGACACGCTATGAATTAAACTGTGCGCACGGCTACGCAACGAATTAAACTATTCGCTCCGCGATTTAAACTCCGTACATTAGGCCCTTTAGTGGCCGTACGGTTCCAAACTGTGCACTCTAGTAGCACAGCGCTTTAAACTGGTATATGGTGAACTGTTTAAAGCTAGTCGCTGCACGCAGCGATTTGAAACTAGTAATATGCCTAGATTATAGGCTATACTACGCTTCAAACCCCCAGCAACGATTTAAAACTGTAATATGCCTAGATTATAGGCTATATTACGCTTTAAACCCCCCGCAACGAATTAAAACTGTGCGCTGATCCCAGCGCACGGTACAAAACTCTTAAATCTGTATTAATTAGGCCCTTTAGTGGCCTAATTAAGCCAGTCGCTGCTCGCAGCGAATTAAAACTGTAATATGTCTAGATTATAGACAATATTACGGCACAACGCGTGTGCACTTCAGTGCACAGCGAATTAAAACTGTGCGCTGATCCCAGCGCACGGTACAAACTCTTAATTAAATCTGTATAAAGTAGGCCCTTTAGTGGCCATACGAATTAAAACTGTTCGGTTATTTGGCGTTGTTGGGCCCAGGCTCCGACCAGCCCTTGCACTAGGCAGAGTTAAAGGACTAACACGCACAGTTGAACCAAATGCTCCCAATGATAGCTTATATTCGATGAACTCAAACGTGCATTTTATAGGGTTTTATTAATTCATATTAATTAAACACTTACACTCATACATTCACACGTTCTGTTCACACTTCCCCTAACTTCCCCCAACACAAGATGACAGTATCCCGGATTCTGGATTACAGTCCTATTGGTACAGTTCTATCCTGACTCTGTCGGTAGGAGTTCTATCATTGGAACACTCTAAAACTCCCAGATCATGGTAAGCTTAGCTTGTCATAGTTGTTTCTCAGACTTAGTTCAGTACATTAATGGTACATTAATTAAGTGTACATTAAGTGTAATCATGTGGTTTTAATTCTACCTTATCGTTAATCAGATGGTAATTGATCAACGATGGGGAGACAAGAACACAGATGACATTTGGTTACCATCTAAACATCATATTACATCAATTATTAATAATGTACAATTATATATCGCATAATACATTATAGCATATAATATATAGCAAATAATTACCGCTGGTCTCTGCCTAGACATGTATCACGTTCGATGGTATTTGGTGAATCTAATTTACACTTTGTGCCATACAGAATAGTCAATGCAGCCCTCTGACTGATCCCACCTCCATACTGACACTTTCAGCCAATCAGATCCCACAGACCATCCAGCTTGCACCTCTGGCTACAGCAGCTCCTATTACAGTCCCTGTAATGTCTAACTACTTTAAACTGCTTAGATTATTACAGGTATTTATCATTTAGCCTTTTTACCAACCCAATATAACATAGGTTATTAGAACACATTTAAACAATTGAAGAGGAATTAGGTTACTTCATTACTGTATGTTCTAAATGGGTTGACTTTCCCTGTGGAGAGGAGTCAATAATGGCCTGTCTTCCAACAGGAGAAGGGCTGTAAAACCCCCAATGGAATGTGGAATGGAATGTGGGGACTGGCTCTCTCACCCTAGAGGAGCTTCTTAATCTCCAATCAATCTGACCCAATATATAATTTCTCATTATGAGTACAAATCTCGCACACCCATAATAAACCAAACAGTACCACTCTGTCTGTTGTTTCACAGCAATTGTCATGTCCGAGTGCACCCCCTGTGGGTGAAGAGGGAGACCTGCGGGAGAACAAAGTGCGCTCCATGGCAACCCAGCTGCTGGCCAAGTTTGAAGAGAACTCCTCGACGACAGTGGCAGCGCTGCAGCGCAGCAAGGTGAGGCACACAGACATCTGACACAACATGAAGGAGAGAACTCCTCGACAGCAGCAGGGCTGTCACAACAAGGTGAGGTGCAGACATCTGCTACACTGTCGGGACCCGTTGGGTCGTGGACACATTGTTATGGGTCCCCTTCTTATTTTGTTTCCTACATTTTGTTTTTAGTTATTATTTCAAAACATTTTCAAAAAACATTAGCCAAAAAAGCAAAATTGAATTGAATTAAAAGTTAACCAAATTCAATATGCGCCGCATAGTGAGCTTGTAGATCTACTATGTCTTGAGTGAGGTGTTATTTCAATTTTATAGTTCCACATTTCTACAGTTTCTACATTTCTACAGTCCGCTTACTTTCAGTGTTAATTCTTTCCTATCCTTTTCCTGTTATCTTTTTGTTCTTCCGATTATCAATCATTCCTGTTTTGGCCTGTGCTGTCCTGTCCCTTCCTCTCCTCTTGTTTCCTACTTTCCTTTCCTCCTTTTCACCAGTCTGATGAGGAGGACTCATCAGATCCAGCCCTTTCCCCTCCACTGACTCCTGTTTCCACCCCTCCTTCCTCTCCCACCCCCGAGGAGGATGAGATAGAAAACCCTCGATTTGCTAAGCCCAAGGACCTCCCCTGCCCCCCTCCTCCAACTCCCTCACGCCCCAAGTGGCAGGTATGATGATCCCAGTTGAGATTGGTATGATCCCAGTTTGGCAGGTTATCATACATTATTCATATAGTTTATTTCACTATTACACTTGTTCTTCAATCGTCTGTATCCTTGTCTTCTGTCCTCCTTTCCTCTCCTTGTTTTCCCCGTTTCTGTATTTTCAGCCTTCTATCTATCTCCGCCTGTTGGAAGATCCCAATGCTGTGGCACAGTCAATCAGCCCTGGGTATTATTCCCCTGAGGTCGCTCCTCCTTCAGAGACTTGTTACAGCAGTTGCCCTTCGTCTTGCTACTCTAAAAGCCTTTTAAGCTCATCCCGCTCTCCGAGCCCTAATGCTGCTGAACAATACCACCCAAAATGCACCTCTCGCAACCTCTCCGTGAACAATTTGTCTGCTTCCTCTCTGACGGGATCAGGATATGAGCGTTTGTCTGAGAAAGGGGAAGAAGCTATCAGCCAGGTGAACTGGTGCCCTGTCTGTCTGTCTGTCTTGTCATATCATACTTATTATATTAATATGTAACATGCACAATTCCCCAATCACTTATAGCAGGGGTTCCCAAACTTTTTTGGACCAGGTACCCCTTTTGGGGTAGACATTTTTCCAGGTACCCCCTCATCTGAAGCGGCCGCAGAAACCTTTCAAGTGTCCTGAGTCTTTTTGTTGTTTCTGCAGCATGCATCCTGCTGTTACTGTTTGGGGTCACGACAGGTTGACTGATGTTGTAGTTTTAGTAATCATGTCAGCTATTGGCCCAAAGAAAACATGGGAGAAACACAATGACAACACAATTTTTTTTTTTCTTCTGGGAATTATTTCGGGTACCCCCTGGCTATGCGTCACGTACCCCTAGGGGTCAGCGGAACCGTTGACTTATAGAACAAGCGCGCAACACAAATTTAAGAATACTCCTTATTTTGCTCTAAACTCTTTGTCACCTTAAAAGGAATACATTACACCAAGTTGTTGTGAAAGGAGCTATTGGGCCGATACATTTACGATCCGATACATCCAAGGTAACATTTGTAACTTGTGATTGGAGCCCTGCGGATGTTACATGCTTAGGAATAAGATTGTGGAAACATACTAGCTATGTATGACTGCGGAAACATTCCTCTTGAGAAACTGATTTCAAGCTCGCTTTAAGACGATTTAATACACCATCGAGCCTTCTGTGCCATTTCTGCTTTAGCCAAGCTGCTTTCATAGACACTCTGAGAACTACTCGACACAGAAACTATTGTTTTACATTTCTCCAAGGGCCATAGGGTTTACAGTCATTATAATCTATGTTCTACACAGTTACTCATTTGCAAAGATGCATCTAGGTAGGAAGCATTTTTAGGAAATACGACTGTTTGGAAATGTCTCATTAATCTAAATAAATATATAGGATTATTAATTATATCCATGATTTGGTGAAATTTCAAGGAAACTTTAATTGGTTCCGTCCCGTGGCTACGTAATATCCCTTAATGCCATGCAGTGAAGCCAGGGACTCGTGCATCTGGGTTTATTATTTTTTTATTAAGCTTCTTTCAAATTACATAGAATTAAACAAAAGCCCCAAAGCATCATCATCCATAAACACTATCTGTATAGTCGGTTAATCTCTAGTGCATGAGAGGCTTGATAACCATGGAAACCGGAGGCACAGCTGCATCAAATGTGACATTTGTCACATGGCTATCTGGGAAGTGGGAACCCATTGGCCAAACAAAGACAAAACAGCGCCCTCAACAGTCTAATCTGGAGACTAGGGAATGTCCCTTAGATGCCAAGGTGCTACATATCTTAACATTTAACTTTTCAATATGAACTGTAGTTCTCAGGCGAGGGGAGAAGAATGCTTTCATTCATAGATTTTCTGTAATGATTTTGTTTATTTTATTTCTGTGAAGTAAGCTGTCCATTTCCAGTCCTTTTTTCCATTCTGACTTCCCTTCCTTTTCATTCCTTTCCTTCCCTCCAGGGTAAACCCCAGCATTTGTCCGCTAAAGAATTCAGTCGGAGGAGTATAAAAGATAGAGCTGTACTCCTCTGCTCTATGTTCCCTGACTCTGACGACCCCTCTGTCTCTGCCCGACTCTCTCTTCTTCCTTGTCTCTCTACTACACCACAGCTGGTAAATCTTACCTGCTTCCATTCCGTGGCTTTGGCTTTTTGGGTGATTGATTTTCTAAATCATGACAATTTTCTGAAAGATTTGAGGCACATTTTAACGATTTTTCAAAAATAGCAGACCTACAAGTTCTATGAGCTTGTAGATCTGCTATTTTTCAATAGCTAAATTATAACAACATGTATGTAACCACCAAAAGGGGTTCCCGCTCAAAATGGGTTAAATGTACTATAGATTAATTGATTGAAATATTTATTAACAGTTTGCAGAATTACAGTACATTTCAAGCACAAACTCAATACAAAGGCTGTTAACTGTGAGTGGACGACCCAATTAAGCATTACACTTGTTTACAAGAGGGTCCACCATGTTCAATTCATCAAAACATCTAGAGACGTACAAATAGACACTTCTATATAGACAAAGAACAGCACAGGAATTCATCATAATGGAGGTAAAAAGGGAAAAGAAACATATACAGTGAGGGGAAAAAGGGGGGAGGGGGCGGTGGGGGGCGATTCAGATTTTACGGGGGCCAGTTTCGAATTGCAGCCATCCGTAGGTGCCCTTTGAGAGCGGTTTTGAAGGAGTCAAGGGATTCACATGTCTTAATGACTGTTGGTAGGGCGTTCCACATTTTGGTGGCATAGGAGTGAAAAGAATTTAGCCCCTTGTTTGTGCCGAATCTGGGTTGTACATGGTTCGTTGCACTCCCTCTGGTGTTGTGGGTGTGGACTTCGTTAACATTAAGGAAGTATCTAGACAGGTACATGGGTATCTTGGTGGTGTATCGAATCTTGTGGACCAGACCCATTGCAAGATCCTGTACTCTGTCGCCAACCCTAATCCATTCCAGCCTTCCAGGGTGTGGTGTAAAGTGCGGGGCGTGTGCAGAGCCCAGTGTTAATCCATGTACAGTATGTACCATTAGTGATGAATTACCAGTCTGAGCACTTGGCAGTGGATAGAATGTTGTTTGAGGTTTTTTTCCGTTGTTGTGCTACCAACTTGGTTGGTAGCACAACAATGTGAAACAGCTGGTGCTAATGATTTTGTTTATGCGCAACAGCTCTATTCCAAAACCAGGCTGCTTATGTAATGCAGTCTAAAATGTGATGGGTTGTTTTGAAAGATCCTGCGGTTAGCATTTATGATTTTGAGATTTGTTACAATGAATCTCATAAAACCACATAACCACAAATTCACATAATGTAGGCCTACTGTAGTGAGGTAAACATTGTTAAATCAAGTTGGATGCCTTTGCTGTTCATTTAATTTTGGGCGGGAACCCCTTTTGGTGTTAGCATTATGTTATGCTTTAGCTATTGAAAAATAGCAGATCTACAAGCTCATAGCGTGCCACCGAGTGGAGCGCTATGAGCTTGTAGATCTGCTATTTTTGAAAAATCGAAGAACGACTGACATAGAAACATAGCTTTTTCATAAAACTGTCAGGATGTAGAAGACATTTTTAGAATCTGATCTCAGGTCAAAATGGGTTGAGCACTGCGTTTACCCCCAATTAACACACCTAATCCCCCAGCCTCATTTCATTTGGATGTTCTATTTCTCTACTATTTTCATTCCTTTACTTTATTTCAGCCTGTCTTCCAGGTCTAACTGTGCCCTTACATTTCTCTTCCTATCTAGGCAGAACTATCCATCTCTCCCCCTCTCCCCTCTCCCTCCCCATCTATCAGGGTTGGCCCTGTGATCCACCCTGTCCCGGAACCCTCAACCCACGCCTGTTTCTCTGCCTTCGTCCCTGGCTCTCCTGAGCACAAAGACGAGGACCAGAAATCCTCCGCCACTCTCTCCTCTCCTCTCTCCTCTGACTCTCACTGTGAGAAGGCACATCAAATCTCCACTCTTCTCCTTCCTTCTCCCCTGTGCAACAACAAAACCTCCTCTCGGCTCCATTCGTCTTTTTCTGAGGAGAGCAAGCACATTTCCTCTCCCTCCTCTGACTGTGAAAATGGACACAGAAATGTTTCTTCTCTCCCTGCTCCTCGGACGGAAAAGGAACAGTGTCAGAAATTATTCCCTCGCGCGTCTGCCTCCCCGACGTACAGGAACCTGCAAATTAAGGCGGATGACTGTACTCGGGATGAGGCTCATGTCAATTGTGAGAAAAAACAGGAGAAAGTCCTTGAAAAGACTCGAAAACAAATGAATGATGATGATGCACTTAAGAGTGAAATCAGCCACCAGAAGGTAAAACTTGCCACCTGAATGACATCATGAATTTGTTACAATTGCATGTTGGTTTGGTCAGTCGGCTAGCAGAAAGTATAATCCAATATAACTATGATTAATCATGCGCAGTATGTGATACTGTAGTTATCGCAGAATTGGCTGACCACAAATAAGTAGTAGCCTTATGTCATAGTTGTATGCGCTGATGTTACAATCCAGTGTAATATGGTAAGGCAATATTCTCTCCTCTCTTTTCAGTGCAACGGGAGCAGTGCTCTAGAAAGCTCTACAATTACTCTAAAGTCTATTAAGCGCTCTGACAGTTGTCCGACTGGAGCTTCGAAGTACTCTAAAGAGGTACTAGTCAATGCCATAAAGTCGCATGACTGTGTTGCACCCCGAAAATAGTTAATTTACAACCTGTTGTGGATGCAACGCATTGAGCTTTTAGATCAGCTATTTTCAGCGTGTGACACCATCGTACGACTACGGGAGGGCATACATTAGGCCAGGGGTGGGCAACTGGCGGCCCGGGGCCCACATGCGGCCCCCACCTTCACTTAATGTGGCCCTCAGGTTAATGTCAGAATACTGATATAATATATTGGTTTCAGCTGTTACTATTCCACAACATGCAAACATGACCCGCTGTTATTACTTCAGTCTAAATTAGTAGCTCATTGCTTCAACAACAAGTATAATTAAAGGCATTTGAAATTACATAAAATGTTAATTTTCAGGATTCCAATTCAGATTCCAAAAATAGCAAAAATTCAATTTGACTATAGCAAAAATAGCCGATCTACAAGCTCAAAACGCGTCGCGCTGCGACGCGTTTTGAGCTTGTAGATCGGCTATTTTTTCTACGACAGTAATATATGGCCCTAGGGAGTGAGTGTGGAAATATAGTGGCCCTCTCCATCGTCAAAGTTGCCCACCCCTGCATTAGGCTGAACACAGTTTAAGTCATTATTTCCATCTTCTTTCCCAACTGATTTTTCATGTCTTTCTTTCCTTCCTTCCTCACCTGCGCCTCTTTCCCTGCTGTTAACATTAGCGTACAGTTGGGAAGGTGGCATCTTCCATAGACGCTAGAGCTCAGAAACTGGCCATCCTTTATGAGACAGACCACAGGCCTAATGCAACGCCGGTAAGCTGCATGTGGATGTTAAGGAGGTCCAACTGACCTGACCTGCATCCCCCTCTGTGTGAGAAAACATTATTATAAAATGCGGCATATTTTTTGAGTAGTGCAACCACTCCAAGGAACAGCAATGTCCGTGTTAACCTATGTGTGTGACTATGTGTTAACCTATGTGTGTGACTATGTGTTAACCTATGTTTGTGTGTGACTCATGTGTGACTCATGAGTACCAGTAGGGGCGCTGTCGTGCCAGAAACAGAGAGAGATAGTGCTGCACTGTTGCTCTGCTAATGAGAGAGAGAGAGAGAGAGAGAGAGAGAGAGAGAGGGGTGGAAGGGGGGGAGTTGCACCACTCAGTTCACATGGGTGTGATTTTTTTTAATAGGCTTTGGTGAAGTGAAACCAAGAATGAACTTCTATCTCTTAATATAAGTTCTCTTATATCGCACACTTTCACCACCCAAAATTGAAAGGCTCAGATTATTAGGCTTTACAGACCAGGAACACCCATCATTTTATACACAATACATATCACTCTTCTTGCCATCACGTTAACACCAGGAGACCCACCTGTTTGAACTGATTGGCATTGGTTTCCTTTGGGGAATAGGCATTTTCACTGCTTTTTAATGCTTCTTCACATTGGACTAAACCTACTCCTTTAGTCCTTTTACTCTGATATACTGGAGCATACAGCAGCGTAAGAGAACACAATTGGACACCATTAGCTGATGTGAAATAGTTGAAGCACCATACCACCGTCAATACTTTCAATATCTACTAACGTGTACATAAACAGACCGTTGTTCCTTTTTATGGCAGATTTTTATACATTTTGCCATTCATTTAAATGTTACTGAACCTAGCTGAATTGGCTGAATGTAATTGCATGGTTAAGTCATGGGCTTGTGAAATTTGTTCATAATTCGAATCAATCTATGCTTTGAAATGCTTTAAAATGCATGAATAATGTACCGTAACTTCGGCCTGAAGGAGCCATAAAGTTCACTGTGTTGAATTACTGTACCTTCCAGTAACTTAAACGTATTTGCAACCATAACCATTGAATGGAATACAATGGCTTCCTCTGAAGTGCATACAGTAAGCTGTTCTTTGGTTTGGGGTCTTATTTTCCATCTCAAAATACAGTCAGTTAATCATGACTATTTACTATATGGGTCCTTTTTAAATCTTCTGTTGCTTTTCTGGTTGACCTGCCAAGGGCACAGGCACAGACGGGTGTTTTTAACGTACAGTAGGCCTTGGAAGGTCTGAGGAAGGGCTGTGGGCTGAAACGTTACCACTTCAGTCAAATAAATATTTAGGAGCAGAAAATGGTGTGCGGAGGGGCATGGTGGCACAGTTGGTAGTGCTGTCGCCTCACAGCTAGAAGGTCCTGGGTTCGATTCCCGCTCGGGGCGCCGTGTTTCCTCCTCCGCGTCATCAGTGCCCTTACCCGAGGCGGGGTTGGCGAAAGGGCCTTTCTGTGTGGAGTTTGCATGTTCTCCCCGTGTCCCCTAGGGTAGGTACCCTCACAAAAAACATGCAGTAATCCTGGTCTCTAAACTGCCTCCCCCTGGCCAGCCGGGGCGCCTGATGGAGGGGAAAGGAACTGGTTGGAATAACGTGTTCCTTCCACGCGCTACATCCAACCAGGGAAACTCCCCCCTGTCATGTGTAAAGGAGCACCTTGGACACTCAGGCATGAGTTCAAGTCCGTTGCTCTCCCCATGTCCCCCATATATGGGGACTAGGTTGGCAGAGGGTGTGTAGAGCCCAGGATCACATTAGATAATTGACACGGGTGAAAAATGGGTTACAAAATCGTGGGATAATTTTTTTTTTTTTTTAATCTATATTTCTTTCATTTTTTTTCATTTCTTGATTTGTACTTTATTTGATCCAGCACCCAGCCTATATAGGTACATAGATGTGTGTGTTCTTTTTGGCTGTTTGTTCAGCCTCCTCTAGCACTTTATCCCATTCCGGCCTGACGTCGAAATTTATCTTTTAAATCCTCCAGTTTTCTGAAATAAATATTTTAATGATTTTTCAAAAATAGCAGACCTACAAGCTCGTAGCGCGCCACTCGGTGGCGCGCTACGAGCTTGTAGGTCTGCTATTTTTCAATAGCTAAATTACAACATAATGGGTTCCCGCCCAAAATGGTTTATACTGCAAACCCCCCCCGGTCCTCGTCACCACTATAGCGTCTGTCTCCTGACGGTCTTCCTTCTCCTCTCTCCAGTGTGTGGTGCGTAAAGACCTCTCGTCTGGATTGGGTGGGAGTGACATCTGCCACTTCTGCACCAAGCGTGTGTACGTGATGGAGAGGCTCAGTGCCGACGGCTACTTCTTCCATCGAGAGTGTTTCCGCTGTGACGTCTGCAAATGCACACTGCGTCTCGGGGGACACGCCTTCGACTCGCATCATGGTACCGCTTGTTTTTATGACGGGATTAAGAGCCAATACATTTATGATCTTATTAACCACAGTTTTGTACGTAGGACCTCTCTGACATCATATTATTTATGCATTAACTTAAATTTGAGATTTCCATACCATACAGTGAACCACGTTGAACTTAATTTGAACTCATTTTAACTTGAATGAATTAAATGAATAAAATATACATAGATTTTTCCCAAGTATAGCAATATAATTAGCGATTGTTTAATGGATTAATAGATGGCAGCTGTGCTATTTTATATTCATATATTGTATAATTGTTTGATCTACTTTTCCCTGTTTATGTTCACAGGGAAGTTCTACTGCAAGGTGCATTATGCTCAGCGCAAACCTAGTCCTCAACTTGGCAAGTTCAGGAGAAGAACGGTAAGCTACAGTGCAGCCATTATTACTACCAAGCAACAAGAACACTTCATATTTAATCGATTCGGATTAGAATCGCGATTCCGTTATGAACGATTCAAAATCGATTCATAATTTCCAAAACATTTTTTTATTTATTTTTCTGGTTACAGTTACAGGAGTTTTCAATACACGGTGTTTGTGATATGAAATGTAAGCTTACCCTAATCACAGTAAACATCATGTCTTCAGTCATTTTCAAGTTACTGTAGTCATTTCAGTTCACTTCACTTCAATCTACTCCAAGACTGGAGTAGATTGTGATGAAATCCTATGTATTGAATCGAATCGTGACCCCAAGAATCGGAATCGAATCGAATCGTGGGACACCCAAAGATTCACAGCCCTAATGAATATGTCGCTAATGCTGCGTTCACATGGGCAGATGCAAAGATGCAGTCTAGCCAGCTACATGAAGCTACAAAGCAAATCCGACGTTTGCAGCTGCTGCAAAAGCTACAACAGCTACAAATCCACAAAACAACTTGAGCTAGTTTCAACTTCAGCTACAAAGATACAGAGCTACATATTGTACAAGGATACAAAGCTACATATTGTACACTGTGTAGCTTTGCATCTTTGAATCTTTTGCATCTGCCAGTGTGAACGCAGCATTAGTGTTCCCCCGTACTTGTTGAAAGATTCAGAAATGTGGTTGGTTGTGAATCAGTTTTGACTTTAACTGAGATTTTTTTTTAACCACTTTCAACCTGGCATCCCTATTTTGGGCCTGTCATTTTAGGCAAATATTTTCAGAAATGTTATGTTTTAAACTCTATGATTTGATAGATGTACAAGCTCACAATGTGTTGCAGATTTACTATTTGTGCCAGGTGATACCATAGCACGATTAAGTATATTATCGGTCTATGTTGGAATAGTGGTTAAATCAATATCTTACTATGCATGCAACTCCTCTGCTTTTAGGGTGATCAGGTGGACGGCGGCGGTTACTTACCGGAGGGCAGCCTGCAGATCCAGCCCCCAGCAGGTACCCTGGTTTCATTGCTTAGGCGAGGCCTGAGCTGGCCGAGGCGCGCTGTCCGCGCTGTGTGTGTGTGGCCACGACGGCTGTTGGGGAGTGTGTGTGAGTTTGTGGCGGTGGCGTGCGCCCACCTGCGGTGCCGCTCCGAGGACTATGAGTTCCTGTATGTGCTGATGAGCCTGGGGCTTCCTCTGCTCGGCATGATGCATGAGCTTCCAGGGCAGATATACCACGAGAGCCAGCTGGTCCAGCAGCAGCCCTCTGTTGCTCTCAGGTTTACCTAGAAGGAGAACCCCGTTAGTCCAGGGAACCATATACCAGATAATATAGTCTGTGGCCCCTTTTCCACCAAAAGAACTTTGGTTCTAGATTTGGTTCCGTTCTAGATTCTCGGGAACCTTGGTGCTTTTACGGAACCGGTGGCCATTTTTTGGTTCCACTTCCAAAAACAACTTTTAGGGCTGTGAACCGATTCATTTTCAGTGGAAACACTCTGAACTGGTTCAATATTAGGCAGGGAAAAAAGAACCGAACCGGTTCAACCCCAGTGGAAATGGGGCCTCAGTGAGTCAACTGGCTTATCTGGAGCAGATAAGTCTTGGTAATCTATACTATAATACATGGATTTAAGTTTATTTTATTTTTATTTACCATACCTTTTTGGTGGGTGTAATGGCCATGTTTCTTTTTGTCCTAGTTAAAGGAGAATTTCATGCTAGAAGGCTTTCCTACCTTTAGTTGTAGTTGGGTCTGCACCAAAGTGGTCCAGGTGTTATTTTTTGCAAAAACGCATTATTGGCTATTTCCCCTACCCCACCATAAGCCCTCAATGGGGCGTTGGGTTTTAGTTCTAATTCCCTTAATTCCATCGCTTGAAAATCAAGCAATTTTTTTGTTGTATAAATTCTCTCTTCATAATGTCAACAGTATGTGTAGCGTCACACTTTACTCCATAGTAACGCCATTGCCGTGTTCCAGCCGTAAAGCGTGAACTTCGCGACTTCGCGACCTCCATCCACTTGCATGGAGCAAGTCTCGCGATAGATGAGACTTCACACTTTACGACTGGAACACGGCAACGGCGCTATGGAGTAAAGTGTGACGCTATGCTTGATTTTCAAGTGATGGAAATAAGCAAATTGGCACTAAAACCCAACGCCCCATTGAGGGCTTATGGTGGGGTAGAGGAAATAGCCAATAATGCGTTTTTGCACAAAATAACACCTGGACCACTTTGGTGCAGACCTAACAACTACAACTAAAGGTAAGAACGCCTTCTAGCATGACATTCTCCTTTAAGGTCTGAGGACCCGAAATGAAATGACTCTGCGGGAAGTCCTTTTTTTGCACTTGGGTGTAATGGTCAAAAAGCTAGATAATTACTTTACCATTATCATCTGCTTGAATCCAAATAAATGGTTTGCTCAATATGAGGGTCTCTTAGTGTGGTACCCTGCTGACAGTGCCGAGTGCAGCTTTGAACTTGTTTGAGTTTGTTCAGGCAAGTAGCCATCAAGATTCAGCAGACATATTGACTTTATTGAAGACATGGAGTCTGACGTCACTTCCATGACCCCTCTGGGAGTGTTTTCCCCATTCCAAACAAATCCCAACTGTATCAAACAACTAAATATCATAAACGACACTGATGAGGAACGACACTCATTTTTGGAACCCCTAGGGTTAAAAGATGTCTATGGGATTTTGAATGAGATAAACACAACTGTGACGCATGGAGGGTGGGTCTGACGTCAGGATCATCAACAGTCGGGCTTTGGATAAGTTGATTTAATCACGTCATAAAAAATAAATCGCCATCTATGGACCCATTTCAAAGAAGCTTGTCTGGTACAAGTGAGCCAATTGGATTGACTATAATTTATATATGGCATTTGATGGCAATAAAGGTTACCCTGAACCATGCCCATTGACTTCAATCATGAAAGGCATATGGATCTTGTTGGCTTTATTTGTATATAGAAATGGGCCTCACAAAGTGATCATTGCTCATGAAGTCACTTTGACTGTGTGTATTGCATGAACTGCACCTAAACCCCAGCTACCTGTATGCAATTCACCAGAGGAATATGCAGTGGAAATGCCAAAACAGTATTTTTCACAGTGTAATTACAATAGATTTTTTTTTTTTAAACAAGATGTATCATTTTGTTTTTGTTGCTACACTAAAGGTTATGATTTTATTCGGCAATGTGTTTATATTTGAAGACAGCTCGCTATAAGAATCGACAGACTATACTTTTTTTATTTTATTTATTCTTTCTTTTGTTTTTACCATGATAAATTATGTCTTAACCCATTCTGGGCGGGAACCCCTTTTGGTGTTACATACATTATGTTATAATTTAGCTATTGAAAAATAGCAGACCTACAAGTTCATAGCGCGGCACATGAACTTGTTTTTGAAAAATCGTGAAAATATTTATTTCAGAAAACTGGAGGATTTAGATGATTTTTTTTTAAATTTCGACGTCAGGCCTGAATGGGTTAACTTGAATATGCAGAATCGGCCAAAGAATGTATGTTCATGAACAAGTGGAAATATGTCCCACTCTTTTCATCTTCATCACATTCTTAAACGTCTTATTTGTAGCTTGTAATGAACACCTTGATATTTTTTGCAAATGATCTACACTATGTGGTAAATGGTGACGATGCCTTAATCAGGTGAATGAACACTTGCTGAACATATGGTAATTGACGGTGTTTATGTCTTAAATATAACTTTATATATTATGTATTTGAGGATGTTGAAGTCCTATACCACTCGGGTGTTAAAGTGCAAGACCACTTTAGTAGAGGTTTAGGTTGTGTTACCTTTAGCAGCAAGTTACCTTCCCATGATGTAACTCCAAATGTGGACAAGAAAAAAGAAATTGCTCCAGTGATTAAAAATGTAATAATTCAAAATATGCTCCTCATTGACTTACATTGTACACTGAAACGGCTCTCAAAGTCACTCTTTTAGTACGTAAACAAACTCAAAACAAAGTTGATTCAGACAATATAGCGCATCACCAAAACTTGTACTGTTTTTTTTTTTACTATTTTAAGATCTGGATCCACGGATCCACACCCGAAATCATGTAAAGTCTGCTAAAAACAAAGCTTCTCATCATGCAGCTGTGCACAGTGTGAAGCTCAACAGCCCCATATGGCTGCTAAAAACTCAGCTTCCCAGCATGCACCTGTGCACAGTGTGAAGCTCAACAGCGCCACTTTGTCACCTGTTGGTACCCTAAACAAACAGACATACATGCATACATGCATACTGTACATACCATGCATACAGAGACAGACATACATAGGGACACACATACATAGGGACACACATAGCTCAGCATAGGAGTGGCTGCACCACTCAAAAACAAAACAGTAAGGTTTGGTGATGTTCTATATTGTCTGAATAAACGTTGTTTCTTTTTTGTTTACGTACTAAAAGAGTGACTTTGAAAGCAGTTTCAGAATACACTGTAAGTCAATGAGGAGCATATTTTGAATTATCAATTTCTAATCACTGGAGCAATATTTGATTTCTTGTCCACATTTGGAGTTGCATAATGGCAAGGTTATACACAACCCAAACCAATACCAAATTGGTCTTAAACAACCTATTACACTTACAGTATGCAGTTACGTACATACTCTTATTTATTGCAATTTATTTCCCCTTTGGGGATCTCAGTATGACTTTTTTTTTAATCTTCCCATTCATCTTCCAACTTCCATTTTTTCCATTCCATTTGCTTTTCTTCCATTTATTCCCTTTTTTCATCCCTCTTTTTTTTCCTCCCATATTCACTTCATTTCGTTCAGTCTGTTTCAAGTTTCCAATGCTGCACTCTCTGATTGGCTGATTCCTGGCAGCAGGGAAGGTGACGATTGGCCTGCTTTTGGTAACAATGACCTTGTCATGTTGCATTTGCATTGGCTGCACAGTTCCACCTCCCTTCCACCTCATACTGTAGCACATTAACCCCATCATTGAGATGGCATGGCCTATCAGTGGCATGTTCATGTTGGCTAATTGGCATGTAGATGCATTTGGTGAGTTTTAACACATTGGTTGGTTTGTCCTTTTCGTCCCCAACACGCACACTAACCCCACTAACTGTTACGCTGTGCTCCTCCCTAACGCAAACGTAAACATGATTGCCCCTTCGTTGCATTGGGCTTGCTAATGTATTTTTATTCATTAGGCCTCCCATTTTTCTCAGGCCCAACTGACAGTATCCTATGTATCCACGTGTCTGTCTGTGGTTCTCGTCTCTTTCAGAAGGAGGCCTTGGCCCCTCAGAGCCCCTCAGAGGCCTTGGCCCCTCAGAGCCCCTTTCCAGATCACTCTCATGCACCTCGTAGGCTTCTCTCAGGAGATCATCGCTCTTTCCCTCCATTATGCCCTAGCTTTTTGCACACTCGCCAGAGTATTATGTTTTGGCTGTACTGTATATTTTTGTTCATAATTATAAGTAAGTCTTTAAAAATCGCCTGCCTATCTTGTCTTGTTTTCCACAAGTGAAATAAACTCTATATTTGCCTATAAATGACCTGCTTCCTCATTTGTTACAAATTAACTGCATTTGCCAGTTATTGCCTAGTATAGTGTAGTATAGTCGTTCGGAACGTTATTACAACCTAACTTCATCAATAACACTTAACAGAAACCACTTCCCAAAACGCAAATCCCATCTCCACCTATATGTGCTAAGTTGGACTAACATTGCCCACACCTATAGTTCACACCACAGCTCTTGTTTACCTAACAATTTTTGTATGCATCCTGCCACCTCATACGAGGACTTGGACACAACAGCTTTTGGGGTTATCTATACCTTGGAATAGTTAGTCATATTATCCCCAATGTTTATTGCTGACTTCAACTCACTCCAAAAGGCCATAACATGACCTCCAAAGCCAAATCTCAACTCCACGTGAGTCAGATTGTATTCCATCAAACCAAACTTGACACAAATCAAATCAAACTGAACTGTTTTTGAAGTGAATCGTGCACCAGTTTCTTCTGCCAGTCATCTGTTGGACTGTCATCTGTTGGTCTGTGGGTCTCTTCTATCCTTGCCTCCTGATCTATTTCTGTATTTTCAGCATAATGTGGTAGAGACTACTTGCAATCTTGACGTGAGAGTATTCACTTTGAGGCAGTAATATTGTGTCGCACCTTTCTTGCCCTTAGTTGAGTTAAATTGTGGACATACAATGGCATACATTAAGTGGAAGGATCCTGTCCACTGCCTTTAAACCCGATGAGTACACAGCCCTTTGCATGTCTATAGAAACTCATTCAGATACTCTCTTGTCAATTCTTTGCAAGTGTACTTGAACCAAATGGAATTATCTGTGGAATGATTCTGTACAATATTGGCTACGTTGTACTGTGAGTATTGAACCATGAATATAATGTATGTTTTGTCATCTTATGCACTGCTTGTTTTCACATGGGATGTGTATATTGAACGTAACGCTGATTTAAATGGCATATATTTACATACATTTGCATTGTTATGTAAAGGTTATAGCATACTACTGGACAGTGGACACTTTCTTTTCCTAGAAAAACGTCATGAAAAAGTGTCCTGTTTTGATTTTCAGTAGCTGAAGCCATTTACCATTTTTTACCTTTTACATTTGAGTGTATGAGTAGCGACTAGCGAGGATATCTATGCTTGAATAAAAGTAATAGCTGAGAGCATTTAATTATGAGTACAGTATCGAATATATGTAGGGTAGGGTATGACATTTCTTTTTAAGGAGAACATGTATGCAACTCTAGTTTGAGGCTTTCCAATAAGTGCCCTTTATATGAGCTATTTGAATTTAGATGCATGCTTAAATCTAGTTTTGCTTACAGGTGGAGAGATCAGATCGCATGCTATGGCAGGGAAAGTCGGGCTAGCCCAGAAACAAGTTCTACAGGTCGGTTTGGTACCACAGATACCGGAGGAGGCTTTGAACCCATCCTGTGTGACAGAACCCACACCGCAGGACCCCACGGGAGCCAATGGCCATGCCAAAGGTCAGTGCTTGCTCTGTGTGTGAATCCCCTTCCTCCACTTAGGTCTGGGACTCTGGGGCCCTTTTTGAAACTAAGCCCTCGCCACTCGCCCTACACACTTCCACTTGGTTTGAGCATAGATATATACATAATAGACGGCACCGGGATTCCCCTCGCCTCCAGTGCCGTCTCTATTGTTCATATATCTATGCTCAAAGCAAGTGGAAGTGTGTAGGGCGAGTGGCGAGGCCTTAGTTTCAAAAAGGGGGTGGGAGAGCAGGGTGTGGCACACATAGCTGTTCTCCCACACTTAGCTGAATATTTGTTTTGGCATGTCTGCAGTTGAATGTGCCTCTGCCCTGGACATTCTGTCCACACGCACGCACGCACGCACACACACACACACACACACACAGGCGCACACAGACAGACAGCTCCAGCCACTGCTACAGCATATGCACATTAGTGGCAGTGTGGTGCCCCCTCCTGTTTGGTTATAGATCCTAGAAGGATGATGACTAGAGATAATTGCTAACCCTTCTTTATGGTGTTCTCCACAATCGCTACCTGCAGATCATGTTAAGTTGGACAAAAACAGTCGATGGAAGAGGAAGATCCAAGCGAGTGAGTACCTCTTGCTTTGCTTCCGTGTCGCTTGTTCTTCATGTCTGTCTGTCCTGGAACGTCACTCTTGTCTGTGCTGGTTTATTTCTACAGAGAACAGAATGTGGTTTTTAGTCACTTCTACTCTATTTCTTTCAGTAGAATCGTATATGGTCGAATGTCTGTTCCCTACTATGCAGTACTGTCCCTAATGGGCTTTGATAATCATTCATGCGAGGTTGATTTGGAGGTGGCCTGCACTGGCCCTTCAGTGGGTTGCAGGATTAATCTTATAAAGCAGGGTTCCCCAATTAATTTTCCTCAAGGGCCATATTTTGACTAGGGTACCAGGCTGGGGGCCGAGTCCGCACGCACAAGGTCGAGGGCCCTGAAAATTCATTTTCAGGGCAAGACCCCATTTGAAAAGGATGCCCAGTTTGACATGCATAGGCTACTGACCCCTATTTAATGCCATTTATATCTGGGACCCCCTAAAAAAAAAAGAGAACTTTTTCTTTTTTGAAATTCTTCCAGGGGCCACAAGGGGGCGCTCCGCGGGCCACAAATGGCCTGCGGGCCGCCTATTGGGGAACCCTGTTATAAAGGTTCTGTGTATCAAATGTGTAGTTTGCTAAATGTGTTTGCCCAAAAATAGGGAAACCAGGTTGAAAATTGTTGACGCAACACATTCAGCACACAATGCAGATAACCACTATTGTCACCAATGACCCAGAGGTGGATCTGAGTGATATCCGTCTACAAGCTGATGGCATTCAAATATTGTATAAAGAAGGAGCCTTCATCTGGGGCCTTCCTTCAAAAGTGCCCATATGTATATTGTTAATTAAGTTATTTGCAAAGCTCCCAAATGCTAGCCCGAAAATGTATTTTAACTAACTGGATTAAACGCATCCCTGCCTCCTGCTGCTACACTAGATTTTAGTGTTCTCCCACATGAGAGCTTATGTGCGGTATTTAAAGGCAATGAACGATCTTACCTAAAGCTCCGGGCTTTCGAACAAGGCTTCCGGCTCCTTCTGAAAGGTCAATGCCCTTTTAATTGGAAACCCTCTCTGAGCAGATTGACTGAATGTGGCTGAAGGCACGGTGAGCGTGGTGTCGCACTCTGTGGCACTTACTATGCCATCTAAACGCTCTGCAGGAGATTTGTCCCCTTTGTGTTGCATGCATTTATTATGGAAATGCATGCTTGTATGAATGGTTATGTTGTACTTATACGACATTATATGGAACATGTGTGTGTGTGTGTGTGTGTGTGGTGTGTGGTGTGTGTGTGTGTGTGTGTGTGTGTGTGTGTGTGTGTAAAATCTTTCTTATTGTCTCTTGTGTTGTAAAATATGTTTCTGGAAAATCAATGAAATAACAGTTTTTAGGTTGGAGCTATGTAGCTAAAGTCAATACATTAACCTGTTTCAATGCAGTGTGTAGAACACTAGAGGGCAGTAATGTTTTAATAAATATGTCACTCTTCCTAATGTGGATGTTATGTTAATGTTACCTAGTTTTTGAGGGGCGCTAGCCCCTCCTATATAAAGGTTTAATGTTTGTCTTGTCTAGACAAACATTAATGTTTGTTTTGTCTGTCACTGAGCAAATCAACAAGTTATGTTATGATATCGTGATGATGTAAGATGATAAGGGTTGGTAAAGCTCCCCTCACTTCACACAGGTGTGATTTTCTTTTTTTAGGGTTACCTAGTTGTTTTTTTTTGGGTATATTGGGTTATGCTATATCCCTCGTCAGTAACTTTGAACGACGAACGTAGTTGTGTATCTTGTTTTGTATATCAACAACGACACCATTATCATACTCTGTCTCCTGTCCTCTGTTGTGCAGCCTTTCCGCTGTTCTTCGTGAAGCATTTTCAGAGAAGCACGGAGACGGAGACCATCCCTGAAGTTCAATCAGAATTTGAAGACATCCAATCTGTACGTAGAATGTAGTCCACTCCGATGCTGCGTCGTTCACTTTGGCAGATACAAAAGATACAAAGCTACACAGTAGCATATCTGTCTCTGTGCAGCTTTGTATCTGAAGTTCCAGCTCAACTTATTTGTAGCTTTTGTAGCAGCTCCAAATGTCTGATGTATATTTGTATCTTCATGTTGCTGGCTTCCATTGAAAATTTATGGTAGAGTGTATCTTTGTAGCTGCCAGGATGAACACAGCATGAATGTATTGTTTACAATCAACTTGTACATCTCTTATTGAACAAACAGTATTACCGGTATAAATGGTTTGGACTCGTTAAAGGCAAGAAGAGTCAGAAGTTGCGGAGATTCTTTACTTTTTATAATTCTTTTTTGGTCACACAATATCAATGGTACCGTACGTACATATTACCGTTGCTGCATGAATGAATTGTATTTGTTTCAGGACTCTGGCATTTCCGAGGACGTGAAATGTGAGAACCACTCCGTCCTTGTAGAAGATGTCCCAAAGAAACGCCTAACCATATCTGCCTCCGAGAAAGAGAAGCTCCTCGACTGGAATATGCCAATTACACCGGAGGTAACCGGATTGCTCGGCACCCTCATTTTGTTTGAGGGGCGCTAGTCCCTCCTATGTCCAGCTTTGAGGGTTTGTGTAAACACAAACATTGTGTCAACGCAAACATTGAAGATGAAAGTGAGGACACAGATTGTGATTGGTCGGAATGAGATGATGTATGATGATGTAGGATGATAAGAGTGCCCCTAACTTCTCATAAGGTTAGGTTTAACCGTTTAGGCCAGGGGTGGGCAACAGGCGGCCCGGGGGCCACATGCGGCCCCCACCTTCACTTAATGTGGCCCTCAGGTACTATTGATTTCAGCTGTTACAATTGCACAACATGCAAACATGACCTGCTTTAATTACTTCAGTCTAAATTAGTGGCTCATTGCTCAACACAAGTATTTTTCAGGATTCCAATTCAAAAAAAGAAAAAAATTATTCAAGATTCCAATTCGAATATAGCAAAAATAGCCGATCTACAAGCTCAAAACGTGTCGCAGTGCGACGCGTTTTGAGCTTGTAGATGGGCTATTTTTGCTATGACAGTAATATATGGCCCTAGGGAGTGAGTGTGGAAATATAGTGGCCCTCTCCATCGTCAAAGTTGCCCACCGCTGGTTTAGGCGTATAGTTTACTGAGCTTACGTTTAGGCATACCAGGCTGAGTAGTTTTGCTGGCTGTACGCCCGGGAGTGACTGTGTTTTCGGGCAAGCATTCTAGTATCCCAGAAGGAGGAGACTTGAGCACAGTAGCACACTGACAACAAAACCGCAAAACAAGACCAGGTTGGGATGACATTACTGACTTATATTGAACATTGATTGGCAAAGTACTTACTAGTGCTTTTCTGCCTTCCTTTCATGAGCTCGCTTGTTCTACCTTCAACTAGAGCTGCCAACTCTCACGCATTGAGTGTGAGACAGATGCAAATACTCGGGCTCACACACACTAATTCCTCATGCTGTGAAACCTCAAATCCAAAACCGTTCCACCTAATTAAATCTAGTTATGTCTCCCTGCAGAGATAGTAGAGATATATGAGGCGGTAATGGTAGCCTACAGGTAATGTCTGGTGATTTGCACATTTGTTAGTTTTTCTCTAGTTAGCTGTGCGAAAGGAATCTCGCATGTCATTGTCTCACTGTTTGTAAAAAATCACATCTAATGTATGCATTTTTTTTTGTCAGCTTCCCAGATATCATGTTATAACGTTTTATACCCCTCACTAGAACTGTCCTTTCACAGTCTCTAGCCTTTAGTCTATTCACCCTCAACATATTATGATTATTTTCAATCAAGCTGTTAGTTATTCTGATTATTTTATTAATCTACTATCATTCAATATCCAACATAACACTTCATTTTACGGTGATCGTATACAATCAGCAGACGTCTACAAACTTCTTATGTTTACCCAGCAGTTCTACTTTTCATTTTGTAACTGCTGTCACTGTTCCTTATCTCACATGGCCAGAATGATGTGCGAAGATGAGAGGAATTAATGATCTTGATAACGTTTTGCCCATCCTGTGATGTTTTATCAGGTCAAAGCAGAGACTGGGGCAGAGAAACCTCAGGCCAACTTGAGCCAAGATCAGGAGCCAACTCCAAGCCAAATCCCTGCCTCGTCCACCTCGACCTTACAGCTCATCACCAGCTTTTTAAAGAGGTCGTTTGGCACACCCAATCCCCCCACCAGCTCAGAAGTAACCATGTAAGTACTGTACAACATCGCCACACGTATGTTGTCGATTGGCAACCAGATTGACTCAATTTGCAACCATTTCATGGCCTTTGGCAACCACCAAAAATATCCAGTATTTTAAGATATATAATAAATAGAAACCTACAAAACAGTCATCATTTTATTTGGTTACCTCCATAAAGTTACTATTGCACTATGTACATTACATTTGCACATTTGTGTGCATCATTACATTTCAGCCATTGTGTGGCCACTTCACACTATTCACACAAAATACAAGTGTGCAACTTGCAAAATATTAACACATTGTGTGCCCTTTCAACATTTTCAAAATAGTGACCCAGGGTGCCCAATGTTGTTTTTTATATTGTATTTATTTTTTATAAAAATCACAAAAAATATATATTTTTTTTTCAACGACGTCCACAGACGTCCTGGGCACTACATAGCGGTAATTCCCAGGACGTCTGTGGACGTCTTGGGCACACAAATTGTTAAAAAGAGTAACAGAGGTGTAAACTTGAATCTTGTAATTTTGCTGACAAACGTTCTTCTTACCCTATAATGACCAGGAGAGCCAGACCTAATGGCCCCCACAAACCGAGGCCCATGTCCGAGGGAGCGTTCAGCTTCAGCTCCCGGTTTGGCACAGGGCTTATGGAGCAGTCCATAGAGGTGAAGCCCACTCGGGGTCACACTCTGCTGGCCTCGGTGGGCGCAGATCGCCAGGGGTCCGGCCAGGACCTGGCCTCCATACTGCAGCAGGTGTCGCTGGTGAGTCGGAGAGGCTCGTTCTCTAACAGCGAGACCTGCCTGCCCCCTCGCAGGGGGGTCAACTTCTTCTCGTCCCTGCGGCTGAGGAAGAGGGAGGCGTCCGAGAAAGAAGTAGAGGAGGAGGGTCAGAAGGAGATCCGGACCATCCTCACCAATATCAGAAACAAAGGTAGTAAAAACCCTGTCAAACACTGGATGTTACACTGCATGTGCTACAAACGGAGAGGAAATAATAATTGGCCGTACATTCAAATGCTACTTCACACATCACCATCTGCTACTTATGATTCCACATTGTATGTCAACCTTATTTGGACTACGTGAACTGTATCCCAATCTAGCCTCCAGTCAGCAGAGTCTGGATCTGCAGTCGTCCTCCAGTGAGGAGGAAGATGGGCATGATCCACCAACCAATCACAAGGTTAGGACAAATGGACAACATTCATGACAATGACGGGCACAGTTGCAGGGAGGCCTTTGTATTAAATGTTAATGTGTGTGTGTGTGCGTGCTGTCTAGTCACTGGTATCTTCTCAGAGACGGAAGAGGAAGCTGGAGAAGACGGTAGCCCAGCAGGCCAAAAGAGACCAACTCAAGAGGCTCCATAGAGCTCAGGTATCATTGAAGTTTTGAACGATCCTTGTTGAGTTTGTTCAATTTGTAATAGGTCTGAATCCACCCGCTTGAATTAGTTTTAGACTAATCCTCAAACTCCATCCTAGAAGGCCTGGGCCGTGGCTCAGCGGTCCAGGCACCCTGGCTGGTAGTCCAGTCTGGCAGTGTACCGCGGGTTCGACTCCCGATCCTGACGGTCCTTACTGCGTGTCACCCCCCCATCTCTCTCCCCCTTCCTGTCAGCCTACCACCTATCACTCTATAGAAAATATAAAAAAATAAAGGCGAAAGCCACAAAAACAAACATTTAAAAAACAAAATCCATCCTAGAACATAAATACCGACCCTATGAACTATGCCTGTGGTTTTATGAATATTGAACCAATGAAAAGTATTAACAAGAGCTTGTGTCTAAATTACTACATTGGATCCATTGGAACACAGGTTATTTTCCTGAAAAATGGGACGATATACTGGTGGAAATAAAGAGGCCTATACACTATGCTGTATCATGTTGTGACTTTCACTGTCTAGACGATCCAGAGACAACTGGAGGAGGTCGGGGAGAAGCAGAGGGACCTCGAGGAGAGAGGAGTGGCTATAGAAAAGATGCTCAGAGGAGAAACTGGTACTGTAACACACACATACACACACCCCTACATAGGCAAATTTGAGTGTATAACCGCGATTGGTAACCAGAGAGCATACTGCATGTTCCTTACTAGACCCTTTTATCAGGCTGACTAATGAAAGCTCATGAAAACTAGACGACCTCTTCTAGCCCTAGTCATACTGATCTGATTGGCTCCTCTGGCCAATGGGACACCAAGCAACGGCAAAGCTGCCCTCTGGCCAATGGGAAGGGCAGAGGCAAATCCCTGGCGCCATCTAGTGATGATTCCAAACACTTAAAGGCCCACTTCACCACTTTTTCATGATCTAATGCCACTTTTTCCTACTCGGTCTGTTTGGGGCTGTGGGCAGTTCAGAAACCTGTCCACCAGTGACCATCGATGGGGAATCCAAGTTAATAGAAACTGCAGGCTTTCTATTCCTGAAAAGTTGCAATGCAAAAATGGAAACCGTTGTTCTCATGATAATAAAAATCTAAATACAGGGCCTTCTGAAAGAATTTGAATATTGTGATGAATTTCATTATTTTCTGTAAGGTATTAATACATTATTTTTTTTAGATTAATTACACACCAACTGAAATATTTCAAGCCTTTTATTGTTTTAATATTGATGATTGTGGCATACAGCCAATGAAAACCCAAAATTCCTATCTAAAAAAAATTGAATATCATGAAAAGGTAAACTTTAATGAGCTATTTAACTAATCATCTGAATCAACGAATTAACTCTAAACACCTGCAAAACACCTGCAAAGGATTCCTGAGCCTTTAAAAACTACCAAGAAAGATACGCTTTTCTTTTTTCTAATTACTTACTTACTCGCTTCCTATTGTCGAAAGTTCTTGATGGAAAAGCACCTAGTGATACCCTCTACCAGGAGGGTAAGACACAAAAAGAAATGTCTCAAGAGTTTGCTGTTCCCAGAATGCAGTTTCAAAGCACTTCAGTGGAAAGTGTGTTGGAAGGGGAAAGTGTGTAGGAAACGCTGGACAAGTAAAAGAGATGAACAGATTGACCACACACTTAACTCATCCATCGCCAAGGACTTATTTAACTTCTTTTTCATGATGTCCTGGAGCGCCAAGGACGTGTTTTTCGTGTTTTATAACATGGTAAAAAAAAAAAAATTGAAAAAAAAAATATATATAAAATAAAATAAAAGATATATAGTGGCGGTCAGGGCCTTTTGGCGCCCCCTAGTGGCGATGGATGAGTTAAGACGATTGTGAAGAAGATCCGCTTCCAGAATTTAGGGGAGCTTCAAAAGCAGTGGACTGAGGCTGGAGTTGGAGCATCAAGAGCCACCCTGCACAGGGCGCGTGCAGGAAATGGGCTACAATTGCCGTATACCTGAGGTCAAGTCACTCCTGATCCCAAGACACCGACAGAAGCGTCTGACCCGGTGCTATGGAGAAGTGCTGGACCGTTGCTCAGTGGTCCAAAGTGCAAATTTTGCATTGCATTTGGAAATGAAGGTTCCAGAGTCTGGAGGAAGACTGGAGAAGCACAGTATCCAAGTTGCTTGAAGTCCAGTGTGAAGTTTCCACAGTCAGTGATGGTTTGGAGTGCCATGTCAGCTGCTGGTGTTGGACCACTGTGTTTTATCAAGGGCAAAGTCAATGCAGATGGCTATCAGGATATTTTGGAACACATCATGCTTCCATCTGCTGAAAAGCTTTATGGAGATGCTGATTTCATTTTCCAGCATGACCTGGCACCTCCTCACAGTGCCAAAACCACTAGTAAGTGGTGTACTGACCATGGTATTACTGTGCTTGATTGGCCTGCCAAATTGCCTGACCTGAACCCCAGATAATCTGTGGGGTATTGTGAAGACAAAGATGAGACATCAGACCCAACAATGCGAATGAGCTTTGCTGGCTTCCATAACACCTCAGCAGTGCCACAGGCTGATTGCCTCCATGCCACGCTGCATTGATGCAATAATTTGTGCAAAAGGATTCACGACCAAGTATTGAGTGCATCTTTTAGACTTAGATAGCATTTGAAACAGACTTATAGCATGTCATGTAGACGGCACAATAATTGCATTGTATGTAGTCATAGCACTTCATAATACATAATGTATAGCATAGTATAGTATATGTATAGTGTATAGTGTATAGTTGTATATATAGATATGTTCTAGTTACGTTCTTAGCTTACGCATGTTTCATGATAAATGCATTTTATATATGTGATGAATTCCCATGCCTTTGTTCTTGCCTAATATAAATCGCTCTGGATTAAGAGCGTCTGCTAAATGCCTAAATTGTAAATTGTAAAGTAACATAATTTTCAGAAGGTTGACATTTTTTGTATTATAAACAGAAGGCTTGAAATATTTCAGTTGATGTGTAATGAATCTGAAATATATGCAAGTTAAAATGTTCTTATTACATTATGGAAAAATAATGAACTTTATCACAATATTCAATTTTTTTGAGAAGGCCCTGTATTCTTCTGCCTAACGATGATGTCACTGGTGGAGCAGGTGGATGGGTTTCTGAACTGCCCACAGCCCTACTACTTTGAGACACAGAACAAGTAGAACAGAATTGTGGTATTTTATCATGAACATTAGTGAGGACCAATTATACGAAGATAGGTTGAAAGATGGTGACGTGGTCCTTTAAGGAGTTTCGTCTCTTGTTATATAATCTCTTTGTCTTCCCTACCTACCTCGTTTTCTCCATCGTTTTCTCCATCCATCACTGATGTCTCTCTCTCTCTCTTCCCCCCCCCCCCCCCCCCCCCCCCCCCAATCATCATTCCTGTCTCCCAGATGAGTCCCAATCAGAAGATGACAATGAGGAGGCCCAGCTCTACCAGTCCTGGTTTAAATTGGTACTCCAGAAGAACAGACTCGCCCGCTATGAATCTGAGCTTGTGATTTTGTAAGTAACATTGCAAATACTTTTTGCAGCAGTGATGATGATGATAATCGGAGAACCCATATAATTGAAGAGTTTTAAATGTCGGTGCCGTTTCTCCTGTTTTTAGTGCACAAGAGCTGGAACTGGAAGACACACAGAGCCAGCTGCAGCAGGAGCTACGACGTAGAATGGCTGTAGAAGGTAGGAGATGAACACACAAAACACACACGCACACTTCTTTATACAACCTAGTTCAGACCAAAGAGTTCTGACTGGAGAGAACCATTACAAATATATATACATATATATATATATACATACGATACAGCTAAACAAAACGGCAGCAGTGGCTCAGGGTTAGAGTGACCGGATGGAAACCACAAGGTTCCCAGTTCGAACCCGGGCTCCTCCAGAGTTACTGTCGAAGTGTCCTTGAGCAAGACTCTAGTAGTCTGAACCCCTAATTGCTGCCGATGTGCAGGTTGGAGCCTTGCATGGTTTCCTCCGGCATCGGTGTGTGAATGTGTGTGTGAATGGGTGAATGTAATGCACAATCTCTGTAAAGCGCCCTGGATAAAGGCGCTATATCAAAATGCACCATTTACCAAAACACATTGATATCTTAAATACTGTCGGATCTTCCACGCATGTTTTTGTGCCCATAGACGTGAGGATCACACCTGTGCCGATTTATATCCCATAGTCTTAGTTTCTCATATACAGATTTTATATATAATATACTCTTCCCGTCCCTGTCCCTTCAACAAATGTTTGAGGGGCGCTAGCCCCTCCTATAGGCAGCATTAGTGTAGATTTTCGTCTTACACAAACATTAAATTACCATTGACAATGAATGGAGAATTTACCTCATATGTGGACAAGCAAATCGGCTATTTTTTGTCCTACACCAAGGTCAAATTCCCATTGACAATGAATGGAGAATTTACGTCATGTGTCTGAGCAAATGATGGTGATGATGTACGATGATGAGAGCGCCCCTCACTTCACACGGGTGTGATGTCTTTCTTATAATTGACCTGTCCCTTCCTTACCATCCTTCCAGACACAATAAAGAGCGCCTCAGAGCTTCAAGAGGAGCAGGTCATCCTGGCCAAGATCATGAAAACGGTGGAGAGAAGAGACACCCTGGTCTCTGAGTTGGACGAGCAGAGGTTGAAGGAGAGAGCCGAGGACAGGGACTTGGACAGCCTGGTGTTTGCCCGGGGCTATGAGTTCCACTGGGCCCAGGAGGGGGGCAGCTCCTGGGATCTGGTAGATGCTTCAATCTGAGTTTTACTGGGCCCAGGAGGGGGGCAGCTCCTGGGATCTGGTAGATGCTTAAATCTGAGTTCCACTGGGCCCAGGAGGGGGGCAGCTCCTGGGATCTGGTAGAAGCTTAAATCTGAGTTCCACTGGGCCCAGGAGGGGGGCAGCTCCTGGGATCTGATAGATGCTTCAATCTGAGTTTTACTGGGCCCAGGAGGGGGGCAGCTCCTGGGATCTGGTAGATGCTGGTATCTGAGAGAGTGAGCGATGGATGTACACATTGAAGAGGGCCACCACTGCAGGGATATGTTTGTCATTTGTTCTGTTGAAATGTACCGTGTGTGAGAAAGCAATGTGATAAAATCACTATTTTAAAAGACAGAGTGGTGAAAATGTCAGATTTCCCCTCCCAGGTAACGGTGAAGGGGTGACTTTTTAATGCAAAATGACAAATATTGGGCCCTATGCCCCTATCTCGCCTTACACCTAAACCTTTTAGGCATGTTTTACCATTTTAAAACGGTGCAAATAGCTGATCTACATCGACACGTTTATTGGCTATTTTAACTTCTCTGTTTTTCAAAATAGTAAAAAATGCCTAAAATGTTTATGCATAAGGGGTAAGGTAAGGTGGCATGCAAGATAAAGCCCAAAGTCTGCACACTGGAGTAAAGGGCTCCCAGTCAAAGCTAAAAACAGTCTTCTTCGGAATGAGGCCACAAAACAAGTCAACACTGTTTACGTTTGTAAGTAACTCCTCAGTCTGTGATTAATATGGTTTCATTTAAACTGTTTGTTTTCATGTTTTTGATTTACTAATTACTAGGTTCAATTACTAGGTTCTTGAACTATGGGATGCCCAAGTGTGACACTGATGGGTCTCCATATGTGGGTAGTTTCAACAGGCATCTTGGATCAAAGACAAACTTTAGTTCTCATTTAAAGGTCCCAGACTAAGAAGCCCAGGAAGTCATTTTTATTAATGTGAGAATGGACTAGTTATGAATGCAAAATATATAATATCTAATAAATTATATGTTCGGCATGTGTTTTACAATGTTTGTGTATGTTTGGTTTTGCTGACAATGTTGCAAATGGAGATTTCTTTAATAAAAACTGAACTGAAAACTGATCTTTGGTTGAATCTTCTTTTAATCACCTATTACAGTGGTAACCAAATTAACCCTTATAGATCTGTAACTCTTGAGATTATAAATGTTATGCTCTCAAGAGTTAAATTATTGTTAAACATATTCTGTATTACTTAATTTACAATAAATCTACACAATTCTAGAATGTAGAAGAATTGTTATTTTGATCGTTTGCCTGGCACCACATCAATAGATTAATTAGCTTGGTTATTTTTGGTAAGTGACACTGTTGTAGTGTTGTAATATTGAGTGATTGATTGATTGATCAGTTCATCCCAAAAAATAATTATTTTCTATCAATCACACAGCCCATGAAGGCTGAAGCCTGGACTTCAAGGAGATTTTCTTTTTTTTTTACCCGGGTGGCTGTTCTTCTACCGGAGACCTGCTCGCCGGTGACGGGTTATCAAATTATTGGCTCAGGAATGCAACAAAAACATCTCCATGAATTCAAGGCTTCATTCATGGCCCATGGGACCTTGATAAGTTGATAGAAGTCATTTTTTGGGGTGAACTTTATTTAACACTATATCTGAAACTGCCATGTTAAAAAGGGACACATTTTCTCCAAAATCCTTGACATGAAAATGTCTAAATCTGATGAGCTCCTTTCTAGTGGTGTAAAGTAATACATTTACTCAAGTACTGTAACTAAGTACAATTTTGAGGTACTTTTACTTTACTGGAGTATTTCCAATTTTCAATACTTTATATATAGTGGAGTCCACTACATCTCAGAGGCAAATATTATACTTTTACTCCACTACAATTTATGAAAACTATAGTTACTTTTAAGATTTTTAACCACTCAGCCATTTGAAAATAGCCGATCTTCAAGCTCACATTTAAAAACTGACATACTTTCTACTTTTGGTACTTTTGAAGTAAATTTTGAATGCCAGACTTTTACTTAGTTGTAAAAAGAGTATGTGAGTAAATGTGAGTACTTTTTCCACCACTGTTTTCCCTGCCCTCCTCCAGAGGGGCGGGGCCATGATACAACACAGCACTGTGACTCCAGAAAAAAAATCACTGGAATTCCGTTTCCGCTTTTAGGGAGTGGACAGGGATTTCGTGACGGACAAATAACTTTTGTGGTGGATCAACGCAAGAGAAGTTTTTCTGTACATTTTTCCCCTCTTTGGATTAACCGGACAGATGATGGCTTCCTCGCCGCAGAAATCACCGTCTTCTCCAAAGTCTCCCAGCACGCCGAAGTCGCCTTCTTCCAGAAAGAAAGATGATTCGTTTCTGGGAAAACTTGGTGGAACTTTGGCAAGGAGGAAAAAAGCCAAAGAAGGTAAATGGAGTTTATATCTTCAGATAACTGGACAAAAAAAACTATCCAAACATCTGTGAACCTTTATTAACGTGGCTTAACTGTGCCATAGAATCTGTTAAAAGTGTCAAGTTTTTAAATCTTACCGAGAGAGAAATATACCCTGCCACTGTGCAACGCAGATTTTCCACGGGCGTGTGGGGAAAAAAAGTTTGCATAACATTCCAAACTTCCAGACAAAGTGACGATTAGTCATCATTAATATAAGTGTAACTCACTAAATGCCGAAATACAGACAGAGTTTGACGCGTACATACAGTAGTCCAGTCCTTTGAGACTTGTGTGGCTGCGGGCTATGTGTCTACTACAGTATATCCATGTAGGGTATTGACTCACTACAAAATGTAATAACTGAGGAATGAGACAAGAGTAAACACAGCCCACTGTCTGCGGCAGTGGGCTGGGCCTAGCAGCTGAACTCATGCCCTGCAGGCTGCATGCCAAACAATACAAACTAAAACACACCAACCTTGCTTGATTCATTGATTTGACTCCCCTTAGGCCAGGGGTGCCCACACATTTATGACGTGAGATCTACTTTCAAAATGACCAGCTCAACAAGATCTACCCACTGAAAAAATAAGTGTACCATTGCTGAAAATAGTTTAAATATATAATGTACCTGGGGGGGCTTTGGAATAGGGAGAAATTATGACAGGCAGTTTCTGCTGTCAAAATATGTCCCCCCCGTATTTAACTTAAACGCCCAATGCATTCTCAATGGCAATAGCACAAACTTTGCCATGCTACTAGTCCTACATACTTACACCTAGAAACCCCATTCAAACCTATTTAGGTTCATCTTACGGTGGACATGTTTGCCTGAAAAGAAATCTTTGAAATGTTTCATAGTTTTAGAAATATAGTGCTTTCAAATTTGAGAAATTTATAATGGGGCTCAATGGCAGCTCTATGGCACGTCAAAACATTACTTTCACCTAGAAACTCTATTCACACATTTTATAATTCAGCTTACTGTGGAGACACATGCTGGAACCTTTTACTTTGAAATGATTTGTAGTTTCTGAGTTATTTAACTTAAACGCCCAATGCATTCTCAATGGCAATAGCACAAACTTTGGCATGCTACTAGCCCTACATACTTACACCTATAGAAACCCCATTCAAACCTATTTAGGTTCATCTTACGAGCCACACTACCCCCTGAGCCACCGCCGCCCTGTTTTGGTTTTACTATAGTTTATGACAGAATGGAGAGAGAAAGCTAAATTCATTGACAAAGTACATTTGGAATTTGTCACCCATCCTACACACCCTATAGTATAGGGTGTCCCTATAGGATCGCATGTCATGTGATCTACCTGCACAGCCTTTGTGATCTACTGGTAGATCGCGATTTACCTTTTGGGTGCCTTAGGCTATTTGCATTTTTTTTACATGGATCTTGATGAATATATATAAATAACAACTTTATTGGACTGCCAGTGCCATATATCTCATGTGTTAGTGTTAACAAAGAGATCATACCAAATATGAATATCTTGTTGCCCATTTTGATTTGCAGCCATCATAACAAGCAAGGTCTGCTTTCTGGATGTTCTTGACATTTCATTGTTATTGGCCAGGTTGTTATCATTGAATGAGCAAGCCTGGGTGGAGATTGGATGATTAGTTTGCGTCATCCGCATCCGCGGAGGCTGCTCAACAGCTGAGCCCCTTTTTGATGTTTTATTCCTTCACACACACACACACACACACACACACACACACACACACACACACACACACACACACACACACACACACACACACACACACACACACACACAGTGTGGGAAGGATGTCTTGTCTGTATTGTGTGTCCTATGACTTGATCGAAAAGCCAGGGCTGCTCCCTCTTGTGTCAACCATTGATTAAATTTGAGTCTGTGACGTTTATGACCATGGCTGCTAATGTACAGGAGAGGAGAGAGTGAGGCCATAACCTTGGATGAGAGAGAAGAGAAGAGAGAGAGAGAGACGGCAGGGAGGAGAAGGTCAACTGAAGGGGAAGGGATGAATGAATATGAGCTCGGCAGCAGAAGCCATTTAGCTAATAAAGACTACTGCATCACAATTCCCTATAGCCTTGATGGATAACAACACCGCCAGTCAGCCACCCACCGACCGCATTGAGGATATAACAATAGTTGTTGGGCTTGTGACGGCCGGGACTCGATTAGCCAATACTTGGGACAGATAAACAATACATAAACACAGACCATATTATTGAATTGTTTTATTATTCTGTGATAGAACGACAGAGAAAAGCTAGTTTGGTTGCATTCTATCTATGCTCTTCTGAGGATGATGAGCAGCGGCGGGACAGAAGGCTGGTGCAGTTAGCCAGGGTTAGGAGGCTGGAGCCTGGGGGATGAAGAGACACAGAGATGGGCTGTGGATCATTCTGCCCTCCAGGTAGGACATAGCACAACAAGCCTGTACACAGCAAGGTGATACATTAGTTTTGGGTTCATCATTATAGTTTATTTTTATTTGGTTTTGACATATTGAATTCTAATTCAGTTAGTTAATTTAGTTAGTTTTTAGAGCAGGTTTGTTAGTTTTTATTTGGTTTTTACTTTATTAGTTTAATGTTCGTTTTAGTTTTCTTTCGGCCCTTTTCAATTCTGCACCTGACGAATAAATCAGGTGCATGATTGAAAAGTGCCAGATTAAGTATTGTGTAATAAAAAATTCAAGAAAAGATAGCATTTACAAAAAGAATATTCAGTTACAGATTAAGTTTCATTTTACCATCTCAAGAGTTCAATTAATGTTAAACATCTTCTGTATCAGCTAATTTATAACGATGAATGTAGAAGAATTGCTATTTAGATCAATGTTTTACTTGTCTCTCCTATTAGTCAGGGAATATTATCAGAAAAATGTCCAATCTGAGAATATATCCCTTAAAGGGACATTTCACCCTTTTGCAAATATATATTGTTAATGACGTTTAGACTATTTAGAACACTTTCCTGGGGGTCTTTATGTGTGTAATATGTGGTTTTATATATTTTAGATTTTGTGTCTCTGATGTCATGGACACTGGGCTCACTTCCTTCCTGGACTACAATTCCCATAATGCTTTGGTGCACTGCTCCTTGTGGATATGGGGAGGGCTGTCTTACTGAGACAACATGTAGTCCAGGAAGTAAGTGAGCCCAGTGTCCATGACATCAGAGACACTGGGCTCGCGTATATCTTTTCTACGTCCGAACATAGACATGGTAACGCCCCGTCTGCCTCTGATTGGCCTACCGACACTGCCGGTATACCAGAGTTTCCTCCGAGGTGGAAGATACATGCTGGATAGTCTGCTGCGAGGTTACTCTGTGGTGGGAAATAAATATATAATACAAGTACGATATAATACAAGAGAATGATAGCTTGGCATGCATGGCAGCAAACTAATATTGTTTATGCCGTCGGCCTGTTTATTTGTATACATGTGTAAACTTGAAACATTATTGTACTGTAAAAAGGTCTCTTTTCCCTTGATCTTTATATATTTTTTAGTATAATAGTATTAGTTTACTATAATTAGATTAATACACGATAATCAACACTAACACTTTAATTTAGAACACAGACAAATCAAATCATAGTACATACGTGTTCAATCAATTATTCAATCAAAGCAAACGGCACAAACAATATTAGTTTTCCTCTTCTGCAAAAATGTAAGTTACAAGTTACTGTCGCGGGTTGCCATTCTCTTGTACTTGTATTATTTCCCACCACGTAGTACCCTTGCATCTCGGAGGACAGGCTAGACGGGCAGTGTCGGTAGGCCAATCAGAGGCAGGCGGGGCGTTACCATGTCTATGCTCGGACGTAGAAAAGATATACGCACTGGGCTCACTGCTAAAATCTAAAATATCTAAAACCACATATTACACACATAAGACCCCAGGAAAGTGTTCTAAAGCTTCTAAAAGTCATTAACATATATTGTCATATTGGTTAAAGGGTCACATATAAGTGTCCCTTTAACCAATACATTTCTTCACCAATGTGTTTGTAAAGGTGTCTAGTAACACATCTCACACTCTCACAGAGATTCAGTTTCCCTGTACGGGAATCTGTGACAGCTGCTGAAAGTTGGGCTACCATTAATAACTACACATTTTAAATTGATTCTGCTTTAAGTAGCATGTGAGGGGTCAAACTAGAGTCTAGCTTTCATCACAAGATGTGATGACCTGGAAGAGTGGCTATGGCTGTTTTTGTCTCCACCAGGCCGAAGGCATGGGGAGAGAGTATGTTTTGCACTCCGTCCGTGTGTGTGTGTGTGTGTGTGTGTGTGCGTCCGTCCTTCCTTCCTTCCGTCCGTCTGTTACCAGCTAATCTCTGCCACCGTTGGCCCGATCCATGCCAAACTTTGGATGCCAACGACGAACCTCTGCCCCAAATATTCCTCAACGGCCTGTTATAGCGCCACCATGAGGCCGATTTAGGCAAAACACATTTCTGTAGATTACTCATTACACATTTTATCCATACATCACACAATTCGGTATACACTATCTAGTGTATCATGTGATCAACACGGATCTGCACCATTTCCCATCTTCCATCCTGATTGGCTAAGATTGCCTTCCAAAGCTCACATGATTGGTCCGTTTCGAACAAAATGCCACAAATCACAAACACAGTGTGCAATTTCCGTGAAATTATATACGCACATTTCCACTAGGCCGAGGACGACATGCCACTCATTTCTTCCCCAAATCAGCCTCAAGGTGGCGCTATAACAGGCCAATTCCTGTTTTTAGCTATAACTGCTTCGATCTGTATACAACTTATGTATGCGCACTCCCTAGAGGCCATGGAAAAACATTGTCCCTGCATCCCTCCACATCTGCCGGTTATAGCGCCACCATGAGGCCGATTTCTGCAAAACACATTGCTTATGTTAGTCGCACAGATTTCATCCAAATGTCACGCAAATCGGTACACATGATCTCTGTAGTCATGTGATCAAGACGAGTCTGTTGGATTTCTCAGATTCTACACTGATTGGCTAACATTGCCTTCCAAAGTTTTCAGGAGTGGCCCGTTTTGTACGAAATGCTGCACATGTCCTGCTCATCCAGAATTCTATCCTCATGCCATGAGTGATCTGGCTCTGCATTTCCTCAACAAAATGAAGAAAATTGTTGCAAAAAAATAACAAACAAAAAAACATGTTTATATTACTCCTAAACATTTTGCCAAACATCTCACACAGTCCTATCCTCCTGGTGGAGACCTGTGCCCAGAAGGGCACTTTTTTGTTTAGCCCAAAGAGTGTAAATGCTTGCAATGGATTCAGAATCATGAACACATTGAAGAAATCTATTGGTAAGGGATTTATTCTCAGATTTATTTTAATGGGCAGATTGGGCACTGACTAATACAAGCATGCTCTCCAGGATAAACTACTGTATCAGTGAGCGATGTGGTTTTCAATGTAATGGGGTGGTCTTTTAGACGGGTCCCAGGGACATTTGATGAGTCCTACGTCAATGACGTTTAGAGTACAGTACTGAGTACAGTATTGCATCCCAGGATCCCCAGAGGGTGACATGACTGCGTCCTTTCTCAATTTAGTGAGTCTCAGGATGCAGGAGGCAGGCTATTTGCATCAATTTCTCTTGATGTCTTTTCCATTTGTTTAATGGTTAAACTGTAACCCATTAAGACCCGAGGACGATTCTACAGATCCCTTCTAAATCAGTAGTCTGCACATTTTTTCCCACTTTTTTCTTAAAGATATTTCTTTTTGCCATTTTTGCCTTTATTGATAGGGTGCAGTAATTGGACAGGAAAGGGGGAGAGAGGTGGGGGGGGGTGGAAGACATGCGGCAAAGGCTGACGGGCTCGGGACTCGAACCCGCGACATGCCGTACGGGGGTCACGAGACATGGCCAAAGCAATTTTGAGAACCGCCCTGCCTTACTAACCTGACTCCGCCAGATGGGGCAGCAGAGAGTACACTGTGTTCCCCCCTCCTGCTCCCATCTGGGAACTCTCAGGCAGACTTGATGCCCGGCCACAAAACGGCCTGGCCAATCAGCAGCAACTTCTAGCAGCAGCTTCTAGCTTCTAGCTGCTGCCGATTGACCAGGCCGTTTTGTGGCCGGGCATCAAGTCTGCCTGAGAGTTCCCAGATGGGAGCAGGAGGGGGGAACCCAGTGTACTCTCTGCTGCCCCATCTGGCGGAGTCAGGTTACTGCCTTACAACACTGTCTTACAGGACTGAGAAGAGACTAAGTTGTCTTCTCTTTCCTCTTTAATTCAACTTTGTGAATGCTAGTAATAACTATGGCTTCAAATCAATCAAATCAATATCATGATTATTTCAAACTTTCATCGATTACAATTAATAACGATAACAAAAACGTTTTTAAATATGGTGAAAATAGAAGATCTACAAGTTCAACGGGTCATGATGTGACGTGTTGTGCGCTTGTAAATCATCGTACGACAAAGTGGTTAATCAGAAGTTTCTTTTGTGTTTTTGGGGCTCCCACATGCATTTTCTATCCCCACAAATAACCAATTTTAAACAATCAGGCTTTCATATCATATGGGTGCTTTAATGGAAATTGCTCTCAGGAACAGCTCAACTGATTTAGTCCTCATCGTGATGTCATCAATGTCACCCTACTTTGTATAATTCCTCCTTCTTCAGTCTTCAGTTCCAAATTTGCATTTCCACTTTGTTTACAATGTCCGCCATTGTTGATTTTCCAAGCTGGCATGGAATGGGAACAAGCCTGGTTTTATCTAGCATCAGTATTATGACTCAAATATTAAATAATCTGCATATCGGCACCCCCACCACCTCAGGACATTGTGGTATTGCAGCTAAAACTGCTTTCAAAGTCCAGAGGGTTAGGGTTAGAGTGATGATTGATGATTGAGGCTCAAACCATTAGAAATAACTTTGAGGGACATAGACAATATGATATTAAATATTAGAAGTAGAACCCGTTTTAAAATGCATGTTATTTCTACTTTAAAACCGGTTAGATTTTGTGTTGTGCTGATTCCTGTATCTGATATTTTGTCTTGATTTCCTGACGTATGATATTGCAGTTATTCCTGTAGATTTGTGTCAAAGTTATAAGTTGGTTATTATAAATATCGATTTAAATATATTTGCGGTTAATTGCCCAGCCCCACTAATATCTAATATCATACGTCAGGAAATATTTTGTCTTGATTTCCTGACGTATGATATTGCAGTTAAATATGCTTGGTGTTATATCACATCATGTCTTTTATCCTCTTATGGGGGGTTTCTTGTTTGTTTTCAGCGTGCATTTCAAATTCTGAAACATACTTTTTGGATGTGCTCATTTAAATGTATGTCACTAGCTTGTTTTCATTTTGAGTCGCTCGTTGTGAGCTTGTGTATTTTCTTAATAATTGAGAATTCTTTTGTTAATTGGTTAAAAGTCAAACTTTTCAATAAGAAATAGGTTTTTTTGCTTACTGTAAATTAAAAGTTACCAGTAATAACACCCACTAGGAAAAGGCTCTGGGTTGGAACTTGGAAGTGTTCATATAACCTTGTGTTGGAGGGGATATTGGATTTATTTTACGTGTGCGTGCGGTGTTGATTAAAGGGATGTTACCCTGGAGACGGCAGAGAATGTGCTGATTTCTAATGATCAAATCTCCTCAGGTATCTGACACACTACGAATGGCATGCTGGGGGACTCTACAAAGCTTGATGGGAGGCAGGAAGCAACAGTAGTCTTTTCTGGGGTGATATAAGACAGCCTAATAGAGGCCCGGATATTAGTGTTTTAAGGATTCGTTGGAAGATTTAGAGAGGCATCTATGAAACTACTTTTTGAAAATGTCTGGCAATTAATTTTGTTAGCAAGCTGTCTTGTTGTGTTCCATTAACTGTCTGCACATGGAGGCACCGGGTCTCAAGATGATTGGCCTATTAAGTATAAGTGGCATTATAAAAAGCCAGATTCGGCATCCTTGTTCCGTCTACGGCGCCTTGGCCTGTTTATGAAACTAGATTTTAAAATCACCTTTGTGCGTGTTTGTTTGTGACTGTGTGCAACCTTTATCTGTGTAGTTGGGGTTGGGGTGACTGTTCACACGCCGCCATGTTACATCACAGACTGTGCTTTACCTGTGTCCATCCGTGCATTTGTTTGTTGTGTGTGCGTGCTACAGAGCTTAATCTAATGCAATGCTTTATTGAATATACTATTATGTTGTACATAGAATTGTATTGTGAAACTGTTTTACACAAAGTATGTAGCAGCCACTGAAAAAATGCTGTTGGTGTATACAATATTTTGTAACGAAAAGGCCTTGTGCACTCCTACAAGGACAGGTGCGTCGGAGCCGGCAACCAAATGCGAATCATGAGAAGAAAAGGGTCCCGCACACTGTCTTTCACTTATAGAGCAGTAGTTTTATTAGATGACAACGTTTCGGTCTAAACGACCTTCATCAGGTATCTCAAAGTATAAATAAAATATACCAAGATCCAGGTCCAAGGGTTGCCACTAACGGTTGCCCCGACTACCGGTGGCAAGTAAATAAATAAAAAATGTATGTATCTTAAAAATGTTTTACAAGCGCAAATGTTAACGGTCATTTTATAATGGAAAATGTACTTTTTGGGACCTTACTGTCAACCCCTGCAACTAGATCATGTCATGTGCAAATGTACATTTGCAAATGTACTATTTGAGTGTTATTCTCTCTTTGCTCTTTTTTTTGCCCTCTTTATTTTTATCTATGCTGCTGTATTGTAAAGTAAAATAAGTTTAGGTACCTGTACAAAAGATGTAACAAAGTACAATCTTGAACCGTGAACCTAATACAACGTCTGTATCCCCTCCCTCTCTTAGTATCGGAGCTTCAGGAGGAAGGCATGAATGCCATCAATCTTCCTCTCAGTCCGTCCCACTATGAGCTGGACCCTGAAGACACCATGCTTGGTGAGTGTTCTTACTAACAGCACCTGTTGGTTGTACTCGTCTACATAAGATCTCACCTGACCTGTGTACAGGTTTAATGGTTGGTTTCAAAGGTAATCTTGTATAACAAAGATTCGCAATAATACTGACATAATTAGCCACTGCTCCTCTCTTACTATTAGCGCCAACAATGTTACAACATTGATGTTTAGTTTTTGCTGTCTCCTCCACCAGAGGAGAATGAAGTGCGCACCATGGTGGACCCGAACTCCAAGAATGATCGCAAACTACAAGAGCTTATGAAGGTAATGCCTTTGTGTGTGAGTGTGTGTGTGCGTTTGTTAACCAATGCGTTGTGAGCTTGTAGATCCCGTGCTGCGGGTTAAAAATCACCCGTGCTGCGGGTTAAAAATCCCCTGTGCTGCGGGTTAAAAATCACCCGTGCTGCGGGTTAAAAATCACCCGTGCTGCGGGTTAAAAATCACCCATGCTGCGGGTTAAAAATCACCCGTGCTGCGGGTTAAAAATCACCCGTGCTGCGGGTTAAAAATCACCTGTGCTGCGGGTTACAAATCACCCGTGCTGCGGGTTAAAAATCACCCGTGCTGCGGGTTAAAAATCACCCGTGCTGCGGGTTAAAAATCACCCGTGCTGCGGGTTAAAAATCACCCGTGCTGCGGGTTAAAAATCACCCGTGCTGCGGGTTAAAAATCACCCGTGCTGCGGGTTAAAAATCACCCGTGCTGCGGGTTAAAAAATCACCCGTGCTGCGGGTTAAAAAATCACCCGTGCTGCGGGTTAAAAATCACCCGTGCTGCAGGTTAAAAATCACCTGTGCTGCGGGTTAAAAATCACCCGTGCTGCGGGTTAAAAAATCACCCGTCCTGCAGGTTTAAAATCACCCATCCTGCGGGTTAGAAATCACCCGTGGCGGGTTAAAACATGTGTGGCGGGTTAAAACTAATCCATGCTGCGGGTTAAAAATCACCCGTGGGTCGTGGCTTCCTGTGAGGTTTGGGGAGGGTGTCTGACTCATGGTGTCTGACTGTTGGTATGAAGTCATTATATGCATAAACACATAATTTGTCACTGTCAGATGCTAAGGGCCGATTCATACTCCCAAATGTGATGTCATTTGAGGTTCGGGGGGGCGGGTACCGTCCTAAAGTCGGCTCTTCGGTGCTACTGAAAATTTCTGACGAGCCGAAATCATTTCGGCACTACAGCGCCGAAACAGCGGTAAAATAGGAGTATGAATCGGCCCTTACAATGCCTTCCTATGACCTTTCTCTCAGTATGACTGAAATTCTTTGTCCTTCTGCCCACGCAGGTGTTGATTGACTGGATCAACGATTGTCTGGTGGGGGAGAGGATAATTGTGAAGGACCTGGCGGAGGACCTGTTTGATGGACAGGTCCTGCAGAAACTCTTTGGTGAGGAGCTGAGCTGAAAGAGTGATTTTTTTTAAAAACTTTTTCTGTTTTGTATGTGTCTATGGAGTTAACATTACTAGTCTAATAGACCCCCAGGTGTGGTTATAATATTAAAATATGTCTTCTATATGTATTTTTGGTTTCTTCCTGAAAGATGAAAGTCTTTGAGTCAAAAGTTCTAATTGAAATATCAAAGACTTTGCCTGCAATGTTTGTTTACCATATACCTTTATAATTTTGGCAAAAAAAAAAACATGCTCGAACTGTAACCAAATACTGACCCGGTGCAAAAATAAATAATAGCCTGCTGCAAATTGCTCCCTGGTTCTTTTAAACGCCCGTGGTCCAAATCGATTTTGCCTAACGCTTTGTGTGCCCACACAACACTTTAAAAAAAAAAAAAAAACAGGGTGCCCAAGAAGTTTTACATAATTTTTTTTGACATATTCTTTTTTTTTAATATATATATATATATAATTTAAAAAAAAGACGTCCACAGAAAGACGTCCACAGACGTCTTGCATAGCAGTAATTCCCAGGATGTCTGTGGACGTCTTGGGCACAAAATAGGTTTTAAATACCCAGGCTACTATTTGGGAAAATACCGTAAGCTTTCTTGCCGTTTTAGTTGTATTTTTGTTCAGAAGTTGACCATTTGGTGTGCATGTGTGTGTTTTCCAGAAAAGCTGGAAGGAGATAAACTAAACGTGGCAGAGGTCACGCAGTCTGAGATCGCCCAGAAGCAGAAGCTGCAGACGGTCCTGGAACGCATCAACGACTCACTCAAACTCTCCACCAGGAGCATTCGCTGGAATGTCGACTGTAAGCCACCAATTACAATACTGATAAGAGCCCAAGCTTACAACGAATCACTCTGTTTGTAGATCAGCTATTTCCGCTATTTATTTTAAATAGTATAACATTAATGAATGTCAGTAATCTCTTTCGATTTTTCAGTTATTTGTCATATTTGCCCTGTGCAATTTTTGTATTAATATTATAATTTTATTATTATTTATTCATATATTCCAACGTTCAGTGCCAAAAACACAATTAAATTGTTAATTGCAATTATTAGTGTGGCAATTAATTGTCAACTTAAATGTGACAGCCCTACTGGTCAGCTGTCGTGTCATATTGATTTGATATAGCTCTTTTTTTTATCAGAATGATCAATGCTCTGGCCTGGGCCGTGGCTCAGTGGTCCAGGCACCTTGGCTGGTAATCCAGTCTGGCAGTGTGCTGCGGGTTCGACTCACGATCCCGACGGCCTTTATTGCATGTCACCCCCCCATCTCTCTCCCCATTTCCTGTCAGCCTACTGTCTCTGTCCCTCTATAAAAAAATAAAGGCGAAAGCCACAAAAAATCATTAAAAAAAAGAATGATCAATGCTCTGGCCCCAAGTGATTTGGAAGACAATTGTACATCGCATAGCATGCTGTTGTACTATAGAATTACAGGTGCAGCCAAGGTTCCCGGGGATCCTTAGTTAAAAAGTATTACATTTGTAATTTAAAGAATTTGCAGATACCCTGGATGCCAGCAAAATAACGACATTTTGAAATATGCATGATCCCTCGAGTAAAAAGCGTATGGCTTATACATGGACATGGAATATAATTGATTTCGCTGCATGTTCTCCTATTAGAGTAGCTTTCCCTTTGGTTTACGCCTTTTATCCTCCTGTTAAAAACACTTCCTAATTGGGTCTCCTGACCCAGTGAACATATGAAAGTATTTTGGAAGGCTTTTAACTTGCTTTCTGTAAAGTGCATCTGATATGGCGCACAATCAAAGACCTGCTTTTTTTTCCTTCTTTGTTTGCTATTTGATCTGTGTTTTTCAACTGAAATTAAATGGCACTAATAATAGATCACATTTAGTATTGTTTCATTATTCGTACTACATACAATATATGTACAGCAATTCATCATCTCTGTTAGAAATTGGAAACTATCTATTTAGTATGGCTTCAAACGTTTTCATGAAAGTTTGGGTAATTTTATTTTATATGGATCGTTTAATTTTGTTTCTCCATTTCTGTCCGTCTAGCGGTCCACGCTAAGAGTATAGTTGCCATCCTGCACCTGCTGGTGGCGCTGTCGCAACACTTCAGAGCGCCAATCAGATTGCCAGATCATGTGTCCATTCAAGTTGTGGTGGTCCAGGTGGGTGTTACTCTGTTTTGGATTGTGTGTGCGGGTTAAGGCTCATACAGAGTCTGGATTTTCGGTGGTGGGGTGACCACCGAACTACAACATGAGCCGCGGTGAAGAGCAAACCACTGCCACCGCTCCAGCCCTTCTCTCTGTTTTTACTCACCGCCGCTCAACGTTATTTCAGCTCCGGTGGTCAGCTCACCACCGGAGCGGTGGTCACCTCACCACCGAAAATCCAGACTATGAATAGGCCTTTATTGTTCCCGTTGCTGCTAAAGGCCTATTCATACTCCAGATTTAGGTGATGAGGTGACCACCGGAAAGGTGGTCACCTCATCACCTAAATCTGGAGTATGTATAGGCCTTAATTCAGCTTTGAATTTCTGTCCTCTGCTATAGACATCCTGTTCATTTGAAATTAAGAATAATTTTATACATGAATCCTCCTCTCTGGCTTTCAGAAAAGAGAGGGGATCCTTCAGTCTAGACAGATTCAAGAGGAGATCACAGGAAACACGGAGTAAGTAACCGATGAGTCAATGATTGGTACGAAACCGAATCACGTGTACTATGTAAGTGATAATGCACGGCTGGATGTTCCGATATATATAAATATAATGAGGAACTGCACTGCAGGTTATGGAGTTTTGAGTTATGTCTTCTTTTTTTCTTCTTCAAATCGTTATGGAGAGAATTGCCATTGCGAAGCAATTCTACTTTTATTTTTATTTTTTTAAGATATTTTTTTGGCTTTTGTTCTGCCTTAATTGATAGGTTGAAAGTAGACCGACAGGTAATTGGGGGAAGACACGCGGAAAAGGCCGTTGGGATCGGGAGTCGAACCCGCGGCACGCCGTCAGGCTGGCTCAGCATAGGACACAAAAAGCCTAGGACACAAAAATCAGCTTAATCTTAAATGAGCAATTTATTTGAACTCAATTGAACTCAAACATTTGGTAGATAGATACCAGCCCCTCACCCTAAAATACTATTATTATTTGTTTTTAATTATCGGTTGCATAGAAATTATAACTATAGAAGAGATGTGATGTCACCGTTAGCTGAGGCATTAATCTTTTTTAACACGCACACACACACACACACACACACACACACACACACACACACACAGCACCTTTCTCACTCCAAGGCAGTCCTGCAGGCTGACAGCAGCAGCTGGGGTGATAACGACAGGCCAACATACACATACACAAACACACATTTTGTCACGGTAGAATTCTGTTAATAACACACACACACACACACACACACACACACACACACACACACACACACACACACACACACACACACACACACACGGTCACAGTGGAAATGTGGTTATTACCATAACACCAGGACCATTGCCCAGGCCTGCCTACCTCTGCCATCAAAGATTACTCTCTGTGTGTGTGTGAGAGCCCATGCCATGTCTTGCTGGCCTGTCCATTGTGATATGTGGTCCTCGGGGACATTTGACACTGCAGTAAGTGACCCCTCAAACAACAGTATTCTTCTCTGTGGCAACAACGAGACATGCAGTGGGGAACCCGGTGTGGATAGTGGAATCACTCATCCATTGTATTAACCCCTTTTGGGCGGGAACCCCTGTTGGTGTTTTAAGCATTATGTTATACTTTAGCTATTGAAAAATAGCAGCTCTACAAGCTCGTAGCGCACCACCGAGTGGCGCGCTACGAGCTTGTAGGTCTGCTATTTTTGAAAAGTTGTGAAAATGTGGCGCACATTTTTGAATATATTTTTCAGAGCGAACATTTTTAACTAAAATATTGGCTTCTGGGGGGTCCCTGGAACTACATATTTTGAGATGGGGGTCCGTGGCCCAATAGAGTTAATTCTGGGGGTCCTTGACATGAAAAAGGTTGAGCACAACTGACATAGAAACATGTTTTTTTCAGAAAATGTTAGGATTTAGAAGCCTTTTTTTTAATCGACCTCAGTCCAAAATGGGTTAATACCCAATTGTGTTTTGCTGTCGTTGATATCGGAGTAATGTGGCATCGTGTGTGGCTATTCTAACATAACAATGATACCCATGGTAGGGGCTGGTGTCTAACGACGTAATTGGAATGCCCAAGGCACACACGCACACATTAAAAATCCCAGTGTTCCTTTAACTCTGAGAGTTGCAAACGGATATATATGAACACTGAGGATTTGATCTGTGTACTGTACAGTGTGTCTATTGTTAATGTTAAGGTATGTTGCATTGTTGGTGCTCATTCTGCACTGAGACAACCTTTCCATAATTCAACATTCCTCTGTGGTTAATCTGAATGCTTTTATGGATTGTTGTTTATACGTTTGGTTTTTAAAATGTCAAATTCAAGCAAACATCACTTTCTGGGTCTTATTTCTCTTTCCTCCCCCAATCTCTCCTCCATCTCTTAGGGCGTTCTCTGGGAGGCATGGTATGTTTTGAATTTCTTTCTTGCATTTCAGTTTTTCAACCAATTTATGTTTGTTCTGTTTTTGTGACCGTTTATCGTCTCATTTCTTCTCTTTAGAACGGGACGCTTTTGACACTTTGTTTGACCATGCGCCAGACAAGTTGAATGTCGTCAAAAAGGTAGTGTGTGTGTCTGTGTGTGTGTGTGTCTGTGTGTGTGGCTGTGTGTGTGTGTGTGGCTGTGTGCACGAGCACAGCACACATGTATATGTCCATGCGTGAGAATGCTATTTCTCTTCATGTAATATAAGTGGTATGTAATTGTATAATGTTAATACTGTGTGTACAGGACAGGTCACTGTGCACATGTCTGTGACAGAGCTGTCCTTCATGTCTCCTCAGACACTGATTACGTTTGTGAACAAACATCTGAACAAGCTCAACCTAGAGGTGTCTGAACTAGATACACAGGTATGACACACATTTGCACATACAGGAAAATAAAAACATAAACGTCACGTTTATAACCAAATTAATTAAAGTTCATAACCAAATGAATTAAAGTTTAGCTGTGATGCACTTTCAGTTCGCTGACGGTGTGTACCTCGTGTTACTGATGGGTCTGCTGGAGGGATACTTCGTCCCTCTCTACAACTTCTTCCTCACACCAGAAAACTTTGACCAAAAGGTAGTACTTTGTTTGGTTTTTTTTATTCTCTTTGCATTGAATACTGATAACGTGCTAAAGAAAAGCACCTTGCTTTCCCACTGGCATGTGAAGCCGTCAATCAACTGGCAATGTTGATTTCCGTTTTATTTTTGCTCCCACTCTCAACCTTGTATCGCTTTACATAACATTTCCCACGCAGCTATAGTGGGAATTGAACCAACCTGATTGCCATAGCATATGATTTTTTTTTATTTTTTTCACTTAATTTTTATTGATGAAAAGACAGACAACAAAAAACAAGTCTAAGTATGAATGTTAGTTTTTCCATAACATACAGTTCCTCAGTAATGTCCATCCATTGTTGCATATGATATTTTTGTAATGAATTAAACGGCTTCGTAAATAGCAGTGTTGGCATAACTTAGAGGTTTTTGCCTGCATCAATCATCAACAATAGCCTACCGGTATTTAAGTTTTACATTTCTCTCTCTCTCTCTCTCTCTCTCTCTCTCTCTCTCTCTCTCTCTCTCTCTCTCTCTCTCTCTCTCTCTCTCTCTCTCTCTCTCTCTCTCTCTCTCTCTCATGTGACTTTCACTTTGATTCCCTTGTGTTGGTTCATGAGTCATCTCTACACAGCTTCTGCTGTCCGTGAGTGGGAAATGGGGAAAAGGTTCATCTCACTCGATTTCTGGGGGAACTCTTCATTTCTCCAGCGTCCTGTTAATTCTAAACACATTGATCTTTGATAATACAGTCCTTTTGTAATACAGTCCTTGGATATTTTATAACCTCGGGTTCATACACCATCTTAGAACAGGGAGTTTTTACTTTTTTATTTTTTTTATTTTATTTTGTCCTGTTTGTCCTTGTTTCGTTGATGTTTGTGATGAATATAAAAAACTATATATATATTAAAAAAAAGAACAGGGAGAGCTGAGTTGAGGTCCTTTTTAGGTCCACTTTGAGTCCGCTGTCATAAATCATAGCTTGTTGGACTTGCCAGCTAGGAAAGGAACACATGACAAAATGGTCCCCTTGCACACTAGGTACATGGCTCATTAAATAACGTTACAATGGTCCTCCTGTAGGGACACGTCAGAAACAGGACCTTGGTCCATCTGTGTTTCTGACTTGTAGTTGTAAGAAACACTATCTTAAATCAATACTCCATTTTGAAGAAGCCTGAAGCACTCAAGAGAGCCAGTACTCCTACAATGAGTGGACTGATAAATGCCATCCATTGTGTCCCCAGAGTCAATTCTGTGCACAGCCATCCCTTTCTCTCCATCGGCCTCTGTAGTACTATGGTATTCTGAACAGGCAGTCTGCAGGGACGCCACAGAAACCTTGTGTTTGGGTCCTGTCCAGTGGACTTTGCCAGCTTGCGGGAGCAGAATGGGCATCAGTACTACAGTGCACACAATGCATGGACGGACAGACGGACACGCGCACACACGCGCATGCACGCACGCACGCACACACGCACACGCAAAGAGACTTGGCCAGATAGAACAGGCACTAGCCCCACAGCATCTGTAATCTCCTATTGCACAGGGAAATGTTGGAGTGGCTAGGGGGTTTAACTCTATTACTCTGTGTGTGTGTGTGAGAGTAGAATATAAGGGCCTAGGGGGGCTATTGATGATAGGGTGGGGGTAGGGGGTACAATGGAGAACAGCACTCGTCCACGGTCCACTGGTTTGATATCTTGGTTGAATTCTGTTTAGTTGAGTGACACACACTCTTCCATTTTTACTGTATTAGGCATACAGTAGTATCCACTCCATTAATGTCACTGTGTCCCAAACAGTGGGTCACGGACCCATTTTCATGGGTCTCGACTCAATCCAATTTTATTTTCCTACATAGAAAAAATATGTAAGAAATTCCATACATTTCTATCTAATAAACAATTTAATAATTAAGAAGTAGGGAAAATAGCTGATCTACTACTTGTGAAGCATGTGGTTGTCGTAGCATTGTTTAGTTTCTTTTGCATGGGTGCTGACATTTTATGAGGTTAGAGTTTCACGAGATGCATCCAAGCAACTCGCTACAGGTGTACCCTTAAATGTGAAAGAGTTGTGCGTCTTGCCTGCTACATGCTAGACACGGAGGAGTGGATTTATCAAGCTAAAAATGGCCTTCTGTTCCAAAAGCATGGCCGTTACCCAGCCACACATTTGACCAGCGTTTAACACATTATAGGTCTCTGGAAAAAAAAAAGGTTCGGCACGCAATTACTTGAAAAATCATTTCTCTTCAGAGCGTATCTACGTGAGGGTATACAGACCGACTGCTCTCCTAAACTTTTACAGCGATGGCTTACCGTCTTGTATGACAGCTGCAGTCCAAAAAAAATGGTTTAGAAATCTCAAATCTGTGAGGTTTTATAAGTGATACATACAAAGTGCAACAAAGCTTTTGATAAACGAGGCGGCAGAGTGTTTGTGCAGCTGCTGAAGGCTTATGGCCTTACAGTACAGAACTGTGCTATGTTTGCCCACATAGGAAGCGGTGGTAGATGGATTGAATTGACCCTGAGCGTATTGTGGGTTTTATCGACCCGTTCTCACATTCTCTTATCACTGTGGAATTGACTGTGTACCCATGTGATTGTACCTGTTCACCTTGTGTGTGTGTGTGTGTGTGTGTGTGTGTGTGTGTGTGTGTGTATGTACTTTTGTGTGCAAACATTTCAAATGCGTGTGTAGTTGGTGTACATTAGCTTGCTTGCTTATTTATTGTACTTAACAGCCTTGTCTGCCTCTCTCAGGTCCACAACGTGTCCTTCTCTTTTGAGCTGATGCAGGATGGTGGCTTGGAGAAACCCAAACCCCGGCCTGAGGGTAAGAATCTACTATTCTTTCCTTTTTTATTTCATTTGTGTCGAATTTCTCCCTTTTAGTATATATTGTAGGCTTATTGGGCGGCGCTGAGCTAGAATATGTAATCGTACCAAAGACATGAAGTGGCATTCAACGTAGGTCATGAGCCAGATAAGATTCTATCCTAGACCTTCAGCAAGCCTCGGATGTGCGGATTTCTTCATTTTGTCATCCGTTTATACAAGCATATTATTACGAGTAGGACTTTTCAAATTAGCACATGTGGCACATTTCCGCTTATTACATGATTCATAATCTACGTCCATATGTGGTATTGTACAGGCCTGGCCTATATGTTAACACTTTAATTGCCCAGGGTTATTTAATCCATTACATTATAGCGCCCATTCGATTTATAAACACGGACCCCTTTTCCGGACGGACCGGTTGTTGTTGTGAATGTGTGTGTAGCAGCTAACAATAGCCACACCAATCTAGAGTCGATCGACAACAACGGGAGGTAAGAATAAATCTATCGCGACTAGCGACTGGACCGCGGAGCGCCGTCTAACACAGGACCTTTTTTCATAATTAGACGGGATGATTTAGATCGCGAGTTATGAACGTTTTAAGATTTTCGTTTTCATCAGCTAAACAGGGGAGGGAGTTTTTCGATGACGTCTCACTCTTGTGCAACACCGAGGATTGCCCAACAGGCGCTCCTGGGCTATGGAGCCATGCGATCCGTTCTCATATCGATAAACTTTGTCTTTTGGACAATACTTCGTCCTGGGCGTCGGGCGTTACTAATAGAAAGGACAAAGAACTTCGTCCTGGGCGATGGGAGTGTTAACCATGTACAATGACAGGATGGACAAAAAAAGGTGATTTAACCAGCTCCGTTTTATACTTGTTGAGGGTGGTGGGGTTGTACATTTCTCTGCCTATAATGGCATGCCAGAAATTGGTATGCCAGGTTGAAAGTATTTTTCAGCTTGAAGTAGTAATCGTAGGAACAATGGTAGCCAAAATCAACTTCTGTATGAGGCTCTAGCTAAAACCTACCTGAGATACGGTATAAAGGTGTGTAAGCATAGCAGAAGATGTGTATTGTGCATGATGTACATGACTTACTAGTATACAAGTTAGGGGTTGTACCTACTAACTAGTATTCTCTGGGTACTTGTATGACAAGTTTGTTGATGTATAGAAGCAGGTGTGGTGTAAATTGAGATAAGTGACCACTGACCAGGATTACATTTTATTCAGAAACAAGGAATAAAGGTCCCAATCCAAATGTTCAATGAAAGTGCAGCTTCAGTCCACGATGAACACTTAAAAACAAAGCGCTAACAATCGCTATAGGAGTTAGCCAGAGCAAGAGAATAATCAGATGGGAACAGTTGGCCTTTGTTGGGTTAAATATGCACAGTTTCTATTGTATTACTGGCGTAACTTCACCACTACAGTTTGTATTTTGTTGACCTGGGATGCCCCAGGGGTCTGTCCTTGGCACCCTCCTTTTTTGACTTTACACCAAATCTCTTTTGCTGAAAACAGCCACTCTGCAAGCTCACACCACATCGCAACACTTTGTGAGCTTGTAGATCAGCTATTTTTGCCAAACTTTCACCTGAATGCTTGTCTATTTTGACATGCCCAGAATAGAGTGTCGCAGTCCCGCCCCCTCGAGAGACCCGGAAAATAAATCCTTGTTCATTTTCCTCAGACTTTTCAGAAAGTATTTATTTAAAGACGTTTACGCCGCGGACAAAGCCAACTCTTGTCGTGACAAATCATGACAACAACATTTTTCGGGCTGAACAAATAATTAGAAAGAAGAAGAAAACGGCAGGTTACAACACTTTTTTTGTTGTTTTTCTTCTTTATTTAAAGACCTTATAAGCGTCGTACAAAGCCATCTCTTGTCGTGACAAATCATGACAAGAAACACTATTTTGGACCAAACAAATAATTACAATTTGTTTGGTCCAAAATATTGTGTTTCTTGTCATGATTTGTCACGACAAGAGATGGCTTTGTACGACGCTTATAAGGTCTTTAAATAAATACGTTTTGAAATGTCTATGGGAAAAATGCATTGGGAACTATTTCCTGGTTCTGGCGTCGTCATGAAAGGGGGCGGAACTGGGATGCTCTATAGTGACAATAGGGTTTATGTGGTTGGTTAATTGTACTTACTGTAGCATACAGTAGTAGTTAGCATAGTTTAACTTAATTCTCACAGATGTGCAGCACCTCGGCTTTGGAATCGGATGATGGATATTTCATAAAATGTCACAGTATTGTAAACACGGCAAACACAAGTTCTCAACACTGTTCTCAAGTTTCCTCTATCCTCTAGTGTATTTGCGTATTTGGAGAACCGATCGTGCACGTGCTGTGGTGACAAGTACAACCGGGGGACCGTACCTATGTTCCCCAGGTTCTATGTTCTCCACCCCGCAAAAAGGTTCTTTGTTCCCCGTTAAACCCTAACCCTAAGATAAGTGGGGAACATAGGGATGACCCCACAACGGGAAGTGCATAAACGGGTGAGCATGTATGCCCCAACTTGCATCGTACTCGTCTTACATTGGTCCAGAGTTGGCCGGTGCCCTTTTATAAATCGGTGAATCATTGATTGTAATGTGTAACTTTATTAGTACTGGGGTAATGGATACTGCACTGGGTACTCCCAACAACAACAGGTACAACGGGTATAACTGGGTGGGGCACGCATTCCCAACTTGCATTGTCCCCACATGGTTCGGTACTTGAGTGGACGCTGAGTAGCGGTCTAGTATTCCAAAAACTGCAAGAAGTGCATTCTTAAAGATGGAGTGCCATGATTTGTTTCCACCCTAAAACATGATAATCAGGTATTATTATAATATAAGGGGGAAGAAAAAGTGTAAAGTATTTGTTCAAATCATGCTTTTATGTGGACACGCCCACCAGTTCATTAAGTGCCTGGTTTGCCTGGTTTGCCTGGTGGGTGGTGATGGGTGGTGATCGACCTGAACTGAAGCCGCACCCACAGCTGTAGTTGTATGATAAAGGGGGAGGGCTTAGTGGAGGGGCTGATAGTGTGATGTCACTATATTACTGTTTATTTCATTGGCCCGTTTGACTGTCAAGGGTTCAGCCTCCAGGAAGAAACCCTAAATACAAAGTTAATACACCATTGCACATAAAAACTACTCCAGGGTGTCTAATGATGTACGGCACCTCATAGACACATGAAAAACTGGAAAAATACAAACATTGTGGCACTCCATCTTTAAACAGAAGTTAACACATTGTGACATGAACAACAATGAAGAACTTGGAGAGACCCGGACAGAATGATCTGTCCACGGGCCCACAGGACCTACATTTTAGGGACATTCCGTGACTCTAGATTGCTAGAACGTGTTGCAGACGAGACGAGATCTACGTACTTAACTTCTTGCCATCATGCTTAATTTATATTCTATGGTCATCTTATTTAGGCGAGCGTCATACAATGAATTCTGAATAGGGCTTAGGTCTGTCATCCTTTTCTTTTTCAGATATTGTGAACTGTGACCTAAAGTCGACACTTCGCGTTCTCTACAACCTCTTCACCAGATACAGGAACGTGGAGTAAATGCCACATGTTGCCAGGGGTGAAACGTTACACATTCTAAAGCTTCTTAATCACAAAATGTCTTTTCTTTTCACTTTTATATGAAAAAAAAACATTGCTTTTTTTGTACCTAATTACTTGCATCAAAAGGACCCTTAGTCTTTGTTGGGTTATCCATCCAAGAATGTTCAGTTATTTTGACTGCCAAGCCATTTTTTGTGTGTGTACATTTCAACTGTGTTGTATTTCCTACGTGTTTGTGTGCTCTCAATGTACTGTACCGTAAACATTTCCATGCTGCAGAAATCATGTATACACTATAGTGACATCATTTATAATCTCTAAAGCTAAATGGTAAGTGATGTTAATTCAAGTTTTTGTTACCAAAGTCATTAATTGTTTTGTTAATTGGTAGTTATCATTTTTGTCAGGCCTGCAATTCATGTTGCTAGGATAGTCTATCCTTGAATCTTTTTATCCAATAAAAAAATATATATATTTGTATTTATTGTACATTTGGATACGCTTGTTCAATCGTTTCATACGGTAAATTATTTGAATTTCTCTCTGCCTGTTTCCGGTCTTTCACAAGTGCCTTTAAAAAAAAAAAAGTGCATTACTGTACCAAGCACCCGCCAACTTGTTTGTATAAAGTGACTGCATGTGCTCTGTGTTAGGGCCGATTCATACTCCTATTTTACCGCTGTTTCGGCACTGTAGTGCCGAAATGATTTCGGCTCTTAGGAAATTTTCAGTAGCACCGAAAACCTCAAATTACGTCACATTGTAGGCTCTACAGAGCCGAACCGACTTTTATTCGGCTCTAAAATAGGAGTATGAATCGCGCCTTAGGGTTGTGGACAGGGTTAGTAATGTGGCGAGGTGGCCCGGCTCCTCACTCTTCATTTACGGCGGCGGTTCTCAAGCCCTTTCATGTGTCAAGAAAGACCCCCAAATTGTGTGTATTCGGCTTCGGAACCCTATCAGAAAATATTTTGTGCAAGTCCCTGGCACAAAATATTTTCCTCATACCAAATTTGTGTTGTAAAAATGTTTTAAAGACCGTTTGAAAATAGCAGCATCTACAAGCTCACAACATGTCGCGATGTGCCGTGGCGTGTTGTGAGCTTGTAGATCAGCTATTTCAAAATAGCTGATTGTTTAACTGATGCCATTAGACACCAGAAGGTCTGGCATTTTGTTTTATGACGCAATTTTGGGTGATGGGTGGGATGGCCGACTTAACTAATTGTGCAGGGTACCCCCCATGGAAGCCCTTAGAGGATCCCTGGCTGGGGGTCCTCTGAGCCCACTGTGAGAACCACTGATTTATGGCATATAAAAGTTTTGTCTGAACTAATAGATGTTTTTACATAATCTCCAGTGATGTACAAAATTACAGAAAAAAAGCTTTCTACATTCCACAATAGTAATTATGAAATGATATAAATATTGTAATTCCCTAAAAAAAATGTATTGATATAATACATACTGTACATAAAGAGTACATTCTCTGGTATTGTGTGAATAACTCAATAGTATACAGTAGTACTTAATTCTTACCTATCTAGAAGACAAATGTATGTTGCATTTTGTACTTTGCTGAAAATGTGTTGGATGAGCTTTCACAACCATGTATCTTTTAAAGGTTTGCTACAACCATTCTATATGTATTATTCAATAAAATGTTCAATCAATGAATGTGACATATTTTTCCTTTCTTAAATGACGCAAAACATATTTTCAGATAAGTATAGAACTGCATTCTCACTGGCACAATTTTAATTTAAAACCACTTGTGTAAATTGAGAGGTGTAGAAAGGTGTTATTATGTGGAAGTGTCATGACTTGTATATAAGTGTCTGTATTATTAATTATACACAAGCATTAAGAGTCCCAGTGTACACACCCATGTGCAATGCAGCACCACCTGGTTTTCTTAGCTTCGGTTCACTAACCACTCATTTATATTGAATTCAAGGTTGGCACTGATGGGAAGTATCATGAATCATATTTAGTATTAAGCACGCACATTTTAGGGAGTGGATATTCTCTGAGCCATTATTAATCACTTTCAACTTGGCCTCCCTATTTTTCGGCATGCCATCGCCGTAAAAACAACCCATCTACAATCTCACAACATACAAGGGAAGGAACACAATGTGTGTAATTGTTAACGGCATGCCTGGCTAAATGCATGAAAAGTAGACGTACCAATATATTCCGTCCGAGTAACAGCATCTGGTGAGGCTTGACCATTCAGATCCCATGTCAGTGGCAACACATCCTCGGGGATCTGCAATTACATTAGGATCATTTCCCCTCCGTTCTGTCGCCCAGGGAACGATTCAGCTGCTCTACTTCTTACCTCGTTATATATTATTGTTATCGCATTATTGTTACATTGTCATTCTGCTCGGAGGTCATGTGAGGAGACCGTGCTGCTTCTGTGCATTCCTCTGATTGAAAGGCATACGCCACAGTAATGGAAGCGTTGATGTCTGTGTCTCATCCATGGACGGGAAAGCCTTTTAGTTTTATTTTGTATCTATTATCATAACTCTTAACTACAATCTGGACCCAGAAGTTACAGAATGACCATAAAGCGAATCAGACCAGGATACATTTCAAGCTATCTGAACCAAATGCGCCATAGATCTTTTCTGAACTCGGATAATGCAATTTGCTCGCAAACTTCCATTCCAGCTATGTATTCATTTCTCCTGAGAATGTGGTTTCTTTTCTGTTTGGAATGGTCACTTCAAGTAGAAATGTGTTGTTGGAATGGTGTGTGTTATTGTTACTGTTACTTGAACCTACTGTGTATCTACATCACATTACACATATCGGTAGTACCTAACAGAAAACAGACATTTTGCACATATGTAACATAAACCTAAACTACTATTGTCTTACAAAGTAAATCTAACCAAAACCAATAATGCAATCACTTTTATTCAACTCATGCATGCATGAAGTGCTGTGTTCAGTTTTGAATATGTTCATGAATTATCTATCACCTGTTTTCTCCAACCATCACATTCATGAACAGAACATTATTGAACAGGTTGTATTTATACAAGCCATTTATTTACTACAGAACGTGCAAATATGGCATTTTTAAGTCAGTCCAATATTTTTCTTGTATTTATCAAAGATAATGTTGAAAAGGATAGCCGAGTGCCAACATAAATTGTTGTTTCACAGATGTTGTTGGCTAAAATGTGTCTACATGTTTTTTTCTGTTATATCAAGTGAATTTTGCCTCTAATCTTCAGGACGACTCTCGCAGCCTTTGATTCACATTAGCAATGTTGTGGCATTATTGAATGGTCCATTCCCAAGAGAGGACAGGCGATTGAGATGGTAATATCAGATGAATAATACAGTAAATTCTGTTTATTCGCGGTGTGTATGCATCATGCATGTGTACGTGTGTTCTCTCCATCCATAGTTCTAGTGTATTCTCACTGTAGTGAGATTTCTTAGCTTAGCATAGCGTGTAGATGTGACACACACACACACACACACACACACACACACACACACACACACACACACACACCTTTGTTTGAACAGTCAGTTATCCTAAACTTAAAGCAATTTGAGACTCAAACAGCCAAGAGTCCCTTTTAAACTTTCATACTTTTACATGCATGTTGGAGGCGATCACCATAAAATAACTGTTTTTAGCTTGAACATCCATTATTTTCTGTGATCGACACCGTCTTGTGACTAAATTAGGCTTTACTGTAACCATCCCTGCTACCTTTCACATTGATACGTAGGCTACTGACATGAAAAGCTAATTATTAGATCACAAGTCCTTTTCTATGAGGCAGGTGGAATATGAAGTGTAACCACCCTTTGACAAGCTCATTCATTTTCTCTTGGAGAGGCCTGATCAATACCTTCTAACCTGTAACTGCCGCATCTTCTCTTCTGTCTGTGTATCTCTTTTCAACCCTGTGTGTGTGTGTGTGTGTGTGTGTGTGTGTGTGTGTGTGTGTGTGTGTGTGTGTGTGTGTGTGTGTGTGTGTGTGTGTGTGTGTGTGTGTGTGTGTGTGTGTGTGTGTGTGTGTGTGTGTGTGTGTGTGTGTGTGTGTGTGTGTGTGTGTGTGTCTTGCTCTCCCCATGTGTCAAATAAATGTCAAAAGTACAAAAGGAGTCTTGTCAGCTCTCCTGTCCTATTATAGTGAGCATTTAAAGAACACGCACAAAAGGAGAGGAAGGCTACCTGAAGCTTCATGTTCCACTAGCAGAGTCCTCTGTGGCCTATAGCTTGGTATTGCAGTGCATGGCATTGAGACTCCATTGCGAAGATATTATGCATGTACGTATAAACAGAGACCTATTGTAGGGGAGGGAAGAGTAGTGTGTGTCAGACAATCTCCTAAAAGGGAGAGTCACCAAGGCCCCCCGAAAACGTCTAATTAAAACTGGGCCCAGCCTCTCGGCAGGTGCGAGGCCAAGGCACAGTAATAATCTGAACAAACATTACAGTATGTGTGATTTTTAGAGTTGTGCAGAGTGAAGGATTTGTAATGATGCCGACAGATATTGGTGGTAACCACTTAAAGTCTTAAACCCTATTCTTCTGTTTTCACTACATTAATTCAAATATACTAGATCTGCTATTTTCTGCTAAGGTTTTCCCGAGAACACGGCTGCTGCTGGGGTTGAAGTGTTAAAATAATTTATTTATCAGCAGTTTCAGAGGGCTGTACGCCTTTTAGTGCTGAAGGTAAATAAATGTGTTGACTTGTATTCAACTGGTGAAATAAGCATGATAAACCTCATTTAGCCTTTATAACAATTAAATGAAACGCATTATAAAGCGCATAATGTCCCTATAATGATTTGTTGGTTGTCCTTCCTAGACTTTAGAAGAACAGACTCATTGAAGAGAGACACACACACACACACACACACACACACACACACACACACACACACACACACACACACACACACACACACAAATTGGTTAACATGTTAGTAGAGCTTCCAGATGTGAAGAATGAGAGAATAAAGGCAGTTGTAATGAGTTTCCTTGATGCGGTTTGAATTGTAGCCTACTTTCAGTCTCTGGTTAAAGTAACACGCTGCTCTGAGAGTCTCAATTTTCCCACATTGGTTGAAATGTAATGTCATCTTTTCTTCTGAACATGTACAGACGGTGTGTATGTACTGTAGCTGACAGTAGTCACACCCTGTTGTTCTCTAATGACCACAAGAGGGCCCTTAATGCTGACATGGTCACTCATATCCTCATTAACAAACAAACCTAAACATATTAACATAAACTTTTCACTTGTTGCTGTGGTCAATAATTGCGGGGACAGAGGTTTTATTAATTATACTGTGAAAACGGATATTTTGATGTACAGAAAGTTCAATTTAAAGAATGGCTGCAATGTCTCATCTGCATTAGCTATATGTTTGAGGAGTATAGGCCGGTAATGCAGTGCTTATATTACCATAACACAATCACAATGTGACACTTTGTGAGCTTGTAGATCTGCTATTTTCAACTAAATCATTATACATTTGAAAACTTGAAATGGGACATTCTGTATAATGAGTAGTGTATAGCTACTTGGTAAACTTTTACTCAAATGAATTTACCGATATCAGACATTTTACTTGTAACAGAGCAATTTTAGATTGATAGAAGTTATTGTCATTGCTTGCATGAAACAACGAAATTCAGTTTAGAGCTTCACCACTGGCATACATATATTCAATATTGTATTGATATTTTTACTTAAGTAAAACATTTGAGTACTCCACCCCCCCCCCCCCCCCCCCCCCCCCCCCCCACACACACACACACACACACACACACACACACACACACACACACACACACACACACACACACACACACACACACACAAACAACAACACAACATGTGTGTGTGGAATGCCATGAGTCTGGTGGATGCATGGACTTCTTGTCGAGGTGTCAGGTTGCAGCAGTGGACTGGTTCAGGTTGTGAACCCTGGGCATATCTGTTTGTTTTGTCACGGCAACTCCCCCTGGGGAGATGACAGTCCAGCAATACCTGAGGGGATGAAACCTGAGATGAGCAGCAGCTTTAGTAAACAACAACTCCTTTATGAGGCAGAGTTTAGAGAGGAGGCAGACACTGTTGGGCATTCACGAGATGTCCAACCTAGCTTTCTTTTTTATCCTAGGTAGTGTTAAAAGGAATAACATGTTTAACTTTTTTTGGGGGGGGGGGGGATTTTAAATTACTATATTCAAGGAATTCTTGAATATAGTATTCAAGGAATTCAAGGAATTCTTGAATATAGCATTCAAGGAATTCAAGGAATTCTTGAATATAGTCATTTTAAATTCACAATTATTTAAAATTACAATGGCATAGATAGGACTACTATATCCTTGACAAGGATATATAATAGTAGTCCTGACTCCTGACCTATGCCATTGTCATTTCTCACCTGTGTGACACTTTCTGTTTTGGCCAGCAGGCCACTTTTCTTCTTTGATATTAATGTGAAAGGCTGTAGTCTTGCTCTTGCCAATGTCTTCCCTCCCTGTCCGTTCTTTCTTTGAATGGAGTTAGTTTGAGCACACACACACACACACACACACACACACACACACACACACACACACACACACACACACACACACACAAGCCTACAGTTCTTTTGTTGAAACGCAGCCCATACAGTTCGCCCCCTTCCCCCCTTTCTCTCTCTTCTTTCTTTTTTATTCCACCCATCCTCCCATTTCAGTCCATCCAGAGCAGAGTGACGCCACTCTCTCACCCCGCCCCGCTAACTCAATCTTTGCGTTCATTTCATTCCTGCTCCCATTCCTGTTCTCATTCCGCGCATATTTCGCATCCCTGTAGATACGAGGGCTGACTGACGCGCCCGGCCCGCCTGATAGGTTCAAAACAAAGCCCTCCAGGAGTTCACGGAGACCTTCCAGACATTATAATAATATAATTCGAGGAGAATCGGTGGAAATTATTTCATAAAGAGGCGCTTCGGATCAAGGTAAGTTCCCAAGTAGTTTTGGCCAGCCTCTGTGCGCTGCTGCGCCCCGGACATTTAATTTATCTTAAAATAAAAGTGGTTGTCGAAAGGGTAAATTAAACATCTTAATGCACATTATATACATTATGGCATACATAAAACACACAGGTGTTGGTCAGTTCCAATAAGCTTGTTATTGACTGGCGAACGGAGCTTAATAACAGCGAACCATGTTGCTTTCACTATCCCGATCCGATCCCCCTCCCCACTACACTACCCCAAAAACAAAATCAACCTGTTTTTCTAACTGTAATTGCCCGGGCGCTTTCGTTATATTATTACGAATTCAATAAAATGCCCAGTAGTGATGCGTTAATAAATTACACACCGCTTTGTCTAACCCAACAGGATGATAACATGTTCCTGCTGCCTAGAGATAGAGGCAGATGCCGAACAAAGCTGGGAGTAATCGGGGGACTTGTTGCATCGGCGGGGTTTCATTCTGTCTGTGTGTGTTGTGTAGGACTAGGCCCGGTAGGCCTTAATAAAAATACACCATCCACACCTGATGGTAATTCTCACTGATGGGTCTACTCTGCATACAATAATTACACAGTTAGTTGCCATAATTTGCTATTACACGTTCAAAATCTGTGGCCAGGGCAAATAATAATGGCATTTAGATTTAGGGAAAGTTGTTGCAGGCTAGACCAGAAATATGCTCAGTGCTATTATATTAACCAAATTAAGTTGGTAATGACATAGCAAGTGTAGGCAAAATCTAAAGGCATTTGGTTAACAAGGATTATTCAAAAATACATTTTGCGTTATATTTGGAACACAACGTGAATGCAATCAATGTGATGTAATGGTAGAGCTTTACCTTTAATACATTTTGTCAAAACAAACCTTTGTTTGAATGAAATGAGGTAAGGTTGTAACTTTAATTTCATTTTAGCACTTTATTTGAACACTGAAATTGCGTTAAATATATATACAGTTAGCCTACACTAGTTCCATGAGCTTAATTAAATACAAATATGATGTCAAAATGCCTCATCTCGAAAAAGAAATATGTGGAGAGAGAGGGGTGTTGTTTTGAGCATCCATTATTGTAGGCTACTGCTTTTCAATGTAAATTAGAAATATACATATCTGGAAATGATTTCCAAGCATGCAGTTGGTGTGTTGTTCACCAGAGGATGAGTTTAATGATAGTCTGTCTTACAACTAAGCACATTGTCTGATAATAATATACTTATATTTGTATCATGTCCCAGGAGGAAAAGTGGAAATGACACCCTATTTGAAGTTAAGAAGATAGCATTCATTCCCCTGTGGTGGTTCTTCTGGCCCAGAAGCAACAAAGCTCACGGTTGGTACAAGCATCATGTCCAGGCTCAACTTTTGGTTGTCATTACAGCAAAGCATTATGGAAAATTGGGGTGCAAGTGCAGCTTATTTGTTTTATAGCCTATTGTAACTTTTGGCGTAAAAAAAGAGCAAGAGTGTGGAAACAGAACCTTACGAGGGTCATAGTATACATTTTTATTGTAAAGGTCTATAAGAGTGTACAAATTAAATAGAAAAGTGTGCTCCTTCTTGGAGCACATATCGCAAAGTAAATTGTAGAATCTGACAGAAACACCTTGATCAGATGACTACAGAGGTATACTCTGTAGTCATGTGTACTGATTTGCGTAAAAGGTTTTGCAAAAACACAAAGTTGCGGATAGTCTTGACATTATTGACATATTTCTTTTGACTGTACAACACATACAGTTCCAGAGTTATTGGCCAAAATGTGAAGCGGCCTGTTATAGCGCCACCATGAGGAAGATTTGGAAAAATGAGGGACAGAGGACAGTTCTTCTTTGGCCTACTGAGTGTGCGTGCACAATTTCACACCGATCGGTCCAGTGAGCTGTACCTGAGATGATGGACACATTGGACAGACAGACAAAAACACAGACGGTCGGACATGGGTGAAAACATAATATGCAGCCTTCTCCTGGTGGAGAGGGAAAAAAATCCTTACAGGTCCATTAGTTCTATTTCTATTTACACTGTCAGACGTTAAATTAACAGTGACAATTTGGCTGTTTAAGCTTGTCATTGTACAAAGCTTTATCAGTCACACTGGACAAACAAATAGCCTCCCGCTCTTCCCTCTCTCTCTCCGTTGACATCTGGTTTGAGTGCTCCATGCACCTGTAGAGACTGGGAGGCGTGTGTGTACATGTGTGTGTGTTTGCGCGCCTGTGAGTGTGTGTGTGGGGGGGGAGGGGGTAGTCGAGCAGAATGCAAATCCAGGCGTTTGTTCTGGGCCTAAGCAACACAGACTGACTGACTAACGACCATTTGGTGTGTACATGTGTGTACGTACGCGTGCCCGTGTTTGTGTGTGCTTGTGTGTGTGTGTGTGTGTTTGCCTCTCGCTGTCCAGGCCAGGCCCATTGTTAAGAGCAGCAACAGGCGTTGGTGGTTGAGGACGCACCATATGGCTTGTGTGTGCTTTTACCACAGCCAGTGTGTGTGTGTGTGTGTTCGCGTAGTTAACCAATGCCTTTACAATATGGTGGAGGATCTGCGAGGCGGCTGCTGTCCTTTCTGTTCTTCCGTGTTGTTTCATCTGTCGTCTTGTTTCTAGAAACAAAATCCGGCACGCAGATTTTCAGAACTGCGGGATTAGTCGACTAATCCCGTGGGCATGAAATGATGTCTTGTGAAACACAGATGTAGAGCTACTTATTGTGTTCCTTCCTTATTTAAAAAAAAAAGATTTATAGTTTTTTTGTGTGGAAAAAATTGGTTTGAGAGATATTTTAGCCGGGATATTTGGTGTTTTACACTACAGTACCATGTTACTGAATCAACAGGTTCTCAGTGTTGTACGGGGCAGTGTGCGACAGTGTGGTGCCATGATGTTGCATTATTAGGTGTATGAAATCATACTTATTTTTTTACTTTATTTTTTACTGTATTTCATATTTTCAGAGATATTTGGAGAATTTGTAAGGAAGAAAAATGAAAGCTGGGGTAATATAAGGTGAATGTGTAGAGGTCTTCTTGTTGTTAATTTGTTTATGCTTTTTTTTTACCGACATGCAAATGGTTCCGAGTGAGAAAGGGAGAACACATGACAGATATGATAGATATTCTGTTCAACAGACAGACGGTCGTGTGTTTTTCAAGAGACCGTGCTCACATGTAATGAAATTTGGGAGGGAGGGGGGGGGGGGGGGGGGGGTTATTAGGGCAACAATGGTGTGTATCGGGTGGGGTGGGGGGGGGACTGACAGGGGGCACGGGGTGGGCGGAGGGGTTGTGGGCTTTGTTTGGGAAACTGGGGAACAATAGCCTCCTCCTGGGTGTTTGGGGGGGAGGGGGGAGGGTGGAGGGCTGCTGGCTACTGGAGGCCAGTTGAGCCTGTGCTGGCTTGCTGGTTTCCCCGTCTGCCTTCACCTGCCTTCCAGTCTGTCTGTCTGTCTGTCTGTCTCTTTCTCTCTGTGAGTCTCCCAGTCTGTCTGTCTGTCTGTCTGTCTCTTTCTCTCTGTGAGTCTCCCAGTCTCGAGCGAGCGAGTCTTCCAGACCAGTGGTTCCCAAACTGTGGATCGGCACCCGTTTGTTTTTATGGGTCACGACTCGAGTAAAAATCCCATTTTCTTTTCCTACGTTTAAAAAAATATATATATAAAACAAACAAACAAATCGGAAATTCCATACAAAAAAAAAAAAAAAAAGATTAAGATCTAGTGAAAATCTACAAGCTCGCAATGTGGCGTGACGAGTGAGCTTGTAATGTAAATCTACTATTTTTCCCATTTGTAAACTCTGAGTTAAATTAACATTGCTTTTACAATATAAATGGGGGTCCATAGCCTATTGCATATCAAACTGGGGGTCCTTGAAATGAAAATGTTTGAGAATCACTGCTAGAGCCGCAAACATCTTCTCTTATGCGGGTCCCTGGCATATCTTTTCAAATGGGTGTCCACTGTCCACGGGGCTAATTAGTGTCAATTTGGGGGTCCTTGCCATGAAAAAGTGTGGGAACCACTGGGCTAAAAGGTTTTGGGAGCCACTGTTCCAGCCTTGTGTTTGTGTTTTGACAGTCAAGACGGACACAGTTAAAAACAAAATCACTGCAACGCGCCCTGCCTGCATGGGAAGTTGAATCAGCCTCTGATTTCCTGGTCTCGGCAGGAAGTGGACAGGAAGTCCAGATTACAACCACTTCTTTCTTGCCCCTCTGAATGGGAGCACATGGGGAATAACGTTCAGAGATGGACTTTGTGTAGAGTTTACTTTATTTGAAAACATTAATTTTGTATCCGGCGCTGTAAGTGAGATACTGTACATTTTAATTAATTTTGACCTGAGATCAGATTCTAAGAATGTCTTCTACATCCTGACACTTTTCTGAAAAAGCTATGTTTCTGTCAGTCGTTCTTCGATTTTTCAAAAATAGCAGACCTACAAGCTCGTAGCGCGCCACTCGGTGGCGCGCTACGAGCTTGTAGATCTGCTATTTTTAAATAGCTAAAGCATGACATAATGCTAACACCAAAAGGGGTTAATTTTTGTACAACAGTGCAACATTTTGCCATTACGGATATAACCAAACTGACACTTACACCATGCCTTCCTTTTTCTGTATTATAATCCATTGCACTCAGTTTTGTGTGGACTATGATTAAGAGAAGTAGGTTTAGTAGGTTTCAAATTTAATTTATTAGCTAAACTGCCAAAATGCATTTTTGTTGACAAAATCAACTGTAGATTTTGTCGACTAAAATCGTATGATAGGTAGTCGACTAAAACAGGTTAGGGTGACTAAAAATATGACAAACAATATTTACAGAGAGCGCAGAGGATGTTGCAGAGTTGAATTCAAGTCAATCTTCTTCTGGTGGAGGGGTACTAAAGTACACTGTACAGTGGAAACATAAATTAAACGTGGGAAGAGCTGAACTGGTTAAAGAGGGGTATAATTAATGCAAGATGATGCTACATTTGGAAAAGCGGCATTAGATATCACTTAGCGTACGGTTTCAGTAAACGAAAATCTGGGATCGTTTGGCTACACGAGAGACTAGGGCATGATAAAATATGTATGTAAGGCTGAACCAATCTGTTCATCAGGATTAGTAGGCGTTCAGTGTCTTGCTCAAGGACACTTTTGACACTCACCCTTGGGTTGCCGATGGCGATCATCCCGGGAACCTTCCGATTCGCAAGTGGCCGCTCTGTCTCTTCCTGAGTCACAGATCTCTGTCTCACCCACCCACTTTTTTAAAGTAAATATTTCATGCGTTTCATTGACAGTCACAGTGTAGATAGGAAACAGCAACAATGTAGATCATCGGAAGCCAGCATCGTAAAAATCAAGAATCTGATTACAGTTAGGTCTGACATCTGAGATGATCATTATGGTTAGCAGGGGAGATGGGGGGGGGGGGGGGGGGGGGGATTGGGGTGTAACAAGTTGTGACAGCCCGCCCCACAGCGAGGCTACCACACATGCTGTTGGTCCCAAACATACTGATTTTAGCATCACAAAAGTCCTAGTCTTTCATAATAGATACCTCTTGTGCGATCATTAAGCAAGTCAAGTTAACTCATTTGGTGCCTAGATTGTCTTTTGACGCCTCCCCCAAAAAATATCAATTGATTGCGATTCACAACTGGGTCCTGTACGCGCTCATAACACTCCGGTTTCAGTACGGTGAAACAGATGGCGCTGTTGGTGGCAAATGAGTTAAGTTATACGTACTTTGGCTATAAGTTGTTTGATTGAATACTAGAAATGTAAACAGTACAGAGTAGACACTTGGTCTACTCTAAAAGGATAGCACCAAAAAGAAGTCCCTGCAGTCTTGTTTCCATTCGGGTCCTATGTATTCAATTTATAAACATGAAATATGAAACATGAATCGGGAGTCATGAATCATGAAAAATAACAAAATTCAATATCGTCACAAAAAAACAAAAGGGTGTTGTAAAGATGGTGGGGGGGGGCGTGGGTTTGACCTGTCTGAGAGAAGTGATCGTTTCCTCCCCCTTAGGCCTGCTGAAAGGTGGATTTTCAGGACTGTTTTAAAGGATGCCAGTGATCTGCATTTTAAGACCTCTTTTTCCACTTGTAGATTTCTGTTTCTAAGCAACACGCCATACTCCATACTAGAAATCACACTAGCTAAAATACGTTAAATGACGTTTTGGTTGGGCTGACCTTTATTTCATCTGAGGCAGGTCAGCACGACCGAAAAGCCAAGTTGAGTTTCTTCTTCTAACTATAGTAATGTCTGTTCTGAGTGTCTCATTTATTTCCTGGTGTGTTGAAGCTTCACTCGATTGCAGGGCCATAGCAGACTGTCCCTCTATTTGTTTAACACCGGGAAAGCATCTTTAAGTCACTTTAGATTGTAACCACTTAAACCATTATTTTATAATGTGGCTATTGAACAATAGCAGATATATAGAAGTAGATCTGCTATTTTTGAAAAATGTGTGAAAATCTTTTTATTTTAAAAATTAAAAATTAAAAAAAATTCTTTAAGCGAACATTTTTTTTACTAAAATCTTCTTGCTTCTGGAAGGGTCCCTGGAACAAATATTTTGAGATGGGGGGGGTCGGTGGCCACATACATATAATTGTTGGGGTCCTTATCATGAAAAAGTTTGAGCACCACATCGTAGCAAGACACGTGTAGAATCGGCCAGAGGTCTTAATGGGTTAATTTCTGTGCATTGTGTTATGTGTTAATTGTGTTATGTAACAAGTGTGTGTGCTCTCTCTCAGTGTGCTTAGCCTATCTATTCTAAATAAAGCCTATTGAATTGTACAGACACGGATGATCAATATTTTACCGTTTTACAGCACAGACATACTGTTCTGTTTCACTTAGCCCTTTCTGGTCCTTGATAGATGTTTGGTGGTGGATCACAACAGTGTTCTGGGTAGAACAACAGGGAGTGGTTACGTTTAGTTACAGTATCTTATTTGATGAAAATTAGTCCTGGCTCAGCCATTATATAAGAGTTGTCCTTTGTGTATATTTGTCTGCGCAAACGGCAAAGCAATACTAAAGTTGTAATGTAGTTAACCCATTCTGACCTGAGATCAGATTCTAAAAATGTCTTCTACATCCTGGCAGTTTTCTGAAAAAGCTATGTTTCTAGGTCAGTCGTTCTTCGACTTTTCAAAAATAGCAGACCTACAAGCTCGTAGCGCGCCACTCGGTGGCGCGCTACGAGCTTGTAGATCTGCTATTTTTCAATAGCTAAAGCATTACATAATGCTAACACCAAAAGGGGTTCCCGCCCAGAATGGGTTTTTAACAGACAGGAAAGTGAGTGTAGGTCAGGGGTATTCAACTGGCGGCCCGCGGGCCAACTGGCGGCCTGTGGAGCGCCCCCTAAAAACGGCCATAACCATCATCACAAATGTGATGAGGCCATCACATTTGGGCAACTGGCTGTATGGCCTAATTTAGCCCATAAGTAGTGTTTTTTGTGCAAAACAAATGCTTGGAATGGGTTTAGAATCATGAAAAAAACCCTAGTTTGACACGTCACATGCTACTTAAAGCATAATGAAAAATTTGCTTTATATAGGTTGTTAATGGTACCCAACTTTCAACCCCTGAAGTTACCATGATCCACTAATTATTTCATTGACATTTCTTTGTGTTATTTGGATGACCCTAAGGACCATACAAAACCTTGAACGATTACTATTGCAATTAATTTTGGTTCAAACCTTAGATTGACTTATTAAAGTGCGTTGGTATTGTCCTAACCTAACCTAAGGCCACAGTTGTGTTTATCACGACAGAGGGTGTGTGTGTGTGTGTGTGTGTGTGTGTGTGTGTGTGTGTGTGTGTGTGTGTGTGTGTGCGCGCGCAACTGCGCATGTGTCTGTGTGTATGCGAGAGAGGGCACACACAATCCCCCCAGGAAGATCCAAGATGAAAGCCAAGTCTGACTCAGCAAATATGGCTACCAGTGAATCAGCAAAGACATTATGTGGAAGGAGAGAAAGACAAAATGCCAGAAAAAAACCCTTTCAACATCATATTTCTAGGAGGAAGTTAGCACTCCACTATATGAGACCTCTCCAATCTCAATCTGTGTCCAATTACTGTGTGGCACAAAGGTATGGACGTGCATGTGTGTTTGTGCAAGTGATCTTTTTTGCGAAAACTCTGAGAAGGGATGGTGAAATAATGAGGAGAGCATGCTGTGAATCACAGCCTCTCCTTAACTCCTGAAGGAAGTCATCTCTCTCACTACCGCCTCCCCGTTTATCTCTGAATGTACAACAGAACAAAAGAACAGTCACTTGTTTCTCCACTTATGATTCTGTAAGTGGTGTTCTTGGACCGATTAGGTATGTAGGTTAACATGAGTATAAAAATAGGAATATGTACTAAAATCATTCAATTTCTATGTTTTACTATTTTTGGCTGGACATTTCAAATCCATGTCGACTGTCTCAAACGATAATGTACTTGTCACTTTTGGATTGCCTATATCTCAAGGTTCATGTCTCTGCAAGTTGATTTTCGTGCTGAAATTAATGATATCCAATGAATGGCTCTATTGGAAAATGGTTGTCAGTAATGTCAAGTGTACCGTTAATGATATCCAATGAATGGCTCTATTGGAAAATGGTTGTCAGTAATGTCAAGTGTACCGTTAACTTACGCAAATGTCCCTGGAATTGTCCAGATCACTGTTTCCCAAACACTGGGTCGGTTTGTGGGTCGCGGACCAATTTATATGGATCACGAGTCACTACACAAGTAAAAATACACACTTTCCTTTCCTACATTTAAAACAATATATATTTATAAATATGTATATTTGTGAAGTGACGCGTTGTGCGCTTGTAGATCTGCTATTGTCACTAGTTTGGGTCCTGGGCAAACATCTAATCTCTCTGTCTTTTGTGTCTCGACCTGAAAAGTTTGGGTACCACTACTGGTCCAGATCATGGAAGCCATGTCCAAGTTTTACCTAACTCTGTAGTATACTTTAACCTATTTAGGACTGTGACCAGATTCTACGAATGTCTTCTAAATTATGACAGTTTTCAGAAAAACCTATGTTTCTATGTCAGTGGTTCTCAAAGGTTTCCATGTCAAAGACCCCGAAAACGATAGTAATTGGCCGCCGACCCCTATCTGAAAATATGTTGTTCCAGGGACCTCACCAAAGATTTGAGTTAAAAATGTTCGCACTGAAAGAATATATATTCAAAGATTTGCACCACATTTTCACAACTTTCCAAAAAATAGCAGATCTCCAAGCTCGTAAAGTGGAATATGACGAACTTGCATCTGAGATTAAGAGCAATTCTGTTTGGGCCTATTAGAGGCCATATTGTAAACACGGCAAAACACTGGAAAGTGGAACAATGTTTGCTTTGAGGATTACGAGAAAATCCTCTTGTATTAAAGCGTGTGGTGTGTGCTTGTGTGTACAGGAATACTGGAAGCGGTTAAAACAGATGGAGTTGAGCCGTGACAGCCGTCCAATAACAGAATAACTGAAAGGAAATAACGCTTGCGATAAAACGGTTAACTCGTATACCAACAAGACCCCCCTGCGTGACACACACGCGCACACGCACACTCTATGGAGCCCTTTGGTGATACAGACCCTCATAATGTGTGTGATCATTACTGTTCATTGCATGTTACTGGATATATCAAAGGCTTATAGTGCCGCGCACACACACACACACACACACACACACACACACACACACACACACACACACACACACACACACACACACACACACACACACACACACACACACTGTGATATATATTGTGTGTAAAACATTCCATGCAAATTGCTGCTCCTGGCAGAGAATCAGGTTTAAGCGTTTTTCAAACTACTCAAAGTGGTGGAAGATCTGAGGGTGGAGCTTACTAGTCAATGTGACAGAAGTGTTTCCCATGAGTCAAGGCATAAACAGCTGAACTCTAAACATGTTTTTAAATGGCCATCCACCTTCCCTATTATATATATATATTAGCCCCTCCTACAGGTTTAATGTTTTTAGTAATTTTAGAAAATTTACGTCATATTGTCCGTCATTATGTCATATTGTCCCTCATTATGTCCCTCATATTGTCTCTTTGTTGTTAATGGCATTTAATGTTTTTGTTGGCACCGTTTGTTTTACATCACCATCACCTAATAAACATGAGTTAGACTTTTAATATATTAGCGCCCCTCACTTCACACGGGTGTGATTTTTTTTAAACACTTAACGACAGAGAGAGAGAGACGGTGGGGGCAGCTGCAGGATTGTGGCTGGATGCCCTGTGTCTGTTCTCCTGAGAGCTGGCACTGAGAGCATTATGCCTGCTGTCCTCCTAGTTGGAGTGGTCTGCAGGGTGTGATGCTGTCCTCCTAGTTGGAGAGGTCTGCAGGGTGTGATGCTGTCCTAGTTGGAGAGGTCTGCAGGGTGTGATGCTGTCCTCCTAGTTGGAGAGGTCTGCAGGGTGTGATGCTGTCCTCCTAGTTGGAGAGGTCTGCAGGGTGTGATGCTGTCCTAGTTGGAGAGGTCTGCAGGGTGTGATGCTGTCCTCCTAGTTGGAGAGGTCTGCAGGGTGTGATGCTGTCCTCCTATAGTTGGAGAGGTCTGCAGGGTGTGATGCTGTCCTCCTAGTTGGAGAGGTCTGCAGGGTGTGATGCTGTCCTAGTTGGAGAGGTCTGCAGGGTGTGATGCTGTCCTAGTTGGAGAGGTCTGCAGGGTGTGATGCTGTCCTAGTTGGAGAGGTCTGCAGGGTGTGATGCTGTCCTAGTTGGAGAGGTCTGCAGGGTGTGATGCTGTCCTCCTAGTTGGAGAGGTCTGCAGGGTGTGATGCTGTCCTCCTAGTTGGAGAGGTCTGCAGGGTGTGATGCTGTCCTAGTTGGAGAGGTCTGCAGGGTGTGATGGTGTCCTAGTTGGAGAGGTCTGCAGGGTGTGATGCTGTCCTCCTAGTTGGAGAGGTCTGCAGGGTGTGATGCTGTCCTAGTTGGAGAGGTCTGCAGGGTGTGATGCTGTCCTAGTTGGAGAGGTCTGCAGGGTGTGATGCTGTCCTCCTAGTTGGAGAGGTCTGCAGGGTGTGATGCTGTCCTCCTAGTTGGAGAGGTCTGCAGGGTGTGATGCTGTCCTCCTAGTTGGAGAGGTCTGCAGGGTGTGATGGTGTCCTCCTAGTTGGAGAGGTCTGCAGGGTGTGATGCTGTCCTCCTAGTTGGAGAGGTCTGCAGGGTGTGATGCTGTCCTCCTAGTTGGAGAGGTCTGCAGGGTGTGATGCTGTCCTAGTTGGAGAGGTCTGCAGGGTGTGATGCTGTCCTCCTAGTTGGAGAGGTCTGCAGGGTGTGATGCTGTCCTCCTAGTTGGAGAGGTCTGCAGGGTGTGATGGTGTCCTCCTAGTTGGAGAGGTCTGCAGGGTGTGATGCTGTCCTAGTTGGAGAGGTCTGCATGGTGTGATGCTGTCCTCCTAGTTGGAGAGGTCTGCAGGGTGTGATGCTGTCCTCCTAGTTGGAGAGGTCTGCAGGGTGTGATGCTGTCCTCCTAGTTGGAGAGGTCTGCATGGTGTGATGCTGTCCTCCTAGTTGGAGAGGTCTGCAGGGTGTGATGCTGTCCTAGTTGGAGAGGTCTGCAGGGTGTGATGCTGTCCTAGTTGGAGAGGTCTGCAGGGTGTGATGCTGTCCTAGTTGGAGAGGTCTGCAGGGTGTGATGCTGTCCTAGTTGGAGAGGTCTGCAGGGTGTGATGCTGTCCTCCTAGTTGGAGAGGTCTGCAGGGTGTGATGCTGTCCTAGTTGGAGAGGTCTGCAGGGTGTGATGCTGTCCTAGTTGGAGAGGTCTGCAGGGTGTGATGCTGTCCTCCTAGTTGGAGAGGTCTGCAGGGTGTGATGCTGTCCTAGTTGGAGAGGTCTGCAGGGTGTGATGCTGTCCTAGTTGGAGAGGTCTGCAGGGTGTGATGCTGTCCTAGTTGGAGAGGTCTGCAGGGTGTGATGCTGTCCTAGTTGGAGAGGTCTGCAGGGTGTGATGCTGTCCTAGTTGGAGAGGTCTGCAGGGTGTGATGCTGTCCTAGTTGGAGAGGTCTGCAGGGTGTGATGCTGTCCTCCTAGTTGGAGAGGTCTGCAGGGTGTGATGCTGTCCTCCTAGTTGGAGAGGTCTGCAGGGTGTGATGGTGTCCTCCTAGTTGGAGAGGTCTGCAGGGTGTGATGCTGTCCTCCTAGTTGGAGAGGTCTGCAGGGTGTGATGCTGTCCTCCTAGTTGGAGAGGTCTGCAGGGTGTGATGCTGTCCTCCTAGTTGGAGAGGTCTGCAGGGTGTGATGGTGTCCTCCTAGTTGGAGAGGTCTGCAGGGTGTGATGCTGTCCTAGTTGGAGAGGTCTGCATGGTGTGATGCTGTCCTCCTAGTTGGAGAGGTCTGCAGGGTGTGATGCTGTCCTCCTAGTTGGAGAGGTCTGCAGGGTGTGATGCTGTCCTAGTTGGAGTGGTCTGCAGGGTGTGATGCTGTCCTAGTTGGAGAGGTCTGCAGGGTGTGATGCTGTCCTCCTAGTTGGAGAGGTCTGCATGGTGTGATGCTGTCCTCCTAGTTGGAGAGGTCTGCAGGGTGTGATGCTGTCCTCCTAGTTGGAGAGGTCTGCAGGGTGTGATGCTGTCCTCCTAGTTGGAGAGGTCTGCAGGGTGTGATGCTGTCCTAGTTGGAGAGGTCTGCAGGGTGTGATGCTGTCCTCCTAGTTGGAGAGGTCTGCAGGGTGTGATGCTGTCCTCCTAGTTGGAGAGGTCTGCAGGGTGTGATGCTGTCCTAGTTGGAGAGGTCTGCAGGGTGTGACGCTGTCCTCCTAGTTGGAGAGGTCTGCAGGGTGTGATGCTGTCCTCCTAGTTGGAGAGGTCTGCAGGGTGTGATGCTGTCCTCCTAGTTGGAGAGGTCTGCAGGGTGTGATGCTGTCCTAGTTGGAGAGGTCTGCAGGGTGTGATGCTGTCCTAGTTGGAGAGGTCTGCAGGGTGTGATGCTGTCCTCCTAGTTGGAGAGGTCTGCAGGGTGTGATGCTGTCCTCCTAGTTGGAGAGGTCTGCAGGGTGTGATGCTGTCCTCCTAGTTGGAGAGGTCTGCAGGGTGTGATGCTGTCCTAGTTGGAGAGGTCTGCAGGGTGTGATGCTGTCCTCCTAGTTGGAGAGGTCTGCAGGGTGTGATGCTGTCCTAGTTGGAGAGGTCTGCAGGGTGTGATGCTGTCCTAGTTGGAGAGGTCTGCAGGGTGTGATGCTGTCCTAGTTGGAGAGGTCTGCAGGGTGTGATGCTGTCCTCCTAGTTGGAGAGGTCTGCAGGGTGTGATGCTGTCCTAGTTGGAGAGGTCTGCAGGGTGTGATGCTGTCCTCCTAGTTGGAGTGGTCTGCAGGGTGTGGTGCTGTCCTCCTAGTTGGAGAGGTCTGCAGGGTGTGATGGTGTCCTCCTAGTTGGAGAGGTCTGCAGGGTGTGATGCTGTCCTAGTTGGAGAGGTCTGCAGGGTGTGATGGTGTCCTCCTAGTTGGAGAGGTCTGCAGGGTGTGATGCTGTCCTCCTAGTTGGAGAGGTCTGCAGGGTGTGATGCTGTCCTCCTAGTTGGAGAGGTCTGCAGGGTGTGATGCTGTCCTAGTTGGAGAGGTCTGCAGGGTGTGATGCTGTCCTCCTAGTTGGAGAGGTCTGCAGGGTGTGATGCTGTCCTCCTAGTTGGAGAGGTCTGCAGGGTGTGATGCTGTCCTCCTAGTTGGAGAGGTCTGCAGGGTGTGATGCTGTCCTCCTAGTTGGAGAGGTCTGCAGGGTGTGATGCTGTCCTCCTAGTTGGAGAGGTCTGCAGGGTGTGATGCTGTCCTCCTAGTTGGAGAGGTCTGCAGTGTGTGATGGTGTCCTCCTAGTTGGAGAGGTCTGCAGGGTGTGATGTTGTCCTCCTAGTTGGAGAGGTCTGCAGGGTGTGATACTGTCCTCCTAGTTGGAGTGGTCTGCAGGGTGTGATGGTGTCCTCCTAGTTGGAGAGGTCTGCAGGGTGTGATGCTGTCCTCCTAGTTGGAGAGGTCTGCAGGGTGTGATGCTGTCCTCCTAGTTGGAGAGGTCTGCAGGGTGTGATGCTGTCCTCCTAGTTGGAGAGGTCTGCAGGGTGTGATGCTGTCCTCCTAGTTGGAGAGGTCTGCAGGGTGTGATGCTGTCCTAGTTGGAGAGGTCTGCAGGGTGTGATGCTGTCCTCCTAGTTGGAGAGGTCTGCAGGGTGTGATGCTGTCCTCCTAGTTGGAGAGGTCTGCAGGGTGTGATGCTGTCCTCCTAGTTGGAGAGGTCTGCAGGGTGTGATGCTGTCCTCCTAGTTGGAGAGGTCTGCAGGGTGTGATGCTGTCCTCCTAGTTGGAGAGGTCTGCAGGGTGTGATGCTGTCCTCCTAGTTGGAGAGGTCTGCAGGGTGTGATGCTGTCCATGCTGTGGAGAGGTCTGGGTCTGCATGGTCTGGCCATGAGAGACAGAATAATGAAACTAGGGACCAAATATTTTGCTGAGAGAGACAGAGAGACAGAGAGAGAGACAGAGACAGAGAGAGACAGAGACAGAGTCAGAGACAGACGGAGACAGAGACAGAGAGAGAGATGAAAACAAATGCATTCCCTGTGCGCTACCAGAGTAGCTAGAAGTCAGTTTGAGTTTTATCTGACAAATTCTTCTCTTCTCTTCTCTTCTCTTCTCTTCTCTTCTCTTCTCTTCTCTTCTCTTCTCTTCTCTTCTCTTCTCTTCTCTTCTCTTCTCTTCTCTTCTCTTCTCTTCTCTTCTCTTCTCTTCTCTTCTCTTCTCTTCTCTTCTCTTCTCTTCTCTTCTCTTCTCTTCTCTTCTCTTCTCTTCTCTTCTCTTCTCCTCTCCTCTCCTCTCCTCTCCTCACACTAGAGGAGAAAACGTCACAATGCAGCGCTTCGTGATCTTGTCTATCAGCTATTTTCACTATTTTATATAGTTGTCCCGATTTTGTTTTTAAAATCGGGACACAATTTTCAAATATTTGAGATATTGATTTGAAGTCATATCGCCCAGCCCTAGTCTATACAGTTATTACAGTATATTACAAAACCTTACCAACATAATGTATTGTTATCAAACGGTGACATAGCGGAGGCAGTAATGTGGGCTGTGATGGGAGAATGCACTGTGCTGTGCATGCAGCAGAGGTTTGTAATTGCACTGAATTCCTATTTAATGGGATGCTGGCAAATGATCTGTACATGTGATGGAAGAGTGCACTGCTGAATGCAATGCATGGTTACAGCTCGATTAAACGGGCAAACATAAATGGAAAAAATACATTTTTATGTACCCATCTCCCACCCGTGAAGAGGGTTCGTTGAACGGACCAATTATTATATTGAATTTGTGCATGTCCAAAATTCCCAAGCATATACCTAATAATATGATAATTAACAGAAATGTTGGACCCTTTTGGGAACATGGAATTCAGTATGTATTTTCTAATCACTTGTACTTACTTTTTACATCACTTTTCTTTTTGTAACACTCCTTAACCCATTTTGGGCGGGAACCCCTTTTGGTGTTAGCATTATGTTATGCTTTAGCTATTGAAAAATAGCAGATCTACAAGCTCATAGCGCGCCACCGAGTGGCGCGCTATGAACTTGTAGGTCTGCTATTTTTGAAAAATCGTTAAAATGTGCCTCAAATCTTTCAGAAAATTGTCATGATTTAGAAAACTTTTTTTTAATTTATTTCGACGTCATGCCTGAATGGGTTAAGATATGTTGTGAATGTCTTGAACTGTTCCTTTAGTATTAATCGCTGATCTGGGAATGATTACGGGTTGTCACAGACTATAACTCTTCTTCAGAGGGGAGTAGTTCAGCACTCATTTAGCGGTCGGAATGGAACTTATTTTATCCCACAGACTGTACACACACACACACACACACACACACACACACACACACACACACACACACACACACACACACACACACACACACACACACACACACACACACACACACACACACACACACACACACACACACAGAGCGCTTAGGTTGATTCTGCTTGGTAAGCAATGCCATCATAGCGCACAAAACCCCAGATTCATTTGAAGTATACTCCATCAGTCGCCTCTTAACACGTGCGAGCACACGCGCACGCGCGTGCACACATGCGCACGCACACACACACACTGCTAGAGCGACAGACTAGAGGAAACATATGCTGTTGCTGGGGTTCTACAATGAAGCCTGCTGGATGAATGAATCCTTGTTGGGATGGAAAACCCATGGGGGAGGGCAGGAGGAGAGAGAGAGAGAGAGAGAGAGAGAGAGAGAGAGAGAGAGAGAGAGAGAGAGAGAGAGAGAGAGAGAGAATGGAGGGAAATTAGTCTGGAGAGGGGAAGAGAAGAGATAGATAGCCAGCAGATTTCATCCAGAACACGCACACACACAGCCATGTGTTATGGACCATAACACATGGGTGTGTGTGTGTGTGTGTGTGTGTGTGTGTGTGTGTGTGTGTGTGTGTGTGTGTGTGTGTGTGTGTGTGTGTGTGTGTGTGTGTGTGTGTGTGTGTGTGTGTGTGTGTGTGTGTGTGTGTGTGTGTGTGTGTGTGTGTGTGTGTGTGTGTGTGTGTGTGTGTGTGTGAGAGAGAGTGAGATAGTGAGAGAGAGTGTGTGTGTGTGAGAGAGAGAGAGAGAGAGCCATGCTTGCTTCCTGACAGAGCAGCAGTGTTTCCCCCCAGGTGTGTAAAACATTACAAGCCTTTCTGTCGGTCCACACAGAACTGTTAAACTGAGCTGAAACGTGTGGATGAGGTTTAATCCTCTGTGTCCAAACTGTTGTTGGCTACTGTCTGTCTGTGTGTGTGTGTGTCTCTGTGTGTGAGTGTGTGTGTGTTCGTGCACCACAGTGTAAGTGAAGTGTGAACAGCATGACATGGCGAAGTGACATGGATTTGCCCAAGGAATTGGCAGCATATGACTTGGATGGTGTGTGTGTGTGTGTGTGTGTGTGTGTGTGTGTGTGTGTGTGTGTGTGTGTGTGTGTGTGTGTGTGTGTGTGTGTGTGTGTGTGTGTGTGTGTGTGTGTGTGTGTGTGTGTGTGTGTGTGTGTGTGTGTGTGTGTGTGTGTGTGTGTGTGTGTGTGTGTTGCATCAATGTTTACAGTTATCGTGTAATTAAGGCCAAGATTCTGCATGCAGTCTTTAAAGAGTTGTGTGTGATAGCTGTCTGTCTGTCTGTCTGTCTGTCTCGTTTTCTTAAGCCTGATTCATGCTTCCTATTTACTTACCGAAATAACAGATCTTTTTCAGTGGAACACATATTAATATTTCTTGTGAGTGTCGTACCATAAAGTTAGTCATACTCATTCACTGATTTGTGGATGTGGTAGCAAATTACTTATAAATAAATATTTAATAATTATATAATTATATCAAAAAATACATCGCATGGATGCACCTGGGACGTATCCTCAGTGATCAGTATCCTGAGGTCAACGGGGTTTCGGGTTTACCAACATCATACCCCTCACTCAGGCGACCCAGCTGGGGTTGATCAAATCCCGACTTACTGTACGTCCCAGTAGCTACCCTCGATCAGTCCATCAGGGAATGAGCAAGGCCACACAATCCGCTGCTCCGGAACTACTCTGCCGGGACTGGGAGAACCAGATTCTGGCGCATATATATAATGTATATAATGAGCCTAGATCCGTTTGAAGATCAAAGCTTGTTTTCAACTAAGCTGAGCTTTTTTCCCCTTCTCTTTGTTATGTTTCAGGTTCCTGCTGACTGTCTTAAGGTCTTCAATCAGCTCACCGAATCATCTACGGACCTACTACCGTTCCTTGCTACATTTAGCGTTGATTTAAGGAGTTTTGGGGCATTTCGGGACTACCATCAACCAGCAGATGCCAATTGGCGGTCAGTTGGTATAGCTGTCTTCATAAGAAAAATAAACAGACATAATTGAATTCTGTGTCCTAAAGCTATATCGCTCGCGCTCGGGCCATCGCAGAGTTGTCATTGGTATGAAATAGGTTTAACCACTGGCTTTGTCAACCTTCGGGCTGCCTAGTATAGTGGCAAACCAACGGCGTCGGTGTTGAGGCGAAGACCTTGTGAAGTGAAGACGGCGCTATAGCGTTAGCGTTAGCCACCAACATGGACCGCAGTAGCTGGAGCGGGAGTGAAAGCGCGGGGGAGGAGGAGGACATGGACAGACTGAGTGACTCTGGAGGAGACAAGACCATGGACGGGGACCCCGAAGGGGTCTGGAGTCCAGACATCGAGCAGAGCTTTCAGGAAGCCCTGGCCATCTACCCCCCCTGTGGACGGAGGAAGATTATACTGTCTGATGAAGGAAAGATGTATGGTGAGTAACAGGAGTAACAGGAGGAAGCGAACGCAGCTGTTGTGGCAGTCTGACACACACACACACACAGAGCTTTATTTATTTTTTTGTTTTTTTTGCGTGCGTGTGTGCGTGTGTTTTTGTGTGTGATACAGCTGCGCCCTCTGGTGGCGAGCGGGTGGTGTTACTGCGTGACACACACACAGACAGACAGACATGTTCTGCTGGCTCTCATAGTAAAGGCTCACTGGCGTTCACAATTATTCTGGGGGAGGGGTGGGGGTGCCAAAAACAGCTGATTTATAAGCTCACAACCCGCCACGTAATTAAATCTTCTATACTCTATCTAATATGATGAAGATAATGAGGCTAGTATGCATGGGTTAGAGTTAAAGATGGAGTGCCTGTGATATTTGCACTTTTTTCTGTTTTGTACGTGTCTATGGAGTTAACCCCCAGAATCACGGCATTCCATCTTTAAGGCCTGTTCATACTCCAGTTTTACAGCGGTGGTGGTTGGGAAAATGACAACATGACGTCACTCTGCGGTGATGAGCAACTCAGCGCTCACCCCAACACATCTGTCTGTTTTTACTAGCCACCGTTTCGGTGGTCACCTTATCACCCAAAACTGGAGTATGTATGAATAGGCCTTTAGTGTTTATTTTGGATGAGGAGGACTGCTAAATCTGACCAATAGTATTTCACGGGCTGATACCAATGATTAGTACTTATCTGAGTGAGCTGAGATTTTGTTCTTATACTTAGCAAATGGAAATGTTAATTAAAAAATCACACTCGTGTGAACTGAGTGGTGCAATTCCCCCCCCCTCCCGTTCTCTCTCTCTCTCTCTCTCTCTCTCTCTGTCTCTCATTAGCAGGCAACAGTGCAATACTATCTCTCTGTCTCTGTTTCTGGCACAACAGCGCCCCTACTGGTACTCATGAGTCACACATGAGTCACACACAAACACACATAGTCACATAGGTGAACAACACGGACATTGCTGTTCCTTGGAGTGGTTGCACCACTCAAAAAAATACATTGACTCAACAAAAGATTTAATTTAATAATTTAATGACTTCTCAAACATTTTTCTCAGTTTAATTAGAAACTGCGTGGAGGGCCTGGGCCATGGCACAGTGGTCCAGGCACCTTGGCTGGTAATCCAGTTTGGCAGTGTGCCGCGGGTTCGACTCCCGATCCCGACGGCCTTTACTGCATGTCTTCCCCCCCATTTCCTGTCAGCCTACTGTCTATCCCTCCATAAAATAAAGGCGAAAGCCACAAAAAAGAAAAAAAAGAAACTGCGTTGAGTTCCCAGCGTGCAATAAAATGAGACACATGACATAGCTGATGCGTCTGAGAAAAGGGCAGATTTGATCTGCCTGCATTGTAGACCCAAACAGCCCATGACGATCAAATGGAAAATAATGAATATTGGAGCTCACCATTGATTGACCTCTAGCACTCATGTGTGTGCACAAGTATTATATACTTGTGTGATGATGTCATACACACTGTGTGTGTGTGTGTGTGTGTGTGTGTGTGTGTCTCTCTGAGTATGAGCAGCGTCTCGCAGGACACAGTGTCAGCAGCAGAGGGAGAGAGGCAAGATGAGACAACAGAGAATGGGCAATGGAGGCATGCTAGGAACATCAGTGTGGGTGGAATGCGCGTGTGTGTGTGTGTGTGTGTGTGTGTGTGTGTGTGTGTGTGTGTGTGTGTGTGTGTGTGTGTGTGTGTGAACTATCAGACAGGGGAGCAGATGGTCCTCTGGCTGTCACCAGCTGCGCTTCCACCCTTCTTTCTCTCTCTCTCTCTCTCTCTCTCTCTCTCTCTCTCTAGCTCTCTCTCTCTTTCTAGCTCTCTCTCCCCCTCCCCTCCCCCCTCTCTCTCTTCTCTCTTTCACTCCTTTTCTGTCTCTCTCTCCTCCTTGTTGATATAAATTAAGTGTGTCCACAAGCAATTTCTTTATGATAGGGCTTGCGGTTTGGTTTATATACGTATTTTTGTCCCTCCTGTTCTGTGTGTTTTGATGTGCAGTCGGTTGAAATAAATAGAAGTTCCCCTCCCAGAGGATGAGACAGCTAGGTTATAAAAGAAAGACATGTAGTTTATTAGCACAGTAAAACCTTGATTGTTAATTTGAAACAGGTCTGCCACAGAACCTCTAAACAAGATAATACATCACTTAGCTAAAAACACATCGGGCCTTAAATCGCCTTTTTTGAGGGGCCAGCTTTGAGGGTCTGTGTAAACACAAACATTGAAGACAAAAGTGAGGACAAAAGTGAGGACAAAAGTGGTTCTTTTTTAAATCGAAGAACCACGGACATAGAAACATAGCTTTTTCAGAAAACTGTCAGGATGTAGAAGACATTTTTAGAATCTGATCTCAGGTCAAAATGGGTTAAAATAACTCTTCTTTTTTCATTCTATAATGTCCTTCCTATATTAAGTTAGCTGTTTTCTGACAACCATGTCCTTTTTGGCGGCCTCGTTGAACAGTGTTCTTTCTGCATTCAGTGGTGGTGCATTGAATAGAGACATTCACACTTTCACAGCGAGCGGAAACATGCACACACTACACACACACACACACACACACACACACACACACACACACACACACTACACACACAGCGCTGCAGGAAGAAAGGATGGATGGATATGTGGATAAAAGCGGGATGGAGAAGGAAAAGGTTAATAATAGGACTATTATCCGTTCCAATGGTACATAGGTTGGCCGTGGTGGATGTCTATAGGTCTCGTGGGGAGGCGCTTCTACAGAAGCATCATACTTACACATCTATTGTATGGACCAGAGAGAGAGAGAGAGAGAGAGAGAGGGAGGAGAAGGATCAACATAAGGAAGAGGAGGTCAGATCTAAGGGTTTGAGGTCAGATGTAGTTGCTGGCCAATATTGATGACATCAGGGATCTCCATATATGGGCTTAATATTGATGACATCAGGGATCATGCTCCATCCCTGATGATGTCATGTGATGTCACGTGCTCCATCCCTGATGATGTCATGCTCTCTCACCCCGACCGACCAACCAACCAACACACACACACTGACGGGAAGTGCACGATTCCATAGTTAACCTGTGACCTTTGGTCGCAATAATATAGTCTAGTATGTAATTGTGACCGAAGGTCACAGTTAAATATGGAATCGAACATTTCCCGCCAGTTAGTGTGTTGGGCACCATATATGGTGCCCAGGTCTTGTGACATGTGACATCATCAGGGATGGAGATGTGGAGACCCTGATGTCATAGTAAATGCGACCTGCTGTCACAGTTAATCCCATATATGGAGATCCCTGATGTCATCACTATTGGCCAGCTCTACATCTAACCTCAAACCCTTAGATCTCCATATATGGATATATTTCAGAACCTGTTCTGACATTCCATATGTTGATCCTTCCCATTCCATCCTTCCTCTTCGATGTCTCCCTTCTGACTTATACCTGTCCATTCAACTTTCTAACTCTAGATGGCCCCAAAGTCATTAGTGTGAAAACTAGACACCCACCTGTCCATTCTAACTCTAGACGGGCCTGCCCCAAAGTTATTAGTGCAGCCGCGCCCGCCAGCCAGCCGGCGAAAACTAGAGTTCTCAACAGGCCCGAAAATTAAGGCCCAGCCCTACCTGGGTCCTCATCAAACCCTGTACACTCAAGAGAATGTCCCCGCTACCACCCTTAGATCTCCATATACTGTATGGAGCTGACCTGTTCTGACATTCCATATGTTGATCTGACCCCATCAAACCCTGTACACTCAAGACAAGCCCTTTAGGGCGAGGTCGCCCTCAGGCCATACCATATAATATATGGTATGGTTTACTATAATTACTGTATATAGTACAGTACCTCATAGTTTTTAATACCATTAGTGCTCTTCTTCATTTCTGTGTATCAAAAATTGTTTTTTAGTCTAGTTTTGAATTGGTTTATGTTTCCACCTCCAACTCATTCCACAGAGTGGCTCCGTAAGGGGAGATGCTCCTCGTTTTGAAGTTTGTACACATCACAGGTTTTTTGAAGTTCAATGATCCTCTAAGGTTGTATCCCCACTCCTTATCCAGAGATTTGCTTCGTACATTTACCGGTAATTTATTATATCTGGCTTTAAACATAATTTGAAGAATTTTATAATTGACCATATCCATGAACTTCAAAAGGCGGGATTGTAGAAACTGTGTGTGTGACTGTGTGTGGTCCCGGTATCCTGAATTTGTTTATTATCCTTAGTGCTCACACACACACACACACACACACACACACACACACACACACACACACACACACACACACACACACACACACACACACACACACACACACACACAGTGGAAGTACGGCTGATTACTCTCTAGCTGGTGGGTCTTGATGTTACGCAATACGCATGCACAGAGACAGGCAGACAGAGCTTGATGGTTAAAGAAACTCTCCGAGGGACTTGGGAGTCTCAGCTTAAATCCCTGAGATTCCACCTGTCCTGCACCCAGGACATAGACTGATTCTACTCTACTGTATGAGAATAGGGCTAAGCTTTGACCTGAACGCTGATTCACACTCCGTCCGACAGTTTTGCTTGTCGGAAAACAATTGATTTCGTTTTCTTTCGTTTTCATTCAGCTTTGTGGTGAAAACAAGGGTCTCACCTACTCATCTGGAGTTTCCCACCAGACTCCCGGGTATGACATAAGAGCAAGGTGGCCGCCGTAGATTACTGTACATGGTGAGCACATGTTATGAGCTCACCATCTATATATACAAGTGAGAAGTTGTACCCAACCCAGGAAAAGGGACCCAAAGTCACACACTGCATACATCACTGACACGTCACTGACACACTGCAACACACTACACTCACACGGCAGTCACGTCACACACTTACCCTCCGCGTCGTTCGGCCGCTATCTCCTCATATCGCGCCGAACGCCGCCCCTCAACACCAACCGCGGAACATCACTCATTGCACTGACACCAACGTTGCCTCCCTTCCACACCCACGCCGGCATTGTATCTCTTCACAACAAACAATATCTCCCCAAGCACCCACACCCCCGCACGCACACACTCACATGTTGCCAGGTCTATTAAAACAAGCCCAGAAAAAATGCCATTCAACACGCTACTTACAACTCGCTTACAATTCGCGGACCTGGCAACACTGCATCCCGTGATTCCCCTCTTTTCATTGGCTGCACCGCCAACATTGATGCCACTATGTAAACAACACCGCAAACCCTGACTTCCTACAGCCTACAGCCTATACTTACACACACTACCACTCGCTTACAATACGTGGACCTGGCAACACTACATCACCCCTTCCCAATGGCTCACAACCCCACCACGTGACCCAGTGGCGGCCGGTCCATAGGGGGCGCTGGTGCGCCGCACCACCATGCACAACCCCTGAATAAAACGTGAATAAGAATGACGGAGAAATGACATCTGCAGCCTGTAATTTATTTAAAATTAGCAATCCAGAAACGTCAATATTATATAATATAAGGAACCACTAACCAAAGGCAGTGATTACAAGTTGTATTATGCTGCCACGTTGTATTCTGCTGCCATGAAATGTCACATGTTGTTTACGTTGTGTGACGTTTCTGATTGGTTACTGAGTGTCACATGTTGCTGCGCGTTCATCTGGAGCATAGATATATACAAACACTAGATGGCTCAAGGCGGAGTTTCTGACGTCGTTCACCCGGCAGCCATCTTACTTCGGGCCTACAGTACAGTATGTTCAATGGCAGCTCAAACAGAAACAGTCATAACTCGCTCAAATCTTGACGGATTTACAAACGGGTTGGTTTATTACAAACGTTGTCAACGTGGCTATGATTCAGACTTCAATACAAACGATAGAAAGCCACTGGGTCGAAAAATGTGTGCGATCAATGTTATTCACACCACAAACCACTTGGGGGCAGCATAAACATCACAACACAGTTTGACATATAGTTTAACACACAGTCAACACAGACGCTAGAAAAACATGAATGATGAGCCACATGGAGCCAGGTAAAGATAATAATTAATTTTCATAATGGAACAACAAGACAATGACAAAAAAAAATGTAGCCTCAATCTACATGGAAAATGCAGTGAAATTAGCCATGTTTGGCAATGCCATGTTTATTTTGTATTTTTAAAAGCCTTCCATTGAATGTGATGATACCTATAGTGCATGTTTTCTTGATATTTTCATAGCGCCCTCTCTAGGACAAAAGTCACCAGCCGCCACTGACGTGACCCACGTGTTTTTCGTGATACCTTTCACACTTCCGGAAACACTACCGGAAGTTACACAGTACACACACACACACACGCGTGCACACACACACAGTGTACAGCCTGCCGGAAACCAAACGTAGAAGAAGAACAACAACAACACAGGTTCTACACTGATTCTAACTTGGACGGAGAGCACCGCGATTACATACACAGTTACAATAATGCAAACACGACCGTGTCGACACCTGACGTCGTACAATCAGGACGAACCGAGGCGCATATATGGATAAGAACAACAACACTACACGCGCGCGCGCGCAAGCGCAGCAGCACAAAACAGCTACATACAACGCGTGTCACTGTGGACTTCTGTATCTGGGGACTTCTGTATCGCAACGCGGGGCAACGCAACTCTGGGATGAGCGGGCCGAAGGCCCGCGAAATTCTAGTAAGCTACAAGTGACAAACTAGAAATGTTATTCTGTAGCGTAACATGTACACGCTCTATGTTCTACCAAAGTGTGTTTTGTCTTTTGATTTGTGGAGCAGGCGTTATGTGGTGTTGCTACTATACTGTAAATGAGCCAAAAGTCCTCGTTTGGTATTCTTCCCATTCACTCCCAATGAAAATAGCTAATGTTACAACCTGTTGCAAAGTGAGCTTGTAGATTGGTTGTGTTTTTTTTGCCAAATGCTCCTAATATTCGGCACATTTCATGAGGGGCGGGACGCTGCTAGCGGTCATGAGCTTTTATCATCAGAACGTGGCTCTCGTGTCACCCATTTTAAGCTTTTGCCAAAACGAGCCACATGTTTGTGTTGACGTGAATGTTTCTCTCTTTCATTCCTCTTTTGATTCACATTGGCTTCAACCCTGTGTGTGTGTGCGTGCGTGTGTGCGTGTTTGTGTGCGCGAGAGAGAGACAGCGAGAGAGAGTGTGTGGTTCTCCTGACTGTGGGAGGAGGAGGAGGAGGCATTGTCACGGTTAATGGCCATCTGACTTTGGCCTTGAAGTCTTTCACTGGGCAAGCGAGGAGGGAGATCGGAGGGTAAGATGAGAGGAAGGGAGCGGGCAGAGGAA